>NW_025796728.1:7604459-8351959 GCF_021613505.1 Equus quagga | reverse complement strand
CACTTCTCAGGATTACTTGACATTAGTGACACATCATTTTCTCATAGGTGAATGTGGAGCTAAGGGGATATCCGTTAGCTCGACTAGTAAAATGTTTTGGTTAATGGATTCTACTAGACATTCTAATTTAGATTTATTCTCTGTTCTATATTACACTCTTATTAAGTATAAAAAATTTACCAAACTAGTCTCAGCCTCAGAGGTGCACATCTCTGTCCAACAGTAATTATCACCAAGGAAGTCTTACCTGAGAGCCGCCTGCCCTGACGGTTAATTTGGTTCTTCCGCTTCCCCAGAGAGACAGTGCAGTCCAGCAGGCCTCTATGGACCAGTTCTTTCTTTGTATCCAGTCTAAGGGGGTGCTCATGGTGGCATATTTCCCCCATGTCTGGAAAAGTGAGCTCGTGCATGCACATTTAGTCATTTTCTCTAGTTTGACTCCTCCTCAAGTAATTGGTCTCCTAAACTCTTTACATTTTCCCCACAATCTGCTACTTTGACCATCTTCCATCTTTTATTTTAAAGGCTTTTTAAAAAAATTAGTGCCCAGTTGTAACTGTGGCCTCCACTCTTGAGACTGCTAGTGTTTCAATGTAGTCTCAGAGAGAGCACTGCATTCAGAATTGGAGAAATTGGCTTTTTTAAAATTTTTATTTATTTTTTAAAAATTTTTTTTGAGGAAGATTAGCCCTGAGCTAACATCTGCCAATCCTCCTCTTTTTGCTGAGGAAGACTGGCCCCAAGCTAACATCCGTGCCCATCTTCCTCTATCTTCCTCTACTTTATACGTGGGACGCCTACCACAGCATGGCTTTGCCAAGCGGTGCCATGTCCGCACCCGGGATCCGAACCGACGAACCCTGGGCTGCCAAAGCAGAACATGCGCACTTAACTGCTGTGCCACCGGGCCACCCCAAGGAATTGGCTTTGAACTCCAGCTTCCCACATTCTTACTGTGGATAGAGTGGAGAAGGAAGAAATCTCTCACAGGACATTCTGATTTCATTAGACTGATTTGGAATCTGGGCCTTTGTACTTTTTACAACTCACCCAATCATTCTTATGTACAGTGAAGGTTAAGAACCTCTGCTTACACCTTAAACTTATACAGTGTTATGTGTCAATTATATCTCAACAAAGGTGACCGGGGGTAAGGGACCTCTCCTCTATACTGAAGCATTGACAGAGCACTTGGGGTCCATGAAACTACAAGGCAGAAAGGAGGAAAAGCCAGGGGTGGAGCATCTGACTTGAGCTCTCACTTTGTTCTGTTCTTTAACGAAAAAGAAAACCAAAACTGTTGTGATCAGCCCTGTGGCCCAGTGGTTGGGTTTGTCCGCTCTGCTTTCGTGGCCCAGGGTTTGTCGGTTCGGATCCCCGGCACAAGCCTGCACACCACTCATCAAGCCATGTTGTGGCAGCATCCCACATAGAAGAGCTAGAATGGCCTACAACTAGGATATAGAAGTATCCTAGTACTGGGGCTTTGGGGAGAAAGGAAAAGGAAGACTGGCAACAGATGTTGGCTCAGGGCCAATCGTACTCACCGAAAAAAACCCTATTGTTCACGATACTGCTTGCGTTTATTGTGAAGTTGTCTAGGAACATGCACTGGAAGAGGAGAAACATGCATGAGCCGAATCCAGGCTCTGACATTCCAGCCAGGTGACCTTGGACAAGTCACTTTGTTTCTCTTGGACTTCAATTTTTCAAAATCTGGCAATGTGGAGATGACAATCCTTAGTGCGCAGGATTGTTGGAGGACCAAGTCAAAGCAACGACAGCTGCCATTCATTGCATGCTTGCTCTGATGCTCAGGCATCCTCCCAGTGCCATGTGTGAATTTTCTCATTTAATTTTTGCAAAATCCCATCTGAGGAAAGTCTTCTGGGGAGATGGTGCATTGAAAAGTGCTTTATAAAAAAAAAAAAAGAAAAGTGCTTTATAATTGGGAAAGTCTTATAAATATACGATATGATCATGCCCCACATGGTGGAAAAACATACAGATCTGACTGAACTTTATTTCTTCTTTATGCCTTACATTATTAGCCCTTCATAGTTTTCCAAGACTCTCTTACATATATATTGCCTAAGGCTACATAACTGAAAAGTAGAGACACCAGGATTTGCGTTTGGCTCTTTTAACCCTGAGATCATTGATCTTTTCACTATACTTGACCAGTTCTTGGTTAATTGCACATTATAGCATGTTTGAACCCAGCTGTCCCTTAGTTCCTTGCTACGCAAAGTGTGAGCAGAAGACTTGTAGCATCAGCTTCATGAAAATCCAGAGAGGGTTCGGAGTTTAAAATGTTTAGTTTCATTCTGTCATTAAGTATGGCTTCTATATCCTGGCCGTGAGGTATCGCTAAATGTCAACTCTGGGCATACGATGTGTGGTCATTCTTTGGATGTGAAGTCCTTCACATTTGCCAAAATGTGTACCAGTACCCTTGAACTTAACGATGCATTTTTTTTTTCTCCCCAAAGCCCCAGTGAATGGTTGTATATCCTAGTTGTGAGTCCTTCTAGTTCTTCTGTGTGAGCTGCCGCCACAGCATGGCAACTGACAGATGGGTGGTATGGCTCTGAGAGCAGGAAACGAACCCGGGCCACTGAAGTGGTGAGAGTGCCAAACTTTAACCACTAGACCATCAGGGCTGGCTCTTAACAATCTATTTCTTAACTGAGAAGCTCATAGTCTTTCTGCTTTTACAGCTGCTGTTTCTCTCACCATGTTTTAGATTAAGATAAGACACCCTTTGATAAACATGTATGTACTTTGTACTTGGAGCTCTAATTGTTCCCTCTAACTGTCACTAGTTCTCTTGCATTTCAATCCTGTTTCGTATAGTCAATTTAGCATTGGTCCACTTCTCTTTGTAGACTATGTCTCCGCCCTTCATTTATCTGTCCGACTTTGAGCCTGGATCAGAAATTAGTATCACCTCTTGCTTTCTCCTGTCTCTTAATCATCTATCTACCAGACGGTAGAAACAGGATGAGTTCTACTATGTAATTGTAGCTCTAGTAAAACGTTTATTGAAACAGAAACTAATTTAAAATGTGACTTTTTCTTAATTGTAGATTTTGTTTATTCTTGTTATTGTTTCTGTCCTTAGTTTCAATGAGTGGACTGCCCCCTGGTGGACAAGAACGTGAGCTCACATGAAAACTAGCGTGTTTTTGCTATGTCAGGTAATACAGCCTGAATTATTTTCCTTCAGTTAATGAGAATTATAATCACATGAACAGTAAGAATTAAATTCATAATATGTAAAATTCAATAAAATACAGAACTCTAAGATTCCTCTATATATTCTTGGAACATCCTCAAATACAAACACAGGGTCCTTCATAATTTTTGTACAGTAATTTTCCATTTTTCTAGAGTGGTTGGGGAGTTGTGAATTCCAATCAGCAGGTTATCTCACAGTCACTGATATAGCTTACACAAATTAATCATTTTCAAAAAACGAGCACACAGCATGTAACAGAATACGTGGACTGCTAAATGTCAATTTCAGTAGTACCTCATGATAACAGCTAATATTTATATAACTTATATTAAGTGCTTTAGGTATTTTAATTCCTTTAACTTCCTTTTTCTTTGAGTTGCTATGGCTGCTGTCCTTGTGTAGGTGAGGAAACAGAACTGCCGCACAGCTGGGAAGTGACAGAGCTGGAATTTAAACTCTGATAATCAGGCTCCAGAGGGCATGCTCTTAACCTATGCTAAATGGCCTTGCTTACGAGTCACAGCACACCGCAGGATGCCACAGCGTCTCACTTCTGAGCCTTCTGAGCACTCTCATCATACTGTGCTATCAACGTAAAATTAACCTGTGTCAGCCTCATCCGCTTTTCCCTTCCTACACTTTCCACTGCCCTCACCACTGTGACCCCTATCAAAGCATTGTACATATTAAGGGTGCAATAAATGTCTCTTATCAATGAGCTGAGATTATCCAAAGTCTTTTTTCAAAAATCTCACCTCTCAGTTTATTTGTCATTCATTTCTCTTTCACAAAGCCATGGTGGATCCTACTAACCAAAATTTATTTGACTACTTAACTCAAGATAACATGTTAGATTCTTCACACGTGCTGGAATCACATGTAGCACATCCAGACCAAAATAGGCGTCACCCAATTCCGTAAGAGAAGTTTCATCCTTTCAAGGCAATTTCTCTTGTTCAATTCAGATGAACCAGGTCCGCATTTTTACATATAACACCTTAAAGGGGACCTTTGACACTTGACTCTATGAAGGTCACAAATGGATTGATTGAAAATTACTGAACTGCAGAATGAGATCTATACAACAAACTCTGACATCCTGTGGTTCACCCTCTGAAGGTGGCTGTGAAACATGCCTGGTCCTGAAGCACCCCTTTCTGGGTGACCCAGGTTACTCCTGTCGATATATATTTGCTTTTTACTTCAGGCTCTTGCCCTTGCTTACCCACCCAGAGCATGGCAGGCTGGGGCTGCAGCTCTGTCTCTCCCACCTGACTGTTTCGTGGCCTTGATCTTTGAAGGGGTTTGATCTCCCTTTTGGTAACAAGGACCACTTCCTATTCGAAGAACTGAAATTATCTCCTGTTACACAGAAGTATGGACTCTTGACATTTTCCATGCCTCGCTGTTTAATCCCTTTGTGTCTGACACTGTGGGCTTCCCTGCCCACTGCTTGGTATGCAAGAAGCATTCATAAACCATGTTGGTGGTTGCACATATCTGGGAGTAGTCCACACACCCGTTTTGTTTCTGTACAACTGTTTTCCGAAGAAGCATTGAGGCTCTTGGAAACTGCTTCAGGACTTTGTATACAATCATATACTTCAGAGAGATTTCTGAAGATAGGAGGAGGAGGACGAGGCTATCTCACTGGCCTAAGAAGAATAGCATGGTTTCAAAATACAGTCTGATACATCTAGTAACACAGGCATGTTACTTTGTCTTTGCATGAAATATTAATGGAGCCAGAAAACTTCCCGCTTATCCCCTGCTTCTAGTAAAGCTCATTTTATGTGGTATGTGGTCAGTTTTTAGTAAATTTGGAAAGAGAGAACACTTCGGTTGACAATACAACTTTAAAATATTACATTTGACACACATACAAAATGAAATTCTAATCATTGTCAAGTCTGAAGTATTGATGTAATTAATATAGGCTTTAATTGTTTCACTTTTTTTCCGTAAAGAAAAAAAATAAAAACCTACCATCTGCATTCACCCAGAAGCACATGCATGGTTGAAATCAGACTGTCTGGGTGTTTTGGACACAAAAGAAACCTTTGAAAACTCTGATTTGAGCATATGAGTGTCAAGAACCCCCACAACAGAGCCAATCCGAAACGTGCTACAGTGTTTCCATTCAGAGGGCATCAATGTGCCTCTTTAATGGTTTTTCAGAATCCCAGGAAATTGTGATTACATGGCATTAGCTTTTCATTTTCTGAAGAATGGATGAAAAGCATGAAAGTCCTCTTAACAATGTGAAGAAAAGTATTTTTGGCTCTGGTAAACTTCTGCTGTTCTCTGATAAAAACTATACAGAAAATGCCTTTAAGATACCACACAATTATACATACAATTGTAGCTCAGTAGTGTGGATGCTGCAGAGACTACAACCTTATCCAGCCTGAAAAAGACCCCCAAATGACTATTGTTCCCCCTGAACAGTCACTTAGTCAAAGGATGGTATTCATTCTAATGATATCATGAATTTATTTTCCTTTCTCTGTTAAATGCTCTTACTTTTCCATGGATTCGGGGAAAGAAACATTTCCAAGTAAATCACTGTAGGTTTTGGTGGAAATTCTCTTCATCTAGTTGCCTCGAACAAAACAAATGCTGAACATTGTTTTCACTTTTTGCCTTTTTTCACAAAAGTGAAAATCCTCTTCCGGCAGTGAAAACAGGGACTAACTTAAGTCTTTCTAAAAACGAAGTAGTGTAAAGTGAACTTTCGGACAGTGAGGGAAATCTGTATTTCAACCAGTCAGTCTGATCTCCCTCCCCAATTTTTTTGCCCCTAAAGCCGAGGAGAACCCTATGACGTGGATTGCCTCAGGATTCTTGTTGCTGTGACAGGATTGCACCACAGTGTACTGCTCTGCCTCCCCCGGCCTCCCCCCAGATCCCTCCAGATACTGAACCTCACTGCAACAGACTTGATGAGCCTCTTCTATAGGCAAGGCCCCGGCAGAGGGGCTGGGCAGGGGAAGGTGCCAAAGAGAACCAAGAAGGTCTCTGCCCTCTAAGGAGACTGGGGTAATAATAACTAACTTGGGGCTCAGGGATGCCAGGCCCCCTTGTCAGCTCCTTATAAGTACTAACTCAGTGCTTCTCCACAACAACCCTGTGGAGTGTGTGAGAAGTCACTTGCCAAACACCACACAGCTAGGAAGGTCACACAACTGGGAAGGGACAGAGGGCTGGCTGCAGAGCCTGGGCTCTAAACCCCCACATGAGAAAAAGGCAACAGAGCTGAGAGGTGATTGCTGGGGGACAGGGGACACACAGAGCTCCCACAAAACTCCCGTCTCCATAACGAAGTTGAGGACATCTCAGTCTCATGTAAAGTGTGAAGCAAACACAGCTCCAGCCGCCAAGCTCCCACCCCTTCCTTGACTCCTACACTAACTCCTCCTTGAAGAAGGTTCTGGAGTTTCTGTTGAACATTGGGTGCATTTACAAACAACAACGCTGCCAGGTGGGTAAGTGTCCTGAAAGGTAAAAGCAGAGTGCTGTGGGAGCATTGAGAGCCAAGAGGGGAGTAATTCCTGTGAGGAAATTAGGCCATGTTGAATCTCCTTTGCAATTTAATTTCCAGGCTTCCTGGAGGAAGCGGCATTTGAGTCTGGCTGGGTGGGTCATACGGGTGGCTAAGGGGCAGAAGGCCTTCCAGGCAGTGGGCACAGCACAGGTCAAGGCAAGGGACTGACCACTCTAAGCTCCATCTGAAGTAATGAGTTGTGTTTAGCTGCTCGGAGGGGCAGGTGAGGGGAGCAGTAGGAAGCACAGCTGCCCTCTCCTCAGAGCTGGCTCGTTTTGCTGGGTTGTAAGATAAAGAGCAAAAGTCTCAAGCTCATTCCTAGCTCATTGCTTGTTCATCAAGGCATAGTGATTCAGTTTTCAGTTTAGCCTATAAAAGAGATGTTTACCATTACGTCGGAACCAGTTCCTTGATCGGAGGCATCTCCTACCTTTTGAGGTAGACCCTACTCTGGAATCTGAAAATGTCGGTTACTCACTTTCCCTGCCTCCCTTGCAGGGAGGGCCAGGCATGCAATGGTGTCGCCGTCAGAAGAAAGTCCTAAAAGGAGCAGACTCTGAGAAGAGTCTGTGCTGAAGACAGTGGCAGCAGAGGTGGCAGACACAGAGGTGGCAGTGTTAAGAGCTGTCAGTGTCTGTGGTTTTAGCACAAGTGTTCCATGTTCTGTGTGAGTGGTGGAGACGGTTCAAGTTGTGGTGTCTGGGTCCAGTATGGCAGCAGTGATGGCTTCATGGGACCAATTCCAGAGTATGATCTGGGGCATTTCCAGCTGTGTAGCCTCCAAGCCCTGTTCTTCAGGTGAATTGTTCAATATCCTTTAATCAACTTCTTTTCTCCTTAACACAACCAGATTTAATTTCTCTTGCTTGCAGCTAAGAATCCTGACACTTTCAGTATGTTGGAGAATGGAGGGCAGGCCTGTAAGCATTTCAGAATTGAGCCCTTCCGTTTATATAAAGACCAAGTGATCTCACACAGATAATTGAAAGTTCAGTTATTGTCTTGATTGCCTGAATCATTTGATGATTATTTTGGACCTTATTCTGTAGCTTGGGGGAGCTAAAAACTGAAGTGTGGGAGCCTATCCGAACTGTAAGAGGAAATATAAGGAAAATGAGGAGAACCTTGTCTGAAATAACTCAAAACCAAGCTGTTTTCTCCCAGTGGGCCTTTCATGGAACTGTAAGAGGTAGACGAAGGGGCTAGACTCTTTTGTTCTGTTACGGGAAAATTGATTGTTGAACTTGTATTCATTTTTACACTGCAAAAAGGCATCTACTCTATATCAGCAGAATGGTATTGAATGGTGTGAACAAGAGAGGCCCCAAAACAAAGAACAGGTGTTTACATTTGCTGTAGGTAGAAAGAATGTCAGTACGACAATAAAGAATTCTCAAAAACGTGCACGGCTCTTTCTTTCAAGTTAAGTTGTCAACTGAACTGCATTAGCAGCAAATACTACCTCATTATTGCCATAATGATCCCAGAAGAGACAGACTTTAAAATGTGACCCCCAAATCTTCAAATTTGATGAAATGTCAAATTCATTTCCTCATATGATGCAATTTAGAATTTCAGTTGCAAAGGTTAAGTTTTCAAGCAATTCAATAGAACACATCATAGAACAATATATATTTATTTTTTGTCTCCCCCACTATAATGAAAGCTCTGTGGAAGTAGGGTCTTTGATTGTTTCAATGCACATGCGTCGCCAGCACATAGTAGATGCTAGATCAAACTTGTTTAGCAAGAAGAGATCATACTCCCTTAGAATTTGTGCAGAAGAGAAAGTGTATGTGTGTATTACATATCGTTTATTATCTGACCATACCTTTACAGCATACTCTTACCAAGGAGTATTTTTAGGGCGTAAAACATATCACTTTATAGTCTCTATTCCTTTCCATTTCCAGGTAAATGAGTGCTAACCAGCAAGTCATACCTCACTTAGGTTTTGCTTGTTCTGCACTTCACTTCTCCCTTTAGGACTTTCTGTTTTCAGTATTGAACACAGAGGTTATTTGTACACAAAGGAACTTGACTTGGGCATTCTTGAATCTTTCCACATAAGTCAATAGAGGGTATGTTTTGTTTTATGATGAGACAGGATGTAAAGAAATGTTTTAATTTCAAATATGACTCTAGTAAAGTGTAAGGCTTCAGAAACCCCTATGAATCTCCAATGTTCTCCCTGTATTTGCAGTAAGCAGTACTTCAAAGATAACGCTTAGACTTTCCAGAATGAGAAGTTTCTGTCTAAATTGGCAATTTATTTGTGAGTCTGGTATCTTCCTTCTACTCTGCATAATTAATATTGTAAACAATATTAATAATGTCCTTTGATATTGGAGTTGGGAATGAAAATTTCATTTTAAATGTATTCCACAAATAATTTGATAGTAGATTCTGTAAATGTCATTTTTAATGTACTTATAGCTGTTTTCCCAACAACTGCTCTGGCAATGAGCCACACTATGCAGCAAATGTTCTATTTACTTTCTTGGATTAAATAAAATAACATATTTACCTTCATCTTTGTTTGGTTTTTACTTGCTGTGACTCACTTTGCCAGCTCTGAATTTTTTTAAAAAAGAGTAAATTCTGACCACCTTTTGTTTTCTCACCATATTTGAAAAAATAGAAAAAAGATAAATACAAATTTAAAATAAGAATATAAAATGTCTCTAAATATTCTATTACAATCCAATTGCAGAAAATAGACAACTGTCTTTGTTTGGTAGGGCTGCCATAACAAAGTACTACAAGCTAGGTGGTTTAAAACAACAGGAATTTATTGTCTCATTGTTCTGGAAGCTAGTAACTGAAATCAAGTCCAGCCATGCTTCCTCTGGAGACCCTTCTTCGTCTCCTCCTAGCTTCTGGTGGTTTGGCAGGATCTTTGGCATTCCGTGGCTTGTAGGTGCATCACTGCAATCTTTGTCTTCACATGGCATTCTCCCTATGTTTCTGTCCTCACTTGGTCATCTTCTTATAAGGACACCAGTCATATTGGATCAGGAGTCCCCCACTCAGTATGACCTTGCTTAACTAATTGCATCTGCACTGCCCATATTTCCAAATAAGGTTACATTCTGAAATACTAGGGGTTAGGACTTCAACTCACAGTATCTTTATGGGGGGACACAATTCAACCTATAACAATAACTATTTTGCTATTAAAAGTTAATTAATATTTGTATAGTACAGTTAATACCAATTATGTTATTAAAAGTAGTTCTTAGAAGAAAATTTTGGTCTAGCAATTTGAGAGGAAAGCTTGAATATGGTTCTGGAAAACCTCAGGAAGAGGTGATATCATGTTAGTCAAGACATATCAAGAAGGGCTGAGATTTAGGGAGCAAGTGGATATACCTCTCTCTTTTCTGTTCAGGACCATGTCATCATCTACGAATATATGGAAAAAAGAAAAATCTGGTACAAGTGAATTTCCTGTTGCTATGGACTGGATTGTGTCTCCCCAAATTCATAAGTTGAATCTCTAACCTCCATGTATTAGTATTTGGAGACAGGGCCTTTGGGAGATAATTAGGTTTAGATGAGATCCTGAGACCTCTTAATCATTTCACTATGCTGCCATGTGGTAAAGTTCCATATTCAAGAATCAAACCACTAATCTCTAAACAATAATGGTCAGAAACAGGGTTCTTTTTGGTAATAACATAAATATTCTGGTGTGTATTAGCTAAAACATTGCCTATATTTGTATCACTACCAAAAAGAACCACGTTACTGACAAAAAGCATTAATGCCTCCAAAGGGCAAAACCCCCCCATATATCACCCAAAATCATCATAATTCAAACAAATACTTTGAAGCAGATCCAATTCGTATGGAATTAGTTTCCTGATAGCTTCCTTAAGTTATTGTCTGGACTTTGATGTGTTGCACAGGGTAATGAACACACCCGCTTCCTTTGTTTAAAAAAAGAGTTAGAAAAATAATTTAAAGCTATGTCACTAACACTTGACAAGATGAACACTGGAGAAGTTGATGTTCTTTCACAAACAGTTTTGGGTTATTCACATAAAACAGACATCTCAGGTTGGATCATTTTTCGTTAGTGTAATTGATGTAAGGCTTATTACTAGATGGCGTAAAGTCTAAGAACTGACAACTGAACCTAACAGCAGCACAGTGAAGAATTTTTCACAAACACTTTGAAATATTGATAAGTAGAAAATTTGCCTTGATTTCTCTTTTTCTAACACAATTAACAGCAGTTACATTGTAGTATATGGGTGTGCTACTAATGCTGTTTAACTATTGATGTATTAGCTGATATATTATGTATTAGCTGATATATTTACATATAAGAAATGTGTAAAGATGTGTGTATTTAGAAACATATACATATATGTATGTGTGTATACACACGGATTGTATAAACACTTGTCATGACCATTTGTGTCCCTCTTTGAAGAGCCTGGGTTGTACACACAAGTTCCTGAACTCTTTGGACTATAATATAATTAATAGAGTCCTAAGTAACTGATGAGTGAAAAGTAAAAGTGGAAAAAGGGCATTTGATAATATCTTGATGCTCCAGTTATGTTTTGAGAATGTGTTCCTGGGGCCAGCCCAGTTGCATAGTGGTTAACCTGTCCTGGGTGCAGACCTACACACCACTCATCACCCCTTGCTGTGGCAGCACCCACATAGAAGAACTAGAAGGACTTACAATTAGGATATACAACTATGTACCGGGGCTTTGGGGAAGAAAAAAAAAGAATGTGTCCCCCTCATGGAATCAGGGAGCACTGTTGGTTGGAAGGACTTTCTTGACACTGAGCTGTAAGATCACACTGTCAGATCACACCATGAGCCTGAAGGCTTGACTCGCCTGACTCCTCTTGTCCATAGCTGTCCCATTTGTAAAAGGAGAAGGATCGTGCTAGATATTTGAGGACTCTCTTGTCTCTAACATCCTGTGAATTTTAAACATTATTAACTATCGGTACTTTTCATGACAGCAGGTAGTTGAATCCTAATTTCATTCTCTTTCTGTATTAGTGTGTTTCAACCTTCTGAGATTTTGTATTAGACAAGAAATATATTGGGCTCTCTTTTTCCTGACATGAGGGAACGCAGCTGGTGGAGTAATTTGTGTCCCTTTTGGGGACTTACCTAAACTATTTCACGCTGTTGGCCTGCTTCTGAAGACATTAGGCATCTGAAAGAGAGAGTACTAAAATCAGTGCTGGATAAAGACCAGACTGAGAGAAACGTCTTTTGAATGTGCAAAACAACACACACAATATTTTAACATTTAGGATTTTTAAACTCACTATATTGGCTATGAATGGTTTTCTTATTATTGCATAGTATTTGTTTTGAAGTTTAGGATTCCTCAAAGAACTTTAAAGCCATTTCATCATCCAATGTGAATGTCTCCAGGATTTTGCCATTCTGTTAAGATCTCTCTGCCTAATACAGACTCCACATCTACTTTCCCTCTGACACACATACCACAGGCTTCCAGACAGCTAACTTTAACTCAGTTCAGCAAGTATTTATGGACTGCACACTATGTGCCTAGTTCTAGAGTAGGTGTTAGAGATATAAGCATATCTAAAATAGAGACCTACCAACATGAATTAACCATAAAGTACTCCTCTGGCTTAAGTGAACAAATTGACCTGCTGTGTAACTTCATTTAACATTGAACACTTAAAAATTAGAGAAGTGTTAGCTTAGTGTTTATTTGTTCATCTTTTTAGTTTTCTTTTTTTTCCACAGTTAACGATGATCACTTCATCTTGCTAACAATGGAAACTTTGTCTTGTAAGGCTAATGCTGATTCATGACAATAGAATAATTTCATCAATTTCTGCAAGGACATTCTTGATTACTCTTTCAAGAGAGAAGGTAAGGGTTTCTTTCTTTTCACCCAAAAGTGATACCAAACTATTAACATATACATTAAAGGAAGTAGTGCTGAAGACACATTGTTTATAACCACACAAAATAACATTTATCAAGATGGCATTCTTGACCACCCTGGTCCTGAAGATGGTATTAAAAGATAGATTGGGCAGAAATATTAATAACTAAGAATCTATGTCAAGTTCATGCACTCTTGGCCCAGCTGGCCCTTGATCACCAAACCAAAAGCTGATGAAACATCAATAAAAGTTGGGGGGCCGCCCCCATGGCTGAGTGGTTAAGTTTGTGCACTCCGCTTCAGCGGCCCAGGGTTTTGCCAGTTCTGATCCTGGGCGCGGACATGGCACTGCTCATTAGGCCAAGTTGAGGCAGCCTTCCTACCACAACTAGAAGGACCCACAACTAAAATATACAACTATATACTTTGGGGATTTGGGGAGAAAAAGCAGAAAAAAAAAAGAAGATTGGCAACAGTTGTTAGCTCAGGTGCCAATCTTTAAAAAACAAGTTGGAAAAAGTTTTAATTTGCTTTGATATATTTCTTCATGAGGTGTAAGAGGATATAGCTAAGTACTCAAGAATAAGATAGCTATACCTGAAATCTACTTGCTGCTCCTGAAAGGTATTGAACCTGAATTTTACAAAGAAGGGTGCTAACCTCTAGTTTTGAGGATCTAACAACTAATCAGTATCTTTCTATGAGAACATACAGAGGTTGGGTTATCTAAACACACACTGTCTCATATGGGAGTCGCTGGGTACATGTGCCTTCTGAGCACTTGAAATGTGGCTAGTTCGAACTAAGATGTGCTCCAAGTGTACTGTAATACACACCAGATTTTGAAGACTTATATGAAAAAGAGAATGTAAAATATCTCACTAATATTTTGTTATACTGCTTACACAGCAAAATGATAATACTTTGGATATATGGGTTAAATAAAATATAATAAAATTAATTTCATGTGTTACTTTCTACTTTAGTAGAATTTTTAAATTACATACATGGCTTGCATTGTATTTTTGTTGGACAGCTCTGATCTATAACTTACTTTAAAGTACTTCAGTAAAGACAACGTGATCACATTTGTTTGTTAGTTTTAATTACTACAAATGGATATTTGAAAATCAACATTCTGGAGATGTATCTTCCAAACATTTTAAATATCTTTATCAACCCCGGGGGACTTACGAGGTAGACTGTATTACTGTTCCAAATATGTGCAGTCATATTTGAAGTCCCTCCCTATTGGAGAGCTATATACTTCCCATCCCATTGGCTTCAGGCTTGGTCATGTGACTTACCGTGGCCAATGAAATGTGAGTGGTAATGACAAATACCACTCTAAGTAGATGCTTTAAAAGCTATCACATGAGGGGCTGGCCCCGTGGCTGAGTGGCTAAGTCCACATGCTCCGCTACAGGTGACCCAGGGTTTCCTCGGTTCGAATCCTGGGCACGGACACCACCGCTCATCCAGCCACACTGAGGCGGCGTCCCACGTGCCACAACTAGAAGGACCCACAACTAAGAATACACAACTATGTACCTGGGGGCTTTGGGGAGAAAAAGGAAAAAAATAAAATCTTTAAAAAAAAAAGCTATCACGTGATCTGCCAACTCTCTTTTCCCAATGTCACAAGACCACATGTCCTATACAGGGGGCAGCTTCTGCCGTCTGGGTACAAGAATAAAGACAACATAGAGCAGAGATACAGCTCACCCTTCAGGAACTGTAAGCTGATTGAGAAGAAAATCTTCCCCCAGAAGGTGACCAAAAACTAAGGATAGTATGGTGTCTATTTTCCGTTCTGCCCCAGAACTGAATTTAAGCTCCTCCAATTTGGCAGGTGAGGGCCAGAAGTTGATGCAACTCTTTAAGAAAGATGCTGAGAAACTCCAGGTAGAAAGTCCCTGAGGCAGTCTGTGTCAGATTTGCTCACTTCTTGTATTCTCAGCACCAAATGGTGCCTGACATATAGTAGGTGTTGTACAGGTGTTTGTTGAATACATGAATGAAGACCAGGTTTTAAGGGACTTGAAGCTCATACATGTTTGGGAATATTCTTTAAGAAAAAGAACGCCCACATTATTAATACAAAGTTAGTTTACAAAAATGAAAATTTATTAGAATAAGAAAAAAACCTCAAAATATTACAAGATTTTAGGACTAAAAAATACTACAAATATCATAAAAATCTAGGAAAATAATATAGTATCTTTACTAATTAATTGCCTGACTCACCTCTATAATACTTTTTTCCATAAATGTTTTGGCTGCAAACTCTTTGATCTACTCTTGACAAGACAATAGTTTTGCAATCTTATTTTCTATAGAGAGATCAGAAAGATCCTTCAGCCTTTCCTTTAGCATGATTGATTGAAAAAAATTATTACCAATAATCTAGGGTATTGTCCTTTCAGCTTCACATGACATTATTGGTAATTAAATTTTTAGAATTATTGTCAAACTTGAGAAAATATCAATCCAGTTTCTTTCATGGATGAATAATAAGAATATATAAGGGCCTTCCAAATAAGTGCTTTTATGTGGTGAATACATAATCTTTGAATTAATGAGACTCATGGTAGCGGGACATTGTGAGTTTTGTTATCTGCATTGATGGCAGTGTTGCATGTCCAAGCAGCAAGAAATTTAAATTTAAATAGTCATACGATTTACTCCTCTTTATTAATTAGTTTATCGAGGAATCCAAAGTGGCACATTTTTAATTGCATAAGCTGCTTTATTGAGAGTATTGCTGACAGGAAAGAAATTCCATTTTGACTAGGTCTTAATGAAAACTGTATCCTCCACTTTACATGTCAGGTGATTGGAAGAACCTTCCATAGACCAGCTTCTAGTTCCATACATTTTAGACCTTCTTTTACTGCCAGGTGCTGCAGGTCACATTCACATCCTCTCTGGTCTTGCACCTTCATGTGACAGAACTGGTAAGTCCACACAGTGGGTGGTAGGAATCTTCTTGGAAGCCATTCCTACACCTGAATATCTTAATATAACTAAATAACTTCGTTGTTATGTGTCATCAAGTTGGCTGCGACTCCTGACGACACTATGAGTGAGTGATGTCCACAATGTTCTGTCCTCTACAGCCCTACTCAGCTTTTGTAGACTCGTGCCTATGGCTTCCTTTATGGAGTCAACCCTTCTCATATTTGGTCTTCCTCTAAATGACTTAACTATACATAAAAGTGACTAGGAACCACCTGACCATATCCCACTAAACCTAAACTAAGTGCATTTGCATATCCATTTCCCTTTTGCTGGATTCCCAAAATTCCTACAGCCACTAGGACCCCTTGATGTGAGAGGAAGTGTTGTGGAGGACAAGTTGGAGTAGAAAGAGATAGCATCTTTTTTAAAAATTATTGAGGTCATATTGGCTTATAACATTGTGTAGATTTCAGGTGTACATTATTATATTTCAGTTTCTGTATAGACTGCATTGTGTCCACCACCAACAGTCCGGTTTTTATCTGTCTACCATACATACCTGCCCCTTTACTCCTTTTGCTCTCTCCCCACCCCCTTCATCTCTGGTAACCACTAATCTATTCTCTTTCTCTACTTATGTGTTTATCTTCCACATATGAGTGGAATCGTATGGTATTTGTCTTTCTCTAATTTATTTTGCTTAGCATAAAACCATCAAGGTCCATCCATGTTGTTGCAAATGGCACGATTTTCTCTTTTATATTGCTGAGTAGTATTCCATTGTGTATATATATCACATCTTCTTTATCCATTCATCTGTCAGTGGTCACTTGTGTTGCTTCCAGGTCTTGGCTATTATGAATACTGCTGCAGTGAACATAGGGGTGCATAAATTTTTTTGAATTGTTGATTTCATGTTCTTTGGATAAATACCCAGTAATAGAATAGCTAGATTATATTATATTTCTATTTTCAATTTTTTGAGAAATCTCCATAGCGTTTTCCATAGTAGCTGCACCAGTTTGAATTCCCAACAGCAGTGTTTGAGGGTTTCCTTTTCTCTACATCCTCTCCAACAATTGTTATTTCTTGTCTTGTTAATTGTAGCCATTCTGACGGGTGTGAGGTGATATCTCATTGTAGTTTTGATTTGCATTTCCCTAATCATTAGTAATGTTGAACACTTTTTCATGCGCCTGTTGGCCATCTTTCTATCTTCTTTGGAAAAATGTCTGTTCATATTCTCTGCCCACTTTTGATTGGGTTGTTCATTTTGTTGTTGTTGAATTGTATGAGTTCTTTATATATTTTGGAAATTAACCCCTTGTCAGATACATGATTTGCAAATATTTTCTCCATATTGCTGGGAGAATATTGGTGGGTTGTCTTTTCATTTTGTTGATGATTTCCTTTGCTGTGCAGAAGCTTCTTAGTCTGATGTAGTCCCATTTGTTTATTTTTTATTTTGTTTCCCTTGTCTGAGTAGACATGGTATTCCAAAGGACACTGCTGGGCCAGCCTGCTGGCACAGCAGTCAAGTTCACAGGTTCTGCTTCGGTGGCCCAGAGTTCACCAGTTCAGATCCCGGGTGCGAACACGGCACTGCTTGGCAAGCCATGCTGTGGCAGGTGTCCCATATAAAAGCAGAGAAAATGAGCATGGATGTTAGCTCAGGGCCAATCTTCCTCAACAAAAAGAGGAGGATCAGCAGCAGATGTTAGCTCAGGGCTAATCTTCCTCAAAAAAAAAGGACACTGCCAAGACTGATGTCAAAGAGTGTGTGGGGGTCGGCTCCGTGGCCGAGTGGTTAAGTTCGCACGCTCCACTGCAGCAGCCCAGGGTTCAGATCCTGGGCGCGGACATGGCACTGCTGGTCAGGCCACATTGAGGCGGCATCCCACATCCCACAACTAGAAGGACCTGCAACTAAGATATACAACTGTGTACAGGGTGGGTTTGGGGAGATAAAGCAGAAAAAAAAAAAAGATTGGCAACAGTTGTTAGCCCAGGTGCTAATCTTTAAAAAAAAAAAAAAAGAGTGTATGGCCTATATTTTCTTCTAGGAGTTCTATGGTTTCGGGTTTTACATTCAAGTCTTCAATCAATTTTGAGTTAATTTTTGTGTTTGGTGTAAATTAATAGTCTACTTTCATTCTTTTGCATGTGGCTGTTCAGTTTTCCCAACACCATTTATTCAAGGGACTTTCCTTTCTCCATTGTACATTCTTGGTTCCTTTGTCGAAGATTAGCTGTCTGTATACATGTGGTTTTATTTCTGGGGTCTCAGTTCTGTCCCATTGACCTGTGTGTCTGTTTTTCCAGTACCATGCTGTTTTGATTACTATAGCTTTGTAGTATATTTTGAATTCAGGGAGTGTGATACCTCCAACTTTGTTTTTTTCCCTCAGGATTGTTTTGGCTGAGATAGCAGTTTTAATTGTGAACACAATGCTAAGGCCCTTCCCAGGGTCTTGGAAAGAGCCCATGCAAGTAAAGGAAACTGAAGCTTAAGATTCTTCAGCTTCACAGTTAAATTTACCTCTGATGGAGGCAGAGCTGCTTTGCAAAGTTCAATGAGCACATGTGGTCCAAAGTGGGCCCTTTTCCCCATCTCTTTTCATAAGAGAACACTGGAATGTGAGCACTGGAAGGTTTGGGAAGAACCAGAGGCTTCGATGGACAATGTCCTCTGGTAGGGACATTGATATCTCGATTAGGGACAGTGTCCAAGATGAGGCTTTACCAAAGGGGCTCTTAGGCACAAGGTCTGCATTAGGAGCAGATGCTGCCAGGCAGGAATTCAGCCACGTGATAACTGAAGCTGATAGGCTGGCTTAATAATAATGCTAATGATAACAGATACTATTTGAGTGTTTACTTTTATTTTCCTAACTCTTGACAACCCAGTCGTAAAAAGGGGTTAAGTACAAGTGAGGCCCTCCTTGGAGGACTTTTAGGCAGAGTTGGTGGACTTACTAAAAGCAAGAGGTTTAGGAAACATGTGAAACAAATGCACAGGATAAAATTCTGGAAAAATAAATACTAAACCATAAACAGGGATTATCTCCAAATAGACTCTGGCAGCTTTAATAACTATTAATTATTGCTTATCTATATATGCTGGAATTTTTTACAAACAACATATACCTTATTTTGTATATTTTTGTAAGTTAACTTTCAAAAACATGCTAACCATTACACATCTAAGAAGAAACATATGGGTTTCCCCAAAAATATTAGGCAGTACCTGCGGAAAGGTGCAGAGTCCTGTGGAAAGTTGATGGGAGATGCACCCAGAAATAGCAGGGCTGGCCCTTACTGTAGTGTGTGGGAAGATCCAGACCAAAGACCTAGAATCTGCACCTCACTTGCTGTGGAAAGCCATCCAGGCTTGTTAAAGAAATAGTGTCAGGGGCCGGCCTGGTGGCACAGCAGTTAAGTTCACAGTTCCACTTCGGCAGCCCGGGGTTTGTGATTTCGGATCCCAGGGGCAGATATGGCACCGCTTGGCAAACCATGCTGTGGCAGGCATCCCACATAGAAAGTAGAGGAAGATGGGCACGGATATTAGCTCAAGGCCAGTCTTCCTCAGCAAAGAGGAGGATTGGTGGCAGAGGTTAGCTCAGGGCTAATCTTCCTCAAAAAAAAAAAAAGAAAGAAAGAAAGAAAAAAGAAACAGTGTCAGGTTTCCTCCTCCTGGGGCAGCTCAGCCAGAACACAGGGACATTAGACTCAAGAGGTTCTGCTAAACCAGCTTAGGGCCGGTGTATGCCCATATGATTGACCCTTGCAAGCCTACTGCAGAATAAGGTGAGAGTATGGACCATGCAATTTATCCATGGGATAATACCTAATAGTTGTAGGTTTCTTTTTCCTTCAATACACTTTTATTTTGCAGAAAGGGATGACCTTACTCGTTTATAAGCTGTCAAGAAGGATGGATTTCCCAGGTTTCTGGCTGTTAACAGAAATGTCAACATCCCGGAAATGCAACTGGGAACCCTTGTATTAGGAATATCTTGGATTTAAGTATTATCTGGTTTGCCTTTCTCCCATGCACACATCAGGAGCTTTGGCTTTAACTCCTGCTCTTCCTTTATCAGTACCCAACACTTTAGCCAAGGAAATACCACTAGTTCTCGTGCATGCTCACAATATGCCCTCAGCCTGGAAGGCCCTCCTACCCCATCTCCATAAGTCCAGTTCTAAATATCCCTCCAGTGCTTGCTCAAATGCCGTCCATGAAATCCTTCCTGATCTGTCATTCCTTTGAAGCTTCCAAAAGCATTTGACTTGTAATTTTTATTTTTGCCAAGGAAGGTTAGCCCTGAGCCAACATCCATGACAATCTTTCTCTATTTTTTAGTAGGTGGGCCACCAGCACAGCATGGTTGCTAACAGAGTAGTGTAGGTCCATGCCTGGGAACCAAACCCAGGCTGCCCAAGCAGAGCGTGCTAAATTTAACCACTAGGCCACCAAGGCTGGCCCTGAGTTGTAATTTTTTTTAGCACGTGTTACTTTCTTATTTGCACTAGTGTCTATGTCACACTTTGCTATTGAAAAGAAAATTTATCATTTTTTCTTGGCCCTTCAATACCTAATTCTGTAAAGAGATTAGGTGCTCAATAAATACGTTTTGAGGATCAGAGATGCTAAGTGTAAGAGCTAAAGCTATAAAACTCTTAGAAGAAAATATAAGGGGAAAACTTCATGACTTTGGATTTGGCAATGATTTCCCGGCTATGACACTAAAAGCACAGGCAACAAAAGAAAATATAGATAAACTGGACTTCATTAAAATTGAAAATCTTTGCACATCAAAGGATCCCACTTACAGAATGAAAAGGCAACCTACGGAATGGGAGAAAATATTTGCAAATCATAGATCTGGTAAGAGATTAATATCCAGAATATACAAAGAACTCTTATTATTCTACAACAAAAAAGCAAACAACCTGATTGAAAAAATTAGCAGAGGACTTTGTATTAATTTTCCAGAGCTGCCATAATGAATACCACAGACTAGGTAGTTTAAACAACAAAAATTTATTTTCTCACAGTTCTGGAGGCTGGAAGTCCAAGATGAAGGTGTCAGCAGGTTTGGTTTCTCCTAAGGCCTCTCTCCTTGGTGTGGAGATGGCTGTCTTCTCACTGTGTCCTCACTTCGTCTTTTCTCTGTGCACAAACATCCCTAGTGTCCATCTGTGTCCAATCTCTTCTTATAAGGACACCAACGATTGGAATAGGGCCCAACCTAATGGCCTCATTTTGACTCAATTACCTCTTTAAAGGCCATATCTCCAAATATAGTCACATTCTGAGAAGCTGAAGGTTAGGGCTTCAGCATATGAATTTCGGGGGGATACAATTCAGACCATAACAGACTTGAATCCATGTTTTTCCAAAGAAAATATATAAGTGGCCAATAAACACACAAAAAGATGCTTGACATCACTAATCATTCAGAAAACATGAATCAAAGCCACAATGAGATACCACTTCACACCCATTAGGACGGCTATTATTAAAAAAATGGAAAATAACAAGTGTTATTTAAGTGTAACAAACAGATATTTGTACACTATTGTTCATAGCAGCATCATTCACCATAGCCAAAAGGTAGAAAGAGTGCAAATGTCCATCAATGGGTGAATAGATAAACAAAATATGGTATATGCATACAATGCAATATATAGCCTGAAAAAGGAATGAAATTCTGATACATGTTACCACATGGAATGAACCCTGAAGCATTGTGCTAAATTAAATAAGCCAGATACAAAAGGACAAATAGTGTATGTCTCCTTTTACATAAGGTGCTAGAATAGCCAAATTGATAGAGACAGAAAGGAGAATGATGGTTGCCAGGGGCTGAGGAGAAGGAGGAATGGGAGTTGTTGTTTAACGGTACAGAGTTTCAGTTTGGGAAGGTGAGGCATTTCTGGAGATGAATGGTGGTGATAGTTACACAACAAAGTGAATGTACTTAATGCCACTGAAATGTACACTTGAAAGTGGTTAAAATGATAAATTTTATGTTATGTGTATTTTATCACAATAAAAATTGTTTGGGGGGCCAGACCCATGGCCTTGGGGTTAAGTTCAGCACACTCTGCTTTGGCAGCCTGGGTTCGGTTCCCAGGCACAGACCTATACCACTCACGCTGTGGCAGTGACTCACATACAAAATAGAGGAAGACTGACATGGATGTTAGCTCAGGGTGAATCTCCCTCAAGTGAAAAGAGGAAGGTTGGCAACAGATCCTCCTCAGCAAAAAAAATAAATAAATAGAAGCAGGGGCTGGCCCTGTGCATGAGTGGTTAAGTTCATGCACTCTGCTTCAGTGGCCCAGGGTTTTACTAGTTCGAATCCTGGGTGCAGACCTAGCAGCACTCATCAAGCAATGCTGAGGTAGTGTCCCACGTGCCACAACTAGAAAGACCCACAACTAAAATATACAACTATGTACAAGGGGGCTTTGGGGAGAAGAAGGAAAAATTTTTTTAAAATTTAAAAATCTTTAAAAAAAAAGTGTGATTAGATAGAATCATGGAGACATAGGGCCTTGGGCAGAGCCTCTCTGATTCACACCCCTTACCTTCAGGCAGAGTACACTTGAGCAATCCTTAAAAACAAGGATTTATCAGGTTCATGAAAAGTTGCCAGAGGAGCATCTATCTGTTGCCTTTGTTAACCCAGGATATTCTTCCAGAGTAACTTAAGTTCTTCACAAATAGTTTCCTTTATTTCCTCTTTCCTCTTCCTTCCTTTCAGAAAGTATTTACTGAGGATTTCTACTGTGTATGGCACTATTTGGGAGATATCCTGGAGAAAAAAAAAGGCAGTATAGATAGTTAACACACAGACTCTGGAGTTAAATGGCAGTTTTGCCCTGCTATTATCTATGGGTGAATTACTTAACCTCTCAGTACCTCAGTTTCCACACCTGTAAAGTGGGCACAGTACTGCCCATTTCATGAGGTTTGTGCTGAGTGTCTTCTCTTTGTCCCTCCAGATTCACTCTCTACCTTTCTCTGCCCTGTTCTTGGCCCTGGGAATCTGACCTACATGGGCAGCATCAATAGACTCCCTTACTCTCTAGCTTCAATTTGGATTTGGCCAATGGGGATTCCTGGTAGAAGAGCGGAGGGAGGTAGGGAAAGACGGTTGGTGTTTTTTTAATCCCTGGCTTTGTCCCTGTGGGGTTGGTGCAGCCTAGCTGCCTCAAAGACCAAAGGTTACAGCTGCTGCCAAGGCATCCCTCTCCACATAACTTTCTTTTCCTGAGCTCCTTTCCCCACCCTTACAGCATCAAGCCTAGGAGTGGTCATGTTCATATTAACTAGTTACGACTGAGCACGTGAGTGCCAAGAGAGGGTCAGTGCCTTTGGAGCGACTCAGCACAGGGTTCTGATGCTTCAGCATTAGCAGTCAGATCCCAGAGGGCATTGTATATACCATGCTAAAGAGTCTGAAGATAATCTAGCCTGCCCTAGAATGAAAGCTATAAGAGGACAGGGTCCTTGTCTCTCTTATTAACACTCCTTTCTCCAATGTCTGGTACCTAGTTAGTGCTCCTTCAACATTTAATGAATAAATGAACGAATATTGAAAAATCAGCTCTGAATAAAATGGAAGGGAATGGTGCTTAAAACTGACTTCCTTGAGCCAGCCCTGATGGCCTAGTAGTTAAAACTTTGGCATGCCCCACCTGGCCTGGGTTTGGTTCCCAGGCGTGGAACCACACCACCCATCTGCCAGTTGCCATGCTGTCGCGGTGGCTCACATAGAAGAACTAGAAGGACTTACAACTAGAATATATGACTATGTACTGGGGCTTTGGGGAGGGGAAAAAAAAAAGAGAGGAAGACTGGCAACAGATGTTAGCTCAGGGCAAATCTTTCCCACCTAAAAAACGTAAGTTCATTTTATTTTGTATTGTAGCTCATTGCCTACTTTCACAATTTGTTCTTAATAAACTTGCCAGTGATCAATATATATTTATACATTTATTGGGGTTTTTTTGAGGAAGATTAGCCCTGAGCTAACATCTGTCACCAATCCTCCTCCTTTTGCTGAGGAAGACTGGCCCTGAGCTAACATCCATGCTCATCTTCCTCTACTTTATATGTAGGAAGCCTGCCACAGCATGGCTTGACAAGCAGTGCACAGGTCCACTCCTGGGATCCGAACTGGCAAACCCTGGGCTGCCAAAGTGGAACGTGTGAACTTAACTGCTGCACCACCGGGCTGGCCCCAATATACATTTATTGTTGTGCAATATGGATAACAACAATTTTGATGCAAAAGAGAATTTCCAATTGTCTTTAAAACTGTTGGTGAATTCATGGACAAATCTTCTACGGATTTATATTGAGTTTTATGGGATTTTTTTTAAGCTTCTATTGGAGAATTTTTAAAATAAAAAATCTGGGGTTTGGCCCAGTTGCTAAGTGGTTAAAGTTCCACAGACACTGCTTCAGTGGGTCGGGTTTGCAGATTCGGATCCTGGGTGCAGACCTACACCACTCATCAGCCATGCTATGGTGGTGACCCACATACAAAGTAGAAGAACACTGGCACAGATGGTAGCTCAGGGCCAATCTTCCTCAAGCAAAACAAGAGGAGGATTGGCAACAGATGTCAGCTCAGGGTGAATCTTCCTCACACAAAAAAAATTTTTTTAAGTTTTTAAAAAATCCAAATTTTATATTTTGAAAATGTTGACATAACTACTGAATTTTGTTCTTCATAAACTTATACGAATTATTTGATTATCAAGAAGCAGTAATAAAAAATTGAATAGATATCTTTGAAGCCACCATAATAGCCAAATCCCTATTATAGCCATAAAGGTAACAAATATGCAAACATTACTTAAACTATAGAATATCTAGCTGGTGAAATATTATGTAGCCCATAAAAACTTATGAAATAGTGATATAAGAATTGATTATGATATTAAGTGAAAAGAGCACTATAAAAATTTTAAATACAGACGATTATTACAATGTAAGAAAAAATCCAATAAAAACTTAGACATTAATAAAAGCCAATGGTTGTCTGGATGTTACCATCCTAGGTTTGTTTTTGCCCATCACCCAGAAAGTGACACACCAAGATCATGAGATTTCAGCAGAGAGGTTTTAATGACAAGGCAGCCAAGGGAGGAAGCAGGAGAATGTCTCAAATCATCTCTCTGAAAATGGGGACTCACAGATGTTTATGGGGTGAGGGGGGGCAAGGTGGTCTGAAGTATGGAGACAGATGACTGGAGGTGAGGAGAGGTGAGGTAATTGATGATCTGTGCAAGCTAGTCAGACTCCATGCCTCTTCATAGGACCTATGTTCACAAAATGGTGGCATTAGCGTGATCTGAGGGTGGAGTTTTTAGCCCCTTAATGTCAAAAGGTCACTTCTAGGGCATCTGCAAGGGCCCAGTTGATGAGTTGGTGGTCCCAAGCGTCCTGACTGTACAAGGGGGTCCTAATTCCTGAAAAACAGCTCAAACACCCATTACCGTGGTGACCTAGGTGCCAGGGAGATGTTACCTATAAGAACCTAGTGGGATTGAGATAGCATATTGCCTAGGCAGCACAGTTAACAATGGGAAGGGGGCCTGGCCTGGTGGCATAGTGGTTAAGTTGGCATGCTCCGCTTCCGTGGCCCAGGGTTCACAAGGTTGGGTCCCAGGCACAGACCCAGCACCACTTGTCAAGCCATGCTGTGGCAGTGTCCCACATAAAATGGAGGAAGATTGGCACAAATGTTAGCTCAGCAACAATCTTCCTCAAGCAAAAACAGGAAGATTGGCAACAGGTGTTGGCTCAGGGCCAATCTTCCTCACACACACACACATCCAAATTTTCTAACATAAGCATATGTTATTTTCATAATGAAAAAATATTAAACCTCAGTAAATCTATCATTTAAAACACAAACAATTTTCTTTTCTAATGGAGAGAAAATATGTAGATTATAGAGAAATAAAGATAAAAATTATTCCTTTGGACTTTGATCAAAATGATAAATACACTTAAAGACAATTTAGTGCCCAAAACTGACTTTTTCAGGTTTCTAACAAGCCTACAGATCCCATGATCTGATACTCATTTTATTATTATTTTTATTTTTACTAGTAGTATTTATTCAGTGGCTAATTGTCAGCTTTCTTTTTAAGAAGTAGATTGTAAAACTTCAGGGATCCAGCTAGGGTAATGAGCTGGGGATTTTAAACAAGTCCCTCGAATGGACTGTTATACAAACTTGAGTTTCAAATGTCAGGGGGAAATAACTGATCTCTGACTTTAAACCAGTGGGCATTACAGTCCCAGCCAGGTTCATCTCCCTTGCCTATGTTGAAATTTATAAGAAAATTTCTAGGAGAGAAGAGAGTGAGGGATATCCTCATTTTCTGAAGCCCTAGAACGTGTCTCTAGTGTATACAGTATATGTATTTTTCGATCTCTAGTAGCTAAGTCTCTGATAAATTTTCAAGACAAGGTAAAATGGACCTATATTACAAATATGTAATTTTTATAAAATAAGTTATTTTATATTATGTACAAAATAAACACACGTCAGAGATTTCATGTAGCTCAATAAATAATAAGAGAACTGGGAAATTTGTTAAAATTCATTCAAAAGAGAAGTCAAAGAACTACAAATATATATGGAGTAAATGAAGGTTGAAATGAATTTACAAATGGAAGCAAAACTGGAATTTTCTACAGGAGTGGGCGGGTAGAGAAGTCGATTCAACCACCACCAGACAGAATTTATTTGTAGGTCTACAGATGTGGAAGGCAGAATAATGCCTCCCTCCTCCACCTCCAAGATGTCCACATCCTGATCCTTAGAACCTGTAAATATGTTAAGTTAGTGGCAAAGGGGAATTAAGGTTGCAGATGGAATTAAGATGGCCGACCTTATTATAGAGAGATTATCCTGGATTATCCAGGTGGACCCCATGTAATCACAAGGGTCCTTAAAAGTGGAGAAGGGTAAGCAGAAGAGAGTCAGAGGGAGCTGTGAGCATGGAAGGATGATCAGAAAGATACACTGTTGCTGGTTTTGAAGATGGAAAAAGGGGTCCAAGAACTCACAAATGGGGTGGCCTCCAAAAAGCTGGAAAAGGCAAGGAAATGAATTTTCCCCTACAGCCTCCAGAAAGGAATTGGAGCCCTGCAGATACCTTTATTTTAGGAACAAGACCTGTGTGGGACTTCTGGCCTCCAGAACTGTAAGATTGTAAATCTGTGTTGTTTTAAGGCAACAAATTTGTGGTAGCTTTTTAAAGCAGTGATAAAAGACTAACATAATAGACAAGAATTAGTTTCATTGCTATTAGTTATCTACAATTTGCAGAGTTTAAAAATAGCCTAGTCAAAGCAAAGGTGCGTGCACACACACACACACACACACACACACACTCATAATTACAATCTTATACTCACACTATATCCGCAAAGCTTATGGAGCTTACTTTTCAGGCAGCGAATAAAAGTAGGAATGTACTCCTAATGAGATAAATGACTCAGCACTTAGCAATTGCAAATATGCCCTATCCAACCACAGGATCATTAATCAGGGATGGAAACAGAAATGAGCAAATTGATGTCTTGATGGTTCAGTAGAATCCCCCTTGAAAACTGGGGAGAGCCAAATCATCAATAATTCTGGAATCAATTCTTGCTCCATCAGCCAATTTCTAGCCAAAAGGAGTAATGGCCTTTTGATAGCCAACTGCTTCAGCTTTGGGGTTTGTGTTACAGCAGAATTTTCTTGCCTTCAATTAAAATAACCTGGGCAATACTTAGGACTTGAACTTCATCCTATGGAAACTCTTATCAAATAGAAATTGATTGACAGGCACTGAAAAAAAAGGCAAAAATATAAAAAGCATCAGATAAAAAATGATGACTGAAGTGGAATTATATTGTTTTTGCCTTCCTGGCATCTATGTCTCATTCTTTTCATAGCTAACACACTTAGAGTTTCAGATGAAGCTGATCCCACACACATTCCTCTTACTACTCCATTCAATAGTTAGTGAATAGTAGATAATGACCTAACCCTGGCCCACCCATCTCAATAATTGGTTTAAGAATGGAGGGCCCAGATATGACCTGCTGATAATTGTTGGGGGTCAGAATTTGCCACCCTAAAATATGTCTCTTTGGCTTGCCTATTTTCAAGGACAAAAGACTCTGAAAGAAACTTTGACCTTCCCCCTAACTGCCTAAAAGAATTTAAGGTAGAAGGCCTGTCCCAGCAATGAGCTATCACCACAGATAACTTTGGATATAATTGACTTGGAGGATCCTTCCCAAGCCCCATTTTTATCTAAGTTCGTTCTCTCTTTCTCTGTCATTGTCTCCTTCCCCTCTCGTCACATTGTCTATAGATGGGCCAGCAAACATTTGCTTTTCCATCTCCATGGAAATTGCCTTCTTCCCTTTTGAGGTCCCAAACCACTACCCCAACATCCTCCTTTGTCTTTAGCTGAAGATGGTATTTAAGGTGGTGGCTTCAGCCATTGTGGCAAGTTCCTCAGTTTTCCTGGGTTTCTCCCATGTATACATGTAATTAAACTTTGTTTGATTTTCTCCTGTTATTCTGTCTCATGTCAATTTAATTCTTAGCACAGCCAGAGGGACCTAGAGGGTAGAGGAATAGTTCTTCCTCCCCTACAGAATCAAGCTTGGATCATTATTTGAAAGCATTAGGGAACAGCACTTTCTATGGGCTGGTCTTACTAACCTGGTGGAATATGGACTGGAGTAGAGGGAGAATCGGCTTGACAATGAAGTCAACTCAGAGGGCAGCAGAAACGAGAACACAGATTCCTTTGATATCATTTGTTCTTTTAAGCCCAGTCATGCCTGTTAAAAGATCTTCTACTTCTGGTCTTTTCAAAGTCAATTATTCTGCTCTCTTCCCCCCATACGTCTGTTTGGGTTTAATTTCTGTTACCTGCAATCAAGAGAGTCCTGACGAAGACAACCATATACATTTGATAAGTTATCTCACTACTGTTAAAAGACAAACTAAGGCATATTAAAAATTTTAGAAGAGTTTACTTGAGCAAAAGTCCATTTGAATCAGGCAGCACCAAACTAGAAGTGGTTAGAAGTGCTGTGCTGACAGGAGCTGGGAGACAGCCTTCTGTAGAAAAAAGGCAGAAGCAAAGCAAGGAAATTACTTGATTGGCTGTAGCTTAAACGTTTCCCTTATTTGGAAAAGTCTAGTTGTCTGTTTGTGATTGGTTGTCCTTAGGTTTTGCTTTCTTAACCTTGAGGCATTTAAAGGCTTAGGTTTTAGTTTGCTTACATAGGCAATAAGGTATTAGAGCCACTTCAGTCTAATGGCCTCCTTGTTTAATTAATACTACTAGTAATCAAGGAAGAAAGTAAAGGAATATACTAGGGAAAAAAATCCAATTGTTAAACAAAAACAGAAAAAAGGAAGAGAGGGTTAAATATCATCCATACATTAAACATAACACAAAACATAAAATGATGCTTCTTGGACCCGGCCCAGTGGCGCAGCAGTTAAGTTTGCACATTCTGCTTCAGCGGCCCGGGGTTTGCTGGTTTGGATCCTGGGTGTGGACGTGGCACAGCCATGCTGTGGTAGGCATCCCACATATAAAGTAGAGGAAGATGGGCACGGATGTTAGCTCAGGGCCAGTCTTCCTCAGCAAAAACAGGATTGGCAGCAGATGTTAGCTCAGGGCTAATCTTCCTCAAAAAAAAAAAAAGTTAAAAAAAATAAAGATGTATTTTTTAAAAAATGATACCTCTTGCAGAAGACAAATGATAGATGTCACTGCCTTCAACAGTTAACCCTAACTACTGAAAGCTCTTACAGAACCAAATATCTTGGCAAAGTGGCTTCAACTCCTTCCACTATGACCTCAGTATATTTTATACAGTCCCTAAATTGCCTGAAACACTGTCTTGGAATCTTGGCATCTATAGTTTTGTTTGAAGCCTGGGGGAACGACACAGAAATGGAGAAAACAGTCTGTCTTTGAGATGCCTATGCTCTAGGGAGAGATAACAGAAAAAGAAAATCTAGCTGTTGCTAAAAGTGAGTGGCCTTTGTAAGAATAACTATAGTGCAAATCTGATGAGTTATCCCCTTATTTTCATCTATTCAAAATAAATTATTTCTTCTTTGAAATCCTTCTAGAACCTCAATTGTAGGCCTACATCTGTGGTTCTTTTTGGTCTATATTCAGCACACCTGAGAATGAAGAAGAAGCAAACAGAATGAAATCAAAATAACACAATTATTAAAATAATATGATTAAGTTGATTTGGTCAGCAAAATGTCATCAAACTATTAAAAAGAGTTTTAATGGGGAGTGTCATCTTTCATAACTCAGGAAAGCAAACCATGAGCCATTTGGAAAGCAACCCATTTGTGCCCCCTTTGCCTTTATCTTAATTCAGCAGCTTCACGAAACCATGCCTGGCAGTTTCTAGTTCAGCTTGGGGTCTCAGATTGTTGGGCAGATTGTTCCTCCATCCTCCCTCCAAATAGTCACTTAGTATTTTTACTCAGCTTTGAAAGGGAAAGGAAAATTTTCAACTCATAACAAAAGACTCCTATCAAAACATTAACATTTAAACATAAATTTTTAAAACTCCAACAGACCAACAATAATGGATAATAATAAAAGAAAAACAACACAACAGAAAAAGAGGCAACAGAAGAGAATACCTGAATGGTCAATAAAGTTGTGAAAAAAATGCTTAACCTCATTGCTACTCATAAAAATGCAAATTAAAACAATGATATACCATTTCATATACATAAGATTGGTACGAACTGAAAACAACAAATGTTGGCAGGGATTAGGGATATTTTCATAAGCTAAGTAACCACTTAAGTAACCATAACCACTGAGGGGAGTAAATCTTCAATTATTTTAATATGCAAGGTTGAAGATACCCTATGGCTTCCCATTCCACTTCTAAACATTTACCCTAGATAAACTCTCATGCAAAGCTGTTCATTGCAGAATTGATTTTGAGGTGAAAAATTTAATGCCCATCATTAAGATAACAAATTAATTTTGATAATTCATAAATGGGATATTATAGGATATAGTATTTATTACTAGAATAAATGAACTAAACCTAGGTGTACTAACATGGATACATCTTAAACACAATGTTGACCGAAAAAAGTAGGTTCCAAGAGGATACATGAAGTATGGTACCATCTACTAAAATGTAAAAGGATACAAAACTATACTGTATGTTGCTTATTATGCAGATACATATGTAAAAAATACACATATAACAAAAGTACAAAAACATGAACAGAAAGAATACAGTAACTTCATTGAAGAGGTAGCTCTGAATAGTTAGGATAATGGAATGGGAATGGGTTTCAACTATATGTATTATTTTATAAAAAAGAAAAAATGTAAAGTAAATATGGCAAAAGATTAACTTCTGTGATATAGATATACTCCTGGGAGTACAAAAAGGTTTCCTAAAAGATGTACTGGCACTGATTTTTTTTTTTTAAAGATTTTTATTTTTTCCTTTTTCTCCCCAAAGCCCCCTGGTACATAGTTGTATATTCTTCGTTGTGGGTCCTTCTAGTTGTGGTATGTGGGACGCTGCCTCAGTGTGGTTCAATGAGGAGTGTAATGTCCGCGCCCAGGATTCGAACTGACGAAACACTGGGCTGCCTGCAGCAGAGCACGAGAACTTAACCACTCAGCCACGGGGCCAGCCCCTGGCACTGATATTTTTAATGGAACGAACCAAACCATAACTTCCATGTATTTGCGTTCTTGCCCACCTCCCTTTTCACATTTTGAAAGGCATCCCACTCAATTTTCTAAATCTTAGTAGCTATCAAATTTTCCAGGGCACCAAACAAAGGGACAATTTGAAATATCAAGTTGGATGTTGAGAAAAAATTACTCTAATAACTATAACAAATCCTTTTGCAACCCAGGTGACTTTTGTAGAGGAAGAAAAAACTCTTTTCCCCTCTAAATATCTTAGGTTCATTTGCTGGGGTCCTGTAAATTAGACTGACAAAAAATAGAGTAACAAGAGAACGACATTCTGAAGATTATTAACACATGCCAACGGGGTGGTTAGAACTTGGGCTTATGTAGCATCTTAACAAAAGGACAATACATTTTTATAGACGCGACAAGACAAAGGAAAAAGACCTTGAAGTTCTAGAGTGGCAAAGTGTGGGAAGTCAAATATATATGGGAACTAATGGAAAACAAAGGGCTAGTTAGTAAAGTTTCTTATATAGATTGCTCTGGTGCCATCTCTGGGGTGACAAGGTTAACTTTTTTTTTTTGCTGAAAAAGATTCACCCTGAGCTAACATCCATTGCCAATCTTCCTCTTTTTTTGTTTAAGGAAGATTAGCTCTGAGCTAACATCTGTCTTCTTCTATTTTGTATGCGGGTTGCCACCACAGCATGGCTGACAAGTGGTGTAGGTCTGTGCCTGGGATCTGAATCCGTGAACACAGGCCACTGAAGCAGAGTATGTGAAACTCAACCACTACACCACGGGGCCAGCCCCCCCAATAAGGGTAACTTTTGTCCTTCCTGGTAGAGAGAAGAAGGGGAGCAACTTAACAAATTTATGTCCTGTTTTTAGGCAAATAGAGGGAGGGCCGAGAGCTTTTCTGAGAATATGATATCTGCTTCTTCTCAATTGCCTTCAGCCCAAAATAATCCTTATGCCAACGTGGTATATTTTGGGAGAGCGTATTTTGCTACTGTTAACTATCAATTATTTGTTTTCAATAATATCAATTATAAATAATATCAATTATTTGTTTTCCAATCAATTTTGGAAGACCAAATTGAGTTGTCAGTTGATTGATAATTAAATATAATACTTGACAAATTAATATATGATTTTTGGCATATTAAAACACAGAAGGCATTACATTGTTTTAACAAAATTCCTTCTATTCTCTTCTAAACTTTTTAATATGGAAAATTTAAACAGAGAGGAGATCAGAGAATAATATAATAAATACTCATATCTTCACTTTGATTAAATAATTATTGATATTTTGCTACATTTACTTTTGTTCTCTGTCCATCCATCTACCTAGATACATTTACGGGGTTTTTTTTTGCAGAAACTTTTGAATGTAAGTTGCAGACATCCTGAAACTTTACCTCTAAATCACATACCCTTCAAAAAACTTAACAATAACTACATAATGTCATCTAATATCCATCCCATAATCAAATGTCTATAATTGTCCCCCAAATTTCCTTTATTGCTATTTCCCAACCTAGAATCTAGACAATCAAACCATGCACTTGGCTATCATGACTTTTTTTAAAAAAACATTTACTTCACTTATTTTGTGTTTTTTTTTTTTGAGGAAGATTAGCCTTGAGCTAACATCTGCTGCCAGTCCTCCTCTTTTTGCTGAGGAAGACTGGCCCTGAGCTAACATCCATGCCCATCTTCCTCTACTTTATATGTGGGACACCTGGCACAACATGGCTTGACAAGCGGTGCATAGGTCCACACCTGGGATCCAAACTGGCGAACCCTGGGCTGCTGAAGCAGAACACGTGAACTTAACCACTGTGCCACCAGGGCGACCCCTGTACAGGCTTTTAATTTGAAATAGCTCTCCCACCTTTTATAATGAGACTTATTTTCTGAAGAGTCCAGGCAAGCTATTTTGTAGAAGGTCCTACATGTTGAAACTTGTCTCATGGTGTTGTTTAACTTGTTACTCTGTCTCTTCATACTTTCTGTAAACTGGAAGTTAGGTCTAGAAGGGCTTGATTAGATTCACAGTAAAAATTTTGCCAAGAATTTCTTGATAGGGATTGTTGTGAATATTGTATTACATCATATCAGGAAACAGTGTCAGGATAACCCACTATATTTGTGATGCTAAATTTGATATCTTGGTTAAGGTGTTTTTTTTTTTTTTTTTAAAGATTTTTTTTCCTTTTTTCTCTCCAAAGCCCCGCAGTACATAGTTGTATATTCTTAGTTGTGGGTCCTTCTAGTTGTGGCATGTGGGACGCTGCCTCAGCGTGGTTTGATGAGCAGTGCCATGTCCGTGCCCAGGATTTGAACCAACGAAACACTGGGCCGCCTGCAGCAGAGCGCGCGAACTTAACCACTCGGCCACGGGGCCAGCCCCTTGGTTAAGGTTTTAACTGCCATGTTGCTCCATGGAAAAAATTCACAATTTCTTTTGTAATTATTAACAAATAAAACACTCTGGAGTGATACTTTGGAGAAGTGTCAATATTATGCCCGCATCAGCAATTCACTCAGTGGTTTTACCATCCACTGATGAGTCTTTCTACTATTAGTATTATTTTCTGACCAGCTTTTAATGTATTTCTTTTTTAATTGAATAGTTAAAAAATGTTTAATTTTAAATATAGTATATAAGACTATCAACCAAAAGCCATCCACCTTCTTCTGCTCTCCATTGTTAATAGTTTATCATGTTTCCCTTCTGAAACTTAAGACCTTTGATAAGAATCATCATTATAATACAAAAGAGGATTAAATAAGTTCCCTAGTAGAATAGCAATATATTCAGGGGTTTAAATGGGGGATTTTTCTGATGGGAAAAGGAAAGATTGGTGATAGTGCCACTGGGCAGTGGAGCTGAGTGGGCATGAAAGTTCAAGGAAATTCCATTTCCTAAAGGAAGTGGGGGGAAGGGCTGAGAGAATATCAGGAACAAAGGATATAGTGGTGTGCTGGAGCCAGCTCATATTGGCTTGCAAGAGCTGATTGTTCAAATTTGAAGAATTTTGTGAGCTGGTTGTTATGCACAGCCATTATTAAAAATTAAATTGTATAAATTTACAATAAGTCATATTAAAAACAGATAATAAATATTCAAAACTCATTACTTCCTAATTATTTTTCCATCTTACCATTATCTATGCTCTTGAGGTTATTTATGTCTATTGCATTCGCATGATGAAAATATTATATAATGTACATCTCCTCTCAATTCCATGTTCAGTGACATTGTGTTGGCGGTTTAAAACAGGTCATGCTGGGAGCATTTACATCATGGAAATATCCGCAAGCACCACAAATCAGGGCTTGATTTATTGTTTTGTCGATTGTCTAGACTTAAAAATGATGGAAAGAATGTTAGTAATACAGATTAAACTTAAAAGTGTGTTATATCTGTAGCTGTTACATTGTGAATAGCATTAAAAAATTGAGTATTCTTTCAGTATTCAAAAACTATTATTCAATTCAGCAAAGAGGTTGATTACATCATTGTTGAAACAGTGAAATTTCAATATGTGCCTTAGCTATTTCACTTTCACCTTATTCCTTATCAAAAATATCAAGCAACATTCATGGAATTACACTGGCTCATCAATTGCAAACATATCTTACTATGGATACAAAAGCTTAGCAAAAATCAACAAGAGTATTCTGTGAGAATCAATTGTCTATATGGAACTTACAATAGAGAATATTCTATATTTTAATATTTTCTTAATAAGAAGATCCTTTAAATCAGTAAAATATATATATACATAGTGCTATGGACTGAATTGTGTCCCTCCAAAATTCATATAGTGAAGCGCTGACCCCTGATGTGACTATATTTGGAGATAGGGTCTTTAGGAGGTAACAAAGCACGGAGCCTGGTAGGACTGGGCGGCCCTATTGAAAAAGGAACAGAGAGCTCTCTTTCCCTTCCCTCTTCCCACATATGCACCCACTGGGGAAATGGCAACCACATACCAATCAAGAGAAGAGGCCTCAGAATGAAACCTACCTTCCAGCACCTTTATCTTTGACTTCCCAGACTCTAGAACTGTGAAAAATAAATTTCTCCTGTGTAAGCCACTCAGCCTAAGGTATTTTGTTATGGCAGCCAAAGCTTAGACACACACACACACACACACACACACACATATACGCATGCACTCCTGGTAGGTGCACAAATAATGATAAGAAGTGATAAGTGCTATAAAAATACGGAGTAAACGATATGTGAGGAGCGCAGAGGATGAGGCATTTTACCTCAGCTAGGGCGATAAGTAATCCAGGCTGGAGATCCTGAGGCCCTGATCTTGGGCAGTGACCTTAGAAAAACAGTTTACATGGCTTCAAGAGGGCACCATTTGACTTGTCAGCTACAGCTGACTAGTACCTGGACTGTCCATGGATGTTGGAAGAAATCTACACATCTAAGAAAGTTAGATTATTACAGGTTCATAGTTTCAGCTGTCCTGTATACCTCTTGTTGGCTTCCTCTCCTCAACTCCCTCAGATCTTATTCTCAATCCACTACTCTTCTAACTCTTCTTTCTCTACAGCTCTTCTCTAGGTCTCAGCTGATGACCTCCCCTCTCCAGCACACCTATACCTAGTCAGTCACCAAATCTTGGATGGCCTCACCAAGTTATCTTTCCTCTTCTCTTCCCCCACATTGCCTCCCTTCAGAATCTCATCACTTCTATATGTATGTAACGGGCTGCCAATTAATCTCCTAGCTTTTAGTTTGCCCCTCTGATCATCCTCTATCCTGTTGCCAGAGAGATCTTTCTAAATATCACGATATCATATTTGTTTAAAATGGTACAATGGTTCCCTGGATTTCAGGGTCAAGTTCAGATCCTCTCCTTAGCACACCTGCCTGCTTCTCTAGCCCCAATCTTTCACAACCTCCCCTGTCACCTTCATTCTAGTCATACTGAACCAATCCCCTGACTGTGTTCTGTTGATTCATCCATTTTCTGTTATCTAGAATCCCCTTCCCCATTCAGCCAAGTTCTCCTTGTCCTTGAAAACTGAGGGCCAGCATTACCTTTTCCAGAAAACCTTCCCAGACCCGTTCTGATTCAGGTCCCCTCCTATGAGCTCCCTGTGATTAACACGGCCTCTGTCCATATTACACAAGCACTGTGCTGTGATTTCTGTTTGCTTGTGTCTCTCTCCTGCAATCTGTGTCATAGTCATCTTTTTATCCTCTCTGCCAAGCAGGGGACCTATTACATAACAGGCCTCATTACGTGCTTGTTGAAATAATTAATTTTAGGCGTAGAAACACAGGGCTTCCTCAGCCCCTAGAAGAAAACAGAAAAGAAGACATTTCTGACGCTTCTATACTAGGTAGTAGAGAGATTTCGCGGTTTGGACACGGACTGGGAAGACCACCTGTGCGCCAGAGATCAGAAAAATTGCTTCGCCAGCCTCGCCTCTTAGCTTACAGAGCCGATTGGCGAATAATACAGGTGAAGCCAAACAAGACAAACTACACTTCCCGTCATGCCTCAGGGAAGAGCGTCCGGTTTCTGCTCTTTGTCACCGCCTCTTCCCCACGGAAGTGAAAGGAGCACTTCCAGGTTCGGCAATAACCGGGGGCCGGCGGCTTTTGATCGGCACTGTTGGGCCTTGTCCCGAAGCTCCGCCTACGCTCCGCTTTTTCTAGAAACCCAGCTTTGCTATTGACCGTGCTGGACAGGTATTTCTTGGTCACAGCAGGTGTCCTCGGGGCAGTCCGCTGCACTGAAGCGGGCGAGACCTTTGCCCCCTGTGGAGGCTCGGAGTTGCCGCAGGGCGCGGTGGGCTTGTGGCACGGGGCAGGGAGGCCGGTTACTGGAGTCGTGGCCCCGGTGCTGACATCCCTTCTTTCTTTCTCTTTCCCAGTTGCAGCGTCCCAGACGCGTGTGTGAGTCCCCTATGGCGGATACGGCCCCTAACGGCCCCCAAGGGGCGGGCGCGGTGGTAAGTGAGCAGTCAGGGTCGTCTCTGGCTTGCTTTGCTAGAGTTAGAAAGGAGGAGGAAGTGTTGGGAGCCGGGTCCGAGGCGTTCCAGAAGAGGCTTTCGGGACTGGGATTAGTGATTCGGGTCGGGGTTGGGAGTGGGTTGGAGAGGGGAGATTGTGAGCGAAGATCTAGAGGGAACTACAAGTTTCTGTTTCGGAACCGACAACAGGCAGGTCTGGAGCAGGTGGCCCTAACCTGTATACTATGGAAATTGGGCCGCCTTGCCTTTTTCCACGCCTCGGTCTCTGATTGTCGTAGGTTTCAAGATTGAAGATGCCACCTGAGGTTGTGCTGTGACACACGCCTCATTCCGCTCACGCGTGCTGGTAGAAGACGTTTCTGCCCATTTTATGCTATTATGTAGGAATTACGCAGAACGAGGAGAGCGATCTTCTTTTTTCCTTTATTCATTTTTGTCCCTCTTTACAAAGAGAAATATTGTTACGGTTTTGTAAATTTTTTGTTCTTGAGATGCGGATCTTCTGCTTACTGGTTATTTGTGCCTGAAGCGTTATTGCCTTTAATTTTAAACACTATGAGTATGTGAATTGAGTAAGTCACTTTTTTCTTTTTAAACATTTTACAACATCTGTATTTATATACACATTTTTTCTTTTTTCTTTATTTTGTTGAAGCATTCGAGAGGTAGTTGCATACATCGTGATCTTTAACCCATAAATACTTCATTCATTATTCTTCTACATGATCACGGTGCGGTCATCGCAGGAATTTTTGCAGTTAAATTTGGGAAATTTAACATTGATATGCGTTATTACCTAATAGACAATCCATATTCAGATTTCTCCAGTTGCCCTTAAAAGCTGCTTCCTCCTTATCCAGAATTAATTGAAAAGCATGCACTACATTTTCTGGCCTTTAGTCTCTTAGTCTAGAAGTTTTCTTGCCCTCCTCCTCCCATTTTTGTCTTTCCAGAGTCCAGACCTGTTGTTTTGCAGAATGCTCCTCAAATTGGAGTTGTCTGATTTGTTTCTTTTCCCCGTTAACCACATTCAGGCTAAACATTTTGGCAGGAATATTACATAAGTGATATTCTGTCCTTCTCAGTGCATTGTATAATATCAGGAACATTTTATGTTGATTTATACCATCATTGGAGATAGTAAGTTTGATTATTTGGTTAAGGTGATGTCCACCAGATTCTCCATTGTAAAGATACCTTTTTTCCTTTGTAATTAAAAAGTGTTCTATAGTAAGATACTTGGAGACTGTGAATAGTTTTTCACTTCCGTAGTTTTTCACCGAAAGATTCATTGGTATTTTTTGCCTGAACTATTTATAACACAATTTATAGTCACTCTTAAAATATAAACCAATACACTTTTTAAGACTTTTTTATTGTATAATAAAATACACATCTGCAAAAGTATACAAAATGAAATGCATAGCTCAATGATGTATCACAAAATGAACACCCTAAACGAATAGGTTTTAAAGAAAATGTTCTAAAGTTGAATTTCAGACTATGGTTTAGAGACTGAATATTTGTAGAGAAACTGAGCACAGTAAGCTAGATTCACCCTTCCACTTTCCTGGTGATCATTGAAATGTAGAGGAGTTACAGTATAGTAGGTTTGGATAGAGTAAACCAGAGACATATTTCTAAAATCACCTGCATATTCTTAAAAACACATGCAATAAAACATCCTTGAATTTTAAAATATACTTGCATTTTTTTCCCAAAAGTTTTTTCTGCCTTTCAAAAGATAATTATTAGATTGCTTAGAGTAGTGTTTTAGACTCTAGGTTAAAAGACCTGTTAATGAATTTTGAAATTAATTTAGTGGAAATGTTAAGTATTTCTAAAACATTAGAGTACGAAATACCAAAATCCATCACGCATATTGAAGATAAGTATTGTTTTGTGAAACTTTCGTTTGCTTTATGTACCCACTTATGTTTGTATTGGGTTTTGATGTAAAAATTATTCATATAGATTCTATCAAAAATGTAAAAGCCACTTAGAATTTTAATACAAGATACATTTTGAATGAGAAAACAGATTTTAAGTTATTGTGTTAGTGGTAATGGACACATCTATTGGTAAAATGCAGGAAAGGAAAACACAGAATGAAAAAAAATGGAGAAGAAAGTGGTATATGGAAGTTTAGTCTAGAGCCACTGAAACCAGGGTAAGATGTCTGGGAGAGCTTCAAGGAGGTGAAGAAAGTCATAAAATCAGAGAGGCAGGTGCCATTTAACACATGATAGCCATATTTTGAGCATCTACAGTATACCAGGCCCTTGTGTGTGCATAAGCAAGTCTTCCATAGACTGACGAGTTCAATAATGAGTGCCTATTATTACCATGATTTTACATTTTTCCTTTGTAAGGTTTATTTAATCCAAATTGGCTTTTTGTGATGCCTTTTTACTCAGATCTGAGATCTACCTCTTTGAATATGAGATTTTTCTAAGAATAGGCTTTATGGTTCTCTTGAGAGCAATTAGTTCTTATTTAATGTTCTTTTAAAATAGATGAAGCTAGTATTACAGGTGTTGAAGGAATATAGACAATTGTAGTTAAATTTCTATCCAAATTTTTCTTTCTTAATTAGTCTTTTTACTTTTTAAAGTGTCAACTACTATCCTATTTAAGTACTTTCTGTTTTGGTCTTGTTACTGAGCATATACATGAAACAATCGCCTTGAGAGTTTTCACTTAATGATTTTAAAAAAAAAGTTGCTACAGAGTTGTTAAAACATTTTGAATAGGACTAAAACTACATAATCCTTAAAACTACATCATCCTTAAAAACATAATTTGCAGGTTTGGTTTACTACAATATTTTTCTTTTTAAATTCAGCAATTCATGATGACCAATAAACTGGACACAGCAATGTGGTTTTCTCGCTTGTTCACAGTTTACTGCTCTGCTTTGTTTGTTCTGCCTCTTCTTGGGTATGTATTATACGTATTTCTGCCTTTGATATTCACTTGTTCAGTCAGTTTTTATGGAATACCTTCTGGGTGCAAGACTTGTTAAACTGTAAAGGATTCAGGGACAATAAAACACGAGTCTCGTCCTTATGGCACCAGTAACCTAGTAATATTACCAACTGGAGGAATATTTTATATCTTATGCTTTGTGAAAACTGGTATCACATTGAAAATCTGAGAGAAAATGGGTATGTGGGGATGAGATGAGTTCATGTAAAACTTTTGCATTTATGACTTTTTAACCTAACAGGAAGAATGACTGCTTTATAAAATTCAGTTGGGAATATATATGAAGTGAGGCTTCTAAGAAGTTACCTAGATTCAAGTAATTTTTTTCTATTGACGAGTAATAGATTTAGGTGTTGTGCAATTATGATGCAATTCACAAAGGAGGAAGAGACATGGTAGTTGTTTATGTCTCATGATAACCTCTCCTCTGGTAATTTGCAGGTTGCATGAAGCAGCAAGCTTTTACCAACGTGCTTTGCTGGCAAATGCTCTTACCAGTGCTCTGAGGCTGCACCAAAGATTACCGCACTTCCAGTTGAGCAGAGCATTCCTGGCCCAGGCTTTGTTGGAGGACAGCTGCCACTACCTGTTGTATTCACTCATCTTTGTCAATTCCTACCCTGTTACAAGTATCCTTTTATACCGTGAAATTATCTACTGAGAGTGTAGGAGAGTTCTTCTGATTTTTTTTTTCGCTATAGGAAGGACTCAGCAATGAGGGTATTCCATGAAGCCTGGGTTGGTTCATTTGTTTGCACTTCATTTAAATGAAGATAGATTTATTGTAAGAATTTCTGACTGTAAAATGTGAAATCTAAATTTTGAAGAGCTGGTGTGTGAATTTTAAACTTTGGATCTTTGTTCTTGTCTCTTGTAAGCTTCTCTATTAGCAATGGATATTTTAAAATTGAGATTCATAGCACAAGCCTATGGAGGACTTATTTTAACATTTAAATTTTTCTTTCGTTTAATTCACATCATCTTTGGGAAAATGTCCAGATGTCTTGCTTTATCAAAAGAGTAATGCTTAGCTTTTACTTTTAACTCCTAGGGAGCTAGGAACAAATGGAAATTCATCAAGAAATAACTTATTTAAGCAGACAATGAGATAATTAATAAAAGAAAAAGAAATTAGTATTTGCTGTGGTTAGAGTAGAAAATGAGGACACATGGATAATCTCTGGAGCTAATAAGAATTAAATAACCCATTTGGAATTTGTATGTTTACCAATTTCAAGTGTGTGTCGTGGGATGATAATAGGTATTCTAAAAAGGAAGGGGAGGGATGAGGGAAGAGAACTCAAGAACTCTTAAGAGTTCTTGAATATTTATGATACAACTATACATAATGGAAAGCACAATAAAATAGGTCTCCAAGACTATTACATATTTAGATAATATTTTGTATGTTTGTGGAGTATCAAATTTTAAATAGTTTTTTGTAAGTTTTAAGGAAAAGGGAAGAGGAGGAAACTGAAATTTTTTGAGTATTCATTTTGCCAGTATATACAAACTTGATGTTTAATCCTTGCAACAATCTGAAAAAAATCATGAGCATCATTATTGATAAGGATACTAACGCTCAAAGAATTTAAAATAACTTGCCTGACATCACATTGGCAAGTTAGTTAAGCTGACAAGGTCTGTCTGATTTCAGTGCATGCTTGGGTCTGTAATGTCCCACCATAATTTGTATTTGTATTCATTTCTTTTTTTTCTAGCTTTTTTTTTTTTTGAGGAAGATTAGCCCTGAGCTAACATCCGTGCCCATCTTCCTCTACTTTATATGTGGGACGCCTACCACAGCATGGCTTGCCAAGAGGTGCCATGTCTGCAGCCAGGATCTGAACCGGTGAACCCTGGGCCACTGAAGCAGAACATGCGAATTTAACTGCTGTGCCACCGGGCTGGCCCCTGTATTTGTTCATTTTTAGGTAAAACTCACAAATGATTGTTGTACTACAACTAAATGACAGTCACATTTGTTTGGCACATCATTGGATTGATCTGCTTTTTTTTTAAAAGATTTTATTTTTCCTTTTTCTCCCCAGAGCCCCCCAGTACATAGTTGTGTATTTTTAGTTGTAGGTCCTTCTAGCTGTGGCATGTAGGACACCGCCTCAGTATGGCCTGATGAGCGGTACCATGTCTGAGCCTAGGATTCGAACCAGCGAAACCCTGGGCTGCCGAACCAGAGCACGCGAACTTAACCACTCGGCATAGGGCCAACCCTTGGATTGATCTGCTTTTGTCTATCACATTTATTGAGGTCCTTTACAATCACTAATAATTAAAATTCTTGCCTTTCTAAGATATAATGAGAAGTTATTTAAAGGTTCTTTGTTCTGCCCTTTAGTAGCTTAAAATTTCTTTGGAGAGAGAAGTAGAAACTGTTTTCCAGATAATTAATATGGAGCAAATTGAATGCACCAATACTGACCTCTGGGACATTGTGTGTCACAGAGCAGGTGGTCAGTAAGTTTTGTTGAGTGAATCCTGAGATAGTGCCAAATGAGACTCATGACCAGTGAAGACAACCTCTCTGCCCTTTCTATGCAATTGGTTATTTCATAGCCCCTCTCTGGGGAGTCAAAGATTAAGATTTCATGTTCCTTAAATTCTTAGAGTGGTGGGGAGGAGTAGTGAACAGTGGGAGTAACAGAAACTGATAATAGGTAAGAAACAGTAATCTAAAGTAGTTGAGTATTATGTTAATAAATAAAGGTGAGCCCAAAGTCGTATTACAAAGTTAGATTCTGATCTTTGTTCTTACAAAGGTGATATATTGTCCTTGCTCTAACAATGACAGGGTTTAAATTGTAGACTTTTCACCCCTTATATTTTCTAAGTGGTCTAAAAATGACATTGAAAGCTAAGACTATGAATCTCTTATCAAGGATTTGGGAGTTATAGAATGTTAGAGGTAAAAGATACGTTAGAAATCTCTCGCTTTGATTGCTACATATTCATTTGACAGAATATGAAACTTGGCCTATGGAAATGAAGTTAGTGTCAGAGCCGTGACTGGAACCCATGTATCTTGACTCTCAATTCGAGGTTCTGTTTTCACTACCTGACGTTGCCTCTTTATTGAATTAGGCTTCAAGTTAGGATGTATGTCACAGTTTAGATTGAATTATTTAAGAAGCAACAGAGTTTACAGTGGCCTTAGGAGAGGGTTGTAGCTTTCATCAGTTTCAAAGGGATCTATGATTCATTAAAAAATGTAAAAGAGACGGGGCTGGCCCTGTGGCCGAGTGGTTAAGTTCGCGCGCTCCGCTGCAGGCGTCCCAGTGTTTCGTTGGTTCGAATCCTGGGCGCGGACATGGCACTGCTCGTCAGACCACGCTGAGGCGGCATCCCACATACCACAACTAGAAGAACCCACAACGAGAAATATACAACTATGTACTGGGGGGCTTTGGGGAGAAAAAGGAAAAAATAAAATCTTTAAAAAAAAAAAAAAAATGTAAAAGAGGAGTCTTCTAACACTTAGGTATAAGGTCAGTGTCTTGCTTGCCAGGTGGAAATTCGGAACTTTTGGGTCCTAATTGAGTTATGGTTATAATGAATGTGATACTCGTATTGTGTCACAGCAGTCATCATTTCCTGTCACACCAGGCTTTCAGTTAGTGTAGAAAAATATAAAATATAAAAATTTGCTTATTAGAACCTCTTAATATTTTTAGGACAACTATTTTTGCCATTTGTGATTGACTGACGGTTCATATCATTTTATGGAAATACTTGACAAATTTTTTGTTACTGTTCTTATCAACCTGGCAGAAATTGGAGTGAATAGGATCTTTTGAACAATTTCTGTTTTTCAAAAAGCTGAATGAAAATTGTATATTTATTCATGACGTAGAGCCAGACAGTTGCACTCTAATATAAGGATTCTTTGCTTATGTCTGTAATTAGTCTGATGAGACTCTCAGTTGAGTAGACACAAACCCAAATATACACTCTCTTTTTTTATTTGTACAAGTTGAGAACACATTAACTGTAAAAGCTTAATAGGTGCAGTACCTCAAAATAATGCGGTCCTTGTAGGAAAGAAATAATAAGATCTTTAGTTGAGTAGAATTTGGGAACTGCTCTTTAAACCATTACCCCAGACTCTTTCCTAAGGAGTTGAGATAGTGAAAGCAGTGCACAAAAGACTATCCTTGTATTTGAAGGCTAAGTTATTCTGGCCAGAGTGACTGTTGTGGGGTTAAAAGCTGTATTGAACACTTTGAGGTGGCCTAGATTTCAATTTAATTTAGCAAACGTTTACAATATTTTATCCAATAGAAATAAACTTTTTTCACTATTTTCTTCATCTCAGAACTGTGAGCTTTAGAAAATGAAGTAATGTTCTTCCTTACAGATTTTTTTAAAAACTTCATTTGGTTATCAAGTATGTCAGTAAAACAAAAGCCATTGCTGAACTCATTTTAGCAGATGCCATTTCAGATTTATGTAGTTGGACGTAATACATAGCCTGTTTTGCAAAGTGTTTGATGAATTTTAAATGTTTTCCTTAATTGTTTCCTTCAGTGAGCATTTTCCCAGTCTTGTTGTTCTCTTTGCTTCATGCTGCCACGTATACAAAAAAGGTCCTTGATGTAAGTAAAACTATGCTTTTTTTAACTCCTGGATTACAGATAGTTGACATGAATTTGAGTTCTAAGACATTGGGCATTTGTCACAAAAAGTTCCTCTATTCCTTCCAAACTTGTTCTAAATTATTTAGTGATTTGCAAGGTTTAAGTTTGGAATTTTTTATTGTTTAAGTTTCACAAAATAGTACATTTTATAGATAAAGGATTGTGTTTCAGATTACTCCTCAGTTGCCAGAGGAATTTCTGAAGTTTGAAATAGATCTCTTTATTTTTTTAAAAAGTCCTATCTTTTAGATTTGATAGGTTGTCAGAGATGTCTTATTCTGTCAATGTTTACTTCTAACATAACAAGTAAGTAGAGTGTACTGAGTTTGTTTTACACTGATGTTCAATCTGCTAAATTCCTAAAATTTTTTCTTATTCCCAGGTTGAAACATTAAGCCTGGCTTCAGTGTGCCGGGCAGATTGGCTCCACATGCACTGAAATTTGAATTAAAATATCCATTATTTTTGCCTTGTGTTGCCCTTTTTTTCACAGTAGTAATTGGATTCCATAATTTCTACCTTTCGTTAGCTAAGGAGTCACAGATACTTTAGCTGTATTACTGGGTAGTCAGATTTTATCGTGGTTGGAGAGAAATGACGATTTTTTGTGAAATGATCTAATCTTTCTTAAGAAAAAGCATGAAAATGACTTTTAACTCTTCAACTAACAAAATGCAATAAAGCAGGAAAATACACTGACTTTTGTAAACTTTTATGTCACCATTTCCAAATAATTGTCTTTTGGTTGTATTGCCTGTTGGATATGCTGTTTATCTAAAGAAAGAAAATAACTGAGTGATCAAAAATGCTTTGTTATTTCTAATGTTTGTTCTCTTATGTTTTAGGCAAAGGGTTCAAATAGTTTACCTCTGCTGAGATCTGTCTTGGATAAATTAAGTGCTAATCAACAGAATATTTTGAAATTCATTGCTTGTAACGAAATATTCTTGATGCCTGCTACAGTTTTTATGCTTTTTAGGTAAGAACGAAAATATATTTGTTTTGGGAGGCAGATGACTTTCGTGAACATAGTAAACATATTAGCTCAAATTTTATCCTCCTTAAATCTGTTGAAGTAGATACTGATACACTTAGCTAGATGGATCTTAGCAATCATCTTTTCACTTTATAGTAGAAAATCTGAGATTATATTAAACCTAGGAACTTGTCTTACTTATTGTTCCTTGTGAATTATCACTTAACATTCTGAAAATTAATTTCAGAATTACTACCTTTGAAAGAATCTTAGGAGGTCTATTTTAGACCATTCTGCCATTATTGAGATGATTTTTCTTACACTAGAGAAAAATTAGGTCTGGTATTTATAGCTGCCTACTATCACCTCTGTATTTGTTTGCATCGGAGTAATGTATGAATAAAGAAAGCCTTCCTTTTAAAAATTAGAACATTAGAATAGCAAAGTATTGACCTCTCCATCAATAGTCTGCATTTAGGTTTTAAAACTACATTTCAATCCCGATTATTGCTTTTTTAATTTTTAGTTTTACAAGTAATAGGACATTAGAGATAAAAGCTAAAATATCAGGGCCGACCCGGAGGTGCAGCAGTTAAGTGCACACGTTCCGCTTCGGCGGCCCTGGATTCGCTGGTTCGGATCCCAGGTGTGGACATGGCACCGCTTGGCAAGCCATGCTGTGGTAGGCATCCCACATATAAAGTAGAGGAAGATGGGTCTGGATGTTACTGCAGGGCCAGTCCTCCTCAGCAAAAAGAGGGAGATTGGCAGCAGTTAGCTCAGGGCTAATCTTCCTCAAGAAAAAAAAAAGAAACAAGAAAAAAGCTAAAGTATCATTTGGCTATGAACCTTTTTTTTTAATGTATATACCTAACAGTTACTCCTTTCCTTCCGTCTCTCTTCAAGCTAGTAACAGAGTTTTATAGATTTCCTCATAAATACATCTGTTCCATTCTTTTAAGTAATGTTTTCCTCTGAAAACTCCAGGATCACCAGATGTCACTTAAGTTGTGGGGTTGCAAACTAGGTAATATAAAAGTTCTGGAATGATACAATGGGAAGACTTACTGGGTGTTAGCAGACCTGGATTCTAGTTGATTTGACCATTAACTTAGCCTTCTGAGCCTTGATTTTCCACATTTAAAAAACTAGTGGTAGTTGAAATAAGTAATTCCCTGAAATCCTTCCAACGTTCCATGAACATTGAACATAGGATTTGATACTGCCTTATTTGTCCGTTATTCACTCTAAAACTTTCACCCTAAAAGTTAATGTCCCTCTTTTGTGATAGTGATCAGACACTTAAACATTTAATTAGTAAAGGCAACTTTTTGCCCTCTTATTCACTTTTCTGTTTTCTTGGGTCGTGCCAGGTTCTGTGATTTGTTTCATGTAACTGGGTGAAAATTAAAATGTAGATAGCAGGGGTCAGCCCGGTGGTGCAGAGGTTAAGTTTGCAGGTTCTGCTTCAGCGGCCCGGGGTTTGCCGGTTCAGTTCCTGGGTGTGGGCCTACGCTCCACTTGTCAAGCCATGCTATGGTAGGCGTCCCACATATAAAGTAGAGGAAGACGGGCACAGATGTTAACTCAGGGCCGGTCTTCCCCAGCAAAGAGGAGGATTGGCAGCAGATGTTAGCTCAGGGCTAATCTTCATCAAAAAAAAAAAAAAATTAAAAAAAAAATGAAGATACCAAAACTAGTTCTTTGTGTAGAGATCATTGATGTCTGCATTTGAAACCTCCAGATTCTGTTTAATAAGCAAAATAATTAATTTTCCTCTTAAATCAACCTAAGATTTATAATGGAATGCTGAGATGCCATGCACACTTAAAACAAAAGCCTCATTTTTGGAACTGGAGTGAATTTTTGGTTGGAGCACCAAGTTTTGACTACATTAACTCAGTTGTGCTACTTAATCTTTTATTTAAACACTGACTGTGCAAACTGATTTTAATTTTTTAATTTTTTTTTTTTTCGTTTTTCCTTCTCCCCAAAGTTCCCCAGTACATAGTTGTATATTCTAGTTGTAGGTCCTTCTAGTGGCATGTGGGACGCCGCCTCAGCGTGGCCTGATGAGTGGTGCCATGTCCATGCCCAGGATCTGAACCAGCGAAACCCTGGGCCACCGCAGCGAAGCACGTGAACTTAACCACTCAGCCATGAGGCCAGCCCCTAATTTTTAAGATTATTGTAAAGGAAAGGAGAATTTACCAGAAATATTTAAATAGAGAAATCACTTTGTTATTCTAAAAAATTAAAATAAAGTTAGGAAGTTTTATTCGATCCCTAATAGGAAAAGCTATTAATGCTTTAAGTATGTCTCTTGAATATAACACAAACTATAAAATTAAAAATAATTTTAGTTCATTATTCCTTAAATGCTACCCTTCATGGTAGAAGCACAGTCTAATGTTAGAAGTCTTTATTAAGTTATATTTTTAGCAATAATGCTTAAAGCTCTGTATTTAAAAATGAACATGAAGTCTGAGTTTATGTTACATATGCATGCACACACACGTGTGCAAAGACAGATTAAAGGATGATCCTTGTAGCTTTATTCATTAGTAGAGAACTTGTTACGTAATAGTACATGTATAAGGTGGAATACTTGAAATTGTAAAAAGAATGAGCTAAATTTATGTGTTGTGATAGAGGATGATCTCCAAGATATAGTAAGTTTAAAAGTTTGTAAAAAAAAAAAAAGGGACCATGTAAGGGACCATGTAGGGTATTCCCCATTTATATGTTGAGGTATGTATGTATAAGTTTAAGGGCATGTACGTATTCCTTTCTGCCTCAGTTCCTTCATCCTTAAAATGGGAATGATGAGACCACTTCCCTCCTACAGTTGTTCAACAGATTCAGTAATTATAAAGTGAGCACTGTATTAGTGTTAGTCATTTATACACTGTGTGTATAAATTTCTGGAAGGATATATTAGAGACTGTGCTATAACTTTGAGGAAGGAGCTAGCTTGGTGGAAGATTTGTTTCTCATTGAATATTCTTTTCTTTCTATATTTTCTGTAGTATGTGTATTTTTCAATTTAAAGATTTAAAGATTTGTCATGTGATTTATTGGGAAAAATGGATGTAACATTTATTTTAGTGATAAGTTTGTAATCATGTAAATTATTTTTATGATGAAAGTAGTATCACACAATTTAGAAGAAAAGGCTAAAAAATTAACCCAAAAAACAAACCACATTTAGCATCTTAATGTATTTCCTTTAAAAAAGTTTTAAAATATAGTTGTAATACTATATGTAGTTTTTATCCTACTTTCTTCAAAGTTGCTTTATAGTTTTCATAATCAAGATTTTAAGTAGTTGCATACTAAGTCCATCAGATAAGCATAATATAATTTACTTAGTTCTGCTACTTAACTATCCATGTTAGATTGTTGTCACATTTCATTTGTAGTTATTTCAGTAAATATATTAATCCACATAGTTCTTCCTAGCAAAGAATTCCAGACTTAGGATTTCATAGATATATATATGACTCTTGGGGTATTGTAATGGTGTTTTTTTTGTTTTGTTTTTTTTAGATTTTTTTTTTTCCTTTTTCTCCCCAAAGACCCCAGGTACATAGTTGTATATTCTTAGTTGTGGGTCCTTCTAGTTGTGGCATGTGGGCCACCACCTCAGCATGGCCTGATGAGCGGTGCCATGTTTGCGCCCAGGATCCAAACCAGCGTAACTCTGGGCTGCCGCAGTGGAGTGTGCAAATTTAACCACTCAGCCACGGGGCCGGCCCCTGTAATGGTGTTTTTTTAACCAAGAGAAATAATTAGAATAGGCTGTGTAAATTTACTTGTTAGCCTGTGTGATTTTATTAGTTTGTATAAAATGAACCACTTTTCATTTTAATATGTTATAAAGTTTTAAAACTTGATTATCAATTATTAGTGGTAATTATGGAAGCATTTATATAACATTTCCTGACTCATTTAGTAGCTTTTAAAAATTTAAAAAGTAATACATACATGAATACATGTTTGTAAAAATTTAACCAATACATTTTATTCTTTACCAATCATATACATTCTTTTATTTCCTTTTTAAGAATAAATTTGATTTAGATGTCATAGATATTACTATGACTCTTTGGTGAATGAGGACACATTCTCCAATAAACTTGCCTTTAAGTTTTGTGAGTACACATGTGAATTGATAATGTATATTTACTCTCCTTTTATTTGTTTATTTCAGTGGTCAAGGAAGTTTGCTCCAGCCTTTTATATACTATAGATTTCTAACTCTTCGATATTCCTCTCGAAGAAATCCATATTGTCGGTAAGCTGGTGATTAATTTAAATCTGTTTTATTTGTTAAAGGTATTGTGAAATATAGTGTTTGTAACTTTTAAGAGTTACTTAGCTTTTGTATTAGAAGTTAGAAGCAAGCAATGTTTTCATAAATTTAAGTTCCAGGGCTTCTAGGATTGGTGAGGAGGTGATTGTATGTCTTTTCAGAAACTGAGACTGGAGTTATCTTGACTACCTCTCTGATAGTACTAAAGCTTAAGGAATTTAAAGATGTGTAAGACATAAGTCCCACTCTCAAGGAGCTTTCCTAGTTGAAGAAACAAAAACATATTTCAGATGATAAAATAAGGAAACAGTAGTTCAGGATACAGTATTAACAAGTCAGTATATGAGAACTGTCATATGTTTGCTTTATCATATGAGTACTGTAGTCCACAGGAGGGAGACAGCATCTGTCATCTTCTGTCTTCTGAGCCAGAAGATAGAAGAGCCCAGGAAAGTTTCCCAAAATAGAGATTTTAATTTGTTCTGGAAGAATTAAAGCCTTTGAATAGATAAAATAGGTAAAAGCATTTTAGATATGAAGACAGTAGGAGCACGAGTTCAGAGGCTAGAAGGTATAAGCCATGTTTAAGGAGCATTGAGTAGACCTGTTTGACTATAATGGAGATTCTGAATGGTGAGTGATTGGAGCTAAGATTAAAAAGGTATATTCGTGGGGCTGGCCCCGTGGCTGAGTGGTTAAGTTCGCGCGCTCCGCTGCAGGCGGCCCAGTGTTTCGTTGGTTCGAATCCTGGGCGCGGACATGGCACTGCTCATCAAACCACGCTGAGGCGGCATCCCACATGCCACAACTAGAAGGACCCACAACGAAGAATATACAACTATGTACTGGGGGGCTTTGGGGAGAAAAAAGGAAAAAATAAAATCTTTAAAAAAAAAGAAAAAAAAAGGTATATTCGAGCCATATCATAAAACCTCTTGAGTTTCAGAGTAAGAAGTTTAGAATTTATCTTTTAGATGTATGAGAATAATGGTTTTGACGTGATCATAATATTCTTCTGATAGCCTGGACAGAACAGTTAGGAATGGAAAAATGAGGAAGCAGAGAAATATTTTAGTGAATTACTTTAATGTTCATGAATGGAGGCTTAAATTAAACTGTAAATTATGCATGCTGATCTCAAAAGTTAGAGTAAAACCAAATCGAATAGCTGTTTTTGATAGCTTCTTAAATATGTTACTCAGATACTAATGTTAACATAGTTTTTGTTTTCAAGTTGAAAATAAATTTATTATGTAGTGAAATTCACCCATAAAGCCAGTGAGTGTATTAGCATGATCTCTGTCTTATCTTCACAAGCAAAGTAAAAAGAAGTGAATTTGAATGCCGACCCATCATTTGCCAGGTGTGTGACTTTAGGCAAGTTATTTAAATTTTAATTTCTTCATTGGTAGGGAGAAAACCTCCTTATGTGGGTCGAATGAAGTAATGTTTTAAAAGTGCTTAGATTTAATAAGGTCTTAATAAATAGTTTATTTTCTTTTTTCTATGATTCTGATTCTTCTCCTTTGAGGGGTTTTTATGCTCTCTAGGAAATGTCTTTTGAATCTCTGGTTGCAAGTAGACCTTGAGTTTTACTCGATTCTGTCAGTTTTTGCCCTTTTTCTTTCTTGTCCTTGTATTCATTTCAGACATTATCTTCTGGTCCCCTGCCCTGACATCCATTTTTCATCAGCAGATTTGTTTTTCTTTGTTTTTTTAATATGCTTTTTCTTCTCCACTCCCATTTTCCCATATACCCTTAAATCAGATCAACACATACAGAAATTTAGACGTGTTCACTGGAATAAAAAAGAGGATAGCAGTGGATCAAGATAACACAAATATGTGTCATTGAGCATCTTCAGAGTTTTCCCATAAGCACACATTTTAATCAGAACAGTGGAAAAAGGGCTGGCCCTGTGGCCGAGTGGTTGAGTGTTCGTGCTCCACTTTGGTGGCCCAGGGTTTTCCCAGTTCAGATCCTGGGCATGGACCCAGCACCACTCATCAGGCCATGGTGTGGTGGCGTCCCACATAGCAGAACTAGAAGGACTTACAACTAGAATATACAACTATGTACTGGGGGGCTTTGGGGAGAAGAAAGAAACAAACAAAAAAGATTGGCAACAGATGTTAGCTCAGGTGCCAATCTTTAAATTAAAAAAAGTGTAAAGGTAATGGAAAATATTTGCACTTATAAATACCAACAGTTTATAAAACTACACTTTCTACACTAGACTTTTTTTGTTAAGGGTTTGAGACACTCTGTATCAACACTTTGTACCATTTTTGCCTATCATGATATTTATTCTCAAGTTAGTGGTATCAGTCTTTTGTAGATGTCTAGTGTAGATTGTCCAGAGCTGTGCTGTCCAATATGGCAGCCACTAGCCACATTTGACCATTTAAATTTCAATTAATTAAAATTCATAAAATGTAATACTAAATCCTTGAGTCACGCTAACCACATTTCAGGTGCTCAAAAGCTTTGTGTGGCTGATGGCCACTGTAGTGGACAGCACTGATAGACATTTTCATCATCAGTGAAAGTTCAAATGTCAGCGTTGCTCCAAAGGAGCTCTGTGACTTGGTCTGGATTATGCCAGTGATAGAGTTAGGAATAAGAGAAATAGCCATGTGGCGTTAGGTCTCATCTGTAACCTACAGATGTTTGAATAGAGTATTTTCAAGATGCCTTCTAGCTTTATTCATTAGACTCATTTATTTAGAGGACAGTGATTGTTTGTTGGTGCTAACAAGTTATATAGGATTGAAATACCTGTTTTCTAGGGACTTAGAGCTGAGTGAATTAGACAGCCGTGTAAGTCAATATGGTGATGAAGGTGCTGTGGAGGCCCAGGGAACAGAGGGAGACAGATGAGACTGAGGAGGTCGTAATAAAAGCCAGATCTCTTGAAGTTTGAGTTCTGGCACATGGGTGCCTGAAAGTGCCTGACATACCAACAGTTAGATGTTGCTTGAGCTGAAAAAGTATATAGGGAAGTAATAAAGATCTGTGCCCAGAAAGGTAGACAGGGACCAGATTATGATAGGGTCTGGAACTTAATTGAAGTTCAGTGTGGAGGGGTTGAGAATGTGATGAGATGTGATTTAGAAATATCATTCCAGAAGACGGACTGCAAGCTCACCTAGAGAACGCAAAGGTAGACGGTGTGGAGACTATTAGAGTAGTCCAGAGCTTGAACTAATTCAGTGTTTTAGGAAAAAGGGGATAAATCTGAAAACTATTCAGGAGGGTGGGAACTTAGGGCTTGGGGAAGAAGAGTGAGATAAAGAAGACCTCCAGGTTTCTGGCCTGGAGAATTGTGAGCAACGGGGCTGTCAGAAAGATAGGAGTTACAAGAAGAAGGTCAGGTTTTTTGATAAATGTGCATCTTTCTAAATTTCCTTCCTATCTTTGTGTGAGAGTTTATTACATTCTTTTTTAAAACGGTAGCTTATTACTTTTCCTAACCATAAAAATAATACAGAGGATACGGAAATGTAGAACAGGAGTTTTGTCTTTATGCAGGATGACTCAGCATATAAGGTGAAAATTGTGAATAAAATTACCCTTGATGTTCCTTCAAATCATTTATAAATTACAGTACAGTGTACATGATTTTGTGTCTGCTAGCCTGTGCAATATATGTGTGATGTGTATAGTATGTAATATAGAGTACTTTGTAGGAAATGAGCACAGTTAAGGCAAAGTCAGTCTACAACCTGTTTTAGGCACAAACATGCAACATAACTGGAACATAGCAGTCATGGCAGAGAGTGGCAAGAAATGAAGCAGAAAATTCAACAGAGACCAGATTCTGGAGAGCATTGGATGTTAAGGAGTTGGGCTTTAGTCTGAAGGCAAACAAGAGCCAGTTAAATCATGGAGTGATCCAACTGGGAAGTAAATTTATTGAGTATATTTTATGTTGTCTTGTTTAAACTTCACTACAACTCCTTAAAGTACATAGTTCTATTTTACAGATGAGGAAAGCCCTAAGAGGAAATATGTTCATTTAAGGAAATAGTAGGTGGGATTGCCCATATTATATAATTTTCACTTTATTGCTCTTTTTTAGAACTAGTTGAATTTGCCTAAATTAAATGTGAAAATGATGTAACTCTACAATAAAGAACATAGAAATCATCCCTAATCTAGCCCTCAGAGAAAGCCATTTATTAAATGCTTTTGTTAAATGGACCCCTCCCCTGCCAGCCCCCTCAAAGACACAGGTGTTGATTTTGAGAATTTTGTATATTCCTGTGCATTCTGGTTATTTCTTTTTACTACTTCAAATTCTTTAATGGCTGTAGAACATTCCATCATCACCATTTGTTTTGCATTATGTTGCTTTTGCCTTGTGTTTCTGAAAGAAAACTGTTTTATCTTACAGGACCTTGTTTAATGAACTGAGGATTATTGTTGAACATATAATAATGAAACCTGCTTGCCCACTGTTTGTGAGAAGACTTTGTCTCCAGAGCATTGCCTTTATAAGCAGACTGGCACCAACAGTTGCGTAGTTTAACATCCAGCTAAGTTATGTATAATATAAATAAGCATTATTAGCAGCTGGTACTTCCGCTAGGGTTTGTTAATTCCAGGTGTAAAACTGACCTCAATCCAATTTACATAATCTACATAAATGCATCTCAGTGGAAAAATAATCATCTTCCTGGCATGTTAAATCAAGCCTTTTAAAAAGTTTCCAAGAAAATTTTACTGTGCTGTGTTGTTAAGGATTAAGGAAGTTTGTGTCTGGTGATAAATCTATCAGATTTTTTTTTTTTAGATGATACTGTGCCTTTATCATGAAGTACATTTATTTCTCTTGTAAAAATAGCTCTAAAATTTGTTTCAACCTAATTGGTAACCTGAATTTATATCTGGCATGAGCTCATTATGGTGATATTAACATATGTGAATTCAGTATGTTTTGAGGCAGTATTCTTTTGCCATTCAGTAATTTTGGTTGATGATTTTAACAGAGGCATTTTCCACTGTATTTTATTGTTATTTGATCTTTTGTTGCTTTGTTAGGACAGATTTATTTTGGATGTACGATTATAAGAGGAATTCTGCATGTATCTTACGCTATTACCTTCCAAAATTTTATTTCCCTAATTACTTCTGTGGCTTTGAATATTTTTTTAAAAGCCTCAGCTTTAAGTTAGCCAGTTGAGTAAGTGTTTGGGGTCACCTAACTGTTTTATGTCAGAAAGCGGTAGTCATACAGCTTTCCTTTCAGAGACCCAGTGGGTAACATTTCTCAAATAGGAAATCCTTCTTTTATAAATGTGGACACATGGGTTTTATTAGTATTATTACAGTTTATAGAACTACCTAGACCAGATTCTTGACTGCCAGTTTTCTCGGTTTCTTAGGCTTCACTTTTTCTAGACAATTGCAGCAGTTCAGATGCCTTTTGAAAGGAATGTAACTGCAGATTGAGCATACTTGGTGTCTATTCTGAAATAATAATGAAGATTATCCTGTAGATTACATACTTACCCATTAAATCTGCTTTAAAATGTTAAATTAAAACGTTTATAGGTAAGGTAATTGATTGGGAATAGGGCCAGAGGTGGAGTTATGGGGGAATAAGTGTACATTTCAATTTCATAGATAAATTTAGGGGAATTGGATATATTATGCAACTGATTTGAGTTGTATAATATGTTAAATCTTGTTCATTGAGCTTCCGTTAACTCCTTTATAAAATTCAGTCTGATATTTATTACTGTTGCATGATTGGAAATGTTTAAAACATTGCAAAAATTTTAGTCCAAAATAATGTAATAATGCTTTTTGTAACCAATATTCTTGTGTCTGCATGTAATTTGGAGTTTCTCTAATACATTTATTAGTAACTTTTCAGTAACGTCAGTTTTCTTTTTGTTCAACTTAGCAATCTCTAGAAATGTGATATCTACTTGATAGCTCAACTGTAATCAGCTACTTTTGTATTTTTGTAATATTTATCTACTAAGTTAGAGAAGCAGCCTCATGATATTCAGTTGATTTTGTGTGTGTGTCTGTGTATGTGTGGGGCTAGCCTCATTATCTCTATATATGTAATCTGATGGTTTTAAGAACTAAATTTTCTAGAGCAATAAAGTGACTATAATGTTAAGTAACAGTGTATTATTGATTTCTAATGTTTTAAAAAATTAAGTCTTGAATTATGTCACATTTTGGCAGCTGAAGGCATTTATTTTTAAGTTACTAGTTTCTTTTGTTTTCTACAATTGTTTTTAATCTTGAGATAATTTTAGATTTATAGAAAAATTGCAAGAATAGTACAGAGAGGTCCTGTATACCTTTTACTAAACTTCCCCTTATGTTAACATCCTACATAAATACACAACATTCATGAAAATTGAGAAATTAACCCTGAAACAATCCTGTCAACTAAAGTACAGACTTATTCAGATTTCACCAGTTTTTCCATTTATTAATTTTTTGGGGTGTTCTGTTTTTACCATGATTGTCTTTTACTGACTTACAAGTATGCTTTTGTTTTAAGTTTTTCCTCTTTATTTTGAAAATTTCTGTTGGTCAGAAAGATTTTCCTAAAGGAAATAATTCATATTGGTTTTAACAAAGAAGAATTTTAATTTAATTATTATAATTTAGAACACCCTGTGCTTTAAAAGTCAAGGCTTTTTATCACATAGCAGGGTTATGTTTCTGATATGCTCATGTCTGACTGTTCTTTAGAGGAAGGCTTGATTTATAAAGAAAATACTTCTAAGCTCATGAAAAAGTAAATTTTAAAATTTGAGCATTACTAGATGTTTTGTTTGCATGAACTTGTAGTGAGAAATTCTGCGATATGAATTTGTATAACCAGCTGATTTGGCATCTGAAATTATAGTGTAACATGTACACGTATCAAATTGCAATTAAGGAAATACAACAGCAGTATATAGAATGAATGCAGCAGGAGAAATTATAGTTGCAGAGCTGAACTAATTTTTACTTACTGGTTTAAAAAAAGTTCATTTAACAACCAGAACGTATAATTCTTTAGGAAGTGGTATAGTGCTGCCGTTCTTCTCACTCCAGCACTTTTAGATATTAAACCCTCTTTGACAGGTGGAAACCTCATACAAAACCTACTTAATTCTAACAAGGATTCTATATTCCTTTTTTTATATACCTTTTATATATCATGAATATATCATGAATTTGAACTCCATTAACATCAGTTCAAAGAGAAATTTCTTAAATAGCAATTCGTATTTAAATTTTCTTGGAATAAAACTCATCAAGGTAGATGTTCCTAGAAGTAAGCAAGAAAGAAAGCTAACTTTTTTAAAATTTAAATTTAGATATTTAGGAACCTCCCTTACAGGGAAAATCAAAGCAAGCTAATATTAAAACTAGAAGTTAGGAAAGATTTATGAGGTCTGTTGTATAACTAAGAATTGTAAAGGTATTGGAAAACTTCCTTTCTTCCTAAAAATCAAATTAGGTTTTTAAGTTTAGGGCATGAATATTATTCATCCTGGAAAGGAAAATGAATGTATATGTAATAAGACAAAAGGAACTGAGACTTAGGTTTTTGGAAAGTTTGATATCAGAGGGAATGAAATTAATATTGAGGAATTCCTTATCTAATGCTAAGGAATTTATGTGATTAATATAGTTACTCTGAAGCCTCTCCCCCTCCACTCCTGCTCAGATCCCCTTAGGATCTGCTAGCCTCAAAGCTATCACCACATTTAGACTACTTTGATACTTATTCTGTGAAATGAAAACCTCAAGGGGGAGAGTAACCATAGACAGTTATGTTTAAGAGCAGTAGGTGGCACTCTTTCCTCAAGTAGCCCCCCACTTGTTTCACATACCATGTTGGAAGGTTAAATGCCACTAAAAGTACTGAGTCAGCCATAAAACTAAGGATCTGAATTCCATGACCCTTTTTAATATGTAATTATTCAATATTCAACAGATATTTAGTAAGCATTTACTATGAGTAGATTTTTTAAATACTGAAATGTTCAAAAGCTGGAAGAAGTACCCTGTTAATATCTGCTTTCTACGCAAACAGTTTTGGCCACAGTTGAGAGTGGCATTATTCAGATCGTAATCTGGTTTTTTTTCATTTCATTTAAGTGCCTAAATCACCTAAATACATCAATTATAAAATTATTCTTTCTTTTTCATGTTCAACTGTGTAGAAAAATGGTACTTAAAGTTTTTTCATGGTCATTTTGTAGGTACACAAGGTATAGAGCCAGTTCAGCCTCTTAAAATTTAGGCTTTTCACAGTAGAATAAAAGCAGATTGAAATCTTTGGGTATCATATCAGGAATGGTACCTAGATTTGTAAATCCAATTCAAGTTGTAAATCCAATTCAATGCAAAGACAACTAGTTTCTCATAACACCTCATTGGACTTTGTCTAGGATTAGGAGAATTTTAGAGAGCTGTATGATGGTATAGCTCAACAGATGGTATACCAAAGGTATCCGTTTATAAATCCAGGAGTTATTTCCACAGTTTGTTTTAATGAGCAGTCCTCTTAAAATGTTCTAGGTGGAAAGTTCTTACTGGATCTGGCATTAAGGATAAGAAAGAAGCTGCTAAAAGTTTGGTAATCATTGTTCTAGGACATGTTTATTTTCTAAGGTGGTATTCAGGTGGCTCTTAGAGGGAACACATTGTTCCTGTGTGAGGGATTAACCCTAGAGTAGTCTTTTTTGCAGTGCAAATAGGAAAACTGACCTGCATTGAATTTGAGTTGACTTGATAAGAGAGAAAGTACGGTATTTTTAAAATCTAAAACAGATTCTTTTTCTTAGAAAATGATAGGAAGAAATTATTGATGGATGTCTTCGCTAGAATCTAAAAATTAGCTCATATTCCCGGAGAAAGGCAGGCTCAAGAATCATTTCACTTTTTCCATCATAGCCCTCTGAAGCTACTTTTTTGATAAGCTCAGTACTTTTAAACTTACCTTTTTTTCTTGGTTCATCACTGATTAATTCCAAACTTTGACCATTTTCTTTTGTAACTTTAAAATAGAACAAGTGCTTTTGACATGAATTTTTGCTTAGATATATATTTGTATAAGTTAAGACCAAATGGGCAAAATCTTGAGCAGGTAACATCTGTGAAGTATATATGTTGGAACAAATGTAAAAGGGTCGCAAAGATTAGAAAGAGTCAACACTGCTTGATTTATAAATGCATTACTTCTGGTGCTGTATACAATGGGTAATATTGAACTAAAAAATTTGTGTATACAGTAGGTCAGCATTTCTTAGTAATTTCTCTTGAATCCATTTTTAATATTCAATATTGTACAAGTTGGGGTTACCAGCCAATACTATCCAGACTGTATAAATTTATAAAATAAGTTGAAAAATTTATCATTCCCCTGTATTCAAGACCAAAGTACATAAATGCTAATGTAGGGCTCAGAGGGGAAATATATTTCTCCTGAATATTTGACAAAATACTCAGTCCTTTCAAGAAAATCTAATAAACATAATAATCATAGCCTGCTGACACTAAGGAAAAAGGACCTCATTCACTCTTTCTTTTATGCAGCGATTTACTGCTCCCTACTGATTTCCAAATTGGATCACTATAGTAAATTATCTATGCTGGTACCTGTGAAAGTAAGCCCTGGGATCCATATTTGTTTTGTGTTCTGCTTAAATCAGCAAGAATGATAAATTTGATGGTGTGAAATTGGAAGTGTCAAGGGCTTTCTTTGGTGATTGAGCAAAATAATGTCTCCACTTGTAATTTATTGTGACCCCTTTTCACTGTATGTGCTTTGTATATCTAATTATTTATTTCAATACAAATTAAATTGTTGTTTTTTCATCTGTATTGTTATATCTAAGATTTTATTGATGTAAAAATCAAATTGTGTAATAAAAATCTCTCTGGCTTAAGCAGATTTGAAAATATTATGTTGCAAAAAAGCATTTACAGTTAGAATTTAGCTTTCCATTGTGCTTCATTGCCTTACTGTTAGAATCAGATGAATTTGAACACTTCTTTTGATCTAAGCTCTTTACAAATAATAGGAATGGTGTAATTTTGTGGTCTAATATGAAATTGGGGGGAAAAATGTGCCCTAAGGTGAAATGGGAAGAAAAAAGAAAAATTATAGTGGGTCTTTCAGCTGTTTGCTTGTTTCTGTACTTTTTTGTTTAGTGAAATTTACAGCCTAGTGGATAAGTTATTTATAACCCTAAAATGACTCACAATATACAACATATCTGAAGTCATAAATCAACACAGGATGACATAGAGGAATGTATTCCCTTCTAGGTTTTTAGAGTTAACTGGCAGATATTTTCTGTGGCAATTGTAACAACTTGTACAAAGCAAAACACTGTACAAGCAAGTTAAAGAAATACTTGTCCACTTAGAGATTATGATAAAAGGGGCATAATGGAAATCAGTTGTATAAAAGATAGTTGAATAAATATTGAATTAGTAAATGAGTTTCCCCACCAGGGGAAAAGTGTATGGTAGCCCCATAAATAAAAAGAGTATTAGGAATATTGATTTCCTAAATATTTAATGGTGTCGGGTTATAGGGACATACACATTGTTGATTCCTAATGCTCTTTGCTTTAGCACATGGGGATATATGGTGCTGTTTGTAAAATAATTCTGTGCTTTAGGAAGGGAAAGGTCATCTCATTCCTCAAGGCTGATTGAATGGAGAGACTCCTCAAAGAAGTGGCCAACTGAGATCCTTGAGAGTTATCAGTCTGAACCAGGTGATTTGTCAACAAAATTATTTTTTAAATGTATTTTATTATGGTGAGTTTTGAACATACATTAAAATAGGATGGTATAATGAACCTCTGTGTTATCACCACCCAGGCCTCACAATCCTCCACTATGACCAACCCTGCATCTTCTATTATTTTATATCACTTAGTAAAGTTTTCATTATATATCTCGAAAAGGTAAAGATTCTTTTTAATATCAAAATTTAAAAATTAATAAATAACATAGGTCTTTTAGACTGGATAAGTAGAAGTGATTGACTAAGAAGAATGACTTGATACGAAAAAGGCTTACATGATTTTATAACAATAAGCATAATATGAAGGGAGGGAAAAATCCTAGTATTTTTCAGTAAAAGGACGACTTCTCTGCCTATATTGCCCACAAAGAAAGACACAGAGACTACCACGCTCTTGGCAAAGTGATAGGAATGGAGATACTGCCTTCCCACTCTGCTCTCTTCCTCCTAAAGGAGATAGTGTATCCAGTGGTTTTTCCTTGAAAACATAGGAGCATGGGACTTTTGCAGTCTTACCAGAAACAGTGGAGGCAAATCAGTTCTTCAAAGGAAGGGAATGCTGTTAACCAAAAAGGAGGTAAGCAGTTTGGGGCTATGCCGTTAAATTAAGAGGGATTTAGTATTAGAATCATTGTTCTCATTAAATTGCCTTTAAAAGTGTAAATATTTCCGGGGCCAGCCCGGTGGCGCAGCGGTTAAGTTCATACGTTCCGTTTAGGCTGCCTGGGGTTCGCTAGTTCAGGTACCAGGTGCGGACATGGCACCGCTTGGCAAGCCATGCTGTGGCAGGTGTCTCACATATAAAGTAGAGGAAGATGGGCACGGATGTTAGCTCAGGGCCAGCCTTCCTCAACAAAAAGAGGAGGATTGGTGGCAGATGTTAGCTCAGGGCTAATCTTCCTCCAAAAAAAGAAAAGTGTAAATATTTCCAAATAAATTGCGATTTAGGGCACTTTATTCTCAATTTTATTTTTAAATTTATATCCTTTAAAAAAAAAACCTGGTAATTTGTAGTATTTTTTCATTAAATTATTTAAATTTGGAGCTCTACAAACATTACCTAGAGTTCAAGAGTAATAGGCCATTTCGTTGATGTAACAAACCAAAAACCCTCAAGACAGAAATGAAACCTGCAGTGATCTAGAATGAAATGGATATCTTTTTTTCGCCATTAACTCACAAAAATACAGTTGTATACACAGGTTTCTCTGATCTGAAATCATGGTCCAAAGCATATAGTTCATCTTTTGAAGTGTTTAGAAATTACCCTTTTACCCCTTTCTAAAAGGCTAAACTTCCTTTTCAGGCTTATTGTACTATTGGGCTTATTTTGAATTTTTTTTATACGAACTTTATATTTCTCTTTCCTGAGGACAATCCTCAATTTCAAAGTAAAAGTAGAAGAACATTTACTACAAAAATATCGGAACAGTTTTTAGAAAAATATTTTAATTTGAGCTCTTTTATAGTTTTAGTTACATGGATATATTGCTGGGAATACAGTATTTTTTCAAAGTGAGTAATTAAACATTTACCTGAATAATTAGAACCTACCAGAGGATTATTTTTCTTTGACTTTTAATATTGTGGTAAAGTCAAAGGACCTATAGGGCTTATTACAACTCTCTTTGGGTTTTTATGTTCATTATACTTGCTATAAAATGGTTTTGTGGCAGCTATAATTAACTATACATAATTATATAGTACTAATATGCTCAATAACAATATCTTTTAATGCTTTGACATTAAAATACAAATAACCTTGAAGTAGGTTTATAAACTCATTCTAAGTTTATTTTCTATATACTGGTAGTTATCAGATTCTCAAATTTTAAAACATTAGAATCTTATTTTAATACAAGCAAACTGCCCCCTGGTGGCAAGTTTTCTGAAAAATAATTCTATTGGCTCTCATTTTGCATGTAGTGAAAAACCATGGTGGGGAGAAACATAACTTGACTCTTGATTTTATTTCCAGTTGGTTTTTACATTAAACTCCTAATCAAGGTTGTAAAGGGCTTCTTACTTTTTCAACCTTTTAATGTTATAAGGTGTTTTTAGACCATTATCATTGGTTAATAATTACTTTTAGCTTTCAAGATGCCTAAATGAGCTGATGAATTTTTTCATTATATTCACGAGACAAGTAGATTCTTTTGTCTCTGTTTTAAGACTGAGAAACCAAAATTCCACAGACAAGTCAGCAGAGAATTCCTGACTGATCATTTGTGAAGGAAATCATTAGAGTACAACCCTCATTCAGACCATGTTCTCTCAATGTACATTTTTATAGTCTAAGTGACAGTCAGAGGAAATAGCAACCCATGGATGTTCTTTGAGATGCCATCATAATTTGGGTACTCATATGATTAGTTCTTTTTTAAAGCAATCCTGAGAAAAAAGAACAAAGCTGGAGGCATCACAATCCCTGACTTCAAAATGTGCTAAAAAAGCCATAGTGATCAAAACAGCATGGTACTGGTACAAAAATAGACACCAGATCAGTGGAACAGAATTGAAAGCCCAGAAATAAAACCACACGTATACAGACAGCTAGTCTTTGACAAAGGTACCAAGAACATACAATGGAGAAAAGATAGCTTCTTCAATAAATGGTGTTGGGAAAAGTGGACAGCCACATGCAAAAGAATGAAAATAGACCATTATCGCATGCCATACACAAAAATAAACTCAAAATGGATCAAAGACTTGAAGATAAGTCCTGAAACCGTAAAACTCCTGGAAGATAATATAGGTAGTACACTCTTTGACATCGAACTTAAAAGGATATTTTTGAATACCATGTCTTCTCAGACAAGGGAAACAAAAGAAAAAATAAACAAGTGGGAGTTCATCAGACTAAAGAGCTTCTGCAAAGCAAAAGAAACTAGGACCAAAACAATAAGACAACCTACCAATTGGGAGAAAATATTTGTAAATCATATATCCAACAAGGGGTTAATCTCCATAATATATAAGGAACTCACACAACTGAACAACAAAAAAACAAACAGCCTGATCAAAAAATGGGCAGAGGATATGAACAGACATTTTTCCAAAGAAGATATACGGATGGCCAATAAACACATGAAAAGATGTTCAACATCACTAATCATCAGGGAAATGCAAATCAAAACTATACTAAGATACCACCTTATGCCTGTTAGAATGGCTATAATCACTAAAAATAACAAATGTTGGAGAGGGTGTGGAGAGAAGGGAACCCTCATACACTGCTGGTGGGAATGCAAACTGGTGCAGCCGCTATGGAAAACAGTATGGAGATTGCTCAAAAAACTAAAAATAGAGCTACCATATGACCCTGGTATCCCACTACTGGGTATCTGCCCAAACAACTTGAAATCAACAATCTAAAGTAACACATGTTCCCCTATGTTCATTGTAGCACTGTTCACAAAAGCCAAGACATGCAAACAATCCAAGTGCTCATTGACCGATGACTGGATAAGAAAGATGTGTCTATCTACAATGGAATACTACTCAGCCATATAAAAAGACAATCATCCCATTTGCAACAACATGGATGGACCTGGAGGGGATTATGCTAAAGGAAATAAGCCAGACTGAGAAAGAATCACACCAGATTATTTCACTCATATGTGGAATATAAACAAACACATGAACAAAGAAAACAGTTCAGTGGTTACCAGGGGAAGGGGGTGGGGGCTGGGCACCGGGGGTGAAGGGGAGCAGTTATGTGGTGACAGACAAGAAATAATGTACAACTGAAGTTTCACAATGTGTAAACTATTATGAACTCAAATAAAAAATAAAAATAAGGGCCGGCCTGGTGGCAGAGTGGTTAAGTTCGCACTTTCCACTTTGGTGGCCCAGGGTTCACCGGTTCGGATCCTGGGTGAGGACATGGCACTGCTTGGCAGGCCATGCTGTGGTAGGCGTCCCACGTATAATAGAGGAAGATGGGCACGGATGTTAGCTCAGGGCCAGTCTTCCTCAGCAAAAAGAGGAGGATTGGCAGCAGTTAGCTCAGGGCTAGTCTTCCTCAAAAAAAAAAAAAAAAAATTTGTAAAATAAATGAGTCCATACTTAGGAGATGCCTCTATACATTTACTGTTTGCCCAGCCTCAGAAGGTCATCTCAGACACACACGTCTTCAAAGTTTTGAGCAAGGATAAAAGGAGATATTCTTCTCCTGTTAATGAACATTTTTTTGGTTATCAATAATGGTTCTTTTATAAATGGATCTCCTAACTACCATGCCCAGAAAAAAAAATATTACATAACCATGTACACCAAATATTCAATTTTTTTCCTTGAAACTATACATTATCACTCACAGACATCAGTAGACCTTTGGTTAATTACCTTAGTGTCACTTTTGTATAATCTTTTTTTATAGACTATTTAGCCCATCCCCTGTATTTTCACATTTTATTCTCACTATTAAATGGAATATACAAAAAGCCCTTTGAAAAATACAAAACAAATTTGGGTTGTAATTACTCAGTAAATCTGTCTATAAATCATGTGCAAAGTCACATAGAATCTTTTCAGGATTTTTTGTTTGTTTCTGTTTTTTTTATTGTTGCTATTGAATGTTGATCAAGGCTCTTAAAAAGAAATAGACGGCCAAGTTTTCAACTAGATATTTACTATTACTCAAAGAAAATAAACTAAAAGGATAATGCCACACCCACCAAAGTACTTAGGGACCCTAACAAGAATAGATGAATTGTCTAGGGACAGGACTGTCAGGAGCAATGGGAAGTCTGAACTGAGCAGGAAAGTACATGGTTCCCCTAAAGGCATTCAAGTTCAAATTTAAAAAGTTTTAAACACTGCCAGTCTCACACTGTGGACCCAATTTAGCTATGAGCCACCAGCTTGTGGTCCTGCCTTGGACCGGTGCACACTGTTTAATAGTGAAGCGCTCTGTCCCAGACCCTCTTTGACTTCCTGTCCTGGTAAATTGGGCTGGACATTTAATTAACTCCAAGAACTCATTCCTTTGCTGACTAAAACAGGTGTAAAGATTTTTCCCCATTTCTTTCCCCTGTGCTCCATCCTTATCACAGGCCTTGTCCCTGACCCAGATGCCTTTTCGGAGAGAAAATAACTAAGTTTGAGCCCTGCAGTGCTTCAATTTTATTCATACTCTCTTGCCAACAATTCTCAGTTTTGACCAGAGGAGGGAAGAGAAAGGAGAATGGGCTCCTCTCAAGTAGGGGGAGATCCTCAGGCCCCTGTCACCTAATGCTTAGCTGAATGGCTCCCAGGCACCATTCCCCTCTTCTCTGAGGTACAGAAAGACAAATACAGGAGAAGGAACTCCCTAAGGTCTAGAGCTCAGCTTAGCTGAAAAGCGGCCCCCCAGCATGCTTGGAAGGCCTGTGGGGGAACCCATCATTCCAAGAGAGTCCTACTTTTTCCCTCTTCCTCACCTTTGTCCTGTCTTTATTTCCTTTTTTCTCTAAGTACCTCAGGACATCTCTTGAGCCTTTCTTTTGGCAGTGTCCTCAAAACTTGTCCTGTTGCATTTACCTGGCAAAACCTCAACCTTCAATCTAAAGCATACCTCCCCTGCTTCTCTCTCACAGCACTATTTTTCCTTTACACTTGTTATTAGTGTTGTTCCAATCTTGTATATTCTTTATTTCTCATCTGCTTCTACTATTAAATCTCAGAAGGGTATGTAATAGTCTCTCACTGGGATAATAGATTTGTCAATTTCTCCTTGTAATCCTCTCAATTTTTGCCTTATGTATTTTAAGGCTATATTATTAGGTGTATGCAAGTTTAGAATTTTATCTTTCAGTTGAACACTTTATCATTATATAATGACCTTCTAACTCTAGAAAATAATTTTTCATTAAAGTCTATTTTGTTTGATTTGAATATAGGTACCTATATTGAATATAGGTACACGTATATTATTCTTTTGCTTTGTTTTTGCCTGATGTATCTTTTCCCATTCTTGTCCTTTATGCTTTAGGTGTGTCTCTTATAAACAGCTGTTCTGGTTTGTTATATTGTCAGCTTGGTCAAACTGAGAACTACATTTTCCCAGAATTTCCTTTTCTGGGTTCGAGTTGGCCCGAAGACAAATCTGTGTGAGAATTGACAGGCAGGAGTGGAGGACTGGCCTTTACTTTGAAGGTTTGAAGACTGGGTGATGAATAACTGCAAGAGGTGCCCAGCAGGGTCCAGCGTGTTCTTGCTCTTTGTGCTTCATTCAGCTCTTCCTCCTGATGCTGCCTGGTCAGCCCCCAGATGCCTGGCTGTGGACCCACAGAGGTGGGAGCTGCACAGCGGCAATAGCTTCCCATAGAACTCTCCACAAATTCCTGTTGTGTTCCCACCTCGCAACTGGATGGGATGAGCCTGGTTTCTCACTTTTTCCCTACAATCTTCAACACTCACAGCAGTGCTTAGGAGCACTAGCATCTCCCCATTCCAGATGTTCCTCTCCTCCCACAATTGTATAAAGTCTACTTTCAATATAAATCCCTTATCCCATAACACAATGGCTCTGCTTCCCTGGTTGAACCCTGACTGACAATAACGTTATAGCTAAATTTTTTTTAGTAGTTTGATAACTTTGTTTTTTAACTGGATAGTTTCATCCACTTATACTTACTGTTAGTACAGATATATTTGGGTTTATTTGTAGTGTCTTATTTTGTGCTATTTGTCCTGCTTTTCCTGTTCCTTTTTACCTCCTTTCTTACTTGGTGGTTTGTTTTTGTTTTTATTTTTCTGGATTTTTTCCCATCCCATTTTACTCCCTCTACCATTTTGGAATTTATATACTTCCTACTGTTTTTTCCCATTAAACTTTAGAAATTTGAACATGCTTACTTAACAAAGTTTTGAATTAAAAGAATTTAAATTTGCTTCTGCCAGATGCTTCGGGGCACTACCAAACTGGGACCACTTTAAATTCTTAGCTCTAGATTTCTTTTTTCCTATATAGGAAGTGTAAATTCGGGGTACAAATGTTATGAATAGTGGCCTGTGGTTATGAATTCTTAGGGGACATTCTTCTTCCCTTCCGCTGGCACCAAGGTAGAAAAAGGCAACTTTCCTAGTGTCTCTTTAGACTTTAAATGAAGTGGTTTGTTATGCAAACATCTATTAGATTCCCCACATTGGGTGGGCCTGCTTCTTTACTTGCTGCCTTCAGTGTCCAGTACTGGCTCCCACTCCTTACCTCAAGTTTATGAGGAGCTAGAATAGATTACCTGTGTGTATTCACTCATTCTGAAAATTCTTTACATTTTGCCATCTTGGGGTTGCTTTTAAGGTGTGTGTGTGTGGAGGGTGTATTTTTTTCCTATTTAACATGATTTTTTTAGGTTGATTTTAGCTGAAAGATTATTTGGGGTGTCTAGTCAGCCATACTACTAGAAACAAATCAGTCCAAAGTTAGGCTTTGAGATTTGAAAGCTGGTCAGCATTAACAAGAGAACGTTTTGTTTGGTAGGGTTTCATTCTGAAGAATCTGAAGGACCCAAAGCCTCCTCCCACGATAGATGAAACCTGAATGATCCTTTATTGCCAGTCCAAGGTAGAAATGGGAACCTAACAGGAGGCAGGAGGCAGGAAAAGATCTGGGAGAAGGCATGGGTAGAGGGGTGGAGACAGTGGAGAGGTAAGGAGCCAAGAAAGAAATGGGACTACGGTCTTTCTGAGGTGGACTCTGTGATATGATCTGATAAAATACTCCATGGGAAAAGTAAATAAATGTTTTGCCACATTCTCTGGGCTCCCTTTTTATTCAGGATGTCTCCAGTTTTCCTCCTGGTGATGGATTCAACCAACATACTAGCTCATATGTTAAAATATGATCAAGGAGTTACAAACACATATTCACATCAGGAGTAACGTCAGAAAGTCCATAAATGGTGGTTCCAATCTTTAGACATTCTCTCAGTTTCCCTGGGCCTCAATTTCCTCATTTGTAGAATGTGGCCAGTAGAGAATTATTTTGAGGATTGTTTGAGGGGGACATATTTGTACACTGTAAAGGTTTGTACAAAAAAATAGCTACTTGTATATAATATTATGTTTCTCATTTTACCTTAGGAGATTCTGGGACTCTTGGAATTTAAAGAACTTCCCTCAAGATCCTACTTGATGAATCAGTGTTGGTTAAAACTTATGTTACCAAGTTTTAAGTCAATATCTTTCTGGGCAAAAAAGAAACTTTGGACCTGTTAAGAATTTTTTTTTCTTTTTCCCTCATTAAAATGCAAAGTCTTGTGTTGACAGATTGTTTTTACTCTCACAATTCCAGGGGCATAAAGGCTTATGCAAGGGACAGAAAGCAAAAGTGCTATTACTTGGCAAAATCAGATCAACCTCTGTAAGAGCTCTCTCCAGAAGGACATCTTCAAAATGAGTAAATGATTAAAAGTCCTTTCCAAAGTATGCTCTTTCTGAATTATCCCAAATGAAAGCATAAGAAGGATGCAAAAAATAGTCTAAGAAATGCTCGAAACTAAATTTATCTTAATGTGCAGAAAATGAGGCCCAGAATTACAATCCTATCTTCTTTAGGGAATCTGCCAGAAATTGGGAGTGACTTGATTCTTATCCCAAGTGAGACACCTAGGAAGTTGTGGAGGTAAGACCATTATCATTGGAAGACAGTAGAGCATGGCCAAGATCTAGGGCTCTGAAGCCTGACAGATCTGGTTCCAGTCAGGTCTTAGCAATGTGATCTCCGTTTCTCCTGTAAAATGGGGATAATACCCCATACATTGTGAGATGATAAAATGAGCTCAAGCACAGAGTGTTTAGCGTAGTGCTTCACATATAAGGGCTCAAAACATTTTGGCTGTCATCATCTGTAATTTAGAACAATTCTGTGGAGAGCTTTATTGAATAAATTGAGTAGTTGTTAATGTAATTTGCCACTTATCTATATCCCGGTCAGAAAATAACTACAATTATTTTCCAGGTATGTTTAGTAATAATTGATGTTTGTAACCATGACCACTTCCCATTTTCTCCCCTACCCAGGTACTATAAAATTTTCAATTGTCAAAAAAAGTTTAAATTTTGGAGATTATGTGATACTGTGATATAATGATAAGAGCACAGAATAACGGTCAGAACCCAGGTTTCAGTAGTAAGTACTTCATACAGATCTGTGACCTTGGGTAATGCATTTAACCACTCTTCATACGTTTTCTCTTTTGAAAAATAGAATGATATAGGATCAAAATCATTAGTGCATGTATGGTGGGATGAGATTTTCTTCCCTGCCACTCCCTTCTATTTTCTAGAATGTTAAATTCTAAAGGCTACATTAATAGAAGGGTGTTTTTGAAATAATGTTACCTAAAGTAGTGAACGAGAAAAAGTATCAGTGCAGTGAGGAAAGATTTAATTGCAAGAGATACTTTATCTGGGGGTCAGACCCCCATGAGGACTTCTCCCCCCTGCCTCGTGCATACTCAAGTTCTGAAAACTGCCCACTACCAAAAGCAGAACCAGTTGGAGCAGAGAAAGATTGACAACATCCTTTGGAGGCAAGACCCAAGAAGACTTTAAGCAAAGAATGAGTATATTAGAAGGACTAAGAGACTGTGTGTGTATAGAGCCACGCTGTCCGACAGAAATACAATGCAAGGCACAAATGTGAGCCACATATGAGTCATTTTAAATTTTCCAGTAGCACATTAAAAACAGTAAAAAGAAACAGGTGAAACTAATTTTTGTAATATATTTTATTTAACCCACTATATCAAAAATATCATTTCAACAGTCTCTAATAATATATTTTACATTCTTTTTTTCATATTAAGTCTTCAAAATCCGGTATGTATTTTGTTCTTATAACACATCTCAATTCAGACTAGCTACATATCAAATGCTCAGTCTCCACATATGACTAGTCACTAATGTATTGGACAATGCAGATACTGAAGGTATGAAGGAGATTGTCAGAGACCTTGGTGTTACTACATGTTTCTCCCCAAGAGTCTAGGACTAAGACTCCATGGCTGTGAAGGGAGCTTAGCAGCAAGTTGAATAGATTAAAACAGTGACTCTAGGGGCTGGCCCAGTGGTTGTTTGTGTGCTCTGCTCCAGCAGCCCAGGGCTTCACCAGTTCAGATTCTGGGTGTGGACTTAGCACCGCTCATCAAGCCATGCTGAAGTGGCGTCCCACAGCACAACCAGAGGGACCTACAACTAGAATATATAACTATGTGCTGGGGAGCTTTGGGAAGAAAAAGAAAAAACAAAAACAAACCGTGACTGGCTTGTGGACTTGTGGACTTTGTGGGGTTTGCATTACATGGCTTGAAAATGAAGTTGTGATTGAACATTCTTTGGGATTTTATGTGTACACTGAATTGGCCAACATTAAGACTTTTGTTATAGATTAAACCACCTTTCTCTTCCATAATAGGGTGTATCAGTCTGCTTGGGCTGCCATACAATATCATAGGCTGAGTGACAAACATCAGAAATTTATTTTCTCACAGTTTTGGAGTCTGGGGAGTCCAAGGTCAAGGTGCCAGCAAGGTAGATTTCATTCTGAGGCCTCTTTTCTTGGCTTGTAGGTAGCCACCATCTCACTCCATGTTCAGCTAGCCTTTCCTTGGCATGTGTACGTGGAGAGAGAGAGAGAGAGAAAGATGCCACTCTCCTCCTCCTCTTATAAGGCCATCAGTCCTACTGACTAAGGGCCATATCCTTATGACCTCATTTAACCTAGATTACCTCCTAAAGGCCCTATCTCCAAATATAGTCACACTGGGGGTTAGGACTTCAACATAAGAATTTGGTGGCAGGGGCACAATTCTGTCCATAGTCTATGGGCTTAGTGTTCAAAATACAAATGCACAAAGTATTTTATAACTAAGAAATAAAACTGAAACTTAGGAGATGGTGGAATGCCACTTTAGAGTATAGCTGTGATATAGCACTTTCATCTGTGAGTTAAAGGATCTGGCCATGTTCAAGGCTGGCTTTGCCACTTACTAGTAGGTGACCTGAGGCCAGTCATTTACATTTCTAGGTCTCAGTTTCCTTATATTTAAAATACATAAGAGCCAGCCCTGATGGCCTTGTGGTTAAAGTTCAGCAAGCTCCACTTCTGTGGCCGGGTTTGTTTCCCCATTGCAGAATCACACCATCCGTCTGTCAGTAGCCATGCTGTGGTGGCGGCTCACATAGAAGAACTAGAAGGACCTACAGCTAGACTATACAACTATGTACTGGGCTTTGGGGAGAAAAAAAAGAGAGAGGAAGACTGGCAATAGACATTAGCTCAGGGTGAATCTTTCCCAACGAAAACAAAAAAAAAAGATAATAGCTATCTCTTAAAATGGTTGTAAGTTTAATAATGGATGTTAAAGTGCTTTGTAAACTCTAGTGCTATTTAAATTTTTGGTGATGTTGTCAAATTACCATGTCTTGCACATTGTAAGCACTGAAAATAAATATTTTTAAAATGACAGCATAGTAATGATAATATACATCATTATATGTATCAGATAGTATTAATGTTAAAGCTCTATATCAATGTAAAAAGATTATTACTAATAATTATTACTAATAATGTTGAGAGGGCATATATTTCTACCTTTTGATTCTTAGAAAGCATATTAACTCATATATGCTAATCCTTATTGTCAAGAAGTGTTAAGTCATTGGAATATCCCCAAACCAATCCATCAATAAATCATATTAGTTATACCTTCAAGATATATCCAGAACCAGACTATTTCTCTTCACTAGCCTCAGTTGCCACCATGGACCAAACCACCTTCATCTCTCACCCCTTACAACGACTTCCTCACTTTTCTCTTTCTTCTGCTTTTGCCAGCCCCCTTCCCATTTCTGTTTTCAATGCAGCAGTCACAATGACCCTGTTAAATCATATATCCAAACACGTCTCCTCTGTACAAAACCCTCAGCGGCTTCCACTCTAGCAGTCACTGCAGTGACCTACCAGCGCCTACTTCACCACTTTCCTCTTAGTGCTTATCTCCTACTACTTTTCTCTTTGCTTACTGTATTCTGGCCACACTGGCTTCCTTGCTCTTCTTTGAATGTGCCAAACACACTCCTGCTCCAAGCACACAAGTACTCCCTGTGTCCCTTCTACCTAGAATGTCGTCCTGGATACCCATTTGACTCATTCCTTTACCCTTTTCAGATCTTTATTCAAATGCCACCTTGGTGAAACCTTTCCTGACGACCTGTTTAAATACACTACATGCCACCTCTGCACTGGCCTTTCTTCTCCTTTCCTCCTTTATTTTTCTCTATAGTACTTATTGTCTTATAATGCTATCATATAGCACATAGCATTATATTTATTTATTTTGTTTATTATTTGTCTCCCCTACCAGAGTGTAAGCTTCACTGAGACAAGAATCTGTTTCTGTTTTTTCATTGCTAAAAGCAGGTTCCTAGAACATAGTAGGCACTCCAAAAATACACACTGAATCCTTGAAACAAAATCCACCCTAGTTAGTGAAACAGAAAAGATTCCTGTTTTCTTTTTAATTAATTATTTTGAGGAAGATCAGCCCTGAGCCAACATCTGCCGATCCTCCTCTTTTTGCTGAGGAAGACTGGCCCTGAGCTAACATCCGTGCCCATCATCCTCTACTTTTATATGTGGGATGCCTGCCACAGCATGGCTTGATGACCGGTGCCATGGCTGCACCTGGGATCTGAACCGGTGAACCCTGGGCCGCCAATGCGGAATGTGCGTACTTAACCGCTGCGCCACTGGGCCGGCTCCAAGGATCCTTTTTAAAAGAATATTGTGTAGCTAAGAAAATCTGGAAGGAGTGGAGAATCAGGCTTGGAAAGTACAACCAGGAACGAAGCAGCTTCTTATTGCAGTTTCCATTGGAGACAGCCACCACTATTGCTGGGACACTCTCCAGCACTTTTCTCCCTACCACCTCTTAAAACTGGATGTATCTTTGCTTCACACCTCTCCCCTCATGAAAATATATTCCATGAGATGCTCTGTTTTTCCCATTACTTTCTTTCAAATTGAAGCCTCTCATGGATTTCTGATGGTTGGTTGCAGCCTTTGTCATATCTGTGGGCCCTAGCTGCAAAGGAGCCTGGGAAAGCAAGTTCCAACCTTCTACCTTGGGGAGGTGGACCTACAAGGTGGAAAATTCACCAGATATTGGAAGTATGTTCAAAATATGCTGGGCAGACAGAAAATATGATAAATGTCCTTCACTGGCACTGAATTCTATCATTTTTTTAAAAAATTCCAAGTCAGGAGGCCTGAATTTTGTTAAAAATTTTATGTTTAATCCAGAATTTGTTTCTGATAGCAACTGTTAAACAATATGTTTGCTTTCAAATTTATTTTTCTTCATTCATGACCTTATTTCTAAGCTTTATCAGTTGCATATTTTCTGACTTGACATCTGGTAAATAACAGCCCAAACCCATTGCCTGGAGTATGGTTTCCATCATGAAGACGTACTCCTTGGCTGGGGGGTGGAGTGAGTAAACAACCTGATGCTTTACTCCTGGAAAAGGAATGAGTGTGAGCCCATTATCAGAACTTAAAGCAGCAAGGGTGTAAAATATTGGGGTGTCTCAGAGCTTTTCACCTGTTACCAGAAAAACTGCTATATTCAACAGCTAGGTCAGGGAGCAGCCTGCTGGCCAGTTTAAATGATATATTAGATTCTACGACTAGTCTTGATACTATTTAGCCACTTTTTCTATAACCTTTCTTTTTTTTTTTTTTTGCAAGTGTGGAACAGGAATGACTTTGCTAAATTATTAAAGTTTAGAATTCAGTGTCATTACTGTACAGTTCAGTTGCTGAAATACCATGTAGCAGGTGCTACAGTGCAAGTTAATGAATATTTTTTTGTACTCTGGCCTCTGATTACAATTCATTTGTCACAGCCATATAGGTTTAGTAATTATTCTTTTGGCACTTTCTAAAATACTTTTAGCTTTTTAAAAACATTTTTGCTGCTTATTTCCTTTTGCTTGTTTAGTTCTTTTCTATTTATTAAATTTCTCCATTTACCCCAATTCTTTGGAAAGGGGTTTGGAAAATCCCTTATGTACTTCTGTTTAAGTATGAAGACGAATGTGAAATTCTTCAATTGACTTATTCCTTATTGTAACATAATGTTGAGAAAAAGAAGCCAGACTCATTCACATGTACTCTGAAAGAGCACAAAGTGTACAATTCATCCATATAAAGTCCCCACACGGGCAAAATTAATCTATGTTGTTGGAAGCAACAATTAGTGGTACACTTGAGGGGTGGGAGGGTAGTGACTGGAAGGGAGGCTTCTGGGAAGCTGGCAATGCTATATACTGGTTACAGTTTTGTTCACTAGTTAAAATTCTTACAGCTGTACCCATTAAGATTTGTGCCTTCTTCTGTGTAGTATACTTCAATAAAAAGTTAAATTTTGAAAAACTTAATGAGAATTTTTCTTGGTGTCCCCACCTGTGACTCTGGGGAAGAAACTGACTCTTCACAAATGCTGCCCTCCCCCAAAGTACCAAATCTATATGCTCTCAGTCCCCACCTTATTTCCTCAAAGATGAAGGTTATCAAGCAGTTCAGTCTCTTCTGCCCCCAGGAGTATTTAGTAACTTGATTTTCCTATCTGTAATACCTGTAATCCCAATCTTGTTCACTAATCTCTGAGGAAAGGGAGGGGAGGGGTGCATGGTAGAAGATATATATATAAGTATTTTTCCCAACTTTCTGAGAAGGAGGTATTATTGGAGAAGCTAAGAAGAGTTGAATAAGAGAGCTAGAACCCAGAAATATGGTCATCATTGGAGAAATCATACTCCTTTTTATTTCTGGATGGAAGCAGCAGAGTGAACCTGTTTACTGGTAGTGGAGTACTATATGGTTATTTCACGTAATAATTGTGATTTACAAAACCTCACAAGTAACTTCACAGAATAACATGGAGAGAAAACCTATCAGAGCAACCACCTCCCCCCCCCCCGCCATGCCCCTCGCCCAGCCCCATGCTCACTCAAGCACATACACAGATTTGGGGTCAGAGGACTTGAGTCTGCTTTTATGTTCTAGCCCATCCCTGCTGAGTGATCTTGGGAAAATCCCACGACTTCTCTGAATAATGGAGATCAGGATTAGCAACCTGGTCAGAAACCCTATCAACTCTGAGTTTTGCTTCCTTTGCTTATGTAAGAGAAGTTTGCCTACACACAAAATGTGTTTGTGCAGACCCACGTTGCTCCTAACTGTGGTTAGACAGCAGGGAATGACACCCTTGGGTGTGGCCAGATAGTCTCCCTTTTATCCACATGTAAGCCATTTTCTTTTTGAAGTGCTCAGGTGGGCAATCTCGCTTCTCCCTCAGTTTCAGGCAAAAACATTACGCCAACAAATATATCTGTGTTCAAAATTAAATTTGTGTTTTTGGTAAGCCTCATGATACAACCACTCTCTTTATCTTGTAAACCACTCATTTTATCTTGTAATGGATTATCAAAGTCAGTTTCCCAGATAAACAGCCAAGTTTGTCCTATGATGAAAATCATTATTTTCCCAAAGCTATAGAGAAGATGAAATTAAGGGACAGTCAGCTCAATTAGAGAAGCAAATTTCTGAAAGATGTTGGAACTTCTTCAGAATTGACAGAAAATCTTGCAGGAGTTGTGGTGTACAGTAATAATCAAATGACACCTCACCCCTTTTCTACTTCTATTTCCATCTGTCTGACTTAATAGTTACCTATATTTAGGCATCTATTTATATGACAAATCTTCGTGAAACTCAGACAATTTAATATCATGTTGATCACACATAAAATGGTGTAAAAAAACCTGGAGAAATGCTCTCTCTTGACTGACATTTCAGAAAACTATGAAAGACCACGTTGTCATTAAGTCTTTTGAAAGACCTCATATTGTCTTCCAAAGGACAAACCCACTGACTTATAAAGTAACGTGTGGTGGTTAAGAGCAAGATGTTTGTGACTTAGTTTCCTCACCTATAACTTGCTCAGGTGTTATGAATGAGATAACGCACAGAGAGTATGGCAATTAGTAAAGGATCAATATTACTATTAATAATATAACTATTTGAAATTATCTATGTGTTTATTTTTAAATTTTCTGTCTCCTCCAATAGAAAATAAGCTCCATGGTGCGGGAATCTTACCTGTTTAGTACACATAGGCAGTTGCTGAATGTGTCACAAGTGGCACATTAAAGTCAAGTCTCTTTGTAAGGATGGAATTTCTCAAAGAATTTAGGGTCAAAGGAAATTCCCCTAAGGAACTCTAAAACTGACATTGCCTTAATTTTCAGCACTTGGGAAAATTTTGAGGACTATCCAATAGGACAAGTATATCATGACAATAGAGGTGTAAACACCAAGACTGCAGAAGTACTTTAATCCAAGTCCACAGAGACCTTATTATGTGATGCAGCATTGTGCGAGTTAAACAAGATAACACAGCGTGAGCCACTGTTCTTCAAACTCATTGGGCCAGTCAAGGCTTCTGGAGGTTTATCAAAATTAACACAGTGTCTAAGTCAAGTTATACCCCAGCTATATCAGGGGAAAGGAGGGTAGGAAAAAACATATAGTCAAAATGTACTATGCACCAGCATTACATTCTATACATCACCCAGCTGTGTTATTAAAATTATTTTAATAACCCTGCAAAAAAGTATTTAAAAAATGTTTCTTATCACAAAAGGAATGAATAGTCCTCTAAGAATGATTAGAAAATACATATAAACAAAAAGAAAATTAAAATCCTATTATACATAATAAAAATAAACTCTAAGAAGCTTTGATCAATTTTGAGTAATACGATATCTGAAACCAGGGGCTAGTTTAAGAATACGAAGCTTTTAGGTTAGCATTATAGCAAAGGTTAATGGATATTTACATATAGCTACCATAAAATTAGGGTTAAGACTTTATGTATTTTATATTATAAAGTTGAATTTCTGTTTGCAATCTCTTTACAATCTGTAAAATCTATTTACAGGGAAGGGATAAGAACTTTCCAGTAATATTCAGATTTTTGAGTAATCTTGAGGTTATGAATATTTATGGAACAGCATTTTTTAATGTTTCACCACTTAATGTTTTAAACTATGTTTTTCATAGGAATTAAATTTGCTTACCATTCTTGTGATAATTTAATCACTATGACCTCACTAATCTGGTTATATTTATCTCAATCAGCATAAAAGACTATTGATTCTCTCAAAATTAGTAACATGCTAATTTATTTCCCCTTGAAATAGTTATTTTGTAGTAACATAAAGCGACTCAGATTAATTTTAAAACAAACTATCATGCATTCCATTCAATTAATTTATTTGTGCCAGGTATTGTTTTAGTCCCTTGGAAGCACCAATGTACAAAACACAAAATTCCAGCAGCATGACGCTTATTTTCTATTCTGAGAAACAGAAAATAAAAAAATAAATACATAGATAATTTCAAACAGTGACAAGTGTTTTGAAGAAAAGTATATAGGACAACGGGGTAGACAATAAGCAGGCCTACTATGGCTAGGGTGGTCAAGGCAGACCTCTCAAGTTGAAGTCAGACCTGAGCGACGATATCACAGATAAATACAGTTAACGCCGTGGTGAATACTGCTCCGGTCTCTTTCTCTCTAGGACCAGACTAACGCCTGTACCGGTATCTGCACATCTCCGTTTACCCAGACAAACCTTGAATATATACAAGTCTTATTTTATTATATTACATTCGAGAATCTGAGGTTCAGAGATTAGTAGGGCAAGTAACTGATTCCGAAGTGGGTACTTGCCTTCATGTACTGGCTACAAAACGGTGTTACAAGGGACGATGTACCGTGGTAAAGGATCAGAGGGTACTGAGAACACTTAGCCACCGCTTGGGCTTATCTAGGAAGGCTCTGGAGAGAGGCTCAGAAGGCTGCAGTCCTTTCTTCCCACCTTTCCTCTCATTTCCAACACCGTGGCGCAGGTTTGCAGCCCCGAAGATAAAAATCAAGCAGAGGTCCCAAAGGCTGTCACTTCTCTCAAGGCTTCTCCAGCTGCTAAAACGCAAACAACTTAAGCAGCGATATCCAAGCACAGGTGCGAAAAAAGACGGGGCGGAGCCCAAACTTCCTCTGCAGCCACGCCCTCCTAACGCGGCCCAGACGGGTCGGCGCAGGCAAGGCCTCGCGATTCTCGCTCCGCACACACGTCACTTCCGCTGCCTAGATGGCCGGCGACGCTAAATGACGTGGCCATTTCCGGGTGGCTGAGGCCGCCCGCGGCGGCGCCGGCGTCCGTCTTAGCTGATGTGTGGTCTATGGAGTCAGTTGGTGCTGGTGGCGGCGCGGAGGCAGGAGGCGGTGTCCCAGTGGGGGCCTTTGCCCCGCCAGAATGTTACCGGGCTTGGCCGCCGCCGCTGCGGCCCACAGATGTAGCTGGTCCTCCCTGTGCCGGCTCCGTCTGCACTGCAGGGCGGCGGCCCGCGGCTCCAGCGAGCGCCAGGGTGAGTGTCCCGCCCCGGTCACTGACTCTGCGGAAGCCGGCCTGGAGGACGGGGTCGGGTTCGACGCTCGGCGCCGCGTCCCAGACGGGACGCCGGCTTGCTTTTCCGCAGCCCCAGAACCTTTCTTTCGGGTCTCGCCTTTGCAGTTCAGCCTGCCCAGCGCGCGGGGCCTCCCGGCAGGCCTCCCTAACCCTGGTTTCGCCCCCGCGGGAACTTATGGGCAGCTCTCCGCTCGGGTCGCATCCTTGAAGCTGACCACATTGTCCCAAATAAAAAATTACGTGCGCACCGCAGTGTCCCTCGGTAAACCCCCTAGGCAGTGAGAAATGCGGACTCCCCAAAGTTCCTGGGTCTTTTGAGCTCACCGACTCACCTTCAGTGAGCACTTTGGGCTGAGTAGATTTTCTTGCCTTGCTTATTTTTTCGTACCCCCAACTTGTTTTCTTAAATTTCCTAAAAGGAGACGAGGGATGCTACTCAGCATATGAGTCATTCATGAGTGTGAAGGTCTGACCAACTCACAGTCATTGAATGAGCCCGGTTTGGGACGGAAAAACAAAAGAACTGATCAGTTCTGTTGAAGAGTCTTTTTGGTGAAAAAGTGTCTACTGGAGGCTGTAACCTAGAAAAAGGTGGTTGATGAGAATTTTCATCTCTCTCCTTCAACATTCTTTTCTGACTGAAATTTACGTTGTCTGAGAGTTTCCAAAATAACGTTGTACTCGTAAGTTTTTAATCAGGCTTACCTCTGTTTTTGTCATACCTTGGCACGCTGTAGCTTGACACCGGAGAACTGATAGGAACAATGAGGGAGAAGACAGAACCAAATCTGCCCCTAATCTAATCCCCCAGATTCTTGGGGATGCAAAGAGTATTTGTAGAAACGTTTCCCCAAAATTTATGTTTGAAAAAACTTGTAGCACGTTTGTGACTTCGCGGAAGTTGCAAGTTGTAGTCCGGTCATTCAAGTTTGTTAGTAATATAAGCTATAGTAACGCCCATGCTGTGCAAATAAATTAGAGTATATTCGTATCTTTTATTTGCAGTAAATGTAAATACTGGGTCTTAAAATTTCAGAAGGGTTAATTTTATCAGCACTGTTCTTGGGGCTTTTTGATGGTGATAGAAAAGTATAATTGTTGAGTTTGCTTATATTGGCAATATAGTTGGTTTTCTTATGAACAAAATGAATTATCTAGTTACACTGTACTACAAGATCCCCAAGTAAATTTTCTGGCATAATTGCTTCTATTGACCAAGCAATTTCAGCATTTTACACTTAAATTAGATGTAGTGGCTGTTGAATTTAAACTGCCCTTTAAGTGTTGGTTGTTGGTAAAAGGATTTGTAATAGTCTAATTTGTAATCTCTATTCTCTGTAGCTGTCATCATGTCGAAAATTATATGCTCTTTGTCTCAACCATCTGTGAACCACAGATAATAATTACCTATTTCACCAGTCAGAATGACTTTGCAAAGTTCTTCGGAATGTTTAGTACCAAAAAATTAAAATATGTTTTCACACTTAAAAACACTTAGTAGGTTTTAAAAGTAACCTTGTTTGTGAAAATTTAGTTTCCGTAATACTGAAACAGTTTTAAAAAGACCAATCATAATTATGGGAAACTTTAAAAATCATTTAAAAAAAGAGGACTATTTAAGTTGGTTGCATGTAAGAAGAAAAGAATACTCGAAAATATTTTGGGAAGAAATTCTAAAAACAGATGTTTTTCTTATCAAGAAGTAAAGTTTAGTTTATGCTTTGAAAATTCCTGTGTGGCTGGGAAAAACTTACAAAGAATAAGGAGAGAGAGATACAATTGCTTTAGTTGCATACTTAGAAATAAAAAATGCCTGTTATGGCAAACCAGCACTGAAAACATTTGGAGGTGAAAAGGAAAACAGTAGTCTAGAGCAGCACTGTTCAAAAGAAATACCATGTGAGCCACGCATGTTATTTTGAGTTGTCTGATAGCCATAGTAAAAAAATAACAACAGATGAAACTAATTTTAGTAATTTATCTGGTATATTCAAAATGTTTCAGTATAAAAGCAATATAAAAATTATGGAGACATTTTACGTTATCTTTTTCTACTAAATCTTTGAAGTCTAGTGTGTATTTTACATTTTGAACACATCTTAATTCAGACCAGCCACAATTCAAATGCTCAATAAACAGTGACTGCTGTGTAGAGCTAGTATCCCTAATTTATAGAGAAGTTTTACAAACCACTGCACATTCCAGTAGAAGAATAGACAAAGGAGATGAATAAGGAGTTCATAAAGGAGTTCAAGTGGCCAATAAAAATGCAAAAATGTTCCATACTAACTAATAAGCGTAGAAATAGAAGTTTAAAGGTTTTACTACTTGCCTGTCTCATATTGGCTAAGTTTCTCATAATGATACCTCATATTTCGAGTCCAGGAAAGCAGGAACTTCTCTTACCACTGATTAGGGCAATTGTTTTAGAGGTCAGTTATTCTTTGTACAAAAAGAACTTTAAAGGCTTATGCCTTCTAACCCGACAATTCTACTCAAAGGGATTTACTTTAAAGAAATAATTAGATATGTGTTAAAATGTGTGCACAAGTTCATTATTCATGGTAATAAGTTGGTAACATTACTAGTTATGAAGAGTTGGAAACTGAAATATGATACATTTATTATGGGCTGATGATATATGGAACAAATTCTAAAAATATCATAACTTAGAAGAATATTTAGTGACATGGGACAATGCTCTTGCTGAACAATTAGATAAAACTAGAAAAAATACGGTAAGTTCATTATATATACTGTGATATTAACAGTGAGTTTCTTTAGAAAATTTTTTTTTTTAAGATTTTATTTTTCCTTTTTCTCCCCAAAGCCCCCTGGAACATAATTGTATATTTTTAGTTGTGGATCCTTCTAGTTGTGGCATGTGGGATGCCGCCTCAGCATGGCTTGATGAGCTGTGCCCTGTCTGCACCCAGGATCCGAACCAGCAAAACCCTGGGCTGCCGCAACGGAACACGTGAACTTAACCACTTGGCCACGGGGCTGGCCCCAGAAAAATTTTAACTTTGTGTTTTTCAGATGACCTACAATAAATGTATACTTTCTTTTTTTTTTTTTTTTGAGGAAGATTAGCCTTGAGCTAATTACTACCAATCCACCTGTTTTTGCTGAGGAAGGCTGGCCCTGAGCTAACATCCGTGGCCATCTTCCTCTGCTTTATATGTGGGACCCCTACCACAGCATGGCTTTTGCCAAGCGGTGCCGTGTCCACGCCCAGGATCCGAACTGGTGAATCCCGGGCTCCCGAGAAGCAGAACGTGCGACCTTAACTGCTGTGCCACTGGGCCGGCCCCAAACATACACTTTTAAATAATAAAAATGTTACTTAGTTTCTATAGTAAATATATTCCTTTTTGTTTTTAAAGTACCTTTGGCTTTGCATAGAGCAGTTATTTTTTCATGTACTTATGCCTTGTCTCATTTGACAAAAATTTGAGATGAGGATGCTCCTTTAAGTACTGCATACCAAATTAACAGATACATGCTTTTCCTTAAATCTAAGATTAATAAAAGTGTAGTTTTAAAATAAGAATATAGAAATTAAAGCTTTGTATTTTATTCCTATCTCTAATCTGCTAGTGTTTATTATCATAAGAAAAGTAGAGTGGGAATTTAACTTTTGTGTCCAGCTCCCTCCCCTCTACCACCTTAAATGACTAATAGGAACATTGATAGTTATAAAAGACCATTTTGGCAGGGGTAGTTCAAGTTAATGATAGAATTTTCAACTGTAAAATCAAGCTAACCATAGTATGTGCCTCATGGGGTTGTTGCGAGTGAGGATCATTCACCAAGGAGCTGCCAGGCCTTGTAGTTGCTGGTGGTGTAGTGCTGAACGAGACAGGCACAGTTTCCACCCGTACTGGGCAGATGCTAAGAATGAGAAAACATATCTAAGTGCTATAAAAGAAATAAGCAGGTGATGGGCTAGAAAGTAGCCAGCAGGGACCATTTCATTAGATATTCTGGCCTGGGACTCCAGCTTTTCTGACGAGGTGGTGACTGAGCCAAGGCATGAAGAATGAAAATGAGCAGGCCAGGTGAAGATCTGGGGCAAAGAGCAATCCAGGCAGAACAAATAGGAACTCCAGTAACCAGACTAGTATTCAGGAGCAGGAAGAAACCTGCTGTGGCTTGGGTAAGGTGGAGTGGTGTGAAATGAGGTTGGAGAGATATCAGAGCCTTTTAGGCCGTAGGTTAAAAAAAGAAAGGCAATGTTTTTAAAATATCACTCTGACCACTGTGTGGAGGATGGATCAGAAAGGGGAGAGAGTGAATAAGGAGATGATTGGGGGGCTATTAAAGTTATATAGGCGAACAAGATTGTGGTTGGGCATGGTAGTTAGGAATGGAAAAGGAGAGAAGTAGATGGCTTTGAAATATGTTTTGGGATATAAATTATAAAATGTGATACTATAGGTAAAGCATTTAGGACAAGGGCACTTGGTAAATCCTTAATGTATTAGATACTGTTATTGTTTTTACTTTTTCTAAGCAGTTATTAACAAGAATTAAGCAAGGTAGTAGAGATGTATGCCAAGAGGCAGTGCGGAAAGTTGCCAGCATCTCATATTCATACTCACGAAAATGGATTCCCTGTTGCTTACTCTATTCTGGAGAAAATTCACATCAGCAGTAGTCCTCTAGGTTGAGCTACCTGGTCTAGGTCACACTTTTGCTTGCTAGATGATTAGACATAAAAGGGATTTTCCTGCATTTTTGGCTAGCTGAAAGCATAAAAGTAAACTAGAGATAGTGTATTAATATTAGCAGTAATGATATTAAAAGTCATTTAGCGGTGGATATGTTTTTCATTTTTTTAAATTTTAGACATTTTTTTGAATATATGGGAAAGTATTGAGTGTATGTGTAATCCAGATATTTCACCAGTCACATTTTTTTAACTACCTGTTGTGAACAAATTTTTTATTTATTTTCTTTCTTTCTTCTTCTTCTCTCCAAAGCCCCCCAGTACATAGTTCTATATTCTAATTGTAGGTCCTTATGGTTGTGCTCTGTAGGACACCGCCTGGTAGCGTGACCTGATGAGCGGTGCCATGTCTGCGCCCAGGATCTGAACCGCGAAACCGTGGGCCGCCGAAGCACAGCGTGTGATCTTAACCACTAGGCCAGAGGGCTGGCCCCCAACCAGTCACATTTTTAATGGTTGAAATCATACTGTTTTATTTTATCTCCTGCCTTTTTTAATGCAGCATTATAACATGAGTGTTTTTCCATGTTATTAAGAGTCTTTAATGAATATGTAAAGAAAATATAGGGGGGCCGGCCTGGTGGCCCAGAGGTTAAGTTCGCACGTTCTGCTTCTCGGCAGCATGGGGTTCGCTGGTTTGGATCCCAGGTGCGGACATGGCACTGCTTGGCACACCATGCTGTCGTAGGCGTCCCACATATAAAGTAGAGGAAAATGGGCTCGGATGTTAGCTCAGGGCCAGGCTTCCTCAGCAAAAAGAGGAAGACTGGCAGCAGTTAGCTCAAGGCTAATCTTCCTCAAAAAAAAAAAAAAAAAAGTAAAGGGACTGGCCCCGTGGCCGAGTGGTTAAGCTTGTGCGCTCCGCTGCAGGCGGCCCAGTGTTTCATTGGTTCGAATCCTGGGCGCAGACATGGCACTGCTCATCAAGCCATGCTGAGGCAGCGTCCCACATGCCGTAACTAGAAGAACCCACAATGAAGAATATGCAACTATGTCCCAGGGGGCTTTGGGGAGAAAAAGGAAAAGAATAAAATCTTTAAAAAAAAAGAAAGAAAATCTAGGAACCTTTCATAGCTTAATCATTCTTCTATTAAGGAACATTTAAGTGGTTTTCTCTTTTTGCTGTGATAAATAGTACCATGAAGAATAGTTTTTCCATTTTATGTTGTGTGTTTTATGGGCCCAGCAAGCTTGTGCGGTGCTACCCTCCTTCTTATTGTGTATTTTAATTTCACACTTACTAACTTCTTTAAAAATAAATGTAATTAGTTTTTAGTTTTAGATTTAGTTTTTAATATATAATATATTAATATTAATTATTATTAATATATTTAATAATATAATTTAAATTTTAGTTTAGATTTATTTTTTAATATATCGGTGCTTTAGAAATTTTGGGAAAAACTCCTGAAATAGTTTCTTAAGTAAAGAGACTGACCTCTGGAAGACTTAGGCTACAGCTTTGACTCTGGTCCTGAAATTAGCCAGAAAGCAAATATTCCAAACTGCAAGAAATCATTTGTTTTTAGTACAGAAGCAACATACACAGTAGACAGAATTGTCTGTTTGCATGGGAGGAAAAGAGTTTCTTGTGTGGTTTGTTGTTGGAGTCTGAAAAGACCGCCAAATTTCCTCTGAAAGCCGGAGTAAATGGTAGATGACAGACCAGATTGGAGAGAGAGGACAAGTAGTGATCAGTAGCAGTGGTCGTTAGGAGCTGCAGAAGCAGTAGCAGTAAAATAACAGCAGATAAGAGTGATTGTTGTTCCTAGACTGATAAGATAGTAGTAGCTCTGTGGTCTAGATGAAGAAACAGCCCATACATATGCAGCAGTGAGATCGTCCTTGTCCAGGTCCATAGAACTTCGAGCGCCAAACTAATCTTCCCTGTGTAGCTTATTTTAGAAGTTACCTTGAAGAAAGGCTATTAAGAGTGGTAATACTTTTTTACTGTCTTTCTGCCTCCTAGAATTAATTAATTAATTCAGTAATTTATTTAACAAATGGTTGTGTTTTTACTGCTATGTGTTAGATATTATGTTTTTTTGTTGAGTCAAATGTGGTCCTATATATTTTTAGAATATAAAATGTTAAAGGTGGTAGTGTATTCTGCAAATTCTGTGCAATTTTCAATCTTGTGTTAATGCCAGATGTGTACTTTTAAAGTTGCTAATGCCTGAAACAGTAAGGACTTTTTGAAACAGCTAGCTAGGAAGCTATCAAAGGTAACTAGAATAGTGTCGCAAGGACACAAGAGTCAATTTGGAGAGACCCATACTGGTGAGAAATGGGACAATTTGAGCATTAATCAAGGTAATGACTAAAATGGATTGAAATACATCAAATAATGTTTAAATCTATGAAATCATAATGATACATATACACATACAAATTAATGTGTCACTATTGCAGGGTGGTAGGTAGTGAACTCATTATTTTGAGGAAGTGGTAAACAAAGGGAAAGAATGAACCATTTAGCCTGACTTTCCTGTATGAACTATACTGCTGAATAACCACATTAATGAGGGGAATTTTCTCTTTGTAGAAGTACCCTGACTAATAAATAAAGAAGTGATAAAATATCACCATTTTGTAACCACCTAATGAATAAATGGTTCAGGCGTTGAACAAAAGCGACACTATCACAAACAAATATTATGTGGCTCCTGATGAAAGAGCTCATCATCACTTAACAAGTAGTGTTGTCCTAATACAAAGAACCTGAATTTGGATACAGCCTTTATATCCATTGATTTATAGAACTTATAGAAGAACAGGTTAAACAACACCATGGAAATTAAGTCAAGAAAATTCAGACTGAGAAACTACAAAATTCAGGACAAACAACTTGGTTTCTTCAATATAAAAATTGCCCTAAAAAAAAGACAGCCTGTAGCTTAAAAGAGACTCAAAAGACATTTCAGTCACAATATGTGGACCTCATTAGGATCTGTTCACACAAAAAAATTCTGATGCTTGTAACAATTGGAAATTGAAAATTGAGGATATTTGATAATAATAAGGATAAGGAATTCTTTCTTTTTTTACTTGTAATGGTGGTGTCTCTGTATTTTCACAAGTTCTTATCTCAGACTACATATGGAAATATTTATGAATGAAATTATTTCATGTCTGAGATTTGCATCAAATTACTATGGAGATAAGGAGATACTGGTGCAAGTAGAGATGAGACAAGACTGACCATAAGTTGATAACTGTTGATGGTGGGCAGTGAGTACATGGACATTTATTGGACTGTTTTTTCTACCTTTGCATATGTTTGAAATTTTCTGTAATAAAATGTTTTAAAAACTAAGAAGGACCTTGAAAAAACTCCAGGATCAAGTCAGGGAAATACTGTCATCTTCTGAGAAAGGATTTTTAGACTGTGGAGTAATCCCTCTTTAAACACCTTAGCATAATCTCTGTAAAAGCATTTTATCAGTGGGAGGGAAAAAAAAAAGTGTTGGTGGCATATTGCTTTGTTAGGTAATAATCACAAAAGATATTTTGAATAGGGCCAACAAGTCAGAACACCAGCGGCCGTGGTGAAGAACAGGCTTTCCTGGAGAGTGGGTGTCTTATGAGAATTTGCTTTAGCTTTTGCTTTTCTAATGAATTTTTACTAGTAGGCTACATGTTTTAATGTGCAAGAAGATGCATTGTTATATTTGCTTTACTCAGCTTTTAAGAAATAGAGACAAATGACTGAAAAACACATGCTAGGCCTTCAACAATTATTTGCCAAATAAATGAAAGAATAAGTAGACTTCAGGAAGTTTTTCAAGAGAACAAGCCTGAAACTTGAGTGATTACTTATGCTGCTTTATGTCCCTCATACTTTTCAAATTATCTTCAACATTCACAATAACTTATGTTTTTATCCTGATGAATTCTCTGAGCCATTAAAAAAAGGTTTATTTTTTTGATTTCAGAAAGCATATACCTGCACATACACATACATGAATTAACAGCTTTGGAAGATTATTATAAGCAGCTAGAAAAGTTTCAACTCGTAAATGCTTAACCCTCCACTCTTGGAAAAACTTGGCTTTCTCTGATGATGTAATTTCATTATTTTACCTAAAACTTTAGAAAATACATAAATTATATCTAGACAGGGTTTTTGAGTTCTAAGTACTTATAGTAAAAAATAAAACAGAAAGAGGGTCACATGAGAGTAGAGTCAGACAGATTTACTCTTCTAGCACTCTGTTGCAAGTGTGGAATATATTTTTCCTCTGTGTTTCAGCCCTCCAAAGCCTACAGTCAGTCCAGATGCAGCAGCTGAAGTGCTTCATAATTAGTCTTCTATTCTTCCTTCAATTAGAATTCCCATATACTGAGGAATCTCACCAAATGTTGATTTAATTATCTTATTTTAAAAAATCCATGATAGTACGAAAGGCTGATTAATGTAATTCACTTATTAATTGTGAAATGAAAGAAGACTAAATCTCTAGCCATTGGAAGGAGGACACGTGGTGATTTTGGGTAGGAAGCCCTCCTGACCTCCCCTCTCTCAGAGTTCTCTATTAGATGTTATGCCAACATTTTTTTAGCATGGAACCAGCATACAAAATAAAAAGTATCTATTATATGACAGAGACCTTTCAGAATGGCTGAATAATGTGAATGTTTTATTTGATTTTATGTATTTAAAAAGTGTCCGTACAAATAAATTTACAAATTAGAGAATAGGAAGACTATCCTTATTTTTTCCTGACGAAGTGTAGTCTCTGTACACTTAGGGGGTCAGTGAAACACCTCCATGGAGAGGATGGCTTGGCATTGTGCATTCGAGTATCTAACAGAATGAAGGTTTTACTGTTATTTTTATTCTGCAACTTTATTCTCTTTCTAATTATAGTAGGTATGTTTTATTGGGTAGAAAAATTCTTATTGTGAGGTTGAAATTAAAAAAAAATTTTTTTCTTGTAGAATGGCAGAATTTAGTGACATTTGGAAGCTTTTCAAATATGGTTCCCTATAGCCATCCATGCATTTGTACACTGAATCAAGTAAAGTGGTACTCTGCAAATGTTCAGAAAGAAGGACCGGGGTCACAAACTGTCAGAGTGGAAAAAGTACCATCATTTGATGAAACAGGTATGTATAGATCTTTTAAAATAATTTTTTCTGTATACTGGAATAGTTTGTATGAGATTTGTTCCTTTAATGTTTGATAGAACTTACCTGTAAAACTATCTGGACTAGTATTTTCTTTGTGGGGAGCTATTAAACTGCTAATTTAATTTCTTTTAATTTTTCTTTCTTTTTGGTGCTGTTTTCGTAAGTTCTATTTTTTCTAGGAATTTATCCATTTAAACTAAATTTTTGATTTATTGGCATAAAGTTCATGATACTCGGTATAGCCTTAGTAGCATACGTAGTTATTTCCTTTTGTTTCATTCTTAATGGTGTTTGTCTTATTTTCTTGATTAATCTTGCCAGAACTTTGTCCATTTTATTTTTTTCCAAGTAATAATTTGTCTTTGCCTTGAATCTTTTAATATGTGTTTCCTATTTCATTAATTACTACTCCTACCTTAATTATATCCTCCTTTCTACTTTGTGTTTATTCTGTCATTCATTTTTTAACTATCAGTTAGCTATTTTGCTCATTAGTTTTGAACCTCACTTCTTTTCTAAAGTAGGCATTCAAACCATGATAGCTGTGATGGTAGATTTGACAGTCTTTCCTTATAGCTCTCCCTAAAATTTTGTTTTATATGTTTTTGAGGCTGTGTTACTAGATGCATACGCATTTAGAATTGTTACATAACACTGATAAATTACACCATTTATTGTTATGTAACGACTTTTTTTTAGTGGCATCTCCCACCAGATTTCATTAGTATTTGCCTGATATGATTTTTCCCATCCTTTAACTTTTTTCCCTCCTAATTGGATTATCTTTGTGTTTCAACTGGAAGTTTAGTCTGTTTACATTTGCTGTAATTGCTGATATGTTTGGACGTATTTCTCCCATTGTATCATGAGCTTGCTTGTGCTATTTTTTTAATTCCTTTTTTGCCTTTTAAAATTTTTTCTCATTTTATTATTCCCCCTACCCCCCTTTTCCCTCCACATACACACACTTGTTTAGGAGTTGTGTATTCTCTGTCTGTACTTAAAGTCTAAAGCTAATTGGAATGTTCACTTTCCTTCTGAAAAATGTAAAGAACTTAGAATGCTTACTCTGGTCACCCCTCCCAACTTAAATGCTATTTGTTGGCTAGTATTTTGTGTCTGTTCTGCTCTTTCCTTTCTATAAAATGTACATTGCTATTTGTTTAAATTTATCTGGGAATCTTTGTTAACCACCTTTTCTTATTTCTCTGTGTTTCTGTTTCATGTGTATCCCTATAGAAGTTCCTTTAGGTCTGGAAATTGTTATGGCAAAGGCACATTTAAGATGTTATTCCAGTGTCTTTGGCTTCCATTGTTGCTGTTGAGAAATCAGATATCATGCTTTTGTGGTCATTCTTTTCTATTTAACTGCTTTTTAAATTTGATTAACTTTATTTTTGAGAGTCTTTTTCTGTGGAGTAAAGTGCAGTTTTACTATGAAGTGACTAGGTAGGTATTTGTGTTTATCATGCTTTAGATTTGTTGGGCTTCCTGGATCTGAGGATTGGTATTTTTCTACAACTCTGGAATTTTACAATTTTCTGTCACTATCCCTTCAAGTATTACTTATTCTCATTTCTTTCTTATCTCCTTTTGGAACTCCAATTAGACATATATTACATCTTGTTGCTTTATTTTCTGTGTCTCTAAACCTCTCTGTCATATTTTGTATTTCTTTATCTTTCTGTCCTGAATTCTGGATTATTTTCTTAGGTCTACCTAGTTCACGAATTCCTTCTTTAGTTTCCTCTAATCTGCTGGTTGGTACATATGTTGACCTTTTAATTTCAATGATGATATTTTTCATTTCTAGAGATTATTTTTCACCTTGCTTGGTTAGTCTCCAACCAAATTCTCTTTGAAAAGAGAAATTTTCAAATTTCTCTTTTGTTATAGCCATATTAAACATAGCTATTTTATATTTTGTGACTGAAAATTCTGCTGTCTGAAATCTTTTGGTTCTCACTAGATCATTTTTTTCCTCTGTTTCTTGCTCTCATTCATTCTGCCAGATCTGTTTTTTTAACTGAGAGTTGTTCATTTTCATTTTCCATACAAGTTTATATCTTGGAACTATTTGATGTCTCTCTGTATTGAAGATGCGTTCCTGCATAGAGAGTTTGCTTTTGTCTCTGTTGGCTGCTGTGGACAACTTGGAACCACATTAAATTAAATTCTCTGCTTTAGATTTTTTAGACCGCATTGGTAGCATGAATTCAGACTGCAAACTTGTGTGATAGCTGGCTTATCCTTAGGATTTTCAGGGGAGTGTTTTCCTTCCGCGCTGCTTAACACCAAAATAAAGGCAGGCGTGCTTCCTTGCTATTCCCTTCTGTGTGTATTTTTTCTCGTTCACACTTATACCATGTGAATAGCTTTTTTTCTGGGTGTGTCCTATTAGACTTTCCATCTTGAGCAGAATCTATTCTTACTCTCTGGTCTCCCATGCCCCTTGCAGCTGTGGAAGTTAAAGCTCAAAGAGCATCAGTAGGTTAAAGGTTCTGAAGCTCAAAAGCTCAAAGAAATCATCAGGGAAAAAGCTGGCTTTGGTGTGTCCACTTACTCTATAGATGTCCTGCTTTTTCTTCATTTTTGCCCTCTTCAGATCATTTTTTGCTAGCTTAGCGATGCATTTGAAAAGATTTTGTTCAGGATATCCAGTCTGCTGTGCAGCATTAAAAAGAAGTCCCTTATTCATTTATTTATTCATTAATGTATTCAAGAAGTATTTGTTGAGCAATTTTTTTTTTTGAGGAAGATTAGCCCTGAGCTAACATCTGCTGCCAATCCTCCTCTTTTTGCTGAGGAAGACTGGCCCTGAGCTAACATCCGTGCCCATCTTCCTCTACTTTATATGTGAGTACACCTGCCACAGCATGGCTTGCCAAGCGGTGCCATGTCTGCACCCAGGATCTGAACCGGCGAACCCTGGGCCACTGAAGTGGAACGTGTGAACTTAACCGCTGCGCCACCGGGCCTGCCCCTGTTGAGTACTTTTTATATGACAGCAAGTGAGAAAGACTCTGAGTTTATGTTCTCTTTATTACTAAAACAGAAAATTAAGCAAACAAATATAATACTGTGTAGTAAGTACTGTGATAAAGGAAATACTGTGTGCTGCGGGAGCACATAGGAGGGGCACCTAACTGAGTCTTGAGTGGTTGAGAAAGGTTTCCATAAGGAAATATCTAGTTGTGGACCTGAAAAAAAAGTAGTATTAGTGTGATGAATGGTGGAGAAAGAAGGTAAAATTATAAGTAATTTAGTATGACTAGACTAGTGAGTAGAGGACATGGTGGTGGGGTTGGTAGTTTTTTTTGTTCTTTTTTTTAAATGAGCCCTGAGCTAACATCTGTGCCCACCTTCCTCTGCTTTATATGTGGGATGCCTGCCACAGCATGGCTTGACAAGCAGCGTGTAGGTCCTCACGCAGGTTCGAACCAGTGAATCCCGGGCTGCTGAAGCAGAATGTGCGAACTTAACCACTGCGCCACTAGGCCCTTTGGTTGGTAGTTTTGACAGTACAAGGGATGAAACTGAAGGAGTAAGTGGTAATCAGATCAAGGTCCTGTTCAGAAGTTTGGACTTTATTTTGTGGGCAGTGAGGGTCTATTGGAATATTTTAAGTAGAGGGAGTACTTGATTAGATTTAAGATTTTAGAAAGATAACTAGGTGCAGGCTGGAGAACAGACTGCAAAGGAGGGAAATTGAAAGCAGTAATACAGATGAGGGTCTAGACTAGGATAATGGCGGTGATTTTTTTAGGAGGTAGATAAATGCAAGAGATTTAGTAGCTGAATGATTAGGACTTGGTGATTGTATTTGGGTAAATAAAGAAGAGGGTCAAGGAAAGGACAGTGCCTGGTTACTGGATTAGGTGACTGGGTAGGTGATTTCATTGACTTCTAAAATTAGGAATACCAAAGCAAAAACATATTTTAATGAGATGATGATGATTCGGTTTTGGACATCTGAATTGTAGGTGCCTCTGGGACATCTTAACAGATGACTAGTAGGTGGTTAGGCCTACTACTATTCTGCTGTGAGACGTCGTCATCTCTTGGCTGGATTACTACAGTAGCCTTCTCCCTGGGCTCCCTGCTTCCACTCTCTTACTTGCTCTTTATGTTTCAGCCAAATCAGTTTCCTTTGGTTCTTAGAAAATATCAAGCTTGTTCTCGTAATAAAGGCCTTTACTTTAGTTGCTTTCTCTTTCCAAGGTGCCCTTCTACACATGACTGACCCCTTCTGGGCATTTACATTTTAGTTGAAATGTCAACTCTGCACAGTCATTCTTTAATCACTCAATCTAAGGTAGCCACTTAGTCAGTCTTTAATATTACCCTAATTTTAATTCTCTGTGTAAGTAACACCTTTTACTGACTGATATTTTCAGTATTTGTTTTAGTTATGTCTTCATCTCTCACCTGTTTTCAAGCCTCATGACAGCAGGAACCTCAGTGCCTGGAGCAGTGGTTTGCACATAGTGGGGTTTAATAAATATTTGTAAATGAGTGAATGATAGAGTTCTATCCTGGGGTAGAGATTTAGGAGTTACTAGCTATACAAATGTGGTAACTGAAGTCATGAGTGCATTTGAGACAGTATAGGAAGAGGGTTTAGAATGAGGAGGTGAGATTTTCTTGTACAAAATCCTCACTGAGTAAGGGACAGGTAGAAGAGGAGGAACCTGCAAAGGATACTTGAGGAGGAGCAGCTCAGAGAGGTAGGAGAAAAACCAAGGAGTGTATGGTGTCAGGAGAAGAGAGTGAGGAATAATAAACATTTCAAGACTATCTTTCCTTTAGTTGGATGTCTTTCATGGGGGAAGATTTTACAGATTCCTTGAGAAACCTATATTTATGCTTATGAGTCTATTTTTCATCCTTATCTCTAAGCCCCATCCTCCCTTTAGGCTTACTGTGCAGTTTTAGCCAATTTATTCTCTTTTCCTTGTGATGATGGAGAATTGCTGGGGTAAATAATTGATTGAGAGTTTGATATTGGAGGATGAAGAAATGGAGAGTGTGATTTGTCCCTAAGTTCCAGAAGTTAGCATATTTATTAGAACATAGAAATGGAAGAAGAAACAAGTGATGAAATAATATAATTAGGGGTAAAACCTGTTATAGTGCTCTTCTGAGGTGAATGTAGACTCAGGCAAAAATAGTTAATGTTGGTTCTACTATACAAAATGCTTGAAATAGAAATCCATGACTAGGTTTTCTTTTTCTCTGCTGACTGAAATAAAAATGTTAGTTTATTTTTTTATATTAGAAATATGGTGTTTATTGATGGTTTTATTTTGGGCTCAATTTTCAGAATTTACTTAGGCCAAATTAGACCTTGTTAGCCATCAAATAGACAGCAAGTAATTGCTTGATTGAAAGATAATTTGTATATATAAGGGTTTGAGATTGACTTTTGAATAATTCAAATCACATGATAAAGTCTGGAACAGTTCATTAAGAGGCAGAGACTGCTGAGGAATCCTTAAGTTTTTAAGGAGCATTCAGATGTTTTAAATTTTAGTAAAATTAGTTTTAATTTTGCTAATGACAGCAGATGTGTGGCATACAGCCAGGGCTTGAGCTTAAAACAAAATGTCTAGAGATATTCATGGCTAGAATGTCTAGTTACTTATTGAAATCATAAGGATTCTACTCCAGTGAAACAGTGTCAGTATATTAAGATGGTGGTGTGCAAATAAGTATTTATACGTGTATTTGTGCCATTTACTAGCATTTCTTTTTTTTTTAATTGAGGTTATGATAGTTTACAACCTTGTGAAATTTCAGTTGTATATTATTATTTGTCAGTCATGTTATAGGTGCACCACTTCATCCTTTGTGCCCACCCCCAAGCCCCTTTCCCCTGGTAACCACTAATCTCTTTGTCCATGTGTTTATCTTCCACATATTAGTGGTGTCATACAGAGTTTGTCTTTCACTATCTGGCTTATTTCACTTAATACCCTCAAGGTCCATCCATATTGTTGTGAATGGGACGATTATATCCTTTTTTATGGCCGAGTAGCATTCCGTTGTATATGTATACCATATCTTCTTTATCCAGTTATTGGTCAGTGGGCACTTGTGTTGCTTCCATGTCTTGGCTATTGTGAATAATGCTGCAATGAACATAGGGGTGCATGGGTCTCTTTGAATTGCTGATTTCAGGTTCTTTGGATAGATACCCAGTAGTGGGATGGCTGAGTCATAGGGTATTTCTATTTTTAATTTTTTGAGAAATCTCCATACTGTTTTCCATAGTGGCTGCACCAGTTTGCATTCCCACCTGGAGTGTATGAGGGTTCATTTTTCTCCACAACCTCTCCAACATTTGTTATTTTTTGTTTTGGTTCTGTTAGCCATTCTAACTGGTGTAAGGTGATATCTTAGTATAGTTTTGATTTGCACTTCCCTGGTGATCAGTGATGATGAGCGTCTTTTCATGTGCCTGTTGGCCATCTGTGTATCTTCTTTGGAGAAATGTCTGTTCATATCCTCTGCCCGTTTTTTGATTGGGTTGTTTGATTTTTTGTTGTCGAGTTGTGTGTGTTCTTTGTATGTTATGGAGATTAACTGTTTCTCGGATATATGATTTGCAAATATTTTTTCCCAGTTGAAGGATTGTGTTTTTGTTTCAATTCTGTTTTCCCTTGCCTTGTAGAAGTTCTTTAGTCTGATGAAGTCCGATTTGTTTATTCTTTCTGTTGTTTCCCTTGTCTGAGAAGACATGGTGTCCAAAAAGATCCTTTTAAGTCTGATGTCAAAGGGTATACTGCCTATATTTTCTTCTAGAAATCTTATGGTTTCAGATCTTACCTTTAAGTCTTTGATCCATTTTGAGTTTATTTTTGTGGATGGAGTAAAAGAATGGTCTAATTTCATTCTTTTACATCTTGCTGTCCAGTTTTCCCAACACCATTTGTTGAAGAGACTTTGTTTTCTCCATTGTATGTTCTCAGCTCCTTTGTCAAAGATTAGCTGTCCATAGATGTATGTTTTTTTTCCTGGGCTTTCAGTTCTGTTCCATTGGTCTGTGTGCCTCTTTTTGTACCAGTACCATGCTGTTTTGATTATGATAGCTTTGTAGTATATTTTGAAGTCAGGGATTGTGATGCCTCCAGCCTTGTTCTTTTTCGCTTTAGCAAGTCGTGGTCTTTTTTTGCCCCATATGAATTTTAGGATTCTTTGTTCTATTTCTGTGAAGAATGTCATTGGGATTCTGATTGGGATTGCGTTGAACCTGTAGATTGCTTTAGGTAGAATGGACATTTTAACTATGTTTATTCTTCCAATCCATGTGCATGGAGTGTCTTTCCATCTCTTTTTGTCGTCATCAGTTTCTTTCAGGAAAGTCTTGTAGTTTTCATCGTATAGGTCTTTCACTTCCTTGGTTAAATTTATTCCAAGATATTTTATTCTTTTTGTTGTGATTGTGAATGGGATTATGTTCTCAAGTTCTCTTTCTATTAGTTCGTTATTAGAGTATAGAAATGCTAGTGATTTATGTAAGTTGATTTTGTACCTTGCAACCTTGCTGTCATTGTTGGTTACTTCTAGGAGCTTTCTGATGGATTTTTTAGGGTTTTGTATAAATAAGATTATGTCGTCTGCAAACAGCGAGAGTTTCACTTCTTCATTGCCTATTTGGATTCCTTTTATTTCTTTTTCCTGCCTAATTGCTCTGGCCAAAACCTCCGGTACTGTGTTGAATAAGAGTGGTGAGAGTGTGCACCCTTGTCTTGTTCCTGTTCTCAGAGGGATGGCTTTCAGTTTTTCCCCATTGAGTATGATATTGGCTATGGGTTTGTCATATATGGGCTTTATTATGTTGAGGTACTTTCTTTCTATACCCGTTTTATTGAGCGTTTTTATCATAAATGGATGTTGGATCTTGTCAAATGCTTTCTCTGCGTCTGTTGAGATGATCATGTGGTTTTTGTTCCTCATTTTGTTAGTGTGGTGTATCGCGTTGATTGACTTGTGGGCGTTTAACCATCCCTGTGTCCCTTGTATAAATCCCACTTGATCATGGTGTATGATGTTTTTAATGTATTGCTATATTCAGTTTACGATATTTTGTTGAGGATTTTTGCGTCTATGTTCATCAGTGATATTGGCCTGTAGTTTTCCTTCTTTGTTTTGTCCTTGTCTGGTTTTGGGATAGAGTGAGGTTGGCCTTGTAGAATGTGTTAGGAAGTGCTCCATCTTCCTCAATTTTTTTGGAATAGTTTGAGAAAGGGTAGGTATTAAATCTTCTTGAATGTTTGGTAGAATTCTCCAGAGAAGCTGTCTGGTCCTGGACTTTTATTTTGGGGGAGGTTTTTGATTACTTTTTCAATCTCTTTACTTGCAATTGGTCTATTCAGATTCTCTATTTCTTCCTGATTCAGTTTTGGGATGTTGTAAGAGTCTAGGAATTTGTCTATTTCTTCTAGGTTGTCCAATCTGTTGGCATGTAGTTTTTCATAGTATTCTCTTATAATCTTTTGTATTTCTTTGGTATCCGTTGTGATTTCTCCTCTTTCACTTCTGATTTTCGTTGTTTGCGTCTTGTCTCTTTTTCCTAGTGAGCCTGGCTACGGGTTTGTCAGTTTTGTTTATTTTCTTGAAGAACCAGCTCTTGATTTCATTGATTCTTTCTACTGTCTTTTGTTTCTATTTCATTTGTTTCTGCTCTAATTTTTATTATTTCCATCCTACTACTGACTTTGGGCTTTGTTCTTCTTTTTCTAATTCTGTTAAGTGTCATTTGAGATTGCTTATTTGAGATTTTTCTTGTTTATTGAGGTGAGCCTTGCAGTGAATTTCCCTCTTAGGACCACTTTTGCTGCATCCCAAGTGAGTTGATATGGTGTGTTTTCAGTTTCATTTCTCTCCAGATAATATTTGATTTCTCCTTTGATTTCTTCAATGATCCATTGGTCTTTCAGTTGCATGTTGTTTAATCTCCACATCTTTGTCCCTTTCCCAGGTTTATTCTTGTAATTGATTTCTAGCATTATGGTCAGAAAAGATGCTTGATATTATTTCAGTCCTCTTAAATTTGTTGAGGCTTGCTTTGTTTCCCAACATATGGTCTATCTTTGAGAATGTTCCCTGCACACTTGAGAAGAATGTGTAACCTGCTGTTTTTGGATGGAGTGTTCTATATATATCTATTAAGTCCATCTGGTCTAGTTTTTCATTTAATTCTACAGTTTCCTTGTTGACTTTCTGTCTGGATGATCTATCTGTTGGTGTTAGTGGGGTTTTGAGGTCCCCTACTATTATTGTATTGTTGTTGATGTCTCCTTTTAGTTTTGTTAATAGTTGCTATATGTGCTTTGGTGCTCTTTTGTTGAGTGCATATATGTTTCTAAGTGTTATGTCTTCTTGGTGGAATGTTGCTTTTATCATTATAAACTTTCCCTCTTTGTCTCTCTTTATCTGTTTTGCCTTGAAGTCTTCTTTTTTTCTGATATAATTATGGTGACACCTGCTTTCTTATGTTCACTATTAGCTTGGAGTATCATGTTTTATCCCTTCACTGAGTCTCTGTTTGTCTTTGGGGCTGAGGTGGCTTTCCTGGAGGCAGCATATTGTTGGATCTTGCTTTTAATCCATCCTGCCACTCTGTCTCTTTTGATTGGAGAATTTAGTCCACTTACATTTAGAGTGATTATTGAAATGTGGGGGCCTAATGCTGCCATTTTATCACTTGTTTTTCAGTTCCCCTGCATTTCCTTTGTTTCTTGTCCCATGAATTTCAGACTAGCACTTCAGTTAGTGAGTTTTCTATGTTGGTATTCTTAGTTTTCACCTGATTTGTAATTTGTGTCTCTGTTCTAATTATTTGCTTAGTGGTTACCATGTGGTTTGTATAAAACACCTGATACATGAGATAGTCCATTTTCTGATAGCCTCTTATTTCCTTAGACTAAGCTGGTTCCATCCCTTTGCTCTTCCCCTTCTAAGTTGTTATTGTCACATCTTTTTTTCTTCTTGTGTTGTGAGTTTGTGGTTAAAATGACAAGATTATGTTTATTCTTGGTGTTTCCCTTGCCTTTATATTTAATGTTATACTTAAGCATTTGCTAACTCTTCTGATGGAGAGCTGCAATTTCCTGATTTTGTCTGTCTACATATCTCCTTTGGTCAGGGTTTTGTAACCCCTTTCCTTTTTTTTCTTTCAAGTATGAGAGCCTTCCTGAGCATTTCTTGTCGGGGGAGGGGGTGCGTCTTTTGGCAATGAACTCCCTTAAATTTTGTTTATCTGGGAAGATTTTTATTTCTCCATCATATTTGAAGGATGTTTTCACTGGATAAAGTATTCTTGGCTGAAAGTTTTTGTCTTTCAGAATTTTGAATATATCATTCCACTCTCTCCTAGCCTGCAAGGCATCTGCTGAGAAATCTGCTGACAGCCTGATAGGGATACCTTTGTAGGTTATTTTCTTCCGCCTTGCTACCCTTAATGTTTTTTCTTTGTCATTGACTTTTGTAAGCTTCACTACTATATGCCTTGGGGTTGGTCTTTTTCCATTGATAAAGTTTGGAAATCTGTTGGCTTCTGTCACTTGGATTTTCAGCTCTCTCTCCAGGTTTGGAAAGTTCTCAGCTATTATTTCTTTGAACAAGCTTTCTGCTCCATTCTCCTTCTCTTCTCCCTCTGGGATACCTGTAACCTTTATGTTCATTTCCTAATTGAGTCAGATATTTCTTGGAGAGTTTCTTCATCTCTTTTTAGTCTTAGTTCTCTCTCCTCTATCTGAAGCATTTCTATATTCCTATCCTCCTGACTGCTAATTCTGTCCTCCGTATATCAGTCCTACTCTTCAGGGAGTCCAGATTTTTCTTACTCTCCTCCATTGTGTTTTTCATCTCCAACATTTCTGATTGGTTCTTCTTTATAGTATCAAGCTCTTTAGTGACATAGCTCCTGAATTTGTTGAGTTGTCTATCTGTATTCTCTTTTAATTCGTTGAGTTTTTTAATGATAGCTATTTTGAATTCTTTGTCATTTAGGTTATAGATTTCTGTGTCTTCGGGATTGTTTCCTGGGTACTTGTCATTTTCCTTCTCTTCTGGAGATCTAATATATTTTTTCATACTGCTTGATGGCGTGGATTTGTGCCTCCACACAGAGATAGAGTTTGGTTACTGCTTCCACGTGTGCCACTCGGGGAGAGGGGGCAGCAGCTGTGTAATCTGCACCGACCAGGATCCCTGTCAGCTGCCTGACTGAGCCTGGGCTGTTCCTTGGGATCACAGTGGCTCTATGGGGTCTCCTGTAAACTGTGGGAACAGTCGCATGGGGAATTTGGGTTACTGCTGCCTGCTCCCACAGACCCACTTAGACACACTCCCTTTTTAGGGATTGCAGTGGTGTTATGGGCTTTCATGGCAGCTGGGAGCTGGTTCACCCAGACTCACAGCTCTGCCGCTGTCTGGTCCCACTGGATCTTACTTGCCCCCTCAAGGGTGCAGCAGAGTTGTGGGTGTTTAATGCAGCCAGTAGGTAGTTCACCCACCTGTGTCACTTCTGCTCCAAGGTGGCCAAGCCTTTCTGCTTGGTGGGTGGGGCCTCTCCACTAGGGCCAACTAGAGACTCTCCTTGCAGCCACTGTGGGACCGTGGATTTTCCCACTGGACCAAGGAGCAATCACGCTGGGGCTCCGGATTGTCACCACCCACCTGCATGGTCCTACTGGATCTCACTTGCCCCCTTGGGGCTCAGCAGAGCTGTGGGTGTTTAATGCAGCTAGTGAGTAGCTCACCCAGCTGAGTCACTCCTGCCCCAAGGTTGCCCAGCCTTTGTGCTTTGTGGGTGGGGCCTCTTCACTAGGGCCGACCAGAGACTCTCCCTGCAGCCACTGTGGGACTATGGATTTTCCCACTGGGCCACAGGGCAATCACGGGGGCCTTAAGGTTGTAGTCACCTGTTTCCACAGTCACACTGATGCACATGCCCACCCTTGGGGCCACAGTGGTGCTATGAGCATGTCAGCCAAGAGAGAGTTGCTCGCAGGTACTAGGCCGTTTGGGGGCTGGAGAGTTTTCATCTATCTCCACCTCCTCCTCAGGGTCGTCTGCCCACCTTTTGATGTATAGTAGCGAGGGTCTCTCAGGCATCCTGAGGTGCTGTGTGAGTATCCTCCATTGATCAGTGAATGTCCATTTAGTTGTAGTTTGAAGGAGGAGAGACAAAACCACTCACTTCACCATGTTGCTGACATCACTTCTTACTAGCATTTCTTGTTTGTAATTCTTAACACTATATAATTAGTACCATGTAGACAGTTTGTAGTGAGAAGGATATACAGAAATATCATTCTTAGAGCAACTCATTTTGAGTTATTTGGTTGAATGACTTTGATCATTGTGGAAAGGAGGGTTCTTTTTGAAACTTTTGACAGTAGATTTCAGTTGTTCAGACATTAGGTGAGTGTTGAAAGCTTATTATTCTACCACCCCTTTCCCTTCACTTTTCTCTGCCCTGCACCTGTTCCCTAAAACAAAATTTTAAGAAATTGATATATAGATTCTATAAAGTTGCTTTAGAATTTTTCTGCTTTGTAGCTGGACAAAAATAAAATCATATTAGTCATTTAACTGTTCAATGTCAAATGTTACAAGCTGTAGTTACTAATTAAATAGAATTGTTGTTAAGCCTATCTTTAATTTACCATTATGCCATCATAACTTACTTAGGATTTGATGAATAGTTAAAATAGAGCCTTTTTGGATTTTCTGTATATGTTTTAGTTATCAAAACATAGTATACCATATTAAGTAATTTCCCCAGTGGCTTTTAGTGGAAATAATTAAGAAGTATACTAGCTACATATAAGATTTTTTGCTTTTGTTTCAAAGAGTTTTACCTTTGGTAGTGCTGAGTCTGTTGGCATTTAGTTTATGAATAAAAACCTTGAAAGAAGGTAAATCAGTGGATAGGCAGAAATTCTGATAGATGGCATTGTGAATAGATGCTTTGAGGTACCCGCTCTGCTTCTCATTTATAAGTTGCCATGATAAATAAAATACAGAAAGAGAAAACTGAAGAAACAGCTGGGCTCTTAAAAAGATATACTGTGTCCAAGAAGTGGAACAGAAAGTGCTTGCCTCTGGGTCTGTAAGCAGGCCCTGGCAGCCAGGAGTTTGGCTTGCTTGGAATAATGGATCTACAAATGCTACGGGCATAGCCAGGTACTAGAGTCAGACTGTTTGAACTTACCCACCCACCCCATACGGAGGCTGAGAGTAGCCTGCTCCATTTGTTACCTGAGGCTATGTCTTGTTGGAGGCTGTAGGGTAGGGAGGCAGAGGAAGAACAGCAGCTGAAGCCTGCTCTTTGCTGGCTTAGAGAGTAGATTGAGATGTAGGAATTTGAAACTGGTAGTATGAGATCTGGTTCAGGACAGAAGGATCAGATTGATTTCTGAGCACTAGAGCATGAAAGGATATATCAGATCAGAATAGATTGCAAATTCCAAAATTTAAAAGTGCACAAAGGGTCGTATTACAGTATATAAAATGTATTAAATCAACATGTTGTACACTTTAAATTTATAAAATGTTATATCTCAATTATATCTTAATTAAAAAACAGGAAAAATTTTAATGCTAAGAAAGACAACAAAATCAAATATGAATCAACTCGAGGTGGTATTAAAAGAACAGCCTGAGGGGCTGGCCCCGTGGCCAAGTGGTTAATTTCCCGCACTCCTCTTTGGTAGCCCAGGGTTTCACCGGTTCAGATCCTGGGTGCAGACATGGCACCACTCATCAGGCCTTGCTGAGGCAGCGTGCCACATGCCACAACTAGAAGGACCCACAATTAAAATGTGCAACTATGTACTGTGGGGGGTTTGGGGAAGAAGCAGAAAAGAATAAAAGAAGAAGATTGGCAACAGTTGTTAGCTCAGGTGCCAATCTTTAAAAATAATAATAATAATAATAATAACAGCTTGAATTGCTTTACAGTAAGTTTGGTATCCTCAAAAGAATGATTGAAGTACTTACATATTTTGAAACACAAACTGGCAGAAATAAAACCAAAACAAATGAAACTGGCAAAGAGCCGACTAGAAATCCTGAATGTGCATAAGGAAAGCAAAAAGATTTTCGAGAGAAAATGAAAAAGTGTTTAAGAAGTGTGAAGCCCTAGCCTACATTTAATAGGCATTTCAGAGAGAAGAGAAATGATGGAAAAATGTAAAGAGATGATGAATGAGAATTTTTCAGAATTTGAGAAAAACAAGAATCTTAGATCCAAAATACACTTTGAGTACTAAGCTGGGTAAGTGAAAGGAAATCCACAGATTTAAAAACCAAAACCAAGAACAACAAAAGTTAAAAGTGTCCCCCAAAAAAGTCAGAATGCTGTCAGTCCAATTGTTACTCTTTTGAAGTAGACTTTTTATCTGCAACAATATACAGAAAACAAAAGGAGTGATTATTTGCAGCAATATGCAGAAAACAAAAGCAGGAGGGATTTGGAGTAATATCCGTGAAAAGGTAAGAGGAAATTTCAATGTGTTACCCTAGAATTTTACACTGGTCTAAATAATCATTCTAGAGTGAAGGCAAAATAAAAACATTTCACATATATAAAGATAAATGTCATTTACTACTGACTCCCCAAATTGAAAAAAACAACTATTAAAGTATGTATTTCTGTAAGATGCAGAGTAAACCCAGAGGGAAAGGAGGGTTGGGATATAAAAGAGACAATGAAGAGCAAGAAAAAGATAAAATGTGTTGATAAAATTACCTATTGATGGTAAAATAGCAAACTTCAGTAAAAAATTTTAAATGCCAGAATTTTAATCAAGAGTAATAAGATGAAAGAAGTTTTCAGTGGTTGAAGGTGTTTTCCTTGTCCAGATGAAGGTAGAGATACTAAATAACTTCACAGATGGTGAGGAAGATTTACAGGAGAGTATGTGTGTTATTAAGTGTGAGCATGAAAACAATAGAAATGTAGTCTTAGACATTCCAAACTAGGTGGCAGGCCCCGTGGCCAAGTAGTTAAGTTTCTGTGCTCCATTTAGGCGGCCCAGGGTTTTTCTGTTTCAGATCCTGGGCAAGGACGTGGCACCGCTCACCAGGCCACGCTGAGGCAGTGCCTCACAGAGCACAACCAGAAGGACCCACAACTAGAATATACAACTATGTACTGGGGGGCTTTGGGGAGAAAAAGAAGAAAAAAAACAGAAAAGAAATTCCAGACCAGCATGGGGGATGGGACGGGAGAAGGATATAGAAAACTACCAATCTAGCAGATGGCAGGAAAGGTAAAGTAAAAATGAAAGAAAAGAAGAAAGGTAAAGCGAAAACTGACCATAACATGGCAGAAGTCCAAATGTGCCACTAATCAAGTAGTCAGTCAGGTTTCATGGTGTGGCATATCATTTAAATACACTCATATTCTAAATATGTGGAAACAGTTAATTTCTATTTCATTACATGTTTTCAGAGACGTGTTCTGGATCCTCTACTATCTCATCTGCTCAAGGACTTTGTTCTTGTGATTATCCTCTTAATCTACTATACTAAAAGTTTCTCCCTCTTCATCATTCTGATCTCTACTTATGATACAATCAATCTTTCTTTGATTCCCTTCTCCTTTCTAGCTCCTGCTGAAAGTCCAAATATTGCTTTCACTTCCTTGTCTCCCGTTCTCACCTCAACCTATAGCCTCCATCCCCACTCTTCCCTTTGAAACTGCCATTGTCAAACGGTTACCAGGGATCTCCATTTTCCACTGCTATCCTTTCCCCCTCCATGAAAAACTCACAAATATCTACTCATAAATCAAATTTTTTTTAAACATAAAGGCAATATAGGAAAGTGGTTAAGAGCATAGACTAATCAAAATGACTTGGGTTACAATTCTGACTGTGCCTCCATGTTTAAAATACTAACTGTCTGACTTTGAGGGGAAGTTACAAAATTTCTCTGTGCCTCAGTTTCTTCATCTGTAAGTTGAAGGTAATAATGGTACTTGCCTCAAAGCAGTTTTATGAGCATTAAATGAAATAGTGCACATAGTACAGTACATGGCACATGGTAAGTGCTTAGTAAATGTTAGCTGTTATTAATAAACTCTGAAATGTTATTTTATTATTTAATGAGAATATAAATAAAATGGATAATGTTTTAAGGGTAAGATTTTTATTACAAAATAGTTGATACATATAAGAGAATACATACCATATATATGTAAGTTAGAAAACATAGTAAAATCAACACCTGGGAATTTAGCACCCAACCTGAGAACGTTACATTCTTGATCACATTCTCCTTCTACATCCCCTTTCATTCTGTGTATCTCTCTGACTAGCCTGAATTTTGTGTTTCAGTCTCTCAATGTAAAAAAAAAAAAAAAAAAAAGGAATAGATTTAGACATTTGTATATATCCCTGATTGTTTAGTTTGGCTTGTTTTTGTATTTTATTGTTATAACTTATTGTATGTATTCTTTTGTGATTTACTTTTTTCATTAAATTTTGTTGCTAAGATTTATCCTAATGGTATATGTGTCTAGTCCATTAATTTTCATGGAGATAATTATAGCACATCATTTTTAGGTCTGTTTTGTGAATTAAATGCGTTGATACATGTAAAGTGCTTAGACCAGTGCTTGGCCCATAGTAAGGGCTCAAAGAAAGATAGCCATTATCATGTTTATTATTGTTCACTGCTGTATTAAATGTTGTTGTATGAATATAACATTGTTTATGTATCTGTTCTCATGCTTATGGATATTTGGTTTGTTTCCAATTTGAAACAACAGAACACGGTGCTGCTCTGAACATTCATGTAGCTCTCTCATTGTACCCTTGTGCAAGTTTCTATAAGCCAAGTATATTGACCTGGAAGTAGAATTGCTAGGTCATAGGTTATGCCTATGTTCAACTCTATTGGTTAATCCCAACTTGTTTACCAAGGTAATTGTGCCTGTTTATATTTCCACTAGCATTGTGAAAGTCCCCATTGCTCCATACCTTTGCCAACATTAGATATTGTCATACTTTTTCATTCTTCCTAATCTGATGGTTGTAAAATGGCATCTTGTGGTTTCATTTGGATTCTGTTAATAATAAGGTAATCATCTATTCATATTTTAGTTGGCTATTTGTATTTCCTTTCCTGTACAAGTTTGTTCTTCGGCCCTTCTTTTAATGGGTTGTCTTTTTCGTATTGATCTGGAGGAATTCTTAAATATTCTTGATACTTCTCTTTTGTTGATTATTTGTTGAAAATATTTTCTCCCAGTTTGAGGCTTCTCTTTGCTTTCTTTTATAGGATCTTTTGATATACAGATGTTCTGAATTTTAATTGAGCAGAATATATCTGGTTTTCCTTGTTTAAGAAATCTGTCTCTCCCATAAAAATGTTCTGTATTGTTGTCTGTTAGACATGTAAATGCCTTAACATTTAAGTCATTAATCTACCTGAAATTTTTTGTTTATGGTGTGAGGTAGATTCCAATTTCCTTTTATTTAATTTCTTTTTGAGGCAGAGGGAGTTGTGGAGTTGTTCCATTAACCATTTAGTAGTCATCCTTTCTTCATTGAATAGTATCTCTGGAATAGTTTTGATAGAAGAATCAACAGCGTGTGTCCTTGTTTTGTTTCTTATTTTAAAGGAATGCATCTAAATTTTCACCATTGAATACAGTGTTTGTTATAGGTTTGTTTTACCCTTAAGGAAATTCGTTTTTGTCCTTATTTTCTAAAAAGGTTGAAACTTGCATGGGTGTTGAGTTTTATTAAATGCTTTTCCTTTAGCTCCCAATATGATTCTATAGTTTTTCTCCTTCAATTTGTTAGAGGAGAATTAATAGCTTTTCTAATGTTTAACCACTCTTACATTCCTAGGGTAAATCCAGCTTGGTCTATTTTGTATCGTATTTTTTATACATTGCCAGTTTGTTAGCTAATATTAATTAAGTTTATGGGGTTGTATGAAAGCAACTATTTAATGTAACTTTTTTAAAATAAATTTTACAGCTGAAAATATAGGTGCAGAACTCAAAGCTCCACTTATTAAGCAAGAACCTCTCCAAGTAAGAGGTAAATATATTTTATTCTATTTTTTATTATATTGGTGTTTTGAATTAAATATATAAAATTAGTTTATATAGAGCTCTTTATAGTTATGTTATTCTAAGGGTATAGTTCATCTTTAATTTTCTTTAAATATATTGACCATAAGATTTATTCTTACGATTTATTCTTAAGGAGGATAAATACTATGCTGAAGTTTACTTTGCATTTTGGTCATAATTGTTTTTTCAAAAGCCCAAAGAAAGGAGTAATGACAAATAAAAATCATCAATTGCTTGATCATTTTAAGAAAAGTAATATGACTAAAGAACAAGAAATCAACATCTTTGAGCTACAGCTTGTTCAGATCCAGATAGATTTTGGCCATTCTTGTTTGACTTTCTTTTCTGGGAGTAACTGAGTGATGAAGGAATTCTTGTTTGCAGCTCTGCTGTTTATAATGAACTATGGCTCCCATCTCCAAAGCAGCATGTTTCATGGAAGCAGTAACTCGATGATTAGAAGCACTGTGGCTTTGGTGTCAGATAAAACTGTGTTCAATTTGTGGCTCCAGCAGATACTACCTTTATGACCTTGGGCTATTTACTTGACTTCTCTGAACCATAATTTTCTTTCTTATAAGATGGTGCTAAAAATGGGACTTTTCTAGGACAACTTTGAAGATGATACATGGTGTACATGTCAGTGTACAGTCACAATGAAGCATAATTAGTGCGGTGATAGCAGTCATCATCATCAATAATCTGGACCAGGGCTGGCCAACAGGGATTTCTAACTACTTTGAAGAAATTTTTAAAAAGTACTTTATTAAAAAAACTGATCTTTTAAAAGAGAGATGTAATTTTCCTCTGTGCTCCTGAGGAGTTCATCTGGATTTTGAGTTTTAGTATTATTGGAGTAAGGCAGTTTAGAGATTTGAAACTCATGCAAAAAGAAACCTTAACTTCCTTGTATACTTTTTTCCAAATAAGCTTTTGATTTTTACATTGAACTTTATTTTTGAAATGTTCTAATTAAGTATTATTTGTGCATTTGATTTTAATAATGTTATTTTAAGAGTCGTTTTACCTACTGTAGTGATGGATAGTTTTAGTGTTTTTTTTTTAATTGAGGTATAACTGACATACAACTTTATATTAGTTCAGGTGTACAACATAATGATTTGATATTTGTATATATTTCAGAATGATCACCACGAGTCTAATTAACATCTGTCACCATACATAGTTACAGAAATTTTTTTCTTATGAGAGCTTTTTAGATCACTTTCTTAGTAACTGAAATATGCAATACAGTATCATTAACGATAGTCACCATAACGTTACATCTCCATGACTTATTTATTTTATAACTGCAAGTTTGTACCTTTTGACTTCCTTCAGACATTTTGTCCACCCTCCCACCCCTGCCTCTGGCAACCACCAATCTGTTCTCTGTATCTATGAGCTTGTTTTGGTTTTTGAAGGATTTTTAGTCTTAATTTGCTCATTTTCAACTTGAACTTGCTTAATTTTCAACTTGAAAGTAGAACAGAAAATTCATAAATTAATATATATGAGAATAGAATATGAAAGTGACTAGGTGACAGGTTGAAACGGAACACATGAGTTTCTATTGTTTTGCTCTTGCTCTTCAGATATTTACTTATGTTGTTTATCTATATCATGTAACCAAAAGTCTCAATTTATAAACATAGACCCATGTTGAGTGTAGTTTTTAATTCATAGACTATAATTAATGCCAACTTGATATTTTGTTATTGATGTCTTTGGCCTTTTTATGAACAGTTTGATACTTGATAATAGGCAAATAATTTAGTAGAAGGTGATATTTTACCTATAATCATCTGTAATAAACTTCCTATAATTTTTAACTGTTAAAAATATTCCTTTTGTTTACCTTACCTTTGTTACATTATGTGAAATAGTCCAATGGCTTTCAAACTTTTTTGATTCAACCCACATAAAAAATATTACTTAATGACTTAGTATATATATAAATTATTATATGTAACTGGAACAGAAGTTTTCACAGAAATTACCTACAGTTACGTGTCGCATAATGACAGGGATTTGTTATGAGAAATGCACATTGTTGGGCAGTTTTGTCATTGTGCGAACATCATAGAGTGTACTTACACAAACCTAGATTGTGTATACAAGCCTACATATCTAGGCTATATGATGCTAATCTCACGGGACAATCATTGTATATGCGGTCCCTCATTCACTGAAACATTGTTATGTGGCACATGACTGTATTCTTAATTATTTGTGCGGTATTCTTTAATTGCTTTCTATTTTCATTTTTTTATAAAATGTTGGTTTCCCCACAGTCTGAAAAACACTGAACTAGCCTGTAACTTTTAATTGAAACCTCAGTTCCTTTTCATTTAGACCCTAAGCAATTTGGATTGTATTAGTACAATTTAAACTGACCAGTAATAACTATACAAGGTGTACATTAGACAAAGGAATGGCATTTTGACATCAGATACAGATGAACTATGTTGATAAAACCTAGATGACTAGAAATGTAATTCCATCCTGTTCTGCACTTGAAGAATTTTTTTTCTGTTGCCATTCAGTGGGTCAGGAAAAAGATCAATATTCTATGGAACTCATTAGCGACTCTCAGCATATGTTCATTTTTAAATGTGACTTTCAATGTACATATTTATTATGTTTCCCTATATTTTTGATTTTAGTCAAAGCAGTCCTTAAGAAGAGGGAGTATGGACCAAAGTATACTCAAAATAATTTCATTACTGGAGTCAGAGCAATAAATGAGTTCTGCCTTAAATCCAGGTACAGTGATTTAAAAAAATGTGGTAGGTTCCTCTATTTAACCTAAATAACCATTTATTTCTTAGAATGTGTTACCTGCTACCATCCATGTGGAAACTTTCCCATGGCTCATTCCTAAACTGAAGAAATATTTTTATTCAGTTAAGAAAATGTTAAAAATGTTAACTTAATAAACTGAATTCTACCCCAGCACGAGCAATTTCAGTCTTTCTGGGCTTCTTAAATTAAAAAAGGCAAGTACTTCAAAATCTCTATCACAGAAGACCTTATGTGTTTTATTGTTATGTTAATATATGGCATACTTATTAATAAAATTATTTTCATATTTGTTGTATTTGACTTTTTAAAGTTTTGTTGCTTTTTCGGCCAGCAGAATTGAGCACATAATTAGCTGGTTGTATTTATGTTCACGTTCCAACTGCGGTTTCTGTTGAGTATAAATTATTTTTACTTCTGTTTTTTGTTACTAATTTTCTTGTAATAGTAGAGATTTATTGAGATTATGTTTGTCACAAATTAAAAATTTTCCCCCTCCTTTGCATGTTTACCTACAAAAGCCCTAATTATATGGAAGATTTGTTGGCTTTTTAGAGAGATCACATGATCTAGCATTCCTTTCCTTCTCCCTCGTAGTCACATCCTCTATGGTATAATATCAAGAAATAAGGATTCCTGTAATCTGTTTTATAACTTTCGTAACTATTAAAACAACAATCAGTTGTAATGATGTAAAAATATGTTCTGTTTCACAAAAAAGTATTTCATTTAGTTTTTCACAAAAATTTTGTGAATTAAGTGGGTTAGGTATTGCTGTCTCCACATTATAGGCCAGGAAACATAATAAAGAAGTTAGTGATGACACAGCTCATTTAGTGAGTCAGTGACAGAGAAGAAACTAGCATACATATCTTTTGATACTGTGTCCAAAGTTTTTTTTTTTTTAGATTTTATTTTTTTTCCTTTTTCTCCCCAAAGCCTCCCGGTACATAGTTGTATATTCTTCGTTGTAGGTCCTTCTAGTTGTGGCATGTGGGATGCTGCCTCAGCGTGGTTTGATAAGCAGTGCCATGTCCGCACCCAGGATTCGCACTGACAAAACACTGGGCCGCCTGCAGTGGAGCGTGCAAACTTAACCACTCGGCCACTGGGCCAGCCCCATGTCCAAACTTTTTAACTAATGTGATAGTTGGTTGTTGATTTTTTTTTAACTCTGGATTTTTATTTATAGGTCTTTTTATTGCCATTACAAAATTTCCTTAGGGAGATGAATGATCAGATATAGAAAGACTGTTTAGCAATGACTTGATAAATATATATAAACCTTTCAGAATTTAGAGGAAGAAAAATTATTAGCATGGAATTGACGTATACTCTATGACTTGATACCTTTCAATGGTATTACCATTTACTATTAATCTGGATGTAAACAAATATGACTTAAACTTTTAAATTTAAATTCCTAAATAGAGGAATGATACTCTGATCCATGTTCTTTCTACTTTTCTCTTTTTTTTCCCTACGTTACACATTGCAGTGGTATGTCCATAGCAGGTAAAATACAAGCACTGATGAACAAATTGAATCTCTACATATCATGTTATGGTATCTATACTGAGCATCAAGAATACAGTTTTCTTCACTGTCTCTAGACTAATTTTTGTGTACAAAATACAATCTTTAAACTGATCTTTAAAGACTATACCCATCTATAATCTTTTAAGATGAGGATCAATGTAGTTCCTTTCATCTGCCCTTAATAATTCTTTTAAGTACATAAACTATATAAACTTTGTCTGAATAAATTCAATGTTTCTTTCTTCAGTGATCTAGAACAACTTCGAAAAATCAGACGACGAAGTCCCCATGAAGATACCGAGTCCTTTACTGTATACTTGAGATCAGATGTGGAGGCAAAGTAAGAACATAGTTCTTTTAGAATAAAAGTAAAAGTCAAATTTGGGATTAATAAAAACACATTTTAGACAGATTCAGAATTCTTTAAATGACATTTTAAAAGCAGAACATTTTTATATTTGCAAATTTATCTGAGAGTTACTAGTATATACTAATTAAGTAAAAATATGTCATAATTTATAAGAAAATTTGCTGTTGAATTTACTGATTGTTTAGATTTAATTTAGAAAAGTTCCTTAAGTGCTTTATATTTTTCTTAAAAGACCTTATGCTTTCTTGTAAAATTCTCATATAGTTCATCTACATTTAAATATGGTTACAATAAAGTCATTAAAATTGCTCATTGTTTTGGTTGCCATGTGTGTATGCACAGGTCTTTGGAAGTTTGGGGAAGCCCTGAAGCTCTTGCCAGAGAGAAAAAGCTGCGGAAGGAAGCAGAAATAGAATACAGGGAAAGTAAGTATATTCAACTTAAAGCTGAGTCAATTGAAAAGTAGCTTGTAGGTAAGACCCGTGTCTGTAATAACTGTGCACTCCCTAGTGGTTGCACACCTCTTGGCTCTCGCTCTGTTGGTTCTAGCAAATATCAGTTTCCATTTTGGGATTCAATTATTTTATAAAAACAGTATCTATTTTTTGGTTTTCTCCTCTATAGCTTTTTAAAATGATGAGAGGAAGCAAAGCTAGTTTGTGGTTTCTATAAGACATATGAATATTAAAACATATGGTCTGATTTGAAGATTATACTTGTTCTAAAAATGATAGACTCTAGACAGTGCTTTTTATAGAAAAGTCTCTTAATTCAGCTACCACATTTCTACTTTAATTAATTCATTCAGCATATATTTATCAAGCGTACCAGAAGCTGTGCTTGGTGCTTGAGATTCAGATGCATATAAAACATAGGGAATTTAACAATCCAGTGATTTAGTGACAAAACTACTTTTATAGAATTAGGATTTAGGTTGATGTGAAGTATGTTTTAGATAATTCTTTTATTTATATATGTATATATTTATTAATGACAAAAGTGATGCACATTTGTGATTTAAAAAGGAATACAGAAATATAAAGAATAAAAAGTTTCATTTCCTTTGATACCCTCTCATTTTCTTTCTTAGAGATAACTGTTGTTGACAGTTTACTGTATATCCTTCCAGAATATTTTCAATGCATTTTCAAATTTATATCACACATTTTTCACTTAAACATAAATTGGATGACACTATACATATTGTTTTGCATCTTGCTCTTTACATTTGCCAGTGTAATAATAAACATCTTTTTAATGTCTATATATAGAAATCTACCTCTACCTCATTCTTTTTTTTAACAGCTGCATAGTATTCTATTGTATGGATGTAGCAAACTTTATGTTCTCCAATTTTTTACCATTTTAAGGCATAATCAATGAATGTCCTCATACTTTTTCTTTTTCTTTAACATGTAATGCTATTGTTATTCTCATTTATGGAGGATAAAATGTTAATAATAGAATTTCAGGGTGAAAAGACTTGGGCATTTAAAAATTTGATAGATCCTGAAGAATTATTCTCCAAAGGGAATATGGTACCAATTTATATTTACACTCAAGATGTATGAGGGTGGCTGTTTCTTCATATTCTTGACAGTGCTGGATATTAACAATGTTTTAGCTTTTTTGTGTATTTAATGGGCAACAGATGGTACCTCTAATCTAATTTTGAGTTTCTCTGATTACTGCTGAGGTTGGTTATTTTTTGATTTGTTTATTGGTTTTTGTTCTTTCATAATAATTTTTATATCCTTTACTCTTCTGTTAGATTGTTTGTCTTTTAAAATTGATTTTCACGAGTTTTTGGTGGATTTTAATACTTAGTTTTGTATGTTCTAAATATTTTCTAACATTCCTTCTTCAAATTTTGTTTCACCCCCTCCCTCCTTTTAGTAGGGAAATTTCAAACATTTAGAAATACAGAGGAAAGTATAATAACCTCTTAAGTACCTATCTCCCAGCTTTGCAGTTGTCAACATGGCCAACTTTGTTTCATCTGTATCCCCATCACTAACACTCACTCTGATGAATTACTTTGAAACCAGTCCTAAGTATTATATCATTCATCTGTAAATATTTCATATATATCTCTAATAGATCAGAAGTTTGTTTTTGTTAGTTCATGTGATAGTGATGCTTGAACTGTTTTGGAAAAGTTCGCTATCCACTGCCTTCAGTAGCCTGTCAGTCTTAATATCCTCTCATTTGCCCCTTGAGTAAAGGTCTAGGATGTTCTTGTATAGCTTTAATTCTGGTAAAGAAAGTGAGTGACCTTCTGCTGAGGATTCCTTTTCTTGACAAAATTGAAAACATTATGTTCTTCTCTAGCTAATCTAGTCGGGAGGAATAAGGAACATATTTGAGATTCTTGTAGGCCTGAAATATATAATATTAAGTTATCTACATATTGAATAAGTGTAGATTTCTTTGCAAAATCCAAGTCCTTTAATTCATTGGTTTTTCATTTTGAAAAGTATGAGGGAGAGTCAGTGAATCCTAGTATCTAAGGGGTTTTGGCCCCTCAGAAGAAGCAAACACTTGTTGACTGTCTTTATGTCTGCTGATCTGCTGAAGACAGCTGCACTTAAATCCACAAGAGTGAATATTTACTTTCATTGAAAGAAATACATATTGTGGTCAGGGAGCCCTGGAATTTTGGTATCACTATTCAGTTAATGGCTTCCATTGGGTTTCTTTATAGGTTATACAGGTGTTAATATAGGATAACAATCAAATAGTGTCCCAATAGGGCATATTCCATTGGAGAATTAGATACTTGCACTTGGTTGTATTCTGTTACTTTAGGGAACTGATATGGTAATGTGTCAGGATAAAGTAGAGATAGAGGTGCTAGTATCTACAAAAAATGTACACATATTTTGGGGCCAGCCCCATGGCCGAGTGGTTAAGTTTGCGCTCTCTGCTTCGGCGCCCAGGGATTTGCCAGTTCAAATCTTGGGCGCAGACATAGCACCGCTCATCAAGCCACGCTGAGGCAGCATCCCACATGCCATAGTTAGAAGGACCCACAACTAAAAATACACAACTATGTACTGGGGGGCTTTAGGGAGAAAAAGAAAAAAATTTTTTTAATCTTAAAAAAAAAAAAGTACACATTTTTCTTTGACAGTCAGGCTTACTTTATTTTTATCTGTAAATTGACTAACATATATGACTGAGCATCTTTAGGATTCCCAGAAGTGTGTCATTGCTATGATTCCCTTTTTCAGTTTGACAGGGCCTTCTTTTTCCTAGGGTCCATATTCCTTATAATAATGACATTGATTTTTATCAGTATTAAAAAGGGGGTAGACTTGGTTAGTGTTGGAGGAGTTAATAAATTTTGGCTTGTATGGCTGTTGAAAACCCTTAGTTTCTTCTCGTCTAATTTTAATGGCATAAGTTTCTTCCTTTCCTTTGATCTTCTCTTGTGGTTGCTGACAGTGCTCTGCAGTTTGTTTGAATTCTTCCAAAATGAACTAACTGCTAGTGCATTCTAATACTTATCATTGTAACTATTTTTGTTTTAAGGCTCTTTGCCAAAGAGGGCTTAAAGGGTCTTTTGGCATTGTGCCTCAGGGTCAATGTTCAAATATTGTTCATTTTTAGCAAGTCTAATTCAAAAATTACCTATCGATTCTATGTTTTTTTGTTTATAGTTTTAGAGCATAGTCTTATCAATTTTAATAGGAGGAGGCTTTCTGGATAGCTTATAACAACCTATACCCTTGGCTTTTTTTAAACTTTTCTTGGTGCTGTGGAATGTATCTTCAATAGCCAGGATTGGCAAACCATCGCCGGCGAAGCAAATCTGACCTGCTGCCTGATTTTGTATAGTCTGTGAGCCCAGAATGATTTTTATATTTTTAGTGATTAACAAAAAAATCAAAAGAAGAATATTTCATGACAAATGAAAATTACATGGAATTTACATTTCTGAGCCCGTAAATAGAATTTTATGGGAACGCCACAATGCTCATTTATTTACATATTGTCTGTGGCTGCCTTTGCACTACCAACAGCAGAGTTGAGTAGTCCCAACAGTGACCGTATATGACACTCCTTTTGCTTTGCACAACTGATCAGTGCACTACAAATTGCAGTAACACATTTATAGTTCATTAGTATTTTGAGTTCTGTGGGTATCACTGTACATGACATTTTGTTTTTTAATAACACTGCATACTTGTCAAAATAAGAGAAAAGTGGTTGTCTTGTATCATGCTTTCAAGGCATTGTTGAGTGTGGATTATTTGTTACTGAATTAGACAGTGGAGCACTGTGATTATTATGCAGTGGTGTAAGAGTCAAAAAAAGAATACAATTAACACTGAGATTATCAGACAAATCACTTTTCACAGTATTCCTTACTGACTTGAAAGTAATGGTCAGAAAAACTAGAAAATTTAAAATGGAATATCATCACAGCAGGATTTTTCACAAATAGAAAAAATGAAAAGTTGCAGTTTCTGAGTTGCTCATTTGTTAGCCAAGCAAGGAAAGCTTTTTAAATTAAATTAAATAGAGCAGCTAGAGAAATGTGTCCAGGTCTAGCAGTCTTTAGGCAATAATAGTTGCTCAAAGAGTTGAGGACTTTGGGAGCAACATTGATACTCAATTAAAAAACACTGCAGATGATTTTGAGAGGTTTTCTTTGGCTCTTGATAAGTTGACAGACGCTACTGAAACTACTCCATCATTGTTTATTTGAGGAGTCAATGCTGAATTTGAAGCAACTGAACAGTTAGCCTTTATGAATAGTCTGTGTGAAACAATTACAGGCAAAGAGTATTTTCAAAGAATATGTGAAAATACTAATTCAGTAAATCTGAATGAAGTGGAATCCACTAAGATGTGTTAAGCTGCTGGTGGTAAAAATATGTGTGGTGCAGAAAAAAGCTTAGTTGGGCAAACTTACAAAGCTTGTAAAAATGTAAGATGTTTAAAGCCTATTCATCAGTTGATAGTTGGTGTAAAATACTTGTCGTCAGCAGGTACTTTGGGAAAATACTTAACCTCTCATTTGTAATTGAACCAGTAGCATCAACAGTGAATTTCATTCACTCTTGTGGACTTAACCATTATCACTGTTCTCTGAATTTTTTGTCAGAAATAAAAGCTGATTATCCTCATTTGCCCTACTATATGGCAGTTCAATGGCTTAGCAGTTTTACTGCAGTGTTTTGAGCTCAGGGATAAGATTGAAATTTTTCTGATTAAGAAGACATACTCCTCAACCACTATTATCAAACACTGAATGGTTTTGAAAATTAGCTTTTCCTGCACACCAGATAATGTTTCCTAGTGCTTTCAGTGTAAGATTACAAGGCAAAACTGCTTAAATACAAAACTTACTCTACAGTAATTTTGACAGTAGCTAGCATTGTTTGAATTACAAGTAACGTCAATCTACTTTTATATACTTCCCATGCTGTTAAAAATTAAAACAGAAGAAATTTGCAGCAAATATGTTTTCTAGGCCCAACCTTCAGTTCCAGGAGTGTTTTTCAGACCTTGATGTAAGTACGGAGGAAATTCCCATATTCCAAAATCCATTGAGCTGTGCATTTGAGGAGCTTCCACCTAACCTTCACTTGGAAGTGATAAAAACAGTCTGTTGATGTGCTGAAAGGCAAATATGAGAGAGTTTAATAGAATTCTATAAATGCTTTCTAAGCAGTGAGTATGGTGATTTAAAAGCATATGCTCTGGGAGTGATGGCAGCGAGAGCTCACCCGGGACTCTCTCCCCTCCAAAGTACAACCAAAAAGAGCAACAGCTTTCCAACCAAAAAAACAATCCTAATAACAGAAATCTTCGGAGACCCACAGCAGCCAAACAACGGAAGGCAGAGAGGCTGCGGCCGGCCTTGGAGGAGCTGGAGGTGGGTAGGAGAGAACTTCGCTCCCTCCCCTAGAGACTGGGATCGCTGCCGGGGGGGGGGGGGGCGGAAAGGAGCTGGGGAGGAGCTGCACATCGGGGGATCGTCCAGGACTCCCACCGCCTGTGGAAACCCTCTGACAGGGGAAAGCTTTCACGTGGGGGAGCCCCAGCAAGCCAGGGCCCTGGGAGACCAGAAAGTAAGAGCTGATCCAATACCCCTTGGTGTGAGTGAAAGTGCCCCTCCTTGCGCAACCCACGCTGGGCGCCGCCATCTTGGCTGAAGGCGCAGGGCTCAGAAAACAAGCCTCTTGACCCGCATCTAGTGGCGACAGGCTGTAATTTCAGCCGAATAACAGCATCATGTGCAAAAACCGCTCCTCTGCCATCCAGCAATTTATAAAAGCTCCGGTCCAAAAGGAAAACAATAAAAATACAGAAGTAGGTCCTGAGGGCTTGGAAATGGGTAAACTAAGTGAAGAGGAGTTCAGAATAGCTATCCTCAAAATATTCAGTGAGGTGTAAAGGGAAATATAGAGAAACAAGTCAACGAGTTCTGGAGTTACTTCACAAAAGAGATTGAAATTATAAAGAAGAATCAATTAGAAATACTAAAGATGAAAAATACAATGGATCAGATAAAACAGAATACGGATTCCCTGAATGCCTGTGTGCACACCATAGAGGAGCAAATTAGCATAATCGAAGATAGACAGGCTGAATGGCTCCAGACAGAGGAACAGAGAGAACTAAGAATTAAAAAAACTGAAGAAAATCTCAGAGAAATAGCTGACTCAATGAGAAAATGCAACTTAAGAATCATCGGAATTCCTGAGGGCATGGAAAAGGAAAATGAAGCAGAAAGTGTGTTCAACGAAATAATAGAAGAGAACTTCTCAAATCTAGGGATTGAGAGAGAAATGTATGTGGAGGAAGTTTTCAGATCTCCTAGATTTGTCAATGTAAAAAGACCTACTGCAAGGCACATAGTAGTAAAAATGGCAAAAATGAAGGACAAAGAAAGAATAATCAGGGCAGCAAGGCAGAAGAAAATAACCTACAAAGGAACCCCCATCAGACTTTCAGCGGATCTCTCTACAGAAACCTTACAAGCTAGGAGAGATTGGAGTCACATATTCAAAACTTTAAAGGATAAAAATCTTCAGCCAAGAATACTCTATCCAGCAAAAATATCCTTCAGATATGAGGGAGAAATTAAATCTTTTCCAGACAATCAAAAGCTCAGGACTTCGTAGTCACACGACTCCACTACAAGATATCCTCAAGAAGGTTCTCATACCTGAAAAAAGAAAAAAAGGGAATAAAGGGTCACAAAACACAGAGTAGGGAGACAGATAGAATCTGAACAGGATAGCAAATTTTCAATTATAGCATTAGGATAAAGGGAAGGAAATCACAAAAGCAAAGACAATCTTATCACTCTAACCACAAACTCACAACACAAGTTGGAATAAGAGATGAAAATAATTTAGGAGGGGAAGAGGAAAGGGACTGAAACAATCTAGGTTAAGGAAGTAAGAGACCACCAGAAAATGGACTATGTTATACACGAGATTCTGAATACAAACTTCAGGGTAGCCACTAAACTGAAAAACAGAACAGAAACATAAAACATAAATAAGGAAAAATCTAAGAAACCCAGCCTAAGAAACTGCAGAAGTCAATGGGTAGGCTAAAACACACAGGACGAGAAACAAAGGAAACACAGGAAAACCGGAAAATGAGCAACAGAATGACAGCATTAAGCTCTCATGCATCAATCCTCACCCTCAATGTAAACGGATTGAACTCTCCAATAAAAAGACACAGAGTGGCAAAATTAAAGAACAAGATCCAACAACTTGTTGCCTCCAGGAAACACACCTTACCTCCAAGGACAAACACAGGCTAAGAGTGAAAGGATGGGAGACAATACTCCAAGCTAATAGCAAACAAAAGAAAGCAGGTGTCGCAATACTTATATCAGACAAAACAGACTTCAAGATAAGGCAGGTAAAGAGAGACACAGAGGGACAATATATAATGATCAAAGGAACAGTTCATCAAGAAGAAATAACACTTATAAATATCTATGCACCCAACACAGGAGCACCAAAGTTCATAAAGCAACGATTAACAAACCTGAAAGAAGATATCAAAAATAACGCAATAATAGTAGGGGACCTCAACACCCCACTCATATCAATGGACAGATCATCCAGACAGAAAATCAACAAAGAAACAGTGGAGCTAAACGAAAAGCTAGAACAGTTGGACTTAATAGACATATATAGAACACTTCATCCAAAAACAGCAGAATACATGTTCTTCTCAAGCGCGCATGGAACATTCTCAAGGATAGACCATATGTTGGGAAACAAGGCAAGCCTCTACAAATTTAAAAAAATTGAAATAATAACAAGCATCTTCTCCAATCATAATGCTGTAAAGCTAGAAAATAATTACAAGAAAAAAGCTGAGAAAGGCACGAGGATGTGGAGACTAAACAATACGCTATTGAACAAGCAATGGATCATTGAAGAAATTAAGGAAGAAATCAAAAAATACCTGGAGGCAAATGAAAATGATAACATGCCATACCAACTCATATGGGATGCAGCAAAAGCTGTATTAAGAGGAAAATTCATCGCAATTCAGGCACATCTTGACAAACAAGAAAAATCCCAAATCAGCAATCTTAAAGTACACCTAGTTGAATTAGAGAAAGAAGAACAAATAAAGCCCAAAGACAGCAGAAGGAGAGAAATAATAAAAATCAGAGCAGAAATAAATGCTATTGAAACAAAAAAGGCAGTAGAAAGGATCAATGAAACAAAGAGCTGGTTCTTTGAGAAGATAAATAAAATTGACAAACCCCTAGCCAGACTTACAAAGAAAAAAAAGAGAGAAAGCTCAAATAAACAAAATCAGAAATGAAAGAGGAGAAATAACAACAGACTCCGCAGAAATACAACGGATTATAAGAGAATACTATGAAAAACTATGTGACAGCAAAATGGATAACCGAGAGGAAATGGATAAATTCTTGGACTCCTACAATCTCCCAAAGCTCACTCAAGAAGAAGCAGACAATTTGAACAGACCAATCACAAGGAAAGAGATTGAAACAGCCATCAAAAGCATCCTAAAGAATAAAACCCCAGGACCAGATGGCTTTCCTGGGGAATTCTACCAAACTTTCAGAGAGGATTTAATACACATCCTTTTCAAGCTATTACAAAAAATTAGGGAGGATGGAACACTTCCTAACACATTCTATGAGGCCAACATCATGCTGATACCAAAACCTGACAAGGACAGCACGAAAAAGAACTACAGGCCAATATCACTGATGAACATAGATGCAAAAATTCTCAACAAAATTTTGGCAACCCGAATACAGCAATTCATCAAAAGGATCATACGTCATGATCAAGTGGGATTCATACCAGGGACACAGGGATGGTTTAACATCCGCAAATCAATCAACGTGATACACCACATCAACAAACTCAGGAATAAAAACCACATGATCCTCTCAACAGATGCAGAGAAAGCATTTGACAAGATCCAACAGCCATTTATGATAAAAAAAAAAAAAAAAACTCTGAACAGAATGGGGATAGAAGGGAACTACCTCAACATAATAAAGGCCATATATGACAAACCCACAGCCAACATCATTCTCAATGGGCAAAAACTGAGTGCCATCCCCCTGAGAACAGGAATGAGACAAGGATGCCCTCTATCACCACTCTTATTTAACATAGTTCTGAAGGTCCTGGCCGGAGCAATCAGGCAAGAAAAAGGAATAAAAGGAATCCAAATAGCGGGAGAAGAAGTGAAACTCTTGCTGTTTGCAGATGACATGGTCTTCTGTATAGAAAACCCCAAAGAATCCATTGGAAAACTTTTAGAAGTAATCAACAACTACAGCAAAGTTGTAGGGTACAAAATCAATTTACATAAATCAGTAGCATTTCTATACTCTAATAACAAACTAACAGAAAAAGAACTCAAGAACACAATACCATTCACAATCACAACAAAAAGAATAAAATACCTCGGCGTGAATTTAACTAAGGAAGTGAAAGACCTATACAATGAAAATTACAAGGCTTTTCTGAAAGAAATGGATGACAACATAAAGAGATGGAAAGACAATCCATGCACATGGATTGGAAGAATAAACATAGTTAGAATGTCCATTCTACCTAAAGCAATCCACAGATTCAACGCCATCCCAATCAGAATCCCAATGACGTTCTTTACAGAAATAGAACAAAGAATCCTAAAATTCATATGGGGCAACAAAAGACCCCAAATTGCTAAAGCAATCCTGAGAAAAAAGAACACAGCTGGAGGCATCACTATCCCTGACTTCAAAACATACTACAGAGCTACAGTAATCAAAACAGCATGGTACTGGTACAAAAACAGGTGCACAGATCAATGGAACAGAATTGAAAGCCCAGAAATAAAACCACACATCTATGGACAACTAATCTTCGACAAAGGAGCTGAGGGCACACAATGGAGAAAAGAAAGTCTTTTCAACAAATGGTGCTGGGAAAACTGTAAAGCCATGTGCAAAAGAATGAAAATTGACCATTCTTTTTCACCATTCACCAAAATAAACTCAAAATGGATCAAAGACCTAAAGCTGAGACCTGAAACCATAAGGCTTCCAGAAGAAAATGTAGGCAGTACACTCTTTGACCTCAGTATTAAAAGGATCTTTTCGGACACCATGTCTTCTCAGACAAGGGAAACAATAGAAAGAATAAACAAATGGGACTTCATCAGACTAAAGAGCTTCTTCAAGGCAAGGGAAAACAGGATTGAAACAAAAAAACAACCCACTAACTGGGAAAAAATATTTGCAAGTAATACATCAGACAAAGGCTTAATATCCATAATATATAAAGAACTCACACAACTCAACAACAAAAAATTAAACAACCCAATCAAAAAATGGGCAGGAGACATGAACAGACATTTCTCCAAAGAAAATATACTGATGGCCAATAGACACATGAAAAGATGTTCATCATCGCTGATCATCAGGGAAATGCAAATCAAAACTACACTAAGATATCACCTTACACCCATTAGAGTGACAAAAATAACTAAAACAAATAGTAACAAATGTTGGAGAGGTTGTGGAGAAAAAGGAACCCTCATACACTGCTGGTGGGAATGCAAACTGGTGCAGCCACTATGGAAAACAGTATGGAGCTTCCTCAAAAAATTAAAAATAGAACTACCATATGATCCAGCTTTTTCACTACTGGGTATCTATCCAAAGAGCTTGAAGTCAGCAATTCTAAAAGTCCTATGCACCCCAATGTTTATTGCAGCATTATTTACAATCGCCAAGATGTGGAAGCAACCTAAGTGCTCATCAGGAGATGATTGGATAAAGAAGATGTGGTATGTTTATACAATGGAATATTTCTCAGCCATAAAAAAGAACAAAATTGTCCCATTTGCAATAACATGGATGGACCTTGAGGGAATTATGTTAAGTGAAATAAGCCAGATAGAAAAGGACAATCTCTGTATGACTCCACTCATATGAGGAATTTAAATCTGTGGACAAAGAGAACAGATTAGTGGCTGCCAGGGGAAAGGGGGGGAGTAGGGGGTGGGCACAAAGCGTGAAGGGGTGCACCTACAACACGACTGACAGAGAATAATATACAACTGAAATTTCACAAGATTGTAACCTATCATTAACTCAAAAAAAATTTTTTAAAAAAAGCATATGCTCTGTATTGATACCAGTATTTGGCAGTACTTATCTGTAAGAAAAGAAATTTTCAATTAGGAAATATGTAAAATCTCATTACAGATCAACATTAACAGATGAACATCTGCAATTGTAGGGGAGGCAGAATATTGCCTTTACCTTCTTAGGGTCTTTGGCTGGGCCTGAGAATTGAATTGACATAAAATAGATTAACGTGAGAAAAACATACGGATTTATTTGATATAAGCTTTACGTGATATGGTAGCTCTTATAAGGAAATGAAGACTCACAGAAGTGGCAAACCTAGATGTTTTTATACTAGGTTGAACAAAGGGACAGCTGTGGAAGAGTAACTAAAATATATGGGAAGGAAGATAAGTTATTTTGACAAGGTCTCTCTGTACAGAATTTTCTCCACCTCAACTCCCCATCTCTGGTGATAAGAATGTTTCTTTCTCCCTGGTATAGAGGCTATCTTTTACATGAGATTTTTATCTCCAACTTTTAGGAAGAAAGGGGGGAGGTCAGAACATTCTTAAACCTGCTGTTTTTTAAGTGCCTTTAGATTAAAATAACCTTGTGCCAAAATAATTTGGGAGTGGCATATTCTGCCTCCCTTTGCAATCAGTTTTTTCCCCAGCTTTATTGATGTACACTTGACAGTAAATGTCATATATATTTAAGATGTACTCTTAGCATAATGTCTTCTAGTTCATCCATGTTGTTGCAGATGATAGAATTCTGCCACATTTTAGAATCACTTTTTTTTCCAGCTTTATTATGGTACAGTTGACAATAAACATTGTGTATATTTAAGGTGTACAGTGTGATGGTTCGATATAAATATAGTTGTGAAGTGATTATCACAAACTAATTAACACATCCATCACCTCACATAGTTACCTTTTTGTGTGTGTGGTGAAAACGCTTAAGAGCTACTCTCAGCAAATTTCAGGTATACGATATATTATTATTGACTATAGTCACTATGCTGTACATTAAATCCAAAGAACTTATTCATCATATAACTAAGTTTGTGCCCTTTGAGCAGCATCTCCCACCCTCTCCCCCCCAGTCCCTGGCAACCACCATTCTACTCTCTGCTCTGTGAGTTTGACTTTTTTAGATTCCACATGTAAATGAGATCATACAATATTTATCTTTCTGTGTCTGGCTTATTTCACTTAGCATAATGTCTTCTAGGTTCATCTGTGTTGTTGCAGATGGTAGAATTTCCTTCTTTTCTGTGACTGAATAATATTCCATTGTGTGTGTGTATATGTATATATATAACATTTACCCATTCATCAGTTGATGGACACTTAGTTTCCACATCTTAACTATTGTGAATAGTACTACCGTGAAGATAGGAGTGCAGATAATCTCTCTGAGATGCTGATTTCCTTTCCTTAGATATATACCCATAAGTGGAATTGCTGGATCATATGATAGTTCTATTTTTAATTTTTTGAGGAACCTTCACACTGTTTTCTATAGCACAATCATTTTTGATGATAGAGAACACTAACTTTGAATTTCAGTTAAGTGAAATGTTATTCCACCCTCAAAAAAGAATTCCATTGTTCTCATTAGTAAACCTGTACTATAAAGAATTGTACTCACATATTTTTATTATATTTTAAATTTTGTCAAAAAAATTGGAAATTTGTTTTCTCTTGTTACATAAGTACCTTCATAATATCCTTTATATTGCCTCTTGGCCTCCAAAGCATAAGATATTTGCTCCTTCGCCCAATATAGAAAGTTTGCCAACCCCGTCTAATGGTCTCATTAGGATTCCAGCCCATTTTGTTTTGAAGGAGTAGCCAGTAACCTAATAAGAGGATGTAAAACTGGAAGCCCTGGAGTACATATATTTAGGAGGATTCCGAATTCTTTAACTGTATTTCTAAATTCTGCACGGGACCGAGGCTTAAAGTTGACAATATTTCCTTCCCCTGATGATTTTGTGAAATTTCTGAGTGGAAATTGTGAGACAATTATGGTCAAAAGGGGTAGAGAGTTTGTTGAGAGTATGGGAGTTTGGTATTGAGAGAGAGCACTGGGATAGGAAGGAGATGAAGGAGGAGGGGAAGAGGGTGGAGAAGAGGTGCAAGGAAAGCAAGAGTGGGTGGTGCTCAAGTTGTCCCATTGTTGGCCAGCCAGCGGAAGTACCTCGAGTTGGCTTCTAAGTCCTTTTGTCATACCCTGGTAGTGTAACATCCTTGCTTTTAGGTACAATAAGATATTTTCAGTTTATCTTATATATTTCCTGCCCCAGATTGAGAATCTGCCATTTCTAAAAGGAGCCCCTTTTCCTTAGTGGGAAATAAAATTGAGGGACTGTACTCTGGGCATTAGGGGTACTCATTTTTAATAGGTTGACGTATTTTTAAGGTCTTTTCAGTGGGCGGAGCTAGGAAATAACTTCTTTTTTTCTTGTTAAGAGAGAAAATACATAAGTTATTCTGATAAACTCTCTAGGTTTTTTTCTTTGGGTTTTGTATCTTTGTTTTTCACTCTGAAAAATCTTAATTCCTAATTCATTAACATAACCAAAATAATTACATATTTCATTTATTCTTATGTGTGTATACATATAGAGAGAGAGAGTGTAGTGCAATTTCAGAATAATGTTATCAGTATTAATGCTCTCAGGGTGATTTAAGATTTCTTTGCTTTTCTTTTTATCTTTAGTGTATATCCCACTCAGTAGGTATAGTCAAATTTCTGTGTTTTAGAGTCACGTGAAATTTCTCTCTGTATGGATAGACCCTCAAACAGATATAAAATTAGGTTCATTGTTTCATTTTGCTTTCGATTTTTAGAAATAATTTTGATTAATTTTTATTTTATAATTTGTAAAACATTTACGTGATTCTAAAGTCAAATGTACTTCACAAAATACTCCAGAGAAATCTAGCTTCCATCTCTGTCCTCTCCACCCTAGTCTTTCCCTCTCTCATAGGTAAGCGTTTTAAAAATTAGTTTTGGAATTATTTTTTTCCATTAAAAAATACAGTAAAATATGGGCCGGCCCCATGGTCGATTGGTTAAGTTCACATGCTCCGCTTTGGTGGCTCAGGGTTTTGCTGGTTCAAATCCTGGGCTCGGACATGGCACCGCTCATCAAGCCATGCTGAAGTGGCGTCCCACAAGCCACAACTAGAAGAACCACAACTGAAAATACACAACTATGTACCAGGGGGCTTTGGGAGAAAGGGGAAAAACAAAATCTTTAAAAAAAAAAAGAAAGAAAAGAAAAGCTATTAAAAAAAAAAGTATGTACTGGTATTAACCCCCTACCTTTTCATAAATAAGGCATACTATGCATACTTTCCGTCCTTGCTTTTTTTGCTTGACAATGTGTCCTGGGGAGCATTCCATAACAGTAAAGGGAGACATTTCCTTGTCCTTCTTATACTCCAATTTTTTGGATACAACATGGTTTATTCAATCATTCCCCCATAGTCATTTCCAGTCTTTTGCTATTAAGATATCATGAAGAGCCTTATATATATGTCAAAGAAAATATTTAAAGTATAAAGTTTGAGAAAACAGTAATAGAGTAATATTTTTTCCTTTTTTTTTTTTTTGAGGAAGATTAGTCCTGAGCTAACGTCCGCTCCCAATCCTCTTCTTTTTGCTGAGGAAGATTGGCCCTGAGCTAACATCTGTGCCCATCTTCCTCTATTTTATATGTGGGACACCTGCCACATAAGCCATGTGTAGGTCCACACCCAGGATCTGAACCTGAGGCCGCCAAAGTGGAGCATGCACTTAAACACTGTGCCACTGGGCTGGCCCCTTTTCCTGTATTTTTCAACTTTGAGCTAAAAGTGAAGAATTCCTTCCTATATGAAGCTTAAATAACTCATATATTTTAGGTAATATTGAAAAGAGAATCTTATTAAACTGCTTTTATCTCACTGCAAATGCAGATTTCTCCCCCCTTCCCTTTTTTTATTGTGGTAAAAAAACTAACATAAAATTTATCATCTTACACATTTCAAGTGTACAATTCAGAAGTGTTAAGTATATTCACAATGCTATAAAACAGATCTCTAGAACTTTTTTGTCTTGAAAAATTGAAACTATACCCATAAACAATGACTCCCCTTTCCTGCTCTCTAACCTCTGGTAACCACCATTCTACTTCTGTTTCTGTGTATTTGACTGCTGTAGATACCTCATATAAACAGAATCATACAATATTTGTCTTTTTGACCAACATATTTCACTTAGCATAATGTCCTGAATGCTCATCCATGTGAGAGGATTTCCTTTTTAGGGCTGAATAATGTTCCGTTGTATGTATATTCCATGATTTGTTTATCCATTCATCCACCTATGAACAAATTTTGGTTGCTTCCACTTCTTGGCTATTGTAAATAGTGCTGCTATGAACATCGATGTGTAAATATCTCTTTTGAGACCCAGCTTTTAACTTTTTGGATATATACCCAGAAGTGAGATTGCTAGGTCATGTGGTAGTGTTTAATTTTTGAGGAATCTCCATATTGTTTTTCCATAGTGTTTGCCCCATTTTACAATCCCACCAACAAGCACAAGGTTTCCAATTTCTTTGCATCCTCCCTAGCACTTGTTATTTTCTGGGTTTTGGGGCAGAGTGGGGGTTTGTTTTTGTTTTTGTTTTTGTTTTTTTGATAGTAGCCATTCTCATGGGTATGAGGCGATACTTCCTGTGGTTTTGGTTTGCATCTCTCTGATCATTAGTGATCTGAGCATCTTTTCATGTGCTTGTTGCTCATGTATATCATCTTTAGAGAAAGATCTATTCAAGTCCTTGGCCTATCTTTTAGTCAGGTTGCAAATCCAAATTTCTTATAATAACCTGATTTTTTGCTGGTAGTTAGCATATTTAACATAGTCTTAAAGAGAATATATTGTGTTAATCTCTTTATCTAAAATGTGAATGACAAGAATATATATGAGCTAAATGTGTTTTGTAATTCTTTTCTTATAGGACTATTTAGAAACCAAAAAATATTAAGAGAATATAGAGACTTTCTGGGAAACACCAAGGTAAGGATATCTTTCTGGTAATGTTATGTGTGTATGTGTTGCACAGCGAAATCCTAGTATCAGTCTGTTGTGGAATTTTAGCATGTCAGTGATCCTAATCCAAAATTTTCTTGAACACATTGTAATTTACTGAATTACATTCTATTTGCTTCTAATTTTATTGAAATTTTAAAAATTGGGGCATAAGTTCTCTTTAAATTCATAACTTTATTATAAATCATAAGCATATAGATTAGATGAAGGAAAATACTTTATTTTCTTAGGTTTCTAAGATTTAGCTCTCTCATATATACTCTTAATTTCCTTTATCCTCTTTCCTTCGACTCTGACCCTGGTTAAACATTCAAACTGCCACTTCTCTGCTTGAACCAGAGAAGCTCAGCCCTCGGAGGAGACAATTACACAGCCATTTTGATTATTCTTTCTTTATTATATGAGTATACAAAATCAATGGACATTCAATATTATTTGACAGTCTTAGTAAACTTCCATGCTAGATTCGCTCTCCCAATCTGAGAGAGATATATCGCATACCTTTTCCTCTCTTCCCAAATTTCCTACAACCTCTCTTCTCTCTTCAGCTGATGACCTTGTTTCCATTTCATTGAAAAAATAGATGAAAATCTGGTAAAAGTACCTCATCTTTCCATTACCAGATTTGCTAACTTATTTACATGTGTGCCACAATACTCTTTTTTTTTCCTGCTAGAAAGAAATTAATATTGAGACCAGAATAGAAAGTTTGCCTTTACCGTCTCATCTCTTATTCTCCCCTGAATCTTCTCCAGTTGAACTTTCATCCCCACCACTCCACTGAAATAGCTCTTACCAGAGCCATCAACACTTCCAAGATACCAAGTAGTCGTGTCCAGAATCAGCTTTGCATTTAAACTTAGCTGAGGTGGATCTCCTATTAAGAAGTGCATCTCCTGTCTGGAGAAAAGGCTCTCATGCAAATTGTCTCTTTTCTTCTGAGTTACATTTGAGACATTGCTCCCTTCTTGTAAAATTTAGAAATTGGCTATGATGACAACTCTAATCATATCTTATTTAATTTTATTTCCCATTCATTATATTCAGAACCTTTTAATTTCCATTTCCCCTTTGAGCCCTGTATTTCTGGCACCCCAGTGCTGCACTGGAGGTATGAACTCTATTCAGTGGTAAAGCTTCCATATGTCTTACGAGGCAGCATTTTATTTCTGTGCCGTGACGGCTCCTGCCACTGCCTCTTGCTGTGGAATAACTTAGGCTGATGAGACCTGCCTCCTGGGAAGATTTATTCCTAGCCCTTATGTGAGTTTCACATGGAGGATCATACTCACCAGATTTTTGAATAGTAGCTGTCAACTTCTGAAATCTGTGTCACCAGAGGCCTTTTGAAGATTAGTACTTCTCAGCTTCGAAAGCTTCCATGTTTTAAATAGGATTTCTTTCTATTACACTCTTTTTTGTAGTAATAGTATAAAACTTGAGTATTTAATTTCCCTCTACTGTTCCCATATTCGTGTTAGGAACACTTGCTATCCTCCTGAAGGTGGTTGCTTTCCTTCTCTAAAACATGTGGCGCCAGTAATTTTAGCCGGAGTTAAATATCTTCTTTTACTTCTTTTTTCCTTTCTGACCCAGACATTTGTTTTTCTATTATATTCTTCTTTGTCTTATGGGAATTCCAATAGTGAGATATATGAATTTGCTATGTTCTGCATCTGGTTGTATTTTTAATTTTTTTGTGAGAAAGATTGGCCCTGAGCTAATATCTGTAGCTGATCTTCCTCTTTTTTTCTTGAGGAAGATTGTCGTTGAGCTAACATCTGTGCTAATTTTCCTCTATTTTATGTGGGATGCTGCCACAGCATGACTTGATGAGTCGTGCGTGCTAAGTCTGTGACCAGGATCCAGACCTTCAAACCTGGGGCTGCCATAGTGGAGTGCACAAACTTAACCTCTCGCCACCAACCCATGCATCTGTTTTTAAAGCAATCTATCATCAGAACAATATCTAGCCCTCTGATGTGTAATTTCTCATTATCCTTTAATACATTTCCCCTTTATTACGTTTCTACTTTCTTGTGCCTTGTGTTTCTACTTTTTTGTGCCTCCCTTAGAATCCTAATTTTGTGAATTTCTTGAGGTAGCCTTTCAGAGCATTAGAAGTATCTTCATCTCCACTTGCAATGATAGTATCACCTTGAAGTGACTAGTAGTGCTTTGAGTATTTTATGCTGATTTTCTGGGTAGTCTTCTCTGAAATCTTTCCAAATTTTCTATTTTTGTTCTAATGTTTTAAAAAACTTACTATGAAAAATTGCAAATATATACAAAAATAGAAAAAATAGATGTTTTATCTACTCCTCATCCAGTTTCAATAATTATCAACAGTTTGGCCATTCTCTTCTTTAAGGAGCAGTTCTCCAATTGGTTTTATTGTGGAACTTATGAGTGGCTTTAACAGGATGCTTCCCAAGAGGCTTGTGAATCCTGGCTCCTTGTGAATCTCTTGCTTTTCCGGATTTTGCTTCTCTCTCTCTCTTTTTTTTTCCCCATTCTTTTTAAATTGAGATAACATTGGCTTATACCATTATATAAATTTCAGCCGGCATCATTATATTTTGACCCTTGTGTAGACTACATCATGTTCACCACCCAAAGACTAATTACCGTCCATCACCATACACATGAGTCCAGTCACTCCTTTCACCCTGCTCCCTCCCCTCGTCCCCTCTGGTAACTACCAGTGTAATCTCTGTATCTATATGTTTGTTTGTTGTTGTTAGTGTTGTTTTTATCTTCTGTTTTTGAGTGAGGTCATACACTATTTACTTTATCCGGCTGACTTATTTCACTTGGCATAATACCCTCAAGGTCCATCTACATTGTCTCAAATGGCAAGATTTCATCTTTTTAAGGCTGAGCAGTATTCCATTGTGTATATATACCACATCTTCATTATCTGTTTGTCCCTTGATAGGCACCTAGGTTGTTTCCAAGTCTTGGCTATTGTGAATAATGCTGCAGTGAACAGTGGGGTGCATATATCTTTACACATTCATGTTTTCATGTTCTTTGGATAAATACCCAGGAGTGGGATAGCTGGATCATATGGTATTTCTGTTCTTTATCTTTTTGAGGAAGATCAGCCCTGAGCTAACTACTGCCAATCCTCCTCTTTTTGCTGAGGAAGACTGGCCCTGAGCTAACATCCATGCCCATCTTCCTCTACTCTATATTTGGGATGCCTACCACAGCATGGCTTGCCAAGCAGTGCCATGTCCGCACCTGGGATCCGAACTGGCAAACCCTGGGCCGCCAAAGCGGAACAAGCACACTTAACCACTGCGCCACTGGGTCGCCCTAGACTGTCTTGAGTTTCTAGAGAATAAGGTGTTCAGAGGAAAAGGAATACCTGCTACTGGTGGTGGGCACTTACACACTTCTTCCTTCTCTGATTTCCATGAAGAGAGATTTTTTTTCCCCTGATACTGTTGGTCTCTTGCATATTAACCTCCCCTCCTCCCCACTGGCCCCCTGCAGGTTGACTAAGTTTAGTGAGGTAAGTAAACTGGTAAGCTTGGGAGAGAATGCTGGGCCTACTTAGCTACCTCCTTTACTTTGGGATTTGGTACACACTCTCTTCTGTTCCACCATGACTCTGTATCTGGGAAAAGGGATAGAGCTGGCTATAATTTACTGGGTACGTCTAAATAGAAGAGTCTTTAAAATCTAATGCACTGGCTTGGAACTTTGAGAAACAGCTGAGGAAAATAAATAAATAATGAAATTTCAGGTTGATAGTGGGGCTGTGCCATGTAAGAATTTGTTTTTGGTAAGACCATCACTGCTTACGGCAGTACTGTATTGTCCCCTGGCAGGCAGGCCACAATAATCTTGAATCAGTAGAAATTAGCTATCATTTGAAAGTGCACGTTCTGTAGAACAGGCTACTGTAGCTTAAACTTGAATTGTACAGATGCATCTGGGCCAATTTTGCCAAGAAAAGCTGAGAAGGGATTCCATTTCAGGTATTAGGGGAGAAAAATGCTTTTTTTGGGGGGGCGGGGTGCACTTTAACAGCATTTTTCAGTCAAGTCTGCAGGCCAGGACTTTAAAGATCACCTCCTAAGTTCCCTGTGCACAAGAAGCAAAAGAAGAAGCTTCAAGCTTTAAACACTAGGGCCAGGTCTTGACAAACAGTGAGCAATGAGATACCCCAAATTCTGTTTTGAATTGCTTTCAGGGCTAAAACAAGGAACTGGGCAGGGACAAGTCTTGTCCATATGGTTTCAACTTGAACTTAGATTTGTAAACTATAAAATCTAACCACAGTTCTAGATTTCTGAGTTCTACTGATTCTTGATAAATAAAGACCAGAGTATGTGTGTTTTATTATGTTGTTATAATGAGAGTATGCTGTAATCTTTTGGTTGAATAGAGAAAAAACTCAAATTATTATAGGAAGAGTAAGTAGAAAATGAACACAAATAAATGAAAATATGCTGCTTAAAGTGGCAGAGGAAAAAGATTTCTTTAGAAGAAAAGTTTGAGAACTTGTGGGATGAACAAGACAGATAGGGAAATGAAATGAGATCTTTAAAACCAGAATAGAGGGGCCAGCTCCGTGGCCGAGTGGTTAAGTTCACGCGCTCCGCTGCGGCGGCCCAGGGTTCGGATCCTGGGCACGGAAATGGCACCACTCGTCAGGCCATGTTGAGGCGACATCCCACATCCCACAACTAGAAGGACCTGCAACTAAGATACACAACTGTGTACAGGGGGGCTTTGGGGAGATAAAGCAGAAAAACAAAAAAGATTGGCAACAGTTGTTAGCCCAGGTGCCAATCCTTAAAAAAAAAAAAAGCAAGATTGGCAACAGTCATTAGCCCAGGTGCCAATCTTTAAAAAAAAAAAAAAACCAGACTAGAATGTTATAATAAGGAAAAAGAGATTCACTGAGTTCAAATTGTTCTGATAAAGAAGGCTGTAGAAAAGGTGAAAATGTGTTGGTAATAACTAAGTCAGAAATAGTGACAAGGTCCAAGGAAATCTAGTAGCAAGAGAAGCAAAATCTGCACAGCAAAGGAAACCATTAACGAAATGAAAACACGAGCTAATGATTAGGAGAAGATATTTGCAAGCCGTATATCTGATATGCAGTTAATATTCACAATATATAAAGAACTCATACAAGTCAACAACAATAATAAAAACAACCCAAGTGAAAAATGGGCAAAGGATCTGAACAGACATTTTTCCAAAGAAGATATATAGAAGGCCAACAGGCACATGAAAAGATATTCAACATCACTAATTATTAGGGACATGCAAATCAAAACCAGAATGAGATATCACCTCAAGTCTGTCAAAATGGGTATAATTAACAAGACAAGAAATAAGTATTGGAGAGGATGTGGAGAAAAGGGAACTCTCATAGACTATTGGTGGGAGTGCAAACTGGTACAGCCACTACGGAAAACAGTAGGGAAATTCCTCAAAAAATTAAGAATAAAGGGGCCGGCCCGGTGGCGCAGCAGTTAAGTTTGCACATTCCGCTTTGGCAGCACAGGGTTCACCCTTTTGGATCCCGGGTGCGGACATGGCACTGCTCATGAAGCCATGCTGTGGTAGGCGTCCCACTTATAAAGTAGAGGAAGATGGGCACGGATGTTAGCTCAGGGCCAGTCTTCCTCAGCAAAAAGAGAATTGGCGGCAGATGTTAGCTCAGGGCTAATCTTTCTCAAAAAAAAAAAAAGACAGTCTTTCTCTTGGTTTTCCTCTAGTTTCATTAATTCCTCTTCCTCCTCTGTCTCCTTTGCTAAAGACTCTGCTTTTTTTACCCAGACTTCAAGCGTTAGAGATTCATTATAGAGCCTTTTATATTTAAGTCCATTAGCAAGTCCCATTGGCATTTTCTCTAAAATAGACACCTGGTATGACTGCTTCCTCATCATGTTCCTTAGTCTAGGGCATCACCATCTCTTACCTGGAATAACCTCCTGACTGATCTCTCCACTTTTGCTTTGCCCTCATAACTCATTCTCTGCATCATAAACTGTATCTTTTTAAAACACAAATCAAGCTATATCAAGGATCTGCTTAAAATACTCATCAACGGCTTTTTTTTGCCATTGTAGTAAGATTCACATTCCTTACCATAGTCTACAAAGTCCTTTGAGATGTGGCCCCTGCTTCCTCCTCTCACCTCAACTCCTGCCATTTTCCCAGTGCTTCAGCCATACTGGCCTTATTTTTATCCTTTGTACACACCAAACTTATTTCTGTTCCAGAGTGTTTGAATATGCAGTATATTCTGCCTGAAACATTCTTCTTCCAGGTTTTTTCATGGTTGCCTCCTTTTCATCATCGAGCCTCTTTCCCTGTCTAGTGAAGTTAAAATAACCCTTCCCACCACAACCACCCTCCCAACATACATTATTCTCTCAGTACTCTGTTTTATTTTCTTTATTAGATTCATCACTATCTGATATTACATATCTGTCTGTGGCTTTATTCTCTTTCTGTATTAGACTGAGATTTATGAAGGCAGGGATTCTGTTTTGCTTACTGTCATGCCCCACCATCTAGAACTGTGCCAGGCATGTAGTAGTTGCACAATAAATATTTCTTGAATAAGTGACATAAGGCAGAAATGTATGAAGTTCTTTAGTGGAAATGTAAAGTGTTATAATAAATTTGTAGTACAGTGAGCATTTATTCTCTGTGGGGTACCAAGGAAGGATTTATGTAGAAGGGTGACCCTTGGCTAGCAATGGAAGAGGATGACAGATTTGGACAGATTGCAGTGGGAGATGATAGCATTCCAGGCAGAGGAAGAACACAGAAAGGAGAAAAAACACAGAGCGTATATATTCAAGGGACAGTAAAAGAACATTTAGCTCAAGAAAAATATTTTCTCTGAATATATTTTTCTACTTGTTTTATTTCCTTTTGTTTTGGTCTGTTTTGGAGTTAAACACATTATCGTCACTTGAGGTCTTTGGTCTTTAGGAGTTAAATTAGAGCAGCAAACTTGTTGGCTTTGGCTGTTGCTCGTTTAAAAGTTGAGAAGTTGCTAAAGAAATGGAAAAATTTTAGAGTATGTTGATTTTAGTTGAATAGATTTTTATCATTTTACCACTAGTTGCTATATAAGCAGCTCAGATCCTTTCGGGAAGTAGGCAGGAAATGAATGACAAGAAACAAAACAATTAAGGTTCTGGCAAAGGACCCAGATGCACTTTCAATTATCATCTTCCCACTTTTTTTTTTTTTTTAAGATTTTATTTTTCCTTCTTCTCCCCAAAGCCCCCCCCAGTACATAGTTGTATGTTTTAGTTGTGGGTCCTTCTAGTTGTGGCATGTGGGATGCCACTTCACCATGGCTTGATGAGCAGTGCTAGGTCAGCGCCCAGGATCCAAACCAGCGAAACCCTTGGCTGCTGAAGCGGAGCGCGTGAACTTAACCACACGGCCAGCCCCTTCCCACTTTTTAAAGAGAAAATTTTGCACAAAAACAGTAAGTTAACCTAGTTGTTTAGAGGCTTTGAAAGAGGAGATACCTTCTGGTGTGTTAGAGTCACTTATAAGTATTATAGTGCTGCTTTGGGAAATTTTAGAGATTTTCCTTTTTTTTTGTAGCCACGCTCCAGAACTACATCAGTTTTTTTTAAGGGGCCAGGAAAAGTGGTGATGGTTGCCATTTGCATGTAAGTACTAAAAAATAAGCCTTTCGAAATAAAAATATATTGTTTTTAATGTGTATATCTCTGATTAAATAAATTTATTATTTGATATCTAGATAAAGAGTTACAGGTTTATATTGTTTTAGGAGGAAGTGAATAAGTCTTTGTTCTTATCAATAAAGTGATGAAGAGTCCACATAGATGCCCATGCTTGTGCCATGTGTATGTTTGGTGTAGTAAGATCTAAGAATAGTGGCTACCTGAAAATCCTCTCTTATTTCATTGGAATTGATAGAAGTCTTTTTTAAAAAGTTGACTTGCCCAAGGTTGTTTTCACAGTAACTAAACTAATCTGGGTTATAGCTACTGAACAATATCTATACTCTTATTTTTCTGCCACTTACCTTGGAAGAACATACTTGATGTTTTCGCCTTTCTTTTTTCCTCTTCTTGATTTCTCTTGTTTTCTTTACCTTTTATACGTTTTGCTGATTAATCTATTTTAGGATGTCTAAAAGCATTAATTCCATGATTCATTAGTTCTTTTATTTCTAAAATATGCATATTACATGTGCCAGGAATTGTCACAGGGTCTTGAAATATAAAGATATAATACATAATTCTTATCATCAAGAGTTGGAGGGACGCTAGACCAGAGGAATTCATTTGCAATAATATAAAAAAGAGAGAATGATTTACTAAACGAGGGTGGTGGTGGTAGAGATGGAGAGACATGGTTAGGTTCAAAAAGTATTTTGAAGGTATGGTTAAGGATGAGGCCCAGGTTTTTGGTTTGGATAATTAGATAGTTATTACACCATCCCTGAGAGAAGGCACACTGGAAGGAGAGGCTGAGTGAGAGCAAAGGAAATGGTGAGTTCATTTTTGAGCTTGAGTTATCTGTAGGGCACCCCAGTAGAGTTGGTCAACAGAATTAATTCTTTTTATCATTAAAACGTGGTTAATAATTAAAGCTTTCTTCATTGGAGGAGTGTACGTAATGTGTGTAAACTGCTTAGCATAGTACCTGGTACATAAAATGTACTTGATTATTATTACTGTTAATATATATTGGTCTGAAGCTCAGGAGGGACATTTGGATTAGTGATTTAGAGTTGAGAGTTATTAGTATATAGATGATAATTAAAGCCTTAGGAGTAATTAAGAATACCTGGAGAATGTGTATATAATATAAGGAAGAAAAAGCCCTCAGGAAAAAACTTTGAAGATTGCTAACATTTAAGAAATGAATTGAGGAAAAAAACCCTGTAGAGGAGACCGAGGAAGAGGAAGGGGAGTGGTAGGGAGAAAACCAGGAGTATCATGGAAGCCAGGGAAGACAGTATTTTAAGAAAATAGTGGCAGATACTTCTGTGAGAGTAAGGAAAATATTAAAATGTTTCCAGGAATTTAATAGCAAGAAATGGTTGGTGTGTTGATAAGAACAATTTAATGAGGTATTTGAGGCAGAAGCCACTGTTTAGTGGATTGGAGACTTAGTGCAAAGTGAGACAGCAAGAACAGATATGATTCTTTCAAGAAATTACCTGAAGTGGAGGAGAGGGGGAAAGGGTAGCTGTAAGGGGATGTACAGTTTCCTCATTTATAAAATGAGGGTATTAATATTTTTTAATGTTTGTATAATAGAGTTAGAATAAAACATGTTAAGTGACTATAGTCTAGTGCCTGGGATAAATTGTACTGTCGTTATCATTGGAATCTGAACAGCTAACTTCCTCAGAGCTAACCATGTTTCTCTTAGCATCTGTGGTCTGCTGTGATACAGACATTGCTTGGTCTAGCTTTGTCTTTACCTCCGGCATCTGTCTAATTAAGTAAACAGACCTTCATTGAAGTCTTGCCTTTGACACTGGCCTACTGGACTGTGTCAAGTGCAAATCCTCTTTTACATACCTAAGACACATAATTTCTTCTCTAATTTCTTTCTGTCCGAATGTAGAACACCTTCTTTTCTTATCAGTTCTGCAGATGCACTTAAGTAACTTGCTTACACATATTGTGCCTCTTCATTTGAGTATTTAATGATACCATAATCTGTATTTTTCAAATTTGTATCCGTTACCTAAAACATAATATGTCTTGAAGGCTAGGGATTCTTTTTAATTTACTTTGAACAGAATCTAGTATAGAGGTATGAATATCAATTAAATAAGCTTCTGGTGGAAATTTTTATCCAAACCTGTGCTAAATAATTGTCTTTTTCTCTCCTAGCAATGGATTAAACTGCTTCTTTAAATTTCTTGCCTGGATTTATACTGGTTCAGCAAGTATGTTCTCAGAAGCTATACACTCTTTATCTGATACTTGTAATCAGGTGAGTGGTAAAGCTTCTGTCTTATTAATTTTAAAGTAATTTTTTTTAAGCTTTAGTCTAAAAGTTGACCTATTTAAAAACCAAATGATTCCTGTAGTTAGTTTGTGGAAGAAAATGAAAATTGTTTTAAATGATGAAGTACATAGAAATATGATCATAGTATTTTAAAGAAGGTTATTATGCTTTAAGAGCTTCCGGCAATGGAATATGAAGTAGAAGATTATCAGTCACTAAGTGTTTGGGCAAAGACTATTGTAGAAGGGATTCTTTTATTAGGTAGAAATTTTGTCTCTGAATATGAGCTCTTATAACTGTAAGAGCCAGTGAATTTAAGTGTTCTGAATATAGATATAAAATAGTTACATATGATTGATGAATTAAAATGATTTTCACATTATACTAATTGAGTATACTCATAGTATACTACTATACATTATACTACTATACTTCACATTATACTGTAGTATTTTGGGGGGGTTTTTTTGTTTGTTGTGAGGAAGATTAACCCTGAACTAACATCTGTGCCAATCTTCCTCCATTTTATGTGGGATGCCGCCACACTGTGGCTTGATGAGTGGTGCTAGGTCCACACCCGGGATACAAACCTGTGAACCCCAGGCCGCCGAAGTGGAGAACATGAGCTTAACCACTACGCCACTGGGCCGGCCCCATTAGACTAGTATTTTGAATTCTTTTCCTTAAATTTGCAAATGAAGAAGGATTTTTATAAAATTAAAATACCTTCTTAGACCCCCTTTAATCCAAGTTTTGAATACTACAAATCTAACCCTAGATGCAAAAATCCTTAAGATATAATCAAATTAAGTCCAGCAATAAATAAAAATGATAATTTGTCATAATCAAGTGAGCATTATTCCAGGAATACAAAATTAGTTTAACATTCAAAATCAGTAGCTATAGAAGGTTGGTTTGCAACAATCAGTTGCATTTCTACTATCAACAAACAAATGGAGATTGAAATTTTTAAAAAGTTCCATTTACAGTGCTATAACAAAATATTAAATGCATAAGTAAATTTAACAAAAGGTGTGTAAGACTTTTATACTGAAAATTTAAAATGTGACTGAGGGAAATTAAAGATGATCTAAAGAAATGGAGAGATATACCATGATCATGGATTGAATAACATGGGCTTAATATGTCATATCTCCCTAAATTGATCTATAGATTCAATACAATCCCAGCAGACTTTTTTTTGTAGAAATTCGCAAACTGGATGAATTCTAAAATTTATGTGAAAGTGCAAAGAACCTGGAATATTCAAAGCAATCTTGGGAAAAAAAGAAAGAAATTTAGAAGACTTCAAGACTTATTATAAAGCTGTAATAATTAAGATAGTGAGGTATTGGCATAAGGATTGACAGACCAATGGAACAGAACAGAGAGGCCAGCAACAGACCCATAGTTATGTGGTCAGTTGATTTTTGTAAAAGGCATCAAAGCAATTCAATGAAGAAAAGAAACTTTTTTCTTTTTTTTTTGAGATTGGCACCTGAGCTAACATCTGTTGCCAATCTTTGTTTTCCTTCTTCTTCTTCTCTCCAAAGCCCCCCAGTATATAGTTGTATATTCTAGGTGTAGGTCCTCATTGTACTATGTGGGATGCTACCTCACCCTGGCCTGATGAGCAGTGCCACGTCCATGTCCAGAGTCCAAACCAGTGAAACCCTGGCCCGCCAAAGCAGAGTGCGTGAACTTAACCACTTGGTCACGGGGCTGGCCCCAAGAAACTTTTTTCAATAAATGGTGCTGGAAAAATTGGATATTCATATGGAAAGAAAACCAAAGGACTTTGACCCCCACCTTACACCGTATACAAATTCTAGGTGGGTTTCAGGCCCAAATGTATGAGCAAAAAACTATGAAGATTCTAGAAGAAAAGCTAGGAGAATATCTTCTAGGTCTTTGGGTAGGCAGAAATTTCTTAAACAGGGCATAAAAACAGAACCATAAAAGAAAAAAATTTACAAATTAAACTTCATCAAAATTAAAATTTTTACGTATTAAAGGACACTCTCAATAAAATAAATAGGCAAGCCACAGATAGGGAGAAAATATTCATAACGCATATAATCTGACAAAGGATTGGTATCCAGGATAAATAAAGAACTTCTACAACTTAGTATTAAAAAGACAACTCAACTTTTTTAAGCAACTGAAGATCTGAACAGGTACTTCACAAATAAATATACATGAATGGTGGTCAGTGGATACATGAAAAGATGCTTAACACCATTAGTCATCAGGAAATGTACATTAAAACCCCAACAAGATATCTCTACACGTCCACTGGAATGGCTAAAATTAAAAAGCCTGACGACCAAATGTTGGGGAAGATGTAGAGCAACTAGACTTCTCAGACGTTGCTGGTGGAGTGTAAAATGTTACAACCGCTCTTGAAAACCTTTCTCAGTTTCTTATAAACATATGCCTACTATTTGACTCAGCAATTCAACGCCCAAGTATTTATCCAATAGAAATAAGAACAAATGAGGGGCCAGCCCGGTGGCATGGTGGTTAAGTTTGCATGCTCCACTTTGGCAGCCCAGGATTCGCCAGTTCAGATCCCAGGCACAGACCTACCCACGCTTGTCAAGCTGTGCTGTGGCAGGCATCCTACATATAAAGTAGAGGAAGATGGGCACAGATGTTAGCTGAGGGCCAGTCTTCCTCAGCAAAAAGAGGAGGGTTGGCAGCAGATGTTAGCTCAGGGCTAATCTTCCTCAAAAAAAAAAAAAAAAAAGAAAGAAATGGGGAAAAATGTCCACAAAGACTTGATGAGAATGTTTATAACACCTTTCTTTATAATGGACATAAGACTAGAATCCACCCAGATGTCTTATCAACAATGGAGTAGATAAACAAATTGTGGTATACTCATACAATGGAATATTATCTAGCAATAAAAAGAAATGAAATACTTAGTAAGCAGTGTATATGCATCTCCAACAATATGCTGAATAAAAGAAGGCAAATATAAAAGAGTGATTGCATTTATATGAAGTTGTAAAATGGAACTTTAATCTTTGGTTTAAAAATTTCAGAAAAATGGTTGTCTCTAATGTTGGGAGAGGATTGATTGGAAAGAGGCACAGGAGAACTTTTTGAGGTGATTGAATGGTTCTGTGTCTTGATAGGAATGTGTGTTACAAGGGTGTGAATTTGTCAAAACTCAAAGAACTGTATGTTCTGGATTTGTACATTTCATTGTGTGTGAATTTTACATCAAAATTAAAAATTTTCATTTGTGGAAATGTGATTACTGAGTACGTATTTGATAATATTAAGGAATTAGTATTAATTTTTAAAACTATGACAATGGTTTTGTGACTATATTTTCTAAAAGGCTTAGGTTTTTTTTTAGAGATTTATCCAAAATATTTAAAGATGAAATGGTATGGTGCTTGGAATTTGCTTTAAAATGTTCATGGGGAAGTGGATATGGATTAGATAGAACAGGTGGGGTCATGTATTTGTAATTGTTGAAGCTGAGTAATGGATGAGATGCGTTTATTGAAATGTTCTGTTGGGTTTTTTGAATTGTATTATCGATCTATCTATCTGTACTTTAGAATGTTTCCATAAAGTAAAGTGCAGAAAGACAATATGTAGATTGTGGTCATCTTTTTAAGTGTACACCTCCCCCCCCCAATATGGCAGAAACATATTCACATAAGCAACATTAAAAACTATATACAGTTTATAAACCTTGTATATAAACCTAGTCTGAAATATACTCCACACTCCTAAGTGGTCTGTTCTCCTATACTATTTGAATTTCTTTACAATGAGCATGTATTAGGTTTGTAACTACAATAACAATTTTTGTAACAGATTAACAATAGAGGTAAATAAAAGCTGGGATCATGTGATAGCAAGTGCTTGAAGAACTCCTTGGTAAAGAGTTTGTATGGTTTAGAGTGATTAGAAAGGCTTTGATGAAAAAAATTTCAACTGGGCCTTACTGAAACGATGGAAATTGTATTTCTCATGTCCTTTTGAAAACTATTTCTTTTGAAACCTGTAGTCACATTTTAAAAAATTTAATTTGCTGTAATATTTATATGCCATAGTATTTTTTTTTTACCTTTTGAGAGAGTAAAACACCTCCAAATTTTAAATTAGACCTGTGTCTCTAATGATATCCAGTTTTAAAGTTTCTTTGACAGTTCATTTTAGAAAACTTTTCTGCTAAATAATACATAGCACATCATTTAATATTAATTATGAATTTATTGAGCACCTGAGGTTGCAGTGTGGTAAATGTGTAGAAGAAGACACAATTCTTGCTCTATCTTCTATAAGCAAGTCATACACACAAAAAACTGGAAAGATATTCCAAGCAACATTTAAGCAGTTGTGTGATAATATGCTAACAAAGGAGAAAACCAAAAAAGGGAAAGATGATCATGGAGTGGGGAGCATTAATAATGCTTCTTGGCCATTAGATGTTAATATTCATGATGCTGTAAACCAAACAGATGTCACTTATATATACATATTTGGTATATATATATGCACATCTAGATATGTTGTAAGTGAGGAGAAAAAGGTCTGGAAGGACACATATCAAACATAACTGATGCTACTGTACCTCTAAGGGTAACAGGATTAGGGATGGTCTGTGATGTCTTATTTTTATAGTTAGAACTAATAAATATGGTCCACATTCAATTTATAAAATACTTGATTGTATCCAACACTTCGTGGCACAGCCAACCTGAATATTAAGGATTTTAAAAATAAATTGATAGGATAAAAAATTCTCAACAAAGTTGGCATAGAGGGGTTGTACCTCAACATAATAAAGGCCATATATGACAGCTCCACAGCTAACATCATAAGCAGTAGTTAAAAGCTGAAAGCTTTTCCTCTAAGATCAGGAACAAGGCAAGGATGCCCACATTCACCACTTTTATTTAACATAGTATGGGAAGTCTTAACCAGAGTAGTTAGGCAGGAAAAAAGAAAAGGCATCCAAATTGGAAAGGAGGAAGTACAAAAGGTCACTATTTGTAGATGACATGATACTATATATAGAAAACCTTAAAGACTCCACCAAAAATCTGTTAGAACTAATAAATAAATTCAGTAAAGTTGCAGGATACAAAATCAATATATAGAAATCTGTTGTGTTTCTATACACTAATAATGAACCATCAGGAAGAGAAATTAAGGGGCTGGCCCCATGTCCAAGTGGTTACGTTCGTGCACTTCACTTTGGTGGCCCAGGGTTCACTGGTTCAGATTCTGGGTGCGGACCTACACACCGCTCATCAAGCCATGCTGTGGAAGCATCCCACATAGAAGAACTGGAGTGACTTACAATTAGGATATACAACTATGTACTGGGGCTTTGGGTATAAAAAAGAAAAAAGAAGACTGCCAACAGATGTTAGCTCAGGACGAATCTTCCAAAAAAAAAAAAGAGGAGAGAAAGAGAAATTAAGAAAACAATCCCATTTACAATTGCATCAAAAAGAGTGAAATACCTAGGAATAAATTTAACCAAGGAAATGAAAGCCCTATACACTGAAAACTATAAGACATTGATGAAATAAACTGAAGAAGACACAAATAAATGGAAAGATATTCCATGCTCATGCATTGGAAGGATTAATATTGTTGAAATATCCATACTACCCAAAGCAATCTGCAAATTCAGTGCAATCCCTATCAAAATTCCATTGGCATTTTTCACAGAAATAGAACAAACAATTCTGAAATTTATATGGAACCACGAAATACCCCGAATAGCCAAAGTAATCTTGAGAAAGAAAACAAAGCTGAAGGCTTCACACTTCCTGATTTCAAACTATATTGCAAAGCTATAGTAATCAAAATAGTACAGTATTGGTGTAAAAACAGACACATAGATCAATGAAACAGAATAGAGCCTAGAAGTAAACTCATGCATATATGGTCAATTAATTTACAACAAAGGAACCAAGAGTATACAATGAGCAGTAAATGGTATTGGAGAAACTGGACAACCACATGCAAAAGAATGTAACGTCCTGGACCACTGTCTTACACCATACACAAAAATTAACTCAAAATGGATTAAAGACTTGAATGTAAGACCTGAAACCATAAAACTCCTAGAAGAAAATATAGGCTGTAAGCTCCTTGACATCGGTTTTGGCGATGATTTTTTGGATTTGACAAGAAAAGCAAAGACAGCAAAAGAAAAAATAAGCAAATAGGACTACATCAAACTAAAAGGCTTCTGCATAGCAAAGAAACCAACGAAATGAAAAGGCAACCTACTGAATGGTAAAAATTATTTGCAAGTTATATATGTGATGAGGGGTTAATATCCAAAGTATATAAAGAACTCATACTTAATAGGAAAAAAACCCAAACAATCTGATTAAAAAATGGGCTGAGGATCCAAATAGATATTTTTCTAAAGAAGACATGCAGATGGCTAACAGGTACATGAAAAGATGCTCAACATCACTAATCATCAGGGAAATGCAAATCAAAACCATCATGAGCTTTCACCTCACACCTGTTAGAATGGCTGTTATCAAAAAAATAAGAAATAAGTGTTGGCAAGGATGTGGAGAAAAGGGAACCCTTGTGCACTGTTGGTGGGCATATAAATTGGTGCAGCCACTATGAAAAACAGTATGGAGGCTCCTCAAAAAATTAAAAATAGAACTACTATATGATCCAGCAATTCCACTTCTGGGTATTTATCCAAAGAAAATGAAAACACTAACTCAAAAAATATATATGCACTCCCATGTTCATTGCAGCATAATTTACAGTAGCCAAGACATGGATACAGTGTAAGTGTCCATTGATGGATGAATGGATAAAGAAGATATGGTGTGTAAAACATACGATGGAATATTACTCAGCTATGGGAACGAATGAAATCTTGCCATTTGCTACAACATGAATGGAACTCGATGGCATTATGCTAAGTGAAATGTCAGAGAACAAAATACTGTTTAATCTCACTTATATGTGGAATCTAAAAAAAAAAAAAGCCCATAGATCAAAGAACAGATTGGTAATTGCCAGAAGTTGCGGGGTGGAGGTGGGCAAAGTGAGTGAAGGGAATCGGAAGGTACAAACTTGGAGTTATAAAGTAAATAACTCATGGGAATGTTACATAGAGCGTGGTGACTGTAGTTAATAATACTATATCACATATTTGAAAGTTGCTAAGAGAGTAAATCTTAAAAGTTCTCATAACAAGAAAAACATTCTGTAACCATGTGTAGTGATGGATGTTAACTAAACTTATTGTGGTGATCATTTCAAAATGTATGCAAATATTGAATCATGTCATACGCCTGAAACTAATATAACATGTCAATCATGCCTCGAGGAAAAAAAATGATTGAATACTCATTGACTATTTCATAAGCATTATAAACACACATGAACACACACATATATGTATACACACAGAGTGCGAATTGATAAAGAGTATTAGGAATATTTCAGTTTTAATGTACAGGTTTAAAAATTATATGTTCTTAATTTACTCTCATTCTCGTGGTTTAATTCACTGAAAAGCCATCATCTGTGTCTTAGTTAGTTTTAACCCTCTTTTCCTTTGGAATCCAGTAGAAAAATCTTGTAATATTCTGTGTATTTAGGGTAGGAGTTCCAATATCAAAATTTAAAATCCAATATGTATTTGTTATAGCCATTTTCAAGGTGATGTAATCTCCATATATTTTACTACAGAGAATGTTTCTATTAAATGTCTTGTAATCTACAGGGAAACCACATCCATGAAGAATTTGGTTATCCTGAAGCTTTACCTCTATGATTATTTGATACCATGCTGAAAAAATGGAAAAGCCCCAGCTTAGTCAAATAAAATCACATAGGGTACTCACTCAGAGCCCTTTGTATTTTTATTGAATAAATAATTCTAACAAGGTAATCTTTTTCAGATTTCTAAATTCATATCAAGTTAGAATGGAAAGGACACTACGGGCAAGTGTACTAAAATTGAGAGGTTCCAGCGGATAACACTTTCTAACAAAAGATAGAACCAAAAAACCAAATAAATAGAAATGAAACAAAGAAAGGAAGAAAAGATGAAGGCACAGGAAGAAGGAAGGGAAGAGAGAACAGTGGTAATCAGGATTAAAGACATGTTACATTTTTGCCATATTTACTTTAGTTTTTTTTTAAGGAAATAAAATCTTAGTTATAACTAGTCCTATGTCTTTTTTTTTTTCCTTAAAGATTGGCACCTGAGCTAACAACTGTTCCCAATCTTCTTTTTTTTTTTTTCCTTCTTTTTCTCCCTAAATCCCCCCCAGTATATAGTTGTCTGTTTCACTTGTGGGTCCTAGTTGTGCTATATGGGATGCCACCTCAGCATGGGCTAATGAGCGGTGCCATGTCCATGCCCAGAATCTGAACCGGCGAAACCCTGAGCCACCAAAGCGGAGCGTGTGAACTTAACCACTTGGCCACGGGGTCGGCCCCAAGTCCTACGTCTTTATTTCCTCCTTCTATACTGTAGATAATCTCTGCTCTCTATACATTGATGTGTATACTTCCTGTGCGTGGTTTTGCAGTTTTACCAGAAATGTATATGTCCATATACAATATATACTGTTTAAAATTTTTACTATTTGTTATTTGTACAGCTAAACAAGTTAGGCTTCCTCTAAAAAAATCAGACCACCCTATTCCTACTTCTTTCTTCAGAGGTATAAACACAGGTAAATGTGTGTTCTTCCAGACCTTTTCCTGTTCTTTACATTATATGTAGTTTACAAAGACGATAAAAACATAAGTTCTTCTGTACTGTACATACTATTCCTAAACTTGCTTTTTCCCCTCCCACTTAATGGTATCTCTGGGAGCTTTTACCATGTCACTATAGATAGCTCTATCCCAACTCCATTTTTTTTAACTGTTGTAGAAGTAATTTATGATTTGGCTATACCATCATTTATTTTACCACTCCTTTTGATGGAGTTTTAGGTTGCTTTCACATTTTTCATCTTTATAAGCAGTAGTGTTTTGAACTCCTTTGGGGTCGTCTTTATTTCTCTAAGGTAAGTTCTGGAAACCAGAATTGCCGGGCTGTTAGACATATGCATGTTAAGTGTTTCTTTGTCATTGTCAGATTGCACCCTCCAGATTGGCTTTACCACATTATACTCCCCAACTTGCTGATGATAATTTACCTTTTCTTTTTCCTTCTCCATAGGGTTTACTAGCATTGGGCATCAGTAAGTCTGTTCAGACGCCAGATCCTACTCATCCGTAAGGACATTTTTATTTTGCTTTTGTTTGTTTGCGTAGCAAGTGATTGAAACAAAAGCAGCTGAATTTTAGAAACCTGTTTTGTGTTAAAAATTTGGTCATTTCTTCCACTGTAGTATGTATCTAAAATGCAAGACTCACTGCTGTGTCAGAGTAACTTCAAGATAGAGTTTGAAAGTGGAGTTCATTTTTATGCTTTGTAACATAGCATAGAGATGTTGTCCCCTTCATATTTGATAACTTAACACAGCACATATTTTGATCTTAGAGTTCTGTTTCATTTGGTCAAAGGAAACATATATTCCACATTTAGACTAATAGGCCACTCAATCTAACATTTTAGTAATGCGTTCTGTTAAATGCATACTTAATATATTTTAATCCGCCTGTTGTAATTTGGAAATTGTATTCTGTTAATATTTCAAAATTGCTTATTTGTAAAATGAGTATACTTTTTAGAATGTTATTTTGAATTGTATCAGTTATTTGATAGAGATTTTTTTCTGCTGCTTCTACTAACATAACCAGCTAAAGTTTTTTTTTTAAGGTTTTTTATTTTTTTTGAGATTTTAAAAAAATTTTTTTCCTTTTTCTCCCCAAAGCCCCCCAGTACATAGTTGTATATTCTTTGTTGTGGGTCCTTCTAGTTGTGGCATGTGGGACGCTGCCTCAGCATGGTTTGATGAGCAGTGCCATGTCCGCGCCCAGGATTTGAACCAACGAAACACTGGGCCGCCTGCAGTGTAGCGCGCTAACTTAACCGCTCGGCCACGGGGCCAGCCCCTAAATAAAGTTTTTGAATTCCACATGTATCATGTTTTTTTAGCAAAGTTCAGTAATAGAACTTGATCATTCTTAAGGCAGAAAAAATGCACTTTTATCTCTGTAAAGGAATCTACCTCTATGCTTTATATAAATACTTTACTTGAAAGGAAGACAGTACTGTTTTCTTATAAATAATAGCATATTTAAATATCCTAGAACTATCAGTCAGCTAGTATAAAGAACTAGCTTTCTAGTCTGCTAATTACATATTACAATATTTTACTATCTCAAGAAAAAAGGTTTTTTTTCTGGCCAGTTTTATACACCAAAAATGTAAAAACAGGGTAAAATTTTAAAATTTTAGGTTGTGAAGATTTCTTCTTAAAGTATTTTGAAATCTACTTTGGTGCTGCCCAATGGAATTTTCTGCAATGACAGAAGGATTTCATATCTGTCCAGTATGACTAAGTGTGACTGTTGAGCACTTGAAATGTGGCTGGTGCATTGAAGAATTACATTTAAAATTTTATTTAGTTTTAATTAATTTAAATAGCCTTATGAGGCTAGTGACTTATATTGGACAGTGGAGATATACATGATTAAAAGTTTGAATAAGAACCTACAAATTCCTTGAAAACATATAAAATAAAAGTAATGCCATTTAATTTAGATCTTAATTTACTGTAACTTAAATAAATATATGTATCATGTATTACTTTGGGGGACTTTAGAAGAAAGTAAATTTTTCTAAATCGAACTGGTAGAACATTGTCACATCTATAAACCTAGAATTCACAATGGCAAGGTATGTATTTGGAAAAAGAATTCAAAAAATAATTTTAATTGAGAACTCTTGTTTAAATTTGCATCTGCCAGAAGGGTGCTGTAGAGTTTGGATTTGGGAGTAAATTTCTCAGGAAATATTTTTATTAATGAGAGATTCTTTCCCTCTTACAGTATGTCGTATTTTTGAACTTGTCAATTCTCAGTACTTTATTGGTGCAAATAACAATACAAAATAATGCACATATTTACTGAAGATTCTTGAAAAATAATTGAGATTTAAAAATAAACATTGCTGTAAAAATACCCAAAAAAGTGAAGCTCTTAGTCCTAGTAATAGTAGTTAGCTGTTGTGTGCTAAACTATTCAGAACCAGCAACAAGTATCCAGCTTCAAATTATAGGTAATATAAATCATTGATAGGCTGTACAAGAAGACCAAAATATTCAATTAGAAGCTTCATTACAAGGAAATTTAAGTGTTGTCTTCTTATTAAACATCTGAATATATTCAAAGAAAGATTAATTTTACCAGCATTTCTGATCCATAATAGTAAAGTAACTCTAGTAAATCAAAACAGACTGTGTGGAAAAGGGATTAGAAAATACCTGAATTAAATCATATTCACTCTATTTTTATGTATTTTCAAAGATCTTGCAGTTTCTTCCACTTTATATATTGATTTTTTGATTAGATTTGAGATTGGCACTTAGATTTTACTTAAGTATAAAACTATAACATCTTAATATTGTAAGAAGTTTGTTTTCTTTTTCGTTGACCTATTAGAGATACATTTTGAAAGGAAGCCATTTGTATTTCTTGTAAACTATATTATCTTTTTTATTTTTCAGGTATGGATTTTCAAATATGCGCTATATTGTTTCGCTAATTAGTGGTGTTGGTATTTTCATGATGGGTGCAGGATTATCTTGGTACCATGGGATCATGGGATTGCTTAATCCTCAACCAATGGAATCTCTTCTATGGGTAATCCTTTTATTTCCTTCAGTTTTGAAGTATTATGAAGTAGTGATTAAGTACAGTAAAATGCCATTGTCCATATTGATGTTAAAGGGATTAACATATACCTTTTGACTGTAATATAGGGTTATGTATCTCTAGTTGTGATGCTTAGAACACAACTGCCCATGACCTCTAAATCCATGTAATTCAATGTTGTTGAACAAGAGTATCTCTGTAGGTACAATCATTAAGCACGGCCTTTTTGGTTAAAATCTTGGGCAGTTCTGTTAATTTCTCTAGTTACTATTGGAGAGCAAGAAGACCTCTTTTCATTTTTAGTCCCAAGAATAATAATCCTATCAGTAATTAAAATATCCAGTCCAATGTAGGTGTTGTATGTTGGAATTGTATGTAAAGTTAAAGCTTCTGCTTTCCTCTTGGTAGGAAGCCTGCACTGGGAGAGTGAGAGGATGGGATCATGGTCATCTTCTGTATTTTCCCACCTAGGGCCCCTACCCTTCTCTCCTACTTCCCAGGTTGCCTCCGGCAGCATTGAAGGCAGGGATAGGGCCCAGAAAAGTAGTACTTAACTAGTACCTATGTCACTTTGCGCTGATTTCCCCTGGCCGTGGTAGGTACTTAAAGCTGTCTTTTTCTCTCATGGGAACTTCTTGGAGATTACCCTCCTTGACCTCTCTAACTGTAGCTTCCTTGACAAGCACAGATTGGTCACGTGGCACCCCCTCTCAGCTTCTTCATCTTAGCACTTCCAGACTATTTCTGCTGATGTTTTCTTGCATTTGGCATGAAGGCCTTTTGGGCAATTGATCTCTTTTCAGAACACTCCTACTCAGAATTCCATGTCTGAGTGGGAATGGACATCTTTAACAGACATCTTTAACACACTCTCTGTGAGAGTGCAGTTTTTTTCTCAAACACAAACATCTACTCTGCTTCCACAGCCTATATCAATTAGTAGACTTGCCTATAGCTTTATTTTTCAGGTGTTCGTTAGATTCAGTTCACTGCGATCTTAAACTCCAGGGACACACATTAAGCTTTCTGAGCAATCTCAACAGCTCAACAGCTTTCTCCAAAGAAATCTTCACTTTTGACCTTCTTAACCTCAGCTCCTCTTATATGGGCTAGTGGCTGTGGAGCTGGGAGCTGTAATACCAGGCTTTGGCCCCTTTCTGTGCAAGGCCTGAATCGATGGTATAGAACCTCATTTTGGAATGTAGGGGAACTTGTAACCTGTTTTGTTCTCAACCAGAATGAGTCTCATTTTAACATCTTGTTAGACCTACACAATATCAAGCCTATTAAACTAGGTTTTTCCTACATTTTTTATCGAATAACTTCTTACCATAATACATTTCATATAATTAAAAAGAGCAAGTATATTTCCTCCATTCTGAACAAGTTTGGCCATTTTATAGATACCTCATCCTCCTAGCATTCATCTGATTTGTACAATATTACTTTACAGAGGCAAAGAGGCCAGTGACTCTAGAGTTAGGGATTGATTAATTAGTTAAATTTTTAATTGTGTCTAAGTTTTAAAGCTTCTAGAAGTTCCTTTATCTTTTTGTAACTAAATGGGGTCCCATCAGACTATGGACTCTTCATTAATAAATAGATTTAACACACCATAGACCAGTTTATGTTTGATTGATATTATCTTGGATTCCTTGGCTGATATATGCTGTCTCCTTTATTGAGTGAGAAGTGTATCTTAAATCGTTTCTGGAAGGAGATAGAAAGATTAAAAAGAATTATTGGGAAGTTTGCCTTTTATTTTAATTAAATTTCAGATTGGCAGTAAGATTCAGTGGAAAGTGCCTAGAATTGAGACTGTAAAGCTAGTATTCTAGTTCTTACTCTTGTGTCGTTTCTGTGCACTCAGGCAAATCCCATAGCCTTGGGAAATCTCATTTGCCTTAACAGAATTATAAGAGTGTTAGACTAGGTTAGAAATTTTCAAACCTCTGTTTCAGGGAAGCGCTAGGGTTCCCAAAAGGTAATGTTGAAAATTCTACAGATGTTTGGTTTGGTTTCATTTAAAATTTTTAAAAATTTGTGTTGCTAGATTAACTCTTTCTACAGAGCTTGGATTAAAGCTTTTCTTGGTGTCTTTATTTAATTCAAGAGTGTCCTAGAACTGCAAGGAAAGTGTGTTACCTCCCCCCCAAAAAATTGATTACTGTTTGTAACTACTTATCTTTCTGAATCAGGATTCAGAAAGGATTCTCTTGGTGCTGGGCACCTGAACAAAATCCAGAAGTTATTGGGTATGGGTGTGGATCTCACTGTATCTGGTATTCACACCCCAGATTTCAAATGTTTTTCGTTTTGAACTTCAAAAAAATTTCTATTCTCATTAAGTAATTCTTTCATCTTTTATATCATGAATTTAACTTAGGTCATGGTATATCATTCTGTGGAGTATATATATATAGATTATTCTTCCAAGTATTAAAAAATGAGATGGTCATCACTCTTTTAACTTTTATTTGTTTCCTCTTATGAAGATACCATCTATCTCATTGTCTTCATTTGAGCTTTTCCCATCAAGATGCTTATCTGGCTAGGATTTGAATCTATATTCCTGTTTTAAACATTACAAACTTTGTGCATGAACCATTGTTATTCTTTAGTGAAATATTAGCTTATGCTTTATTTTAATACTTATTTTCTAGGCATATTGTATTTTAGCGGGATCATTGGTATCAGAAGGAGGTATGTACTGTCACAGTATCTCTTTATTCTTAATTTTGTAATATATATTCAGCAGTCAGTTTCTATAGATTGCTTTGCTAAGTTCCATTGATTGAAGAAAACTGAAGGAATTGGAATCTAAGTTTTGCCTACTTCGAGGGAGGAAATTCTTTGAATGATGTACTATGGTTGTTCCTGTAATGGATGGGGGCAAGGGAAAAACTAGTTTTTTGTTCTTGAGCATCATATCATAGTGCTCAGAACATTTTAAATGGAGTCTAAAAACATAACTATATACTGAGTTTTAAAAGTCAAATTTTAGTAATGTTAATCAGAGAAGGATATTTCTTTTTGCAATTCAGATATCTCAAAGTTTCTGGAAGTTTCAGCTATAGCAGTATTATGACAGAGAAGTGCTAATATCATGTATGAAACTGCCTAATTCACTGTTCTGCTCATAGTATGTTTTCTCCTCAAACATTATTTTCTATGCAAAATTTTCCCTTCGTCTTTCACAGTCTGTAAAATGGTGATAATACCACTTGCCTCAAAAGGTTGGGAGGATCAAAGTGACTGTGCTTAGTGTGGTGCCTGCCAAATAGTAGCTGTCCAATAAATTAAGGCAGCTGTTGTGGTAACGATATTTAAATTATTATGGTTTAGAAATATGGGATTCATTGTATTATGATGATTAATTGGGATCTTTACAATGACTAGTTGATATAGAACTTGTCTTTATTGACAACCTGGCATTAAAGTCTTGTACCTATTTATTTATCTTTTGAGATGCCATCTTTAAAGTTTGGAGGCATGAAGTTTCTTCCATGCTGATATGAATGCTTTTCTTTCAGCAACACTTCTTGTTGCTGTAAATGAACTTCGTAGGAGTGCTCGGGCCAAAGGAATGTCATTTTACAAGTATGGTACGTATTTTAGAAATGAGGTGTATTATTTCATCTCCTTCATTTGCTTAAAATTGCCTAGAACTATTACTTTGTTCCTTATAGATGTGTACAAAATATATCTCAGTATCTTTCCTACCTGTGTGGCTGTTACATATACATCAGCTCTTTCAAAAAAGAGAAATGTAGTGTAATTTGACCATGAATAGTTTATATTTGGATTTAACTTAACTGAACTACAGTATTCCTGTCTATGCTTATGTAACTTGAGAAAGTAATTTGACTTTAAATATCAGTTATTGTTAACATTTAAACCAAGAATTTATATTTACATTGGACAGGGTTTTTGAAATCACAGTCTCACACATTTTTTATCTTAATTTATGTCTTAATTTTAAATGTATGCTTACTAAAATGTTACCTGATAGTATCAAGTTAAGGTTTCAGAAAGTTTTCTTTTCTTGCCTTTACCCCAATGATTAAGTCATGGAAAGTCGCGATCCTAGTACAAATGTTATATTATTGGAGGATACTGCAGCAGTCCTGGGAGTGACAATAGCAGCCACTTGTATGGGCCTGACTTCTATAACAGGTAAATATACTTACGTTACAGGTGATTTATTTGTTTTACTTAAATAATTCTTTAATATGTTTGGTATTTTCTTTTATGTTCATTGAATAATTTTAAACCAATTAGATAGTTAAATGCTAATTCCATACTAACCATTTCTTTGTATAAGACAAGACAGTAAAATTTTCACATTTCTCTGAGTTAGAAATTTCTTTTAGTTAGAATTAAAGAAGGCTGTTAATAGGGCATTTCTGTAATGTAAACCTTTCTAGCTGTGACTTAATGTATTATGTAGCTACTCTGAGCTTTAAGTTCTTTACTATAAGAGTATTGATAATATTTTTCCTACTGACCTCACAGGTTTATTAAGATAATATGACAGAGACCTTTAATAAACTCTAAAATTCTAAATAAGTATGTTTTATGGCTCTTGTTTGTCTGTCTTTTTCCACTGTTAGTGCCAGTAATGACTGTTGTTACTTTCCTGTTTCCTTGACTCTCTAGTTGTTTCCATCCTCATTTTGGTAGTTAGTTAAGTGTTTTGAAGGCCTGTACAGTATAAGTGAATGAGGAGACAAAAATATTAAGAACAGTGTGACTTGATGAATAAGTCAGCTTTTAATAGATTCTTTTCTTTTGCATAATAATATAAACCAGTCAAATCAAACTTACAAAATTTTTGTCTTAAGAGTTTCACATTATTTTATTTAATTAAATTAATTCATTTAAATTAAATAACATGCCAAGAAATAAATAAAATATTTTCTAGTTAATATTCCTCTGATTTCTGTAGGATTATTTATACATGTATATTTTAAATAAAAATAATTAGTTAAATTTGAATTTCTAAAGAGCAGTGTTTGATTTTAAACTCTATAATTACAAAACAGTTGGATCATTTCTAATACTTTAATAGATAAGTTAGTTTACTTTTTAGTGTTATATTTTGACTAAATGTTAGTAAAACTAGAATGTAAATTGAGATTCTTTTAGTAAAATGAATGTTTTATCGAGTATTAAGAGAGTTAAATTTAATATTGACATTTGATCTTTGGAATAAAAAGACTTCTAATCATAAAATCCTTATGTGTAAAATTTATTATAGAGATTTAAAATATAATATTTATTGTTGTCTGTTGTATAAATATTAACCTATACATTCATAGATAATAAATCAGTTTTTCTTGTTGGTTGAACGAGAGAGAATTAAGCTCTAACCACCTAAGGCAGACTATAGAATCAGAGTCAGCTGGAGGGCTTGGGAAGACACAGAATGCCAGGCCCCACCTCTAGAATTTCTGGTTCAGAAGGACTTGGGTGAGCCCTGGGAATTTGCATTTCTACCAAGTACTTGCGTGATGCTGATGCTCCTAGTCAAGGGACCATACTTTGAGAACCACTGCTCTAAGGTACCTGTAGCATGCAGTGAATTAATCTCTCTCCTTTGGAGAATGGTACTAGCTATGTATCATCCTTGGTTGAATGAGAAAAGAGTGACCCACATCATTTTTGTATGGTTTAATTCTCTCACAGAACCTTGGTAAGAATAAGACACAAAAAATGATTATTTCACTCAGCTTTATCTCACAATTATTTTGTCAGCCTGAGATAGGAAAAGTGCTATTGATACATCAAAAATAAATGGATTCTTTATTAGATTCTTAATATGTATATCATTGTCTCTAATCTGAAAATGCTCTGGACCCTCACCCATGTAATGACCAGATACAAAAAACAGATCTTAAGTAATTAAACTGTATAATGCTCCTTTGTAGTATAAAGCAAGTTGTAACATCCCCATTTTGTAGTACAGTAAAAGTATTCGGAGAAAGTTATTAAAGAAATTAGGAATGAATTTCAGGTCCCTTGATTTACTGATTCTGGTTCTTTGCTCGCTAAAGCTCATTGAAATAACAGAAAATGTTAATTTACTGACTTCTTATGTGCTTTATTTAGGCAATCCACTGTACGACAGCCTAGGTTCTTTGGGTGTGGGTACCTTATTAGGCGTGGTCTCAGCATTCCTCATCTACACTAACACAGAAGCACTCTTAGGGCGATCCATCCAGCCAGAACAAGTACAGCGGCTTACTGAACTCCTGGAGAACGACCCATCAGTAAGGTCAGCTTATTCCAGTGATGCTGTTAAGGTTTACAAAAACATACTAAGAAATAGAAATGCTCGGTTTGTAAATACTTTTAAGAAGAGGTTTTGGATCCCTAGCCTTCAAAACTTTTTAATCTATTGCTTTTCAGAACTGTAGCCTTACAAGAAAGCAAGTGAAAGCATTTAGGAAACGTGTGAAGTTTCCTTTTAAATTCTCTATATCTTTAATTTTTAGAATAAAGAACCGTTAGATGATGTAATGGGAACAGAAGTTTGCAAAGTAGTTGCCTCTTTCATGCGGAACCACTTATGTGTAACCTTCATATTTATATTTGCCTTATATTTGTATTACAGTTACAAATTGAATGTATTAAATTTAAGAACTTTTTTATTTATGGGGAAGTGATTACCAAATTGAGTATAATTTATACTCCTTTTGAAAATAGACTTCTTGTTTTAGCTTGTTTTAAAAGTTTTTCCTTATAATTTTTATCTTTTAAATGACATAAGAATAAAGAACTGAAGACTTAGGAGATAATCAGAAGAGATAGAGTTCTTATGGTACTTTTTAGTGAAATTCAGCAGCAGTGTGGTTTCAGAGCAAGGTGGAAGAAACAAACCTTTAAAATCCCAATTTTCTACTAGCTACATATGTATATTAAACTAAAAATATTTTTTCTTTTGTGTTATAATTAAAATCTTTTAAGTTAAATCTTTTAAGAATGACCTGAATATCTGAATGAGTAAAACAAATGACTAAGTGATTACTGGATTTATGTTCTAAGCCCTATGTGCTTACTCTTGAAAAGTAGTTACCTGGAGCTGGCCTGGTGGCATAGTGGTTAAGTTTGTACGCTCCACTTTGGTGGCCCAGGGTTCACAGGTTCGGATCCTGGACATGGACTTACACACTGCTCATGCTCATGCTGTGGCAGTGTCCCATGTACAAAATAAAGGAAGATTGGCACAGACATTAGCTCAGGGCCAATCTTCCTCACCAAAAAGAAAAAAAAAAGTTACCTAGCTGGATTAAGATTAGAAGTTGAGCATTCTTAGAATCAGTATTAGCCTTAGTAACTTAATGTGAGATAACCCTGTTCATATCCTTTCCTTGTGATGTCTTTTGTCTGATTTTGTTATTAAGGTAATACTGACCTTATAGAATGAGTTGGGCAGTTCCGCCCTCTTCTGTTTTTTAGAATTGTGAAGAATTGGTATTATTTCTTCTTTAAATGTTTGGTAGAATTCAGCAGTGATGCCATCTGGGCATGGGCTTTTCTGTGTGGGTAGTTTTTTGGTTAATTATTCTATCTCTTTACTTGCCATAGGCCTGTTCAGATTGTCTATTTCTTCTTTAGTCAGTTTCAGTAATTTGTGTCTTTCTAGGAATTTGTCCATTACTTCTGAGTTATCTCATTTATTGGCATACAGCTGTTGATAGGATTCCTTTGTAATCCTTTTTATTTCTTTAGGGTTAGTAGAATGTCTCTTTCATTTCTGATTCTAGTAATTTGAGTCTCCTCTCCTTTTTTTCATGGTCAGTCTAGCTAAAGGTTTGTCAGTTAGATTGATCTTTTCAGGGAACCAGTTTTTGTTTTGATTGATTTTCTGTTGTTTTTCACTTCTCTTTTTCATGAATTTCTACTCTAATCTATAGTATCTCCTTCCTTCTGCTTGCTTTAGGTTTAGCTTGCTCTTTTTCCAGTGTCTTAAGATGATAGGTTAAATTTTTGATTAGACATCTATATTCTTTTTTAATACAGGCTTTTATAGTTATAAATTTCCCTTTAGGCACTACTTTTGCTGCATCCTATAAATTTTGGTATGTTGGGTCTTCATTTTCGTTCATTTCAAAGTATTTGCTACTTTCACTTTGGATTTCTTCTTTGGCTGTTGGTTTTTAAGGAGTGTGTTACTCAGTTTCCACATATTTGTGAGTTGCCCAAATGTCTTTCTGTTATTTCTTATTTCATTATTTTTTATTTCATTCTGTTATGGTTGGAGAACATTTTTTGTATTATTTCTGTCCTTTTAAATTTACCGAGGTTTGTTTTATGGCTTAACATATGATCTATCTTGGATAATGTTCTGTGTGTACTTGAGAAGAATGTATATTCTGCTGTTATGTGGAGTGTTGTGTAGATGTCCAGTAGGTTTAGTTGATTTATAGTGTTCAAGTCTTGCTAGAGGTAGCGGCTCTGTTTTTTCCCATCCTCGCGTTATTTGGTTGCAGTTACCACCTATAGCCACTGGGTGGGGGTTAAGAGCCACGTATTCTGAGCCCTCTGCCGTCAGCTGAAATCCAAGGGCTGAAGCTGCACTGAGTGGGTGGGGGGAGGGGCACTTTCTCCTGCGTGCTCTCAGGTTTTCTCCCTCTGCTCTGGCTATGTGCTCTCCTGGGGTGTTGGCTTGATGAGGTCACCCCTGTGAAAGCTCTCACCCTGGTAGAGGTCTTCCCTCTAGGCTGCAAGGGCCGTCGGGAGTCCTTGATGTTCTGGCAAATGAACGTGTCCTCCCGCCATTCCTTCCCTTTTGGAGGCCTCCCACGGTCCTGGATTGCAGTCTTTAGGGGAAAGAGCGAAGTTGTCTCTTACCCTGTCCCACCTCCTCTGAGGGGGGCTCCAGGCTCTCTGCCCTCCATCGCATGGCTGCATGGGTCTCTCCCACGTTTTTTGTGTTGTGTTTGGATGTCCTCTGTTGGAGTATGGATGTTTATTGATTGTATGTTGGAGGGGAAACATTACTGGAAAAACTCACGCCGCCATGATGCTGATGTCACTCTGTGTTCAAGTCTTTTATTTCCCTGTTGATCTTCTTGCCTGCTTGTTCTATCCATTATTGAAAATAGAATATTGAAGTCTCCTGCTATTATTGTGGAATTGCCTGTTTCTCATTTCATTTCTATCAGTTTTTGCTTCATGTATTTTGGTGCCTTGTTGTTTGGTACATGTGAGTTTATAAGTTTTATATATTGTTTATAATTAAAGTTGTAAAAAGTGTGAAGGGAAGGACTCAGTGTGGCAAATTTGAAACTTTCTGGAAGAGTGTAGATTAAATTGTTGGAAAAAATACATGTAAGTAGCTTTTTAAACAGTATATTAGTTATCTGTTGCTGTGTGACAAATTAGTGACTTAAAACAACATTTATTACCTCACAGTTTCTGTGGGTCAGGAATCTGGGCGCAGTTTACCTGAGTCTTCTGCTTCAGGGTTTCTCACAGACTGCCGTCGAGGTGTTAGCTGGGGCTCTAGTCAGCTCCTGGGGAAGGATCTGCTTCTAAGCTTACTCCATAATTGTTGACAGGATTTAGTTCTTTGCCATGTGGGCCTCTCCAACATGGCAGTTTGCTTAATCAAAGCGTGCAACCTAAGAAGGCAAAAGATATTGAGTGTGAACATGATAAAAGTCACCGATTAGTCATCTAATCTTGGGAATGACAACTCATCACTTTACCAGATTCTGTTGGCTAGGAGATGTCACTAGATCTCGCCTACCAAGGATAGAGGATTTCACAAGGCCTTGAATGCAGGAGACGGGGATCATTGGAAGCCGTGACAGAATCTGCCTATCAAAAACAGTTTTATGTCTACAGTTAGTTATGTGTAAGAACATAAGGAAAAAGTATATCAGAATATTTTCATTAGTTGCTATTTAAGTATTAGTCAAATAATAAAATTCTAAAATATTTTGTTAGGACTGCGGTAAGATAGACTTTTTTTAAATGGATAAATTATATAGCCTCTTGCCAATCTGGGCAAGTTTTGTTTTAATTTGGGCACATAGAACTTTCTAAATATTAAATCATTAATTCTTATTTTCACTTATGCTTTTTTATTTATATGGATAAAGAATTTTAGGCTCGGTATTTAGTAACTCGGTTCAAGATCACTCAGAAATTAGGGTCAAATGCTCTGAGAGTACTTGGAGCCTCATTTAGGCTTGTTTTCCCAGTAGCTTTCTATGTCCCCAGGATTCAGAGTGTTTTTAATTTTTTTATATATCTGTAAAGAAAGAAAAGAATTTTCCACAGTTTTCTAGGGAAGATTGATTCCTGAGGGTTAGGGCAAGAGGGATGAAAAGCAGTTATGCTTGAACATCTGCTTCCCCTTTCTGGAAGGCAGAATGATATAATGGTATAGTGGAAAGACGGCTGGGTTTGGGTATCTGAAGATCTGGGAATGAATCCTGGCTCTGCTGTTGACTGGCTGAATTACCTTAGGCAAGTCATTTATGCCCCTCTGGGGTTATTTTATCATGTGTAGAGTAAAGATGGCATCTTACCTACTTTATAAACCCCATTTGTTAAATGTCTGCCATTTATTTGGTACCATAGTAAACATTTTGTATATGCGTTGGCTCATTATTTACCACATCAGTCTCATTAGGTTTATTATTAACCTCATTCTAATGCAGTACTTGTATTGCAGATTTTAAAGAAGCTATTGGAAAAAGGATTATGAGATAAAATAACAACATTGTAGAAAAGCAATTTAGAGTTTTTAATCCACAAACTATATAATTCATATATATACGAATTGCCATAAAATAATATTTGTTAAGTTTGTACCTTTGGCATTATGTAGAAGAAGCTAAATGGACATTTGTTTGGAAAATGATAGATGACACTTAATGGTGAACACTCTGAAAGCCATCTTAGTCCATTTTCATCACTGGTGGGAAAAAAAGAATTCTAGACCTTGTGCTATTAGAATGTGTGTGTGTGTGTGTGTATAAATTTGTATGCATTCTTATTGATTGCAGGGCAATTCATGATGTTAAAGCCACAGATTTGGGATTAGGGAAAGTAAGATTTAAGGCAGAAGTAGATTTTGATGGACGAGTTGTTACAAGATCCTATTTGGAAAAACAAGATTTTGACCAAATGTTACAAGTAAGTTTATGTATTTATTGTTTTCTTATATAGCCAAGGGTTAGAAAAATTACTTTTTAAGTAAGTAAAGTAAAACTTTTTCTTTTACAAGTCTTAAAGTCACTTCAGTTAACTTCTTAGGGTTCTAAAATTTGACAGAGACCCTTTTATTTACTACACAGTGGGTCAGAGAAGACAGCAAAAGAGCAACCTTATTAAAGTGCTTGTTATGTGCCAGGCATTTTATATGTGTTATCTAATTTACTCTCAACAACCCTGTGAGGTAAAAAAATAATATGTTCCTTTTTATATATAGGCAAATTGAGACACAGAAAGATGAAGTAACTTGCCTAAAATTGCAGAGCCATAATATGGAATCAGATATGAATTTAGATCTCTGGGACTGCAGAACCCATGTTTTTTTGTTGAGTAGTTGAAAGGAGACTTTACAGAGGATAATATAATGAGCAGCGCAGAAGTTATCACTTGCTTTTGTCAAATCTTAACATTTCACTGTACTATATTTGCTTAAGATCTTATAAAAAGAAATAAATTGTTATGAAAACAATTGAAGCCCTGTTTTCTTACAGATCCCTTTCTGCTTCCTCCATCCCTGAAACTAACAATTATCTTGGATTTAGTACCTATCATTTCCATTTAGGTTTTTATACTTTTCAACATATTTTTTCTTAGCATAATATATAATAATTTGGATGTTTAAAAATTTATAGAAATGGTATCATACTGTATGATCCCCTCTACAATTTGCTTCCTGGCATGTTTTTGAGATTCCTCCATGTTAATATGTTGCAGTTTATTTATCCAGTCTCCAGTCAACGGACATGTATATTGTTTCCAATGTTAAACTATTAGGAACAGTGCCACAATGGCATTCTCATACATGTTTCCTTGTTCTCACGTGCAAGAATTTCTTTAGGGTAATATAGAGCTAAATTTAAAATAGGTGAGCCATTGGATGAACATACCTTCAGCTGCCTTAGATATTGGCAAACTGTTCTCCAAAGTGTGTCAGTTTAACTTCCACCATCAGTGTTTCAAAGTTTCTGTTGCTTCACATTCTCACTAGATTGTATTAACGGCGTTTTGAAAATTTTTGTCTTTATGATAGATGTGAAATCTTATCTAGCTGATTTAATTTATATTTCCCTGGCAGTAGTGAGGTTAATAAGCATTGACATTTATTGACCATTAGGAGTTCCTCTTTGCTTCTTGATTTGTTTAGTTAATTTCTGTTATTCTGACAGATTTTTAAACATTTTATTTTTTAGATACTGGATACTAATCCTTCCTCAGTTGCATATATGCAAGTGTCTTTTTCCAATTTATGATTTACCATTTCACTTTGTCGTACAGAAGATTTAATGTGGTTTTAAATTTTATGTCAAATTTGTAATCTTTTACTTTATTCTTTTTCTTATCTTGCTTGAGAAATCCTTCCTCATCCCATTATCATAAAAATATTCCCTTTTTTCTTCTAAAAGTTTTATGGTTTGTTTTTTACTCTTAGGTTTTTAATCCAGTTAGAAATGTTTGTTTGTTTAATGGTCTGAGGTAGAGATTTAATATTTTTTTCTTAAAGAAAGATAATTGCCCTGGCACTAATATTGAATAGTCTATTCTTTTCCCAGTAATTTTGTAATTACTACCTCTGGATCATTGTACACAGTTTTTTCTTGAATTGAATTCTTTTCAGAAATAGGTGGTCCATTGCTTATGGCTTGAAAGTTTTTCATTTTTCATTAAACTTAATGGTGTGTGTTACAGTTTTTATAAAAGAAATATCAGTGATTTTTTAAAAACTTATATTGTTTTCCTGCTATCGTTTTCTTTATAGGAAATTCAACAAGTGAAAACTCCTGAAGAACTGGAGACCTTTATGCTTAAACATGGAGAAAATATTATTGATACTTTAGGAGCTGAAGTGGATAGACTTGAGAAGGAACTGAAAGTAAGATGCATTCATAATAATAATCTAATAATGTCAACTAGTTTTGACTCCATGTCAGACACTATGCTAATTGCATCATATGTATACTTTTATCTTCTCAGTAACCTCCTGATGTATTGGTAGTTATGGGTGAGAAAATGATTGAGTTCAAGAAGTTGGATAATTTATTCAAGGAAGTAGGGGAATTGGGATTTGAACCTTTGTTGTTTAATTCCAAACTCTGTATGTTTAACCACTATGCTATACTGCTTGCTTAGTTTCTAAAATAGAGGGGTTTTTTGGTTTGTTTTTAAACAGGAAGCACTTCAAAAGTTTCTAGAGAAAGGTAGAAAGGAAAGTTTAGATTCTGTTCAAAAGTCGAAAAAATAGAGTATGACCTTAAACATATACATACATCTTGCTTTTAGTCCATCTGACATTATTTTATGTTTTCTGTTTGTTTCTGTTCAGTTGGAGATCATTACAACCTATTGATTTTTTACTGAAATATACCTGATCAGACTGCCTTTAAAAGTGTCTCAGTGCTCTGAAATTGTCATTTATTGATATATGAGTTCTATTTGTTTGCAATGAATAAAACTTATAAGTGATCTTTAACATATGTACCTTGTTTAAAGCAATGCACTTTCTTCAGTTGATGTTGACCATTTTTAGTTTTATTAAAAATTGAAGGGAAAAACCCCCAAAATTGAAGGGAAATATTTCTGTCACTACTGTCTTTTCTTTTAGAAGAAACACTTCAAATAAAATGATTTTGATTTTAATGTTAATAGTATAGTTCATGAGCTTTATCCAGCATGGCTTTCAAAGTTTCTGGATTAGCAATTCTCAAGTATTTTGGTTTTAAGACTACTTTCTTAAAAATTATTGAGGACCCAAGAAGCTTTTATTTATTTGAGTTTTATTATCAATATTTACTAAATTATAAATTAAAACTGAGAAATTTAAAAATATTTATTCATTTTAAAAAACAATAAACCTATTACACGTTAATGTAAATTACATTTTAACAAAAAATAACTGTATCTTCCAAAACAAAAAAATAGTGGGAAGAATGGTATTGTTTCACATCTGACAACTAGATTCCCATATCTGCTTCTGGATTTGTTCTGTTGCCGTATAATTATTTTGGTTGAAGAATGTGAAGAAAAGGGAGGAGCCTTCATAAGTATTGTCATAGTCTTTTCAGATAATTATGATATTCTCTTTTGATATTATGCCAAAACCTGACAACTGGTAGCCTCTTAAAGCTTAGTTGCAATTTGGAATCTGAAATCATATCAATGAACTTTTCATACACTGTGAAGTTAGGGGCACAGTCCACAAGACTACCCTGGTTTCTTACACAAAGTGCAAAGATTGAGGGGTTCCCAAGACCACCCTTAGGTTTGATAATCCACTATAAGGACTCACAGAACTCACTGAATGCTGTTGTACTCATGGCTGTGGTTTATTACAATCAAAGGATACAGATTGATACTAGCCAAAGGAAGAGGTGCATGGGGCAGAGTTCCAAACATGGAGCTTCAGTTGTCCTCTCCCCATGGAGTCATGGACAGTGTTACTGTCCCGGCAACAATGTATGACAATTTATACAGAGTATTGCCAGCCAGGGAAGCTCAGCTGAGCCTTGGTGTCCAGAGATTTTATTGGGACTTCATAGTTGCCTTTTTGTCTCAGCCCCTTCTGGAGGTAGAGCAGGTACTCTGTGGCCAAAAGATAAACAGAGACATAATTTTCAGACAGGACATTGCAAGGGCCTAGAGATCGCCTCCCAGTAGCCAACAGCAAAGGTCAGACCTCTCTTTGGGTATGATTAATTCTCTCCTAAAAACGATTATATTAAAATCTGTTGGTCTGTTTTTGTACTCTGAACAGATTTTTTAACCCATGCATGATTCCATAACATTATGGATTGGTCCTTTGGAAAATATTGATTCACTGAATTTATGCACATCTTTCAAATGTTGATACATTTCTAAGTATTGGGAAACTGTCATGCTCATGCTGATGGATAGTTTTCAAACACTCTAATTTTCACTTGAAAGCTTGCATTTTATCATTATTAACAAATACTGTTAGTTGTTTTCCTTGAAGTACCAGACTCACGTTGTTCATATTTTAAGAATACCCAAATTTGAATAATCATAGTTTGTTAATTATTCTTTCAAGTAAAAATGGTGTTCAGATAAAAAAGTATGTGATTCAGCTCATAACTCAAGCAGTCACAGAGGGCCATTTCCTTGTGACAACATTGGACTTCGGTATGAAGCAGAGGACTTTCTACATGCTTCCCATTTTGTCACAGAATATTTTTAAAAGTGTACTTAACGGTTGAGGTTTAATGAATCAGTACTTTTTACTACTTCATGCAGGACACTTTAAAATGAAACTGGCTTTTTTTTTTTTTTCCAATTGAGTTCCTGGCAGTAAAGGAACACAATGACTACCAGTATAGTTTGGTGCCATTTGCCTTGAATTGTGCAAAGGTGCCAGGAGTTTTATCCACCATTGCCTTTTTGCGATCAGAAGAAATGTCACCATAATAAAAAAGGCAGATAACATCAGTGTTTTGCAAAAATAGTTTTGACCTCGGAGTCCCCCTGAAAAGGTCTCAGGACCCCAGTGATCCTTGGACCACTCTTTGAAAACCACTGTTACAAATAAAATGCAAGGTGATTATTTTTGTGCAAGGTGACCTGAGAATGAATAAATTTTGCTTTTCCATTCTATCTTTTTATTTCCCTGGCAAGGAAAATAATGGACTTTTAAACTAAATTTTTATTTTAGCTTTACTTTTTAATAGAAACAGTAAGTCAGAAGCCAGATTAAGAATAATTAACAAATTGGTCATTTTTAACTATATTTTCACAATCAGATAAGCTTATTGTTTTTGTTTAGCTAACTTTGTGCTTTAATTAGAAGCTATTAAATCCTTAATAGATTGAACTCTCTCTTAAGTGTTTTTGAATTATGTAAGCCTTTCAAACCAGGAAGCCAAGTTTAACCCCCATGTTCAGGTGCAAACATCTCTAAGGTAATAAGGCATAATTGATATAAAGTCAAAGGAAAAGTTCTTTATAGTGCTACCAAACCAAGAGAATGCATGAATGTAATTCTTTTTTCTTGTCAAGAAAGTAAGCCGATTTTCATTTGAAAACTAAAACTTTGTACATTAGCTTGTTCCGTCCTTTTTAGTGTCATGTTATGGTTGCCTTCTAAGTTTAAATTTTAATAATTATTGAATTACTTTGGAAGGTGACAGTGATAAAATTCTGCAGCAGTATAGATGTCTCTCTTGAGTAATGTCATTGATCTATATATTAGAATAGGTGATTTGTTTGGCTTGAAGTCTATAATGTGCATAGTTCTATGTAAGGATGTTAAAAATAATAGAAGCTAATTTATGAAGTCCCATATTGTAAGTGTGAAATATATCTTGTTCTTTTTTTTTTTTTAAGATTGGCACCTGAGCTCACAACTGTTGCCACTCTTTATTTTCTTCTGCTTTATCTCCCCAAAGCCCCCCAGTACATAGTTGTATATCTTAGTTGCAGGTCCTTCTATTTGTAGCATGTGTGACGCCGCCTCAGTGTGGTCTGACGAGCGGTGCCGTGTCCGCGCCCAGGATCCAAACTGTTGAAACCCTGGGCCGCCAAAGCGGAGTGCAAGAACTTAACCACTCGGCCACCGGGCCGGTCCCTATCTTGTTCTTATTTTGAAGTTCTTTGAACTGTTAACTTAAATTTTTTTGTTCTGCGTCTATATTTCAATCTGAGGATAGACTCTTCTCCTATCCCTCTGTGAAATATTTTGTGGTTGGGAGGAAATAATTCTGTTGGAAATTAATTCAGTGGGAAGATGCCACAGCATTTGCAAATTCCTAATGAGTACTGTTCCAGTTAAATGCTCTGCCCTTTACTTTGTCTTTTGCTTCTCTAAATGCATCCTCCTATATAGTATTTTCTCAACTTGAGTCTGCAGCGTTCCAAAATAAATTATGTAATTTGATTTTCATCTCTCCATAATATGAGTGTTGGAATAAAATCTGTCTGTGGTGTGTAGCATGTTCCAATTCGTGTTGAACAGTGCCTGGGACATAATAGATTTATAGGTGTTTGTTGAATAAATGAATGAAAATTATAAGTTGGATAACAATGGTTGATTTTCAATTCTATTTAACAAATATTCAGTTTCTACTATGCACGTGATATTTTATTAGGCACTACACATTCAAATTTAAGGATATTAACCCTATTTCTTTTATTCACTTATTCAGCAAACATTATGTGTGTCTGCTTTGTATTGGGCACATTACATTTAGGAATTTGATTACTATTCTCTCTGAAAACTTGATTTAAAAAAGCAGAGTAAATTAACTTTTTAGTTTCTTTTTCTTGAAATCAGATTTTTATTAGGACACATTTGTTATATAGTGCTTTTTAGATAGAGTAATTTCAAAGTTTCCTTGAACAGCTAAAATTTTTCACCTCATGTTGGATGGGTAAGGGTTGATTGGAATGGGAAAATAAAACAGTTTCGTTTCTGTATGAGGAAATCTTTTTTTATTCCATATTGAATTTAAAGCATTCTAGACACAGGGAATAGTTTAAGATAAAGAAAACATTGAGAACAAAAGTGTACTCCCTATGTTTGGTGGTCCTTGACCACTCAGGATCCAAGGGGAAAGTATCCCTAGGTACACTCGAATAACACTGGTTTTAAGAAAAATCCCAGTGCACATTCAATAGAATTCCTTAACTGGAGCTAAACTCCAGTATTATACCAGATCTTTGTCTTTATAATTGAATTCCTTTAATATGAGTAATATTCAAATGTTTTGGGACATTATTTTTTCAGCTTGGAATTATTAATCCTGACTGATTATTAGAATCACGTAGAAGAGCTTTTTTTTTTTTTTCCTTCTTCTTGTCCCCAAGCCCCCCGGTACATAGTTGTATATTCTAGTTATAGGTCCTTCTAGTTGTGGCATGTGGGACGCTGCCTCAGTGTGGCCTGATGAGCGGTGCCATGTCTGCACCCAGGATCTGAACCAGCAAAACCCTGGGCTGCCGAAGCGGAGCGTGCAAACTCAACCACTTGGCCACAGGACTGGGCACCTAAAGAGCTTTTTTCTCCTTATTGATTTACTTTTACAGTTTTTATCAAATAATACATAAAGTTTATAGAGCCAAACAGAACTGAAAAGCTTATAACAGAAATGTGTCACCTCCCTCACTCTCCTCAATCCTTAGTTCTACTTCTGAGATAACTATTTTTAATACTTTTATTATTTCTTTTATATTTACTGCCATATTTCTACATAAAAGTCTTATATCGCTCCTCCTGATTTAAACACTGTTTATTTCCTCTTTGTTAGGGGTAGATTTACTTATTTTATACACTCTTTTCTGTTCTGCATTCTCATAATATCATTATTGCACTTTATTACACTTTTAATTACTCCTAGATTGAGTTAGGTGTCCTTAGTTTATGTACTCTTAAGGAAAAACCCCCAAAATCTTTACTTTGCTCTGTAGTAGCAGACTATTATAATTGCCTGCTTACTTGCCTTCATCTCCTCACTTACAAGTGAGTTCGTTGAAGGCAAGTGCTGTTTGTGTCCTGTGCATTGTTGTGTATACTTCAGTGCCTGGTACAGAGTAGTCGTGTAAGGAAGATATTTTTTGTTGTTACTGAATTGAAGTTCCTTAAGCTAGCATTTAAGAGTTTTCACAACCTGGCTTCTGCCTGCCTTTCCAGCCTCGTTACTAAGCCTGCCTTTTTCACAGTTCTGTGCTGACTGTACCGTACTGCCAGTGTATACTTTCCAGGCTCTGACTTTGCTCATGCTGTTTCTTCTGTCTACATCCTCTTCATCATCTATCTGGAAAACTCACCACGTTCAAACCTTACTTAGATATTATATCCTCAGTGACCTCTTTCTGGATCTCATAAGCAAAAGTAATCTCACATTTTTGTCCCCAGAGTTATTATTTAGTACATTGTAATAGTTAGGAGCTTGGGGTCTGGAGTCAGACCTGGAATCTATCGTGGCTCCATCACTTACTAGCTGTATGACTTAGGACAGGTTAGTTAATTTCTTCAAACTTCATGTTTCTCATATGTAAAATGGAAATAATTGGATTATTATAGGGATTTTAAAACCCACACATGCATATAGAACCTCTTATCACAGTACTTGACATGAGTAACTGCTCTTTAAATGTTAACTGTTATTATCAGCTATAATGTCTTAACTCCTAGATGGTTATTGATACACTTGTCTCCCTGCCTAAACTCAGTCCCTCAGGGTCAGGAACAGTCTTATGTAATAATCATAGCTCCACTTTCTAGCACAGTGCCTGGCCCAAGACTATATGGATTGTTACTAAAATATATAAAATAAGTGAGTATCAGTTTACTCTTTCTGATTACTGTTGTTTTGCGGTGGTTTCTCTTCACTACAAACAAGAGCGTATTTCCAGTGCTTTGCAATGCTTGGCATGTACTAGATTCCTAATCCATTATTGTATTAGTGAATGCACACACTCGGGGAGGTAGGACTACTCGCTGTACTGTTTATAGTGTGGAATTGGTCTATTTATGTATTGATCTTATTTTTTTATTTATACAAATATTTTTCTTGCTGATGTGATAGAATGAAATAGTTTCACCAGATGTTTTCAGTGGCCTTAGTGATCAAAAGGAGTAATGGAAACAGAAGGTTTTGCTTTGCTCTGAATAATATGGTGGTGATTTTTCCTTCCAGAAACGAAATCCTGAAGTTCGACATGTAGATTTGGAGATATTATAGATTTTCTGGAATGAATCACCTCGGAGGGAGCCTTGGAAACAAGGTTGTCCAGCCTACTCTCCCACGCTGAAGGAGTCAACGCCATTCAGAAGCCATTTTTTTGAAGATGGAGGAAATATTTTATGTAAAGGGCAATTCAGTAGTCCACAGAACTAAAACTACTTCTTGCTTCTAAGAGACGTATTACAAGTGGAATCCATTTGGAAATCATGTTCTCATGTTTCAGTAGGAAACATTTTAGTTACTTAAATTGTTCATAATTTCTCACTTTAGTCTGTCAGAGTGTATTATACCTTGTAATCATGTTTCCTTTCTTCACGTTGGTAAAAAGAAGCAGCATCCACAGGATTATGACTTTTAATTTTGTTGCCACTGAAGATTTCACTCCATCACATCCTGCCAATCTTGAACATTCTGGCTAAATCTTGGTTTGTGCTTTTTAAACAGTCACTCCATTTCAAAGTTTATCTTTCCTTATAGAGTGTAGAAATTATTTCTATAATACCTTGTAATTTTGCCCTGAGTGCTATGGAGGAACACTCTTCTAACCTAGTTATCTGTAAATGTTCATTCCAGAAATGGCTTAGTTACTGAATTGAAGGAAGACATTTCAGTACACTTCTCTGGTCATAGTAGTTGCCATTTTGTAAAATTTCTTACCTTTCCTTTGCTTTCTCTCCTTGTTTAGTTTAATTTTTCTAATGGTAGAAGATAGAAAATAACCCTAGATGTTTCCATAGGCCAGTGTGATGACTGGTTTTTTCTTTTTGTTTTTTAAGTGGCTTCAGTGCCATAATGTGTATTTACTAGGAGATAATGCATTTATAAGCATTTTAACATTCTGTAAAATGGACTAGAAATATTTATAATTTTACAGTCAGGACAGCATTTTATTTTTAATTTATTTAAAAAGAGGCACTACTTATGTAAATCTGGACTGTGGGATATTTCTTGCTTTAAGAGAAAGAAAAGCAAATCTCTCGTGGAAACTTGTGGCCATGATTTTGTATAATGTCATAGTCGATAGTGTGTCTGTAACATGTTTTTTGCAGTTACAAATGGGCATTTAACACAATATATGACTATAACACTTATATAAGTAAGTAACTTTCTAATGATCATAAAGTTTCAAGATGGAAAAACATGTAATTCAGTAATTGAAAATTCAGTGCAAAACTACGGCTGTGTCTCCATTCATCAGAACAACTCATACGCACTTTAAGTTGTTCAGGTAGCATTGTCCAGTTCAGTGAGCATTGTCCATGCAAGAGTGGTGGCTGGGTGATCTCTTTGCTGGATAAGTGAGTGCTAGACATTAGACCTAACTACCAGTGTGAAGTCAGTGTCTAAAAACTTACTTAGATTGAACTTTATGAACTACAGCAAATTGTAATGCTGGAAGCAAAAAATAAACATTTGATTAAAGGGTTTGTAATGATAATTTTTTGATCCAGAAATGTCATTTACTGGAAAATTGTGAAAGTTTACATTGGTGTACCTTTTTTTTTTTACCATTGCAGAGCATTTTGTGTGCTGTACATTTTAAGCAAAATAACATTCCAGTTTTATTTTTTAAGATATAAAATTGTTTTTTTAATATATATACATACACACACACACATACACACACATATATACACAGACACACACAGTTTGATTCTCTGTTCTTACGGTTTCAAATTCTTCACCCCTACTTTTTAAAAAACTATTTTTTACCCATTATAATTCACTGTATACTTTCTATGTCTTCCTGTCTCCCTTTTCCCACCTGCCATTTGTTATTTCATGTCACTGCCATGTGGGAGGGTACCAAATTATATCCAATTTCCTCCTCATAAAATTACTCTGAAAAATTTCACATAGCTAGACAAGAATAATTAACTCATTGAAAAAAATATCAAAGTTGATGTGTAGAAGTGATTCCAAATGGTAGATTGTTTTAGAACTTCCTGAAAGAGGGCCGTTCCTGATATTTCTTTGAGTTTTCTAATTTGATTTTGATTGAGGTCATACTTCTTAAATAATTGAAGGCTTATGTTTCTGACTTTTCTTTCCAGTTCTGTCCTGCACTGATATTTTAAAGTTTGTTTAAGCAAAATTTGACATAAAGAGCTACAGCCTATCTAGGAATTTTGAATATTTCTGTGGAATCAGGCAATGTATGACATCACTAGTACTTTTGTTTTTTCCTTTTAAACTAGAGTCAAATTTGAATATAAAACCAAGGATTGGGGTCTCTTTCTTTACAAATTAACATAATACATAATCTAGTTGTCCAGGTTTCTTGTTTCTGTTTTTTTCCAAATTAATACCTCTTACTTTAAGTCTTGCCCTGATGCATAGTATTTGAATATTTAAGCATATAAATTTTAATATTTTCAAGGAAAATAGCTTCTGTAGTTGAATAATTGCAAAACTAATGTTGCACGGAGAAGAGGGCAGTGAAGGACCCATAATGCCTATGTGTACAACGCTGAAATTTGGGAACTATCAAAGGTAAAGTATACTTGTTTTCAGCTCTGGCTGAGAATGGATCTCTAATCAACTGTAAGTATCAGGTCCCAAACTACGTAAGGTGGCACATTTTTTAGACTTGGCAGTGAAAGGATGAGGAATGGAGACCTATTTTTAAGTGGACCATGTTGGTGGTCAATAGTATCCATTTCCAAAGAGGGAGATTCCTTAACATACTGAGTAAACGATGAGATAGGATCAGATTGGAAAATTTTTCAATTTTTTCAAAAACAATGTTAATCTCTGCATACATACACCTACACACATAGCAAATAACTCAGAATAACAAAATGATATGACTTGAATTTTGGGTTATGATTTTAGTGTTACCTTAATTATCCCATAATTTAAATAATGCTTTTTGCTAAAATTATATCATGTAAAGGAGATGCCTTAAGTTTTAAATCTTATTTGAGGTAGAATGCTGGGAACTACAGAAAATTGCAGTCATTTGGAATTTGTTCTATCTTAGATTGCATTTGTCAAGCTTTGGCATTTCTTTTAAATGTGATGACCCCCAATTTGCCAAACTGTCAGAAGTCAGTGAAGCAAAGAATTGAAGGTAAAATGTTGATTCAAAGATTGTCTCCCCTAAATCCCTCATCCCTGCCTCTGAAATGGAACTTTGGAAGGCATTTATTTAGAAGATTGGTCTGGCAGCCTTTATATTTGAATTAAGTTTACTAGCATCCCCACACTTGGTTTTATGGAGAGAGAAAATTTTTGTTTCTATTACACTGTATTTCATCTGTCTGATTTTGCTGGCAGATTAAGATGGTCCTGGTCTCTCAGGATGCTTTTTTCCTTAATAAATGTCTTATGTAAATAAGAGCAGTTCACTTACTAGTTTGGGATTTTTTTCCCCTGATAAATAAATGTTTGTTAAACATAAATCCTTGTTTACTTCATGTGCTGAGACAAACTGTTGTAATCTGATACATTTTACCTTGAAAATCATGTCTGTGTTTTTGAACAGAATTTATTATTCATTGAGTATGCTTGTTAGTTTGTAAGTTTCATGGTTTTACAAAACCAAAATATAACAACTCTTAGTCGTTTTATAATCAGTTTTTAGTATAAAGAAAATTGTTATTCATACACCATTAGGAAATCATGTGTTTAGTAAAGTGCAAATCCAAAAAGTTATATCCCTTAGTGATACATATTAACATTATGTTTTGAGAAAATGAGTTATTTAAACATGTTAATTAGGTTATTTCTTTTGAGATGTATCTATATAGTGTATTTAGAGAAAAAAATGCAAAACATAAAAACACCAATGCTACAACCTGGAGCCAGCCAGCACTGGTATCCAAGTTGAATTCTTTACTAATCCTGTAGAAATGCCAGGTTTATTTTCTTTTTCACAAGAAACTAAAGCAAAGTAATTATTCAAAGAAATTTGATATTTTGGAGGGCATAGTTCCCTCTCCAAAATCAAAACTTATTGAAAATAGAAGCACTATAGTTTAGAATTTGCATAGCAAAATACAGAATTGTATCTATGTCTTTAAGGGCTTGTGCTTTAAAATAGACATAAATTCATAGTTACAGAGAATAGATTGGTGGTTACCAGAAGGGAAGGGGTTGCGGGGGGGTGGGCGAATATAATGTATACCAATTTTACCTCAATTAAAAAAATAGACTTAAAAGTAAAAACATACCTGTTTGCTTTATGATAGCTATCAACAGGATAATTTGAGCTCTTTATGCCAGGTACTGTTTTATAAGTATTAACCCATTTAATCCTTACAAAGAGCCAGTGCAGTAGGGATTATTATTCACTTTTTTACAGATGAGGAAACTGAGATACAGTAGATAAGAGGACACTCAGCTGGTAAGAGGCGGTCAGGATTTGAACTCAAGTCTGGCTCTCTACAGGTACTCTGCTGAGCAGAAGAGACCAAGAAACATAACACTGTATGGGAAGTGGAAATGAAGTATTCATTTTGCTATAAAATAAGCAACTAAATTAATATTCAGTAGTCAGACAACTAGCTGGATCTTACTTGCACTGCTTGGGACAGGGGGATGGTGGGGTGGGGTTGTGGATGGGACATTGATGTTTTATGAAAGCTGAGGAATTTTCTCTCACTTTTGAGATTGATTTTCAAGCATTACTTACAGGCCATCTTAAAGGCATATCCAGAAGACGATATTTAGTTCAACTGTCAAGTCATTGATTTGAACCACATAGGAAAGAAATTTAGCGAAAGGTATGAAAATTAGTGTTAATCAGAATTTTAAAAAATATTTTAAAATTGTATTTGAATAGAAAAAACATTCATATGATCCAAAATTAAGAATGTTCAAACAGATGTAAAGGGAACATTCTCCCAAGTCTGACCCCTAGCTACTCATTTTCTTCTCCCAGAGGCAGCTAATATTACAAGCTTGTGATGTATCCTTATAGATACTTGATGTATATATGTACACATACATACGTAACGTATATACATGTATAATGTATATTTCCTCTAATATATATTTGTGTTCACTGAAAATTATTACATCAAGAAGGTGTAACACAATATAGGGCTGTGCTTTACCATATGATAGCCACTTGTGACTTGGGCTGTTTACATTTAAATAAATAAAATTAAAAATTCATTTCCCCAGTTAGATTAGCCACATTTTCAGGTGCTAAATATGTGGCTAGTGGCTACCCTGTTGGACAGCGCAGATATAGAATAGTTCCATTATCACAGAAACTACTTTTGGACAGCACTAATATGGTGGATTAAATTAATCCTAATCTTTGTTTAATAGTTGAGAGCATCCTTATAAATGTAAAGCAAAATGGTAGTTTCTGTTGTTGGAAGCAGGGCCAAGAAATTCTAGCTTAGCTCTTAGAAATGTATTGCTATATAGTTAGCTCTTGGGCTATAACTTTAGGCTACTTACTAGTTAGTGTTGCTTTGGACAAGTAAAATTTCTCATCTTCAAAATAGTTTGAACTTGACTTCATCTCTCCAAAGAACACAATCAACATTCTGAACATTAGGGAATAAGTCAACCCTAAAAGAAGTCCATGAGCCATCAAACGTTCTTAACCAGGTTGACAAATTTTGTGATTCTGAGGGGTGTTAGTTTATGTGGTGGTCCAGCAAAGAGCTAATTCAGTTTGACACCATTTATCATCTAATGGCCTGAGGGATGAAAACTTGGGGTTAGTGGGTTCAAGTGGCGAGAAAGGAAGGAGTTAGAGGTTTATCACATTTTAATACAAGAAATAAGTTCTTGGAAGATGTGTAAATTAAATATTTTTAAATCTATTTTTAAACGCACTAGAGGAGCTCACAATTTAAAGAAATCCTTTTGCAATGTGAATGCTATTATCTCTGTTTTGTTCAATCTTGTTGAAAGAAGATATGACCCTAGATTACTGCTGGAACTATGACAGATGAGGTTGAGGTTAGAAGAGCATTAAGGGGTTGGGTGATAAGTGGTCCAACATCAGTAGTACCTGAAGTTCCAAGGAGTTAGTCAGATGCATTCAGTTTTCTTATGAGACTTTTTGTATGGATTGGCAGCCCATGTCAAAATTTATTGAGCACTTAACTATATACTATGATATGTGCTGTACTAGAAGCCAGTGGGACCCTTCTAGAAGAAGAAAGATAATGGCAGTGTTGTCAACCAGATAAGCTAAATCATTCCTGACGGTCAAGAGAGGTGAGTGTCTCATCCAGATCATCCCCTCTTCCAAGAACCGGAACAGAGGAGTTACTCATGGCTGTGACCTCTGGCCTTCCTGGGGTCACTAAGGCCTGCCTGGATCAGAACCAAGCAATTGGTAACCATGGCCAGTGATGGGCAGGCTGTTTCGGGTATAGAAGGTGTTGGGATCCTAATCTGAGCCCACTTAATGGAAGGTATTCTGAGCAATGCCCATGAAGAATTAATTTGTGTTTGCTTTTCCAGGTTCACTTAAACTTCCTAGGTTTGACAATGCATAAGATCTTCAAAAAATCTCTGGATTTTTATAAGCATGCTGTCATTTCTCCCTTCTCAGAAGAACTGACTAAAATAATGACACATGTACAAAAAAAAAAAAACCCTAAAAGCAAAAATACCTTCAACTACTTTTCCATTTTGGTTTCTCTTTACAGCAAAACTCAAAGGAATCGTCTATACTTGCTGCTCTCCTCTTCTCCCATTTTCTCAGAAGCCCACTCTAATTAGGAGTTTTGTCAGTCTTTCTCTGCTAAACCTGTCCTGTTACTACTAAATACAATGGTCAGACTTTTTGTTTGTTTTTTGGTGATGAAGATTGGCCCTGAGCTAACATCTGTTGCCAGTCTTCCTCTTTTTGCTTGAGGAAGATTGGCCCTGAGCTAACATCTGTGCCATTCTTCCTCTACTTTGTATGTGGCACACTGCCACAGCATGGCTTGATGAGCAGTGTTTAGGTCCGCACCTGGGATCCAAACCTGCAAACCCTGGGCCACTGAAGCAGAGCGCATGAACTTAGCCACTGTGCCACTGGGCCAGCCTCCATTGGTCAGTGTTAAATTCTCATCTACTTGACCTATCAGCAGCGTTTGACACTGAATCTTCGGCCTCCAGAACTCCACTTTCTGAGTTCTTCACCTACCTTACTGGCCACTCTTTTTCAGTCTCTTTTGCAAGTTTCTCCTCATTTCCCTTAACCTCCAAGCATTGGAGTGTCCCAGGGCTGTGTCTCTTTTCTTTCTACACACATTCACTGAGTGATTCAGTCCTATGACTTAAAAAACCATTCTTCATTAAAACCTGAATTCTCTCTATAAGTTGAACCCCAGCCTTAGAAATCCAGTTGCCTTCTTGACATCTCCACTTGGGTGATGTGGTAGGGTATATGATTGTTCCCACTTATTCACTTCCCTGATATAAAAATATTACACATCCCTGTTGAATCATCACCTCATTGCCATACGACTTGCAGTACCTCTTATTGACATTAGGCTTAGTCAGGCAGCAGGCTCTGGCTAGCCTAAGTGATATGTGCCGTATCTCAGCAGACGTTTTAGGAGCTATTGCATGATTCTGCCATAGCTGTTTTCCCTCCTCCATGAGAATGACACCTTCCAGATAGGGGGTTTTTTCAACCTAGATTCCTGAATGAAAAAGACACATGTAACAGCAAGACAACTAATCTACAACCAACATCAGGTGAGTTATCGCTGTGATTTGGGAGATGACTAATATCTCAAAATCAAGATATCCAAAAGCAAAACTCCTAATTTCTTCACCTCACCCTTAAAAAGTCTCCTCTTGCAATCTTTCCCTTCTCAGTAAATGGCATCATCATCCTTTCAGTAACCCCAAACGTTGGGTTCACGCCTGGCTCCTTTCCATTTCTCATACAAAGGGCATTCAGTACCTTAGCAAGATCCACTGGCTCTACCTCCAAAATAGATTTAGAATCCGTTTCTCACCATTTCAATTATTATCTTAATGTCGGCCATCATCATATCTTGCGTGAATTTTCAAAGAAGCCTCTTAATTGGTTTCCCACATAATCCTAGCCCACACATTCTATTTCAGCATAGCAACTTGTGACTTTTTGAAAATAAATCAGCTATGATCTTCTCAAAGCCCTCCTAATAGCTTCTCATTGCACACGGAATGACAAAGCTTACGAGTCCTCCATGATGAGTTTCCCCTCTCTCTCCGACCCCATTTTCTCTATTCTCTCCCTTACTGTTCCAGTCAGACTGGCCTCCTCTTCACTTTTCATAGATGCTAAGCGTGCTCTCAACTCGGGGCCTTTGCACTGCCTGAAATACTCTTCCTGCTACATACCTGCACAGCATACTGCTGCTTTAAATATCTGCTCAAATGCCATGTTATCATTGAGACCTTTTCTCACTGCCTGTATCAAATAGCAAACCCTCTCCATTTCTCCCCCCCAGCCATTTTTTCCCTGCTTTATTTATTCTTTTGATTTTTTGTGAGGAAGATTGTCCCTGGGCTAACATCTGTTGCCAATCTTCCTCTTTTTGTCTGAGAAAGATTGTCGCTGTGCCAATCTTCCTCTATTTTATGTGGGATGCTGCCACAGCGTGGCTTGCTGAGCAGTTCTAGGTCGGCGCCCGGGATCTGAACCTGTGAACCTCAGGCCACTGAAGCGGAGCATCAGAACTTAACCACTACACCACCGGGCTGGCCCCTCTCTGCTTTATTTTTGACCATAGTGTTTATTACCTGGCATTCTATAATTTTACTCTTGTTTATTTTCTGTCCACTAGAATGTAAACATCCATTAGAGCTGGATCTCCATAAACTAGAATGGCATCTGACACATAACAGGCATTCAGTAAACATCTGTTGAATAAGTATTTCATGTATGATGCCAGCCTCTAGAGGTATAAAGATAAAAAAGGCATACTCATTCTAATGACTCAGTCTAGTTAATTGACAAGAAGAAGCCCATACAAATGATTACAGTACAGTGTGATAGTGTGCTTATCAAATATCCTTTAAGTGGATTAATACTAATCTTCATCAGAACTAGGTTTGTGAGATAGGCGTGCTGATATGCTGCTGAGGGGAGTGTAAATCGGGGCCACGTGTCTGGAGGGTATTTTGTAGTAAGTATCAAGGGTCTGGAAGAAGTTTGTGCCTTCAGACCTAGTCGTCCCACTTCTAGGAATACAGTCTAAGGAAATAGAGCTGCTTCAGTGTGAAAAAACGGAAAAGTTTAGGAACATGGTTAAATAAAGCATGGCGTATTTATAAGGTAGAATATAATGCAGTCTTGGGAAGAATTTTTTGCAGAATATTTAATAATATGGCAAAACGCCTTTGATAGAGAAAAATGTAAGACTCCACACCCAGCGCTTTCAGTTGTTTCTGTTAAGGTTTGGGATTGCAGTGGGAGACGGCCTTCCTTTTTATTGTGCACACTAAAAATATTTTTATGAACAGCTATTAGTTTTGTTAGTTTTATAAAAGTGCTTAAGACTCATTTAGTGGAGAAATAAAAACAGGATACATGACTGACTATATTCAGAATAATTCTAATGTTGTGTACATAGAAAAGAACTGAAAAGAAATACACTAAATATTAACAATGCTCATACATGGGTAGTTTTTCTTTTCTCTCTTTTTTTGTCATTTATAGATTTCCTACAATGAGCTTGCCTTTTATAATAAAAAGATAATTAAAACGGAAAATCAATTCTTCAATCTTCTCGAGATAATTGAAAACATTAGACTGTCAGAAAACTAAGATGTGAGAATCCTTGAATAAGAATTTTAATTTTAATACTTTTCAAAAGGAGAACCAAAAATTTTAAAGGGAATTGAAGATAAGCTCATTTCTTTTATTTTTTTATTTTTTGCTGAGGAAGATTCACCCTGAGCTAGTGTCTGTTGCCAGTCTTCCTCATTTTGTATGTGAGCTGCTGCCACAGCATGGCCACTGATGAGTGGTGTGGGTCCATGCCTGGGAACCAAACCTGGGCCGCCTAAGTGGAGTGTGCGGAACTTAACTGCTAGGCCAGTGGGGCTGGCCCTCTTTTAATTATTTTTAAACTTGGGTTTATAATACTATTAGACTTCAAAATTTTCCCATAGGGATTTCCATCCCTACCCATAGGGACATGTAATGTTGGAACTCAACATGGTGGTGTGCTTAATTCTCTGTTTATATAATCTGAAATGCTCTCTGATCTCACTATGGTTCATCATAAAAACAGTATGTGAGAGAAGACTAGAGCAACTGTCCTATTGGAAAACTAAAAAATTTTAAAAACAGCCTTTGGGCTGGGCCGGTGGCACAGTGGTTAAGTTCTCACGTTCTACTTCGGTGGCCCAGGGTTCACCGGTTCGGATCCTGGGTGCGGACCCATGCACTGCTTGGCAAGCCATGCTGTGGAAGGCGTCCTACATATAAAGTAGAGGAAAATGGGCACGAATGTTAGCTCAAGGCCAGCCTTCCTCAGCAAAAAGAGGAGGACTGGCAGCAGATGTTAGCTCAGGGCTGATCTTCTAAAACAAACAAGCAAACAAAAACAGCCTTCAATTATTGCATTCACTCAACAACTATTTTTTGCATGCCTTGTGTCACTAGGCACTGTCCTACCTCATAACTACCCAGGGAGTGGGGGTGGGAAAGCCTCCTCAAGGAAGTGCCTTTTAAGGCCAAGCACAGAGAGAGTGGGGTGGAGAGTGTTTTAGGCAGGAGGGACAGAACGTGCACAAAAATATGGCTATTGATCTTCAATTGATAGCCATGTCCAGTTAGGCTAACACAATCTTATTCTAACAAGAATATTAGAGTGCGTTTCCATCCCCGCGGCCCCTTCCCCTGAGTGTTAATACAGATCGTCTCCAGCATTCAGTGCTGAGTGAATTCTACTTTGCTCCATTTCTGCTGGATCTGGAGAATCAAAACGGATGACAGTCTCCTGCCTATTTTGAAATGGTATATATAGTGTCTCTGGAGGTCCTGGATGTTTAACTTGTTTCCTCATAAGTGTAGCTTCAAGGTATTGTTTCTTGCTGGAGTTCTGAATTGTGATTTATCTCTCTCAGTAGAAATATTAAATAAATCTGAGAAAACTCTAAAACCCATTTTTATTGTAATTTTTCTTATTGAATTCTGGATGTAGCTTTAAGATGACTTAGTAAGAGATGAGCGGTGACTCAAACTCAGATTGAAGCAATTTAAAATTTTACAGGCAGTTATATTTGATATAGAATTTCTCAGCTTATTCTAAATGGGAAAAAGTTTGGACCTCCAGAAGGGAAGAAATAGATGTCACAGCTGTTTCCACCTCATTTGTTCCACGGGACTCCTTTTCTGGCCTGCCTTGCAAGCTTCCTCCTGGGGTCTCTTGGCTACCTTCACTTCTCTGAGGCCCAGGACCTTGCTATGTCCTGAAGACAGGCCTAGTGTTGCAATAGGATTGCCCCTCAAAGCTAGGCAGAGTTTTCACATTAAAGGGGTTCAACTTTCTTATAAGTTACTTACTTACTTAATTCCTTTTATTTAGGTATGATTGACATATAACAATACATTAGTTTCAGGCGTACAGTATAATGATTAGATATTTGTATATATGGTGAAATGATCACCACACTTAGTGTAGACTTATCTAGTTAACATCTGTCACCACGCATAGTTACGAAAATGTTTTTCCTTGTGATAAGAACTTTTAAGATCTACTCTCCTAGCAACTTTCAAATATGCAAGACAGTATTATTAACTACTGTCACCACACTGTACATAACATCCACATGACATTTATTTTATAACTGACAGTTTGTACCTTTGACTACTTTCACCCATTTTGTCCACCCCACCCCCACCTCTGGCAGTCTGTCCTCTGTGTCTATGAGCTTGGTTTTTTTTTAAGATTACACATTTAAGTGAGATCATACAGTATTTGTCTTTCTCTGTCTAACTTATTTTATTAGCATAATGCCCTCAAAGTCCATCTGTGTTGTCACAAATGGCAAGATCTCATTCTTTTTTGTGGCCTAATAATATTCCGTTGTGTATATATGTGTATGTTTGTATATATATTATCTCACAACTTCTTTACCCATTCATCCATCAATGGACACTTACATTGTTTCCATATCTGAGCTATTGTAAATTATGCTGCAGTGAACAAATGGAACTTCAAGAAATAAAAAATACTATGTCCTCAAAGAAAAAAGCCACTGGATGGGATTAATAGCATATGAGGCGCTGCAAAAGACAAGATTAGTAAACTTGAGAAGCAATATACACTATCCATAATAAAGCATAAACAGAAGAAAACAAAGTCCATGTGACCTCTGGGACCATATCAAGCAGCCTAACATATGCGTGTATTAGTTTGCTATGGCTGCTGTAACAAATTACTATAAATTTAGTGGCTTAAAACAACACACATGTATTATCTTACAGTTCTGTAGGTTAGAAGACCGACTAGGGTCTCAGTGGTGTTGACAGGGCTGCATTTCTTTCTTGAAGCTCTAAGGAAGAATCCTTTGCTTTGCTTTTTCCAGCCTCTAGTGGCCACTTGTGTTTCTTGGCTCATGGCCTCTTTCCTCCATCTTTAAAACAAGCAACAGTGAGTCAGATCCTCACAGTGCATCACTCTAACTTTCTTTTATGCTTCCGTCTTCCACTTTTCAGGACCCTTGTGATTAGATGGGGCCCACTCAGATAATCCAGGATAATCTCCCTTTCCAAAGGTCCCCTTTGCCATGTCACCTAACATTCATAGATTCTGGGGGCTACAGTGTGGACATGTTTGGAGAACCATTGCTTTGCCTTCCACAACATGTAATTGGAGCACCAGAAGGAGAGGAGAAAGGAGGACAGAAAATATATCTGAAGAAATTATGACTGAAAAATTTTCCAAATATGATGAGAAATATAAACCCACAGACCCAAGAAGTTCAACAAACCCCAAGCAGAATAAATATAAATATAAAGAAAACTACCTAAGACACATCATAATCAAACTTGGGAAACCAGTGATAAAGAATCTTAAAAGCAGCCAGAGGGAAAAAAAAGACATATATATAATATGAGATACTTAGACAAGACGTACAGGGAACTGCACATCTGAACCTATGCAAGCCAGAAGAAAATGGATCGGCATCTTTAAAATGCCAAAAGAAAAATTCTCAACCTAGAATTCTGTACTCAGTGAAACTATCTTAGAACAATGCAGGTGAAAAAAAAAATTTTTCAGACACACGAAGCTGGGAGAATTCATTACCAGCAGGCCTCTAACTACAAGAACCGTTAACGCAAGTCCTTCAGACAGAAGGAAAATGAAGCCAGATGGAAATCTGGATCTATCTACACACAGGAATGAAAAGCACTGAAATAAGTGATTAAACATAAAAATGCTTTCCTGTTTTTAAGATTTTTTTAATGGATGTTTCACTGTTTAAAGCAATCATAATAATTATTATACATTATGGGGTGTACATCAAATGTAGAACTAAAATGTATGACAACAATGGCACAAATACTAGCAGAGAAGAAAAAGTAACAGTTCTGAGGTTCTTACACCTGCAGTGCTAGGATAATACTTGCAGGCAGAGAGTGATAAGTTGAAGATACACACTCTAACCTGTAAAGCAACCACTAAAGAAAGAAAAAGAGAAAACGAAGAGGGATAGCTAATAAGCCTACCAAAGACATAAAATGGAATCATAAAAGATAGACAATCCAAAACAGGGCAGAAAAAGGGAAAAAGGAAACAGGATGGGACAACAAATGGCGATATGGTAGATTTAAACTGAATGGCATCAATAATCACAGTTAATGTAAAATGGTCTGAACATTTCAATTAAAAGGCAGAGATTGTTAGATTAGATTTTAAAAAAGCAAGATGTGACTATATGATGCCTATAAGAAATCCACTGTAATTATAAAGACGCATATAGGTCAAGTGTAATAGGATGGAAGGAGCTATACCAGACTAACACTAATCAAAAGAAAGCTGGGATAGATGATATAGGACAAAGTAGATTTTAGAATAAATAGTATTACCAGGGATAAAGAAGGTTAGTTCATAATGACAAAGGGATTCATTCTTCAAAAGGTCAAGGGGCTGGCTTGGTGGCATAGTGGTTAACTTCACACGCTCTGCTTTGGTGGCCCAGGCTTGCTGGCCCGGATCCTAGGAGTGGACCTACACAGCACTTATCAAGCCATGCTGTGGCAGGCATCCCACACAGGAAGTAGAGGAAGATTGGCATAGATGTTAGCTCAGGGCTAACCTTCCTCAAAAAAAAAAAAAAAAAAATCAAAACAATCCTAAGTATTTATGTCTCTAAAAACAGAGTTTCAAAATAAATGAAGCTAGAACTGAAAGGCAAAATAGAGAAATCCATACAGCACCCCCTCACAATAATCAATAGAAGTAGACCAAAAAATCCGTAAGTTTATAGAAGATGTGGACAACACTATAAACTAAATTGACCTATTTGACATTTATAGTGTATCCCACCCCAAAACAGAAATGTACATCCTTTTGAAAGGCACTCAGAATATTTACCAATAAAGACCATATACTTAGCCATAAAACACGTGTCAATAAAGAGAAAAGGATTTAAATCATACAAAGCATGTTCTTTGACCAAACTGGAATTGAATTCAAACCCCACAAAATGTAGAATTAAAAAATGACAACAATAGCACACAGGACCAGAAGGGAGAAACGGAAGTGCATTATTGTAAGATTCTTACACTATTCATGAAGTTGTACGACTTTATTTCAAGTCAGACTGTGATAAGTTAAAGATGTATATTGTAAATCATAGAGCAACCACTAAAACACACAGGCACGCACGCAGAGAGAGAGCTAATAAGTCAACAGTGAAGGCAAAATGGAATCATAATAAACACTCAGTTAATGCAAAACAAGACAGTGAACAAGGAACCAAGAAGAGACAGAAAACAAATAGTGAGATTAGCTTTAATTCGTATATTAACTCGAAGAGGTAGATATTTTACAAATGAGGAACTGAGACTCAGAGACCTTTAAATGACTTGCCCAAGGTGACATGCCCAGTATGTACTGGGGCTGGGATTTCAGTTCAGGTTCCATGTCTCCCAAGGTCTATGCACCTTATTTAATGCCAAGGTGTTGTAGTATTGTATGTGCATGCATTCTAGCTACTTGTGTGTGTAGAATCATTTGGAGAACTAAAGCTACGTCTTCCTCAGTTGTGTATATGATTGACATTGAAATTTCTGCGTGCCTATATAACTAAAATATATTCTCACTTTTCAAATTACAGTGCAGCCACATAAAATTATTTCTCGAGTGTTTCCCCATCTGTCTTCACTCTCCCTCACAGGTCAGGATACGCCTAGATTCTCTCCAGTTGTGGAGTGGGATGAGATGGTGTCATCAGCCAGAAACATTGCTGTATGTCACCGTCTCACTAACCACAATTAGCACAACTAAACCGTTTCCCGCAAACCGCTTCAAATCTTTAAAAGTTTTTTGCTGTGTTCATCATCTATGTATATACACGTATATGAGCACAGGATACTAACATGTTAAAAAATGTTTTGGAGCTCCATGCAACATGCCAGGAAAAGATACAAGAAGCTGAAAAAATTAATTATGTCCCCTGACATCATAGAGCTAAAATTTTTATGAGGCATACAAACTTTATACAAAAAATCACAAAAATATATAATTATAATAGTCATAAGTGCTATGAAAGCAACAGAATACCATGATAGATAATAGGATGACGTATTTAGAACAATTTGAGGAGAAATAGGAACTACCCCTCTCACTCTCCAAAGAATTATTACCGAGTGATGTTATTCACTTTCCTTTCAAATTTCCAGGATATTCCTGTGGCTGTTCATCGTTATCCACAAATTCAACAGGAATAGCTGTTTTCTTCTTTCACCAACATATCGAAGACTTTGAAACTATGACAAAGCCACCAAGCTAGAAGCTGACATAAGTAATATTATTTAGTAATAAAACAATTCAACTTTAGCATGCTTGAACCCAAGTGATTTATTTTTCACACAATGTTTCTAGCGTCTCTTGAACAGGAAGGGCTGTCACCTGCAATTATTTTGAAAGTAATGTATCCTTTTCTTTCTACCCCACTAAAAGAATGATGCTTTTAAGAAGAAAGATTTAACTAGGAATTTTTCTTTACGACATAGGCTTTAACCGTAGAACTTTAGAAGGAAACTCTTCCCTTCCGGCACTCCATTTAAAAATGGGTGTGGGCCATTTACAAAGAGCTGTAAGACACGCTGTGCCAGTGCAGCCTACAGCGTGTGAGGGGCACACCCAGATCCTACTGCGTTCCCGGTGAGCATGTCCTGGGAGAAACCAAGCTGGGCGCGGTAGCGGGTGGAGCCCACTTCCCTGTCTCCCCAGGACCAAGACGAGATCTCGCAGGGACTATAGCTGATTCTCTCCAACCCGAGCCCGCTGGTTGGAGCCCAGGGCCCAGCCGCAGCTGGTGTGAAAGGTGCCCCTGTGTCGTTTTGAAAAGATCACATACTCTTCCTCCACATCCCACCTTTTTCTGGCGATGGGGAACTGGAGACCAAGGGCAGACCCAGGACTGACCACTGGCATAGCGCCCAGCACACACTTAACACTCAATAATACTTTAAAAAGAAGAAAAGAGAGAGAAAGAAAAAGAAATATAAAATAAAATGAGTGTTTCGCTTCAGATAGCTCAAAAGGGAGATGGAGCTGAAGTTAATTTCTGTTAGTTGTTGTAAGAAGCAGGGCAGGAAGAGACAGGAAACAATGACTTTAAAGGTACTTTACAGCAGCATTGCATCGTTATCTGGTTACTCGTTTGTAAAAGTAGCTTTATTTTAGGAATAAATTTAAATGACCAGATTTTAAATGTTCTCCCCAAGTATTTTCAGGGTTGGGCTCTTGGAACCCAGGCAATAGAAACACCTGCTCGCGGAACAGAGATCATTGCCCAGAGCAGAGGCGCGCAGACAGTTCCAGTCGCTGTTCTGATTAGAGCAAAGTGGGGAGGGGGCAGTGACATGCAGGGAATGCTGTGGGTGGCGGAGTCTGCAGGGTGGGCCAGCCTGCAACATAAGCGGGCAAGCTTGTCTGGCTAACTAAGGGAAGGAGTGTGTCTAGCACGGAATAATTGTCCTTAATAAAGGTTTCCTTATAAATATTTTTATTAGTGTGCCATAACGTTTTTAATATTACAGAATCCCCCAGATTAAGGCTTGGCATAATTTTCAGAAGGTATATGATTAGTTTTTAGGGAATTTGGGGGCGGGCACAAAGCTGCTTTGTTTCAGTAATGACCATAGCACAGTGCTTTTTTAAAATTGGAATTTTCACTTTTGGAACAGGCTCATCCACTTGTCTTTCTAATACCCTCTTTCCAGACTATTAATTTGGGCACTTCATTTTAACATTTTAGAACAATATATTTTCCTCCAAAGCCTTTCTATGTAGCCAAGAAGATCTATGAGAAGAAACAAAAAAAAAATCCCCATAAGATGAGCTGTCAGGGAAAAAGTGATTCTGAGCAGAGGAGAAGGTTCTAGATTAGGGGTCCTTAACATGGGAACTATGGGTAACCTTTAGGGGATTCAAGAACCCCTTGGAATTTGCTGGAAAATCCTGAGTATATGTTCATCTAGGGAGAGAGTCCCTAGTTTTATAAAATTCTCAGAGTGGTCTTGACCCCAGAGTCAGAATCACTCTTGTTATATGAATCAAGACAGACTAAAGTTATGCTGCAGTAACAAATTAACCCGGAGACCTCAGTGGCTTAAATCCACAGTTGCTTCTCACTCCTTAAGTTACTTTCAACTGCTGTCAGACAAGATATCTGAGTTCAGAGCTTGCGCTGCTCAAAGACTCCTACACAGGACCCCAGAAAGGGAGGGATCAGGTCCCTGGACATCACATGTCCTTACCTCTGGGCAAGTTCCTCCCTTCTGTTTACCCATCAGATTCTATCCTCCTTGCAGACAAAGAGGGGACAGAATCCCTGTGGGGAAGTGACAGCAAGGTCGAGTAGATTCCACATGGATAAGTTGGAAGAAATAGTTTGTAATGTTTTTGTTAGTGTCGAGGAAGGGGGAGAGTGGGTGGCAGAGAGGGGTGAAGGAAATGTCTTATTTCTGAGGTTAGGTTTTGAACACTACAATTTACCTTCCAGGAAGCATTCTAATATGCTTATTATCTGACTTCACCTATTTCCACGTAGAAATAGACAGCTTACAATAATAAAGCACTGTTACAAAAAACTTTCAAAGATAAATGCAAAGAAAAGAACAGAGAAAGATGGTGGATGGTGGTAGAGAATAAGCATACCAGAAAAGCTGAGCTAAGGGAATACTGAGGTATAACTTAACATTGGGCTTCCTGGCAGCCAAGGAAAAAAAGGAGACAACGATAAGAAACTTGGACAAGTGGTTGTAAAAACCTGATGGTTCTAGGGGACTGTATTATTTCGATATTCATTTAGGCACTGCTAGTAAATAGCTGCATGAACTTGAGCACGTTACTAGAATTTTCCTGTAAGTGATGGTAATTGCCTGCTGAATAAGAAGATCTCTAAATTCCTTCTATCCATAGCTTCTCAATTATTATTATTATTATTATTGGAGGAAGATTAGCCCTGAGCTAACATCTGTGCCCATCTTCCTCTACTTTATACATGGGATGCCTGCCACAGTGTGGCTTGATAAGCGATGCGTAGGTCCACGCCAGGGATCCAAACCAGCAAACCCCTGGCCAATGTGCGACAACTTAACTGTGGCGCCACCGGACAGGCCCCATAACGTCTCAATTACTAATGACACCAAAGAAAGGGCTTCTTCTATAGCTTTCACCTGGATTATCCACCTCTTCATTAAACAAATATTTATAGTTCCCCATGGATTCATGAGGATTTTCCCCATTAAGTCTCCTTAAGGAGAAATGTGACAGAATTCTCCCATCTTTATCAATTTTAAAGCTGTCATGTATTTCACACATCACGTGCCTGGTTTTGGCTTTGACATTCTTCTACAGTCACAGAAAAACAGTCTATCCAAAAATACACCAGAAACTGAAAGGGTAACTATTTAGCACAAAATGTTAATAGAAAACACAACACAAGGCACAATCAAACACATTTATTATGTTTTTTCAATTGAATTGAAAATGCTTGCGTGTTGCCAGGAAGGAGAAAGAGTCATTGCCACTGGTACAACAGAAGAGACAGACTAGAAGACATTTTCATCCCCCGGTCCGCGTATCTCGACAGGCCCTGAATTTCTCCCTGGAATCTGGTGGACAGTGAAGAGTCTGTCTGTGATCTGACTTGCTGTTGGTGGGTGGACCCTGGGTTTTAAAAAATGTCTATATTTATAGTTACATTTACTGGTCCCTCTACTTCTATTCAGCCACGCAGCCTACTGTTTCTATTTCATTTCCATTAGTGGTAGGCTTAAACATTCTTGTTCCCTCATGAATTTTGATTTTAATACTAAAAGGTAAAAAAAAAAAAAATTCAGGATTAATCTGGTCCGTAACATTTGTGTGCAATAAGAATGAATGTTTGTCTTAAGGCTATATTTCCAAACCATGTTCTAACCCATTTTATTAAAATTTCACGATTGATAAGAACGAGGACCAAGATATTCCATTTGAGATGTATTTCATCTCACCGTGTTGGTTTACTTCTTTATTGCAGCCAGCATGTTTCTATTTTAGATGTATTTTACCCCACTTTATTTAGGTTTAGCAGCAAGCATGTTTCTTAAATCGCAGGACCAAGGATTTCAGGGGGCTGTTGCTGAAGCGTTGAGACTGTGTGTCTATGGAGCCCTAGGACTGAATCAGAACCAAGACTCACCTGGAACCCAGGAAGTGCACCAATATTCATCGGTGCTTTTTTTCAGGCCAAATTGAGGGATGAATTATAGTTTGATCAGCCAGAGCTGGGTGGACTTTAAAGGTAGTTACTGTTTTACTAGCCTAATTGGTGCCACTTTTTTCTCAGTCTTGAAAGTCTTATAGATGCTACCTTCAAAGATCACTTTTATTGGAGTGGTTTTCACCTGGAGTTGGACCACCTGGATTAGTATCTTGGCTTCACTACTTTGCCACTACTAGCTCTGCGACCTTGGGCAATCTCTCCAAGCATCAGTTTACTCCTCTGGAGAGTGGGGATAACATTAGTTTACCTCATAGGCTCGTTAAGATTCAATGCAATAATGATAGCAAAGCACTTAAACTACTGATTTAATAAATGTTAACTTTTCAAATTATTAAGCCTTAGGAGGTCATTAGTGTAAAGAAGTCAACTCTGGGGATCAATGAGGTGAAACCAAAGAGAGCTTTGAATGGACTCATCTCCATTACTGATTGTGCTGAATATCTGCCCTTGATCCCTTCTCCACCTCCCTCTGTGCCCCAGGAGGCTGACCTGTATGGACATCAATGGCTTCTCCTGCCCTCTGGTTTTCAGCTGCTTTCAGCTAGAAGGGAGCATCAGAAGGAGACGGAGGGAGGAGAGAGGTCAGTGTGTTGATTTTCGGGGCTCCTTCCTTGCAGGCTGTGCGAAGTCTAACCGTGTTCCTCATGTGGAGACCCTGGGGCCTGGCTGGTAGCCCTCTCCACACAGCCCTGCTGATGCCTGTGCCGCCACCCACTCACTCGCCTCATGCCTTCAGGCTGACGACAGCGCCCTGGCGGTACTAGTTCTGGGTACTACAATCTCCCTAGTAGTTCCAGTCCACTTTGCCCACACCTTTTTTTTTTAAAGTTTTATTGGGACAGTACACGTGTTCTTTTTTTAATGATTGGCACCTGAGCTAACATCTGTTGCCAATCTTTTTTTTCTTCTTCTTCTTCTCCCTAAGGTCCCCTAGTACATAGTTGTATATTGTAGTTGTGAGTGCCTCTGGTCATGCTGTGTGGGATGCCACCCCAGCATGGCCTGATGAGCGGTGCCATGTCCGCGCCCAGCATCGGAACTGGCGAAACCCTGGGCCGCTGAAGTGGAGCACGCAAACTTAACCACTCGGCCACGGGGCCAGCCCCAGCCCACACCTTTGTACCAAGTGTCTCTATTAAACTCTTTTCAAGTTGACTGTGCCACCTGTTTCCTGACAGAGTGGCTGAAACACCGCGTGTGTATCACTGTGTCTAAGTGAGGTCTGAATGTCAACTTTAAGAGGAGGAGAAAAAAGAATGATTCAACTAGGATTTGGGAGTACACCAAATCATATATGACTAATTCTTTCCCCGAACTGACATGTACTGTGGCTGAGGTGGTCAAACTTAACTGTCTGGGTGTGACAGAGACACAGACTCAGTGGCACCGAATTTTCTCTATACCTGATTCAGCTTTTGAAGATAGCTTTATTTGGGGGAACAAGTTGCTCAGTGGAACTTGGGATTTTCTCATAATTTATAATAGGTCTTTGTCATTTTTCTCCAAATGGTTACCCAGCCATTGGCTACTGCTTTGGTTCTTGGTAACCATCATGCTGCATGATGTAGTGCCAGGCACATCAAGCTGTCAATATGTTGCCTGAATGTGATCAAATTTAAAGGGATTGTATCATAATACATTTGGTCCCTTAACTGTGTGAACTGAGCAACATTCTCCAAAATTTGCCTACCTAGTATTGACTATTCAGGATGTTTTATATAAATGAGACCATACAATACGTGGCCCTTTTTGTCTGGATTCTTTCATTTAGCATAATGTTTTCAAAGTTCATTCATGTCATGGTATACATCAGTGTTTCCTTCCTTTTTTTATGGCAAAAGAGTATTCCATTGTGTGGCTATACCACATTTTGTTTATCCAGTCATCAATTGATGGAAATTTGGGTTGTTTCCACTTTTTGGCCATTACAAATAATGCTCCTGTGAACACTTGTGTACACGTTTTTGTGTACATACGTGTTTTCAGTTCTCTTGGGTATATACCTGAGTTGAATTTCTGGGTCATATGATAACTCTATATTTAGCTTTTTAAGGAAATGCCAAAATGTTTTTCAAAATGACTGCACCATTTTATATTCTTACCAGCAACGATGGTTTCAATGTCTCCAGATTCTTGCCAACATTTGCTATTGTGTCTTTTTCATTTTAGCCATCCTAGTGGTATTTTCATTGTAGTTTGATTTGCATTTCCCTAACGACTAATGATGTTGAACGTCTTTTCATGTGCTTATTGGCTATTTGAATATCTTCCTTGGAGAAATCATATTCAGATTCTTTGATCACTTTTAGTTGGGCTATTTGTCTTTATTGTCGAGTTCTAAATATTCTGGCTACAATTCTCTTACCAGAAATATGACTTGCGAATATTTTCTCCCATTCTGTGGGTTGTCTCTTTGTTCTTCATGGTGTTCTTTGAAGCACAAAAGTAATGAAGACTAATTAATTCATTGTTTTCTTTTGTTGCTGATGTTTTGGGGTGTCATATTGAAGCCACTGTGTAATCCAATATCATAAAGATTTAATCATATGTTTTCTTCTGAGACTTTTATAATTTTAGCTCTTACATTTAGGGCTCCAATCTGAGTAATTTTTTGCATATGGTGTTGAGGTAGGGGTCCAACTTCATTCTTAGGATAGGATGTGGATATCCTATTGTCCCAGCACCATTTGCTGAGAAGACTATTCTTTCTCCATTCAATTGTCTTCGCACCCTTGCTAAAAATGAACTGACCACAAACGTAAAGATTTATTTCTGTTGGCTATCTGGGCTCCTGCATGTCCATATGTATTTTAGGATCAGCATGTCAATTTCTGCAAAGAAGTCACTGAGATTTAGAAAGGAATTGCAATAATCTGTAGATAAGTTTCAGGAGTATTGCCATCTTAACAATATTAAGTTTTCCACCCCATTATTATGGGGTATCTTTACATTATTTAGACCTTTTAATATTTCTTTCAAGGTTTTGTAGTTTTCAGTGTACAAGTCTGGCACTTATTTTGCTAAATTTATTCTTAAATACATTATTATTTCTAATTATTATAAATGGAATTGCTTTCTTAATTTCATTTTCAGGTTGTTCATTGCTAATGTGTAGAAATACAATTGATTAAATTGATCTTGTATCCTGCGACATGCTGAATTTGTTCCTACTACTTTTTTGATCTGTAGCTTTACCCTGTGCATCCTGCTACAAAATATTTAAAAACCCAAGTTACTTAATATTCCTCATTTAATGCTTTAGAATAACAAAATAATTTAAATTTCATTTTAACTGATATCCTCATTCAAACCCAAATTATTTGGACTAAATTATGACTTTCTCATCCCAAACTGCTGGTTAAAACACTGTATCTTCTAGTACAAAAATAAAACATTTTTATTTTCCCTAAAAATGAAATGATACGTTTTGTCTTAGTTTTTACTGAGTCTGATTTACAAAATGACATGTATTCAATTTTGCTATTCTATAATGGGTATGTCAGATTTCTATTTTATGCAATAACTGGAAGTGGGAAGCCACAGCCATGCAACCTTATTTAGCCATAGCTACTTTGCTTTTGTACTCAGATCATGTTTGAAAACCATAGATGAGCAACATTTGTTCATTTTTAAAGGTCATGAGTAGCAGCTGTGGGGTTTTTTTCCTCCTTGATGGAACAGTGCTGTGAGAAGGAAGCATGTATGTTTAATGTGTGAATGTATAAAATACTGAATGAAAATCCTCCTGGATTCCCTGTCACTCCTAGATCATTATTGGATGTCCCTTTCATTCATTTGGAAACAAATTTTTTGGGTGATTTTTGGTCAGTTCCCTGGCACAAAGGAGTACCGTTTACTTGGGTATTAAGCATATAACATTTTCTTGGCATTCAGAGATAAGCAGAAAAGCCTTAGCGTCAGGGAGAAAAAAGTTCTCTTTTCAAAAAAACCAGAAAAGCTTCTTCAACGAATTGGAGAAAGATGCAAAAAGCAAATTCAAACACTTAACAGAGACTTGACATTTATTGTGCAACTTTATCTCCAACAGAACATGTGGCATTCTAGAGGTATATGAGGTAATAAAATCAATACTCCAATTAGAACACCTGAAATAACTGGCTTCGGTAACAAATGTTTCTCATAATTAAAAATATTGAATGTTTAAAAAACTCTTATAACATTTTAAGTTCCTAAAAGAAATGTGCCTAACACTTAAAAAACAACTTACTCTTCTATATAAATTGTTCACAAAAAAATCTTGCTATTCTATATTACACTATGCATTTATAGTTTTATTAACATATCCCTAGTGGGTATTAACTCTACACAGTACAATCAAATAGAAATTATTCATAGAGAATCAACAAGACTCCAACAATAAAAATATTAGGATCGATGGATTTGTCACAGTTTCTCCACAAGTGTTCATCATAGAAAACAGAGTAAAGGCAAGTGGCCCCCGGGTTAGGCTGCTACATGAAGTTTCAGAGAGGAGAGACGTAAAGGCAAAGCTCACACTGGGCAGGGGCCTGCTGGACCAGTGACCTTGAAAGCTTCAGGACCCACCTCATGGTCTGGCATGTCCTGTTCCCAAGAAACACAAGCCAGGCCCTCACGGCCTTGGCATGCTCTTGATCTTAAACACAGCCAAAGAGATGTTAAAGCCAAAATTACAGAAAAGAATCAACAGATCACTGTATTTTCCTACAAAACCTTCACAACAGTTCTCACAGAGACATCATAAATTAAAACCCTCTCCAAAGCAGACTCATCAATTCAAAGGCTACGAATACAACAGACGGGAAAAGTGAACGGAGCATTTGGCTGACTGATGCCCAGTGCCATTTCTAACATCTAGGAGTTCCCAAGGAACATCACTTCTCTGAGTTCAGATTTTTGCTTTTCCATCCCTGCATTTTTGTACTGGAAACCTCTGAAATAAATGTGAACAAGTAAGGGATTTTAATTTATTCACTACTTTAAAATTTTTCCTAGTCTTCGTCATAGGATCTTACGTAAGTCAAGCCTTATGCAGAAACCTTGGCAGTTCCCAGAAGATATGTGGTTCATATGCTCCTACTTAAGCATCAACATACTTTAAAGGTGGCTTTTAACAACACAAGTATCAACTTTTCCTCAGTGGCATAAATTAAACAACAAATCCATTCCAAAGTCTTGATGGGCTTTGGGAACTTTTGACTACTGGGGAAAACTGAACTAGCCACTCTACTTACTAAGCCCAAAGAGATCCTCTTATTAGCTGACTACCCTGGGCATGTTCTTATCAATACAATGGGGATAACAACAGTTAACACCCTCAGAGGGTGGTTGTGAGGATTAAAATGAGAGGATGCATTAAAGTGCTTAGCAAAGTACCTGGCACACAAGAACTCAACGGATATTCGCTATCGTTACTATTGTTGTTGCTGTTAGTGGTTCTGGATGGGCCGAAACAGTTTTCTAACATGGCCAAGACCCATCTGGCCACTCGTGTTGGTGCAGTTATTCTGAGAATGAACAAGCTTTTGAACAAGTCTTTTTAGCAGATGTATTTTCACTGCAATTTGGGGACTCGTGATTCAATGAAAACCTAGCCCTTATATTAGCCAGCTATGGGTGGTCACGAGTAAAATTAATCTGGTCACTTTTACTGCAAAAATTTGGTCATTTAGTGCTTTCAATAGCCAAACTGACCACGTTTGGTCATTAGAAGAGCAAAGTCCAGTCCTCTCAATGCTTCTTGCAATTGAATACTATGGAGGGAAAAGGTGGTCTCTAATGTGTAAATCTATCAGTTACAGTTTTGAATTTTAGAAGTTAGAAGGGAAGTATCAATGGGTTATTATTTTTGCACTCCATGGTGTCTCGTATCAATTCTTCACTCTCCTCTAAAAAAACAACACAAATAGAAGAACCAACACCACTGGCTGACAATGCAAGGAACTCTGCAGAGGGCCATCAGCTGGGTGACATTTTCTTGAATTATTCCAAGCGAAGTGGTTATTTTTATTCAGTACTTATACCACTGAAAGAAGCCATCATTATGTTTAGAAAAATATTCATAATGATACAGACTGCTGTTTAGACACATTTACATTAGAGTTCTGACTCAAGCACTCTATTTGACATGTTTTGCCAAGCAGTTCTGGCAACTGTCGCCACATTAAACATACACCAGCGAGACTGGCACCATATGTGCAAAATCATTTTCTATTACATTTCTAAAATTTGTATATAAGAGCTGTCAAAAATTACACAGATCTGTACTGTAAAATGACACAGCACTGAATGAGAAAAGTTATACACTTTAAATCTTTCATAAAAATGAAGTTATCCAAGAATGAGATTTTAAAAAATGACTGAAATCTAAGAAAAAACTAAGGAGGTAGTCCGTGGGTATTAAGTGTAGATTCCAGAGCATATGCTGAATGACGGAATCCAGATGAGGGCAATGTATGGTTGTTTTTCTGAAAATAGTGCATGTTTCACCTTACATTATGCTCTATCCACTTTCTGATAGTAACAGATGGAGGACAAGCCATTAAAGTGGCAGGAAAATGTAGATCCCCAAGTTTGTATTTTTGTCTAGGTTTTAGGAAAACATTTGATATTACAAGAATAGTTACTGGACTTAAAAAAAACATTCCATCGACATCTGATATATGAAGTAGTTGGATCCAATCATATATTGTAATATATCCTTATAATTCTGATGAAGAAATCTCTTCGGTCAATGTGTTTATGACTGATGAAGGGCTAAGAAAAATCCAGAATGTAAAATCACCCACTTGCTCTGCAGCTGTGAAGTAGCTACACGTATCTCTCAATTCCCCTACCAAAGGAGATGATAGCAATTTTCTGCAGACACTCGAATATTATGCTCTACATTCCTAGTGACGCCGTATGAAACACAAACGGGGACAGTAACCTAAATACTGTGGTGGAAATGAGGAAAACTGAGAGTGATGTCTGGATCCAAGAGCTGGATGAAACATTTTCAAGTGAAAAAGGGAAGGTACAAACTCATATTTATAGTTTTTCTCCATAAGCATTTAACATGGCGGTTACAGCACGAGATTCTGCACCATGTACCTTCCAAGGAGACAGTGAGAAATGTGACTTTAGTAACTGCTGGAAGAATACTGCTTCCCTCCACAGGTTCCTGGCCTACATCCTCCCATGCAGATGACTGGAGGGTTATCCGGAGCCCAGGGAAACTGCACTGGGGGCTTCGGTTCACTGTGCAAAGCAGGCACGCTCTTTGTGATATGATTGTAATGTGGGGAAACACAGGACACCTCAAGACATCATCACTGTTGGTAGGTATGGACTCTTCTGACAGCTGGGTTAGAGACCACACCTGGGCACTGACAAGAATGCCAAATTTAGTCTTTGGTGACAGGCCAGCCCTGCGATCTCCTTCTCTCACCAATGAAGTGGAGCACAGCTACATCCTGAGCTGGTTTAATTCAATCCATTTTTATACCAATGCTAAAAGGACTCAAGAAGGATTCTAAGAGCTGATGTGAGTCTAAGCTTCTTGTCGTGAGACAAAGACGTTAAGAAAATCAAATCCAGAAAATAAGCAACATCTTCTGGTATCCAAAGACATCAACTGAAAGGCTGACAGAGCAATGATAGCATCCAATCTTCCTAGTGGTGAACTTTTAACCTTGCTACATAGAGACCACGCTGGTCTTACCACAAAATAGATGAACACTCTTTGCACGCCCTGATTGAAAAATCAGGTGACAATACAGGCAACCACCATGAATCAGGTAACAGATCAGCCTTAAAGGTGAAACTCAAATGGTGGCATGGGGAGACAGCAGAACATCTAAGCAGATGCTGTGTCAGAGCCCAAGTGGCTGTTAGTGCCTGGGTCAGGCAGTGGGCGAGGCTAAGGGAATACAGTGACCATCCAAACAATGAGAGTGTAATGGAACCTCTGACAGGGGGCAGGATCCTAGGTCCTAGACCCTGGAGAGGCATTAGAACTGGCTGAGGGATGTTGAAGAAGCCATTCACCTTTCTGAGTTTGGTTTCCTCATGTGTATAAGAGATGGCCAACATGGAGTCCCACCATTTTGGAATCGGAATCTGTGAAGGACTGGAAAACAGCTGATAGAGAAATAATTCACCCAGATGGGGGTGGGGAAAAGAGGTCAGATGTGCCTTTGGAGCAAAAGGTGTGTGCAACCACGAGGCTTGGGAGGCCACCCTAGCAGCCTTCTGAGGTGACAGTTACAGCCAAAGTGAAGGTTCCTGTCACCCTCTCTCAGAGCAGTGTGCAAGCACTTCATCTTTTTCTTTAAGCATGCCAACACATAAGGCTGTGGAGAGTGAGTGCAGAAATGATCTCATCATCATCCTAAGTGAAGACCACAACAAAGGGTTCTAAGATGATGTTCAGATGTGAAGACTTGAGGAATTCTCAAGCTTGCAGGAAAATGATAAGGATTGGAAGGGTTTTTTTTCAAAGCAGTGGTCAAATATTGCTGCAATAGAAAAAAGGACACTGTACTCTGCAGTAAGGATATCCAAAGCCCAGTGCAAAAAATGAAAAAGTAAGATGCAAAGACAGTTGAGGTTATGGTGGTATTTTTCTTCTGGCCAAGACTGCATGTCACCAAAGAATCTTAGAAGATATTGACTTCCTACACCTCTAAAAACTCTTGAAGAAAGATCTTTCTTGCTCGGATAGCCAAAGATATTAGTCTCATGGTTCCCATAAGTAACATTGCATTTGCCCTTATCAATTCTTTTACTTCCAAATTTTAGCTACCTTGCCCAAAATAGGATCGAAGTATTAGTTATCCCCACACCATTGAACAGATTTGACAAATGACCATCTCTATAAACATTAAACTTTCCAATGGATGAAACTAATAACCATAACAAAAGCTAAAGGACCTATTTCTAGGGCTGTGCATACAGTTGGTGCTAACTAATTACTGAAGGTAAAGGATAATTTATTATTTTACTTTGACAAATAATGACAAAAAAAATCCTCTTTATAAATGGATGCTCATAAATTTTAAATGAATTTCCAACCAATTTTGAAAACCCTTAGTTATGTTTGTAGAAGACGTTAACAGCCTTCAATAAATGCTGCCCATTTAGCCCTTTGCTCTACACAGAACGCAGTCATCCGGATCGGTGTGACAAAGTAAGCTGCTCCTGCCTTCCAAAGTTTCAGAAACAGATCCTAGCAACTCTACAGCATTCATTCATGAGAAACGATACCAAAGTCACTACAAATTTCACAGATGGAGCCCAACAAATTAACCAGGGGGAAATGAGTGGGAGTGATTCAGTGTTAACTTAGCCAGAACTTGTAGTTCAAGGGAATACTTGGGGCAAGGAGGCACACGACAGCGGGATGAAACATTTTCATCAATGACAACAAAAAACAAAGTTTTATGCAAATTCTAAAGATCAGCTCAGCACAGAAAGACCTCAAATTTCAGAGAAATTATAGACAAGCCCATTGCATAGTTGTCAGAATGGCCCTGAAGCTGTGTGTACACGATTCCAGAACATCTGGTCAATTCAGGGAATACCATGAGTCACACCACTTGTTGGGTCTTCAGTGCACCAAACAACTGACTGAAATTCTCATTGCTCAACCCATCACTTTGGCATTGTGTCAACAAAGCCTGATTTAACGCTATGGAAACTGTGGATCTATGAACCTACAAAATCAAGCATTTGAAAATGGTTTTGGATCTTTGGATGTTTCTTGACTGAAATACTGAAAACTTACTGTTTGTAAACTCCAGAGATCACATAGTGTCTTCTGGATCAACATGGTAGAATTTTTTTTTGGTAAAAATAACGGAGAAAAACAGCTGACTTCCAATTAATCACCGTCTGGAGGTGGCCTCTGTTAGCTGGCCTCTTTTTAACAACAGGCTTTGACAATAGAGACAGACGTCACCTCTCCTATGTCTTTGCTGAGAAGTATGAATTCAAGTCTTTGGAAACCATAAAGACAACTTATTAGAATTCAGAGAATGCTCGTTCCTTGTTCCTTAAAACAACTCCATGTCTCTACTTTCTCCCACAGACAGGGACACTAACCCAATCTTCCTGGGGACCAGCTCTGCTCAGGGAGAAGAGCTTATTTGAAGATTTCAGACAGGTGACCAGGAGCTCACCTCTATTTTTCACCCTCACGGTCTAGCTCGTAATCATCTAAAATCAATCGTGGTTTTTCCTTTTTATAATATAATATTCTGAGAGTCTGTTGTAGGCTTCACAGACTTCCCAAACAACCCTAAAATGGATTTCTATTTGGGAACAGTGGCAGTGGATCAAGAGAGTTAAGGTTTAGGATGTGTAAAGTCTGACAGCATAACATGCTTTGGACTCCAAGGTGACGGTAACAGGACGTTCACAATTGGAACTCTTGAGAGGACCAGCTGCTACAGTGGAAAGAATGTCCACTAATCCCCAGACCCATCCTGGGAATTTTTATTGAAGACTTCATCCTGGGAAGCCTGGTGATCGATCCCTTCATAAAACGAGCCACCGTTGTGCAGGAAAGTCCCTACCGCCCGCCCCTGCCGGGCGTGACCCACAGCATCGCTGAAGACTTTGTTGATTTGTTCCTCCGAGGGCATCCACCAGTCGGGGTTGGAGGTACAGTGCATCCTAATGAATTCTGTGGGAAGATACACAACGATAAAAAAAAGAGAGAGAAAAACAGCTGATTTTTGCGGAAATGAGAGGACAGTCTGCTCAAACTTTGACAGATGCTCTATAAGAAAAGCTTTATGGGAAATCCAATGTAATGCCATGATGATGCCATTCTTTAGACTCAACTTATTCCATACACATTTTCTACTCATGTGCTGAAGTAAAAAGCACGTAAGTGAGAGGGTGGTCCCTCTAAGGAACACTTGCTACTGAAATGAAGTGTAAATTTGATTTGTGTGATGTGTGAGGCACCATACCTGGTAAAGTTATTGCGTACATTTCAAAACCCATGTTGTTACCTGCTCACCTTTTTAGAACGTTAACCTTCTCCAGAAGCACAGCAAATATCATTAGCATGGTATTCTTTAACCAGCTACCAATCTGTAGATTATGTTCAATAAAATAACAAAATCTCAATGAGAGAGAAACCGCTGAAGTTTTAGTTCAGAAGAGGTTTCCACATTCTTAAAATGTATCATTGGCTATACTTATTTCTCTAATGGTGATATCTATACATGTACAAGTTGTTTTTTAAATGAGATTTCCTCTAAATATTTAATTTCACCAGAAAGCAATTAGCATGCCTGGAAGAGTAAATATATCAAAAGTAGCTAAGACTCCACTGAAACAAACTCAGCTTCCCTTAGGTTGAGCTCAAATTAACCCTTCCTCTGTTTTCTCAGGAGGTCAAGGCACATACATAATTTCTATGTAGCTATTTTAATATGAACACCTATAAACTGAAGTGAGCATTTTGGAAAAAGTTCCAGGTCAAATTATGGTTTTCTTTTTTGCTGAGGAAGATTTGCTCTGAGCTAACATCTGTGCCAATCTTCCTCTATTTTGTATGTGGGTTGCCGCCACAGCATGGCCGCCAATGAGTGGTGTAGGGCATGCCTGGGAACTGAACCTGGGCTGCTGGAGCAGAGCACACCAAACTTAACCACTAGACCACAAGGCCGGACCCAAACTGTGTTTTTTTGCATAGCTGATTGCAAGTTCAAGGTGACTATTAGTTGCACACCATTTCTTCTCCAGCACTGCTTTCTCTACAATAGCTCTGGGTGTAGGGCTGGATTTGTCTGAAATTTCTTGGTGAAATCCTGCCCCTATTTGCCTTTAGGAGAAGCTGACACTTTCAAGTACCTGGATCAGAACAATCTCATGAACTGAACTGTGCCCATCCCAGGAAAGTCTAGCTTCACAGAGAAGCAGAGGCATCCCCTGCAATTCTGTGCCTGAGGTGAGAGCCTTATTGGCTTCGGTCATGGGAGGAAATCCAGGCTAAGGGATGAGGATGCTGCAACCCTGCAACTCTATGAATGTGCTGCTCTGTGACCTCTCACCCTTCCCCCTCCTCAGTATGTACTGCTGAGACAGGGCTTTCCCTAATATTGTGGCAAAGACTGTTAAAAGCTGAAAGTCGAGCTTATTCTGTTACACACATCGGAAGCATCTTTACAGCCCCTCTCACCTCTAGGGACAAACCGACGGGGCGGTCAGCCTGGAATTTTATTCCATCCCCAAGGCACCCTGCTTTCCATCACTAAGGGTCTGAGGCTTTGTAGGCCATTCTAATCTGGCTCATCACAAGGATGTCCACCTGGAGAGTCACCAGGCATAAACTTTTAGAAAGGGCATCCCAGCTGTGTCACAGGAAGGTCCTAGGATTTAAGGCTTTGGGACAGACATATAAATGCTCTAACCGGCTGCCATGAAACAGACGATCACCACTTCTTGCCTGTGTATTCTCTACCCAAGGGCTGGGTGGAAGCCTGTGAGTCGTGTCCCTAAGTGAGGAATGAGCTAGAGAATGGAGATGCTGGTTAGGCAGCCTGGACTGTGTCAGTCACAGTAAGTCCAGGAGCATTCTGAGGGCAGTGGCATTAGTGCTTTGGAAGGTGTGTCAATCCCTCAGTTTCACTGACTTGCCAGTTAAAATGTAAAACGTTTAATACAAATTTCTGGAAAGGGATACTGCGTGAGGCCCCTTATCCTGACTCCCTAAGAAGCCTCAGAGAAACGTCCCCAGGTACACACAGAAAGCACTCTCAGGAAAGCTCCCAAGCTCACCACTGCTTCTCGTTACTTGTGGTGAGTAATTCCGCCAGCTCTGATGACAGTGGGCAATAAAGGAAACTGCAGCTAGTTTGCTAAGACAGACTGAAAATTTCCATCAGCCAGTCACTCTGAGTAAGCGGAATTTTCAGACTGGCCAACGGGGTGGGCTCTGGAGCACCTGTGCCTTGTTAATACTGGCGTTTTCATTCTCGGTGGTTTTCTCAAGTATGAGGCACCTGCATCAGAATCACCTGGGGCGGCCGTGAAGCGCAACAATCCACGCCTCCCGCAGCCCGGCCCCAGGCCAGCTGAATCAGCAGCTCAGTGTGGACCTGCAGAATCTCCACTGCTAACAAATACTACATCTGCGTCTTAGACACGCTAACGCTGCCGAATCACTCGGGCATCCCAGGAGGGAGTGTCCTTTTTGATAAGTAAGGCCTTCTCACTGATAACGTTTTTCACTGTGATGTCCTCGCCAGAAAATATCTTGATCCCTGTCCAGAGTAAGTCAAGATTAGGTCTTTCCAACCAATAAAATTGCTGTTGAACTACACAGGTTAATATTTGAGCTTTCTGATATGGATTTTTCAGGTATGAACAGTGTTTTTGTGGGCACTGTAATCTTTCTACTTGTCTAAGTCTGTGCTTATTTGCACCTGCTAAATCAACTGTGTACCTCTTGATTCTCCTCCTCACCCTAGCTGCAAAGTAATCAGCTGTTAATATTGATGAAATGCTATTATCTAAGCAGTATTTTTAATACAGGAACTTTTTAAAAACTGATAAAGTTTCGGCAAGGTATACTTTAGGCACTAAGGAAAATTAAATTCTAAATAAACTTGGGGGCAAGTATTCTTGAGAAGGTAGCTAGATGGGGAGGGACAGGGGGCGGGCCATAGGCTGCAAAAGGAAATCATTTTACTAATTTTTTTTTTATTCCATGTCTTCCCTTCCTCTGTGATTTCCCAACGCGCCAGTTTTGCTGGAGGTGGTCTTCTCTGGTAGCAAAGAAAATCTGAATTTAAAGCGTGAAACATGAGGTGCTATGCGATGCTTATGTGCCATTAAGTGAGAACACCAAGGCTAAAGCAAACGAAGAATTTTTAAAGAATTTCTCGATACCAAGTAGATGGGCCACATGAAGCCTAAAAGGTCTCAGAGGAAAAAAACCAAAATACAGTAAAGGCTGAACACTTGCACGGGGGAGCCACAGCCAATGCGGTGAAATGAGATCACAGATGGTGACACTGAGCGGAAGGATGCAGTACCTCGGAGGCATGTTACTTTAACTGGATCCAGAGGGCGTCTTTCAGGACCTGTCTCTCCTGACTGCACTGACCTTTTCCTTTTCCCAAGGCCGCATGAGTACTTAAGCTCATCGGTTGTGAAAACAAATCTGATGAGGTATCGAAGGAGCCGCCTCCCGTCTTTCTTTGAGGAATTTACAGCCTCGTCCCACTGTTTGCTCGTTATGTAGACAGGATAGTTGTTCAACAGCTGCTTGCTCCCCTGGAAAAGCGAAATATTTTCTCATTACCTACGTAGCCAGCCAGCCAGAAGCCGAGGCGATCTCCATTTCAAAGGCAAACCTGCTCTTTAACCAAGCGGCTCTGCTGACAATGAATTGGGTATCGAAGAGCTCGAGTAATTGCTCACTCTCAGAACGGGCACTTTTCAAATTACATTTGCATTTTCTATAAGAAGAGCCAATGAGGTATAATGAACACCTTTGAAAGAGGAGCTATTTATAACTTGCATTTTAACAGGTAGGTTAAAATGTGTCAAGATCCAATGACAGGAAACACTATTTAAATAGAACCTGTAACTTTCCTTTTCAATCTATGAAAATATGCAAAAATGACTTTGAAGAGTGTGATCAAACAGGTCCCTTCCTCCTTTGGTTGGCGGTTAAGTACTTTTAGAAACGATGCTGGTGGTCTATCTTCATAAGGTATTACTCGTGTTTAATGCACCTAACACTTGATAGCCCTCCGCATTACAGTGGAAACGACATTAGAAAGTGAATTTAAAAAAGAGGGAATTGTGGAAACTGAAAAAAATAATTATTAAACATAATGCAAAACAGATTTCCTCAAATTACAGCTTCTGCAAATGCCACTATGTCAACTCAAAATTTTTCTTACTTTTCACCTTCATAATTTATGTCTGCTATAAAATTCCCAGGCTAAATAGCTACGGAGGGACTAATTACAGGGATTTCTGCAACATTTATAAGCCATGTTTAGTCGACTGCACCTACACAACCATTACGTTAGTTCTGGCTGTCCATAAAATTCTACAGTCCAGGACAAATTAATTAACCCATGATCTCAGTTTTAATGTAGTCCTTCCCCAGTAATTAAGGTGTACAAAATAAAGAAGGGAAAACTCATTCAGTTTTACAACTCTGCAAATTTACTACAGGTTATAAATTTGGCACTGTTTGGGTCTGATAGGGTTTTATCTCAAAAAGTGCTCTGTTCAATTAGGCACCGAGATGGGCAAATGGCATAGGAGCCAACAGGAAAGAGGCAGCCAGATGTGGCTACGAAACCTCCACTGGATGACACGCACGGGCACTCATCTCCATGGCACTGGGTCTCCCTTGAACACAACAGTGTGACTGTTTCCTTTTAGGGAGGCAGCTGAGGCACGTGGTTTGTGCTTTGAATTTAGAATCAGCTTGGGTTTGCCCTGAATCTTGATTCTGGGTCTTATTTGTTGTGTTTCCTGAGCAAGTTACCTCAACTTGTTGGACCAAAGTTTCCCCACCTTGTAAAACAGGAAGAACTAAATCATCACGGGTTCAGGAGGTATTTGGGAGCATACGCCAACCCTTGGCTCTGTGGATTACAGATGTTCAGAAGATGGGCAGGAGCCCAAAGGCCCCAGAGGTTTCCTCAGCCCAGGCTGCTGTTTCATGGCAGGAGGTGAGAGATGGAAGGATGACTGGAATCTGGCAGTGCTGACAGAGGAGCGAGGATGGAAGATGGAGAATGAAGTGTGTTAGGCAACCACTTCACTGAGCCAGGGTGTGGTAGATTGAAGAGTGAAGACGATTCCCAGGAGAAATGGTGGTGTCCTTCACAAGGATAAGGAAGAGGGGGCGATGGCTGGGCAGAGGAGGAGGCCGATGGCAAGGAGGAGAATTCCACTGCTTCCCATGCACAGGGTGAGAAGGGATTACAAGAGTTCCTATTGTTGACCCCTCAGCCCTCAGGAAGCCGCGTGGGGTCTGGGGCAGTTGGGAGCCAGGGCGGGTTGCCTCAAACTATGAATTGTGTGAGAAGTATTTCTGTGGAAGAACCTTGCTAGTAACTGGCACCATTCACTGAGTGGTCGATGAGCAGCCTGAGGCTACCCCCCACACTCTACCCCTGGCCTCTTTGCCCCTCACAGGCGGTGGTGCTGGGGTGATGACAGAGCTGGGCTCTGGGGCAGGCCTCGGGCAGATGACTTATCGGCTCTAAACTTCAGCTCTCTTCAGTCAAAATAAAGATAATCCAACTTGCAGGTTTGTGGTGAGGAATCCACCAATCTCTTCACCTGAAGATAAGAAGCCCAGGAAGGTGGGCTTTCTACTTGCTTCCAGGGCCAAGAACAGTGCCTGACACACAGGAGGTGCAGAAGGTGTTTGTCTAATGACTGATGCAGTAAACACCAGCGTAGCTGGCACAAAGTGGACACCCGAGAATGGTGGCTGCAATGAAGAGTTCGGACTTTGTTTTTAACTGCTGTGGCACTGGGATATCTGAAGAGCTTCTGAGGAATATAAATTGGCAAAGTTAAACACTTTAAGGAGAGCGGCAAAGACAAGGAGCCATTAAAAAGAGCTACTGGGGACAGCGGACTTCTACCATCCTTAATTTAAAATCATCCTCTTGGTTATGGTCCCTGTAACTGCACTTATCAGCCTTAGAAAAGGAGACTGTGTGGCTCGTTTTTAAACCCTTCACTTATTTAATGCTGTACGCGTTTGAAAACCAGCTTTCCCTCTGGTGTGCGAGCTTACCTGGCAAGCCAGGGCTCCCACAGCTGTTTGGCCAAGGAGGTTAAATCTTTTCCCAGGGTCCCCCAAGCCGAAAGGCAGAGCCAGGAACCTATCCCTAAATTTGGAGTCCCCCCTAAAACCAGAGCCGAGTCTATTTCAAGATGGGAGGTACGTGAGAAGAGGGAGCTGCCAATCCAAGGAAGGACCTTCTCTAACTCTTAAAAAAACACACTCATACAGAAGAGCTCAACAGCTCTTCTAAAACGCAGCAGCTCTCCATAAGATGCAGTTCTCATAAAATGTCAAAATACCATTTGGAGGTAATTTTCTTCAAAAAAAAAAAAAAAAAGAAAAGAGAGAAAGTAATTTACAGCCCCAAACAACTCAGAATGCTTTCTGTGTTGTGAATGAGATTTATCAGACTGTTTTAGCATAGTTAATAGGAATAAAATGTGATAAATAATACTAGTAAGAAAATGCTCACATGACTGAAATGACAATAAAAATAGTACAGTAATAATGACGATGATGGGTAATCAAAGTTTAAATAGTCCTATCCAGAGGAAATGTAGATATTCCCCCTATTTTTATTTTTTAATATTCTGCTTGCATATTCTCAATTAGCCACCAATAGGTTGCTAACCTCTGACCTATTGTTGGGTCACTTTGAAAAAAACAAGATCAACAGCCCTCAATGTTGTCACAGGCTCATAATCAAGTGGAAGACACAGTTACTTAACTTTTAAGTAAGTTCTGAATTAGTCTTACGAGCAACATGCTCTATGAGCACAGAGGGGGTGTGGCAATCAGGGAGAGCTTCTTGGAGGAAGTGGGCTTTGCAGAAGTGCTTTTTGTATACATACCAGAAATGTCAAGTTAAGAAAGGCTGATCCTATTCTAGAGAGCAAAGGATTTTAAGCGTGTGACACTTAAGTGTGGATCTGCATTTTAGAAAAATACCTTTCCAGTGTGGAGAATGGAGAAGAACCAGCTGCCACAGTCCAGGTGAAAAGTGATACAAGTGAATTAGAGAGAAGAGAGACTAGCGTGGCTGTAAAATGAATGGACGTCAGGAATGAGGAAGAGGAAAAGAGCTGGTGATGCCTCAGAAACTTCTGCCCCAGGTCAGTGCTGCCTTTACTGAAGAGAAAACAGGAGTAAAGATGAGTATTCAGAGGAGGTCGTGAGTTTAAAGGTGCACACTGGTCTAGAGCTGAGCCCTGGGGACTGGTGGACTAGATCTAGATTAGGGACTTGTTAGTCTACACGTAGTTGGTGTTCAGAGAGAGAAGATAACTGACCAGAGGAAGGCACTGGAGAGTAAGAGGAGTAAAGGATGGAAATCTGGAGAACAGTGGATGGAAAACTTTGTAAAGGATAATAAGAAAAGGACAGGGTTGGGGCTGTCCTGGTGGAGTAGCTGTTAAGTTCGCACACTCTGCTTTGGGGGCCCAGGGTTCGTGGGTTCAGATCCTGGGCACAGACCTACACATCGCTCATCAAGCCATGCTGTGGTGGTGTCCCACATACAAAATAGAGGCAGATTGGCACAGATGTTAGCTCAGGGCCAGTCTTCCTCATCAAAAGAAAAGACAAAGAAAAAGATAGGGAACCAGAAGAGAGTCCTGACACTAAGAACAAGAGAAAGAGACAGAGAGAGAGCAAGGAGGAGGGGTGAGGTCCTGCGGATGAGACAAGGGCTGGAAAAAGGGCCCCTGGACTGGACAGTTGGGCAAGCACCAGGGCCCTCTTGCTGGACATTCTGCTAAGTAGTGGAGGTAGAGCCAGGTTACAGGGTTGGAAGAGAAAACGGAAACTAAGAGAGTGGAGATAACGGATACTAGTTTTTCAAGTGTTTAATAATGAAAAACATGAGGTCACCACTCTGCAGGTGTCTTCCATGACAGGCACTGGGGAGCTGACGGGATGTGAGCTGGGCCTAAGATTTAAGGAGCGAGACGTGTGGTGGTGTAGAATGAGGGTGTTGACAGAGGATGCTTTGGGTGATGGAAGGAGAAAGAAAGGACAGGAATGGAGACAGGGAGGGAGAATCAAAGGAGGGCTTATTTTCAGAGTGGGAAGACTTGAGTGTGTTGATACTCAGGAGAATGACCCAAGTGCTGTTAGCGCCATTGAGTCGCTTCCGACCACCAGCCACCCTGTGGACAGCAGAGCGGAAACCACCCAATCCTTTTGCGCCATCTTCTCATCTTCCGGTGCTATATCAGACAGTTGTCCGCTGCTATTCATAGGGTTTTCAAGGCCAATTTTTTTCAGAAGTGAGTGGCCAGGTCCTTCTTCTTATTCTGTCTTAGTCTGGAAGCTTCGCTGAAACCTGTCCACCATGGGTGACCCTTCTGCTATTTGAAATACCAGTGGCATAGCTTTCAGCATCACAGCAACATGGAACAATCACAGTATGACAACTGAGAGATGGGTGGTATGGTTCCCTGACGGGAAAATGAACCCGGGAATCTTAACTACTAGATCACCAGGGCTGGCTAATGACCCAGTAACAGGGAGAAATCAGGGCATAAGACAAGGAATAACTGATGGCACGAAGTCCTGGAAGGAGGAGGGCAGTGCCAGGTGGGGACCTGTCAGCAATGGCAAGGTGGAGGGGCAGTGCTGCCTCGGGGACGCAGGGGATGCATGAAGGTAGAAATGAGTGTGGTGGGATTCAGTGGACTGAATTCAACTTGGTGTCCCTTACATTTGTGCTGAATTCAAGATGGGGAGGGTGGTGGGACTAGGCATGGGCTGGGGGCCTAAGGAAAGCAGCAGACCTTTGACGTAGCTCCTCTCAATTACAGGGAAAGGGAGCAACTGCCAAACAAGTCTCAGGCCACCCCCGGAGGTGACAGTTTCAATCTGCACTAGGCCAACTCCACGTTTTTCATCCTCTGGTCTCTCTGATGTGCAGAGAACTGCAAAGTAGTATGTCCTCATATTTCTTCAGCAGAGGCATGGGATCAGGGTGCAAACAAGTCAACAAGTGTGCAACTGGATCTACCAAGTGTAAGCACGAGGATGGAATTTTAAGGTTATTTTAACTAGATGCAGTTAACGTCAACGGATATGTGATGACGAGATGAGAGGGTCAACATCCTATCGCTAGCACAAACGACCCACCTTGCCAAGTGAAGAAAATTTACGTCAACAGAGTATTATCTATAGTTATGAATCTAAGACATTTATAAGCCTGGTAAGGTGCAGTGCAATTCCTTATTCTACTAGATTTAGGTTCTGAAGTCCCTAAGACAAAAATAACATATACTCAAAACTGAGCCTTGAAAATCCTGTAAAAATGAACCATGTTTTAACAGATAAACCACTATCATCAAAACAGACCACTTCTCCTACACACTGGAAGTGCCTGTGATTTCTTCTGCTGAAGTCCAGAGGAAGAGAACTCTCATGTTAGGGGCCCTAATGTCTGGAAAACACCTATCTAAACACTGGAGAATTTTACTCAGTGTGGGAGACACCCCAGGCAAGGGGCATTCTGGAACACTAGCTCTGCCTGAGGGAAGGACAGGTTGGTGTCTTTCATTTCAGGGACATCTGTGCCAAAAGAATGGTGGAAGACTTGCCCTCACTATTTATTTCTTTTTTCCCTCTCAAGAGTATAGAGTTGAATCTTCATGATACATGACCTTTGAAAGGCATGATCTTTCTCCACTGTATAAATACTCAAAGGTAACAGACCCATAAGCCTCAGAGAGTCAAATATGCATTTTTCTAGCCAGTCTGTTCTGGTATACACAGGTAAGCTATCAAGAGGCTTCAGCTTAAGGAAATTCCAGACGGAACAACACTTGTTACTAGAGACCTACCTCGGTCGGCTGGTCAGCTGGCTGTGGGATCATGAGTTGGTTGTGGTGTTGCAGCACCGTCTTCAAGTAATCTAAAACAGTCTGGCAGGGCACTGCATGGAAGAAATTGCAACGATTACACATTAGCTATCCTGTGACAAGAAAATAAAAAGCTTGAAGGTTTAAAAAGATTTTTGATGTAAATTTCTAAAAGAAAAAGAAAAAGACATTTCCTAAAGGAAATAGATGCTTCTTTCATTTGACATCCGTAGTTATTTCCGTTTGTAAATATAGAACAGATGCTTCTGTTTGGGGAGAATTTTTAGGCTCAGCACAATTCACTGAAAACTTTCAAGTCAAACTTACTCTAAGATGAATTTGGGTCAACAACGATGATCAATGAACAACTCACAGAAGAGACGTGTCTTGTCTTCTTTGACTCAAGTTGCAGCATTAGCACCCAATGATGCTTTTTAAAATGAAAGTACTGAAAACTAAAGTTTCACTTGTTTTTAATCAATAATATAATACTCATTTTTAATGACAGATTCACTCCTAGTTCTTCAGTTAGCAGGAATTCCAGGCAATTCAGACTTGCTTCCCAAACCCAATACATCTGGCCATGCAGTTCTTACTGTAGGGGTCCCAATTCTCTCTCTTCTCAAGAAACTCAATTGATCTAGTCCAATTAAGATTCGGTTATTACGTATTTCATTAGCCGTTGCACTATTTTTTTTTGAGGCTTAGTCTTAAAGAATCACTGAATAATTACAATAAAACTGAACAGATATTGGCCCAACATAGAGCCTGACATTTTTTGTACCATCATATAAATAATTCCTACATCTTAAGACTTATATTAGAGACCTTTCAGGAGTATTAACTAATTGCTTTTAAAGGTCTTGGTAGTTTAGTTAATAACCTAATTTATCAAAATTATTGCCACTATCTGTCTTAGCTGTGTGTCTGCCTAGGATGTTTTTGTCACATTAGGAAAATAATAAATATTTAACCTAAGCTCCAATTTTAAAGTATCACCACTGAGTGTTCTTCACTTTGGTTTTTCTCACCACTTTTTTTTTTTTTTAAGATAGCAAACAGAGGGCATCATCTTTATCCACTGCTAACACTTTGGCTTTTCAGGTGACATCACAGTGGAACATAACATATCAAAAACTACATCAACATCCTTTTGAAGAATCTGAACAGCTAGAAGTAGAATTAGGTTAGGAAATTCTTCTTCTTGCCAAAAGCATTTTCTTAAATAACCACCCTTATAGACCTTGTCACAGGCCACCCTTGAAGAGTCATTTGAACATAGTCTTCAAATTGAAGCAGCATTTGCTGAACAACCACAAAAGTCAACCAAAGGAAGGCATGGGTGTATCAGTTTGAATTTGGCCTTTTATTAAACCAAAGTTTAATAAAACCTGTCAAGTACTTCTAATTTCACCAGCCTTTAATTAACTTAAAAATCTAACCAGTAGGGGCCGGCCCGGTGGCGTAGTGGTTAAGTTCACACATTCTACTTTGGTGGCCTAGGGTTCACCAGTTTAGACACTGGGTGCGGACCTATGCACTGCTTATCAAGCCATGCTGGGGCAGCATCCCACATAGAAAATAGAGGAAGATGGGCACAGATGTTAGCTGGGGGCCAATCTTCCTCAAAAAATAAATAAATAAATAAATAAACTCTAACCGCTTTACTGATGCCATAGCCAGTGAGAATGAACCTCCTGGCAACAGCCATTCTTAGGGGGAAAAAGAAGGTGGCTTGAGAAGCTCACGAAGACAGGAGCAGGTTTGCGGTTGAGTTCAAGGTTTTCACTGTGTGGCCTTTGGGACTTCACTTACATCTGCATCAAAGCCAGGCTTGAGTATGAGGACCCTAATAGCAGCACTGTGTCCTCCACAGTTTGTGGTCAGAATCAAACACAACTCTACATACATCACTGCTTTGTCAAGTGACAGGAGCGAAGTATGACTCTGGACTTAGTTTGAAAGTTTCAGTAAAATCTGTAAATACTTATAGACTCATTAGGATTTGAATGAAACTTCTTTTGATCCCTTACTCATATTTTACAGTCATTAAGATGTTTATGAAAAAATGTTTAAATGAAGCACAAAAATGCTTACAAAACTGAATATTCTGCATGACCTCAACGTTGCTAAAAATAATTATGTGCAAAGAGAAGAGACTGGAAGGAAATAAACAAAAGTATTAATAATTAACAATCATGTTTTAGTAGCAGGATTAGGGTAGTTACTAATTACCTCTATCATCCTTGTAAAAACCAGTTGTAAAAAATTTCTACTGTGGGCATATATTATAATAATTTAGAAGTTGTTTGAAGAATGTCTGTGTAACTGTCTCCCCCCATCCCTTGCTATATATCAGTTTCAGTGTTGCTTATATAGCCCTGGAAGGGCTTGGAGGCCAACTCTCCCATTCTCTACACCCCCAATATTTAGGCAGCAGCTCAGTTAAGAGCAGGACCAGCTGATTCAAACATGTTGGAAGAAAACAGAATTTCACATGCATTTCTTGGCTGCAGGGGGCTCTATTTAAGGCAAGTGGGTCCTGAAGGTTGATACCCGGGCACAAGCCTGAAGGCCAGGAAAACTGAAGATGAGGCTCATATTTAGCCAACTGAGCCAACTGTTAAAAGACTGAAACAGCCATGCCCTTGGCCCTCTGAGTAACCCCCTCCCCTCCGGCCCCTTCCTGATGAACTCCGGGGCCTGATCCTTATGAGGCATCCAGCCCAGGGCCAGAATGTGCCCCTGCTCTTATGGAACATCACTCCTGCCAGGGGCTCTTTGGGGAGCTGCCTAGATTTACACAGCGAAGCTGTAGAATCAAGTGAAATATTTTCGGTAAAAAAAACAATTGGTCAGTCTGGAAAGTGGAGATAGTTGTGTCTACTAAAGGAGGGATGAAAGGGGAAGGAAACGTATTATCCTGACCCACAGCTCCACTGTGCTGTCTGCCCAGGAGAAGCACGCGGCACTGAAAAGGGAACCCGGGAAAACCCCCATCTTCTTTCCCCTGTTCCGTTACCCTACAGTGCTGTGGACACACCGCGGAATTTCACAGAGAGGAAATGGGGCCCTTGCAGATGGGGAAAAGGGCCAGCGTGGCACGCGAGGTTCTTGTAGTCCAGGCCAGACATTGCTCCTTGGCCTCCAAGGGAAGAGAGAGTGAGGCCAGTGCTCACAGCAGCAAAAAGATCAGCGGGATCCTCAAGGAGCCGATGATGCCCCAGAGGCCTTCCCACCTAATTGCCTCCTCGCGCCAACTCTGAATTTTAAGCAAGTCTCTCTTTCTATGAAGAAGCTATCCCCGTAGACCAGCCACTGGGAAGGTTTTATTTATTCACTTACTCATTCTGCAAAAGAAAGTCAGATGCATCTTTAGGTCTAATGAGAAAATAAATGAGGGCCCAAAAACCGGAGGAACTTTTATTAAAGGGAAGGGAGGACATAAAGGTACCTCAAATGACCCTAGTACCTATCCTGATATTGTTATTTATAATTCTGCTCCCCTCTATCTAATAGCATTTTAAAGTGCATATCAGACAATCCTGGAAAGAGTAAAATACCTGGGAAGAAAAAAGCAAATTTGGAAGATCTTTTGTGTTAACAAAGTAAAAATTTAGAAGAATGGGTTACAAACAGTCCATCAGGTATCTGAGACAGACATGGAGATGAATGTGTTGCTCTCAAGAACAAAGAGACCCCCGAGCCGGGATGGCTTGTTTCCGTCGTGGTCATGGTAAATCCGTTAAACCACAGACACGGTCTTCAACACATTCCAAAATAATACTAGCACTTCACAGTTAACTGACAAGACTGCTTGGGAATTGGTCCTAGAGTAATTCTTGGGTACTATTTTTTTTCTTAATGTACTGACTCTGGCACTTATGAACTGTGAGATCCTAGGCAAGTTCCTGAACCTCTCTTAGCCTCTGTTATCTCATCCGTAAAACAGGGATATTTCCTACTGCATGCGGTTATTGTGAGGAGTAACTGAAATCGTACATGTAAAGCAGAAGGCACCCAGGAAACACCGTCTAATATAAGCCATTGTTATTTTTCCCAAATAGGAGTCTAGCAAAGCGAGTTTCCTCCCAGAGGCCACTTACTTGACTCTGCTGACTTGGCTGTGTATTGTCTGAGCGACTGTTAGGTAAAGCTCTTCTAAGGAAAACTGCTCTGTTTTTGCTCATATTAAAGGTGCTCAGGTCTCAAGTATGTACGTCTCACTGCAGATCACTACATTAAAATCTTGATCAGAGTTTCTATTCTCCTTCTGCAAGTATTATTAAATCTACCTTGCTATATTATTGTTTTTAAAGACTCAGGGCTGGCCCCGCGGCCAAGTGGTTAAGTTCCCACACTCCGCTTCGGCGGCCCAGGGTTTCACCAGTTCAGATTCTGGGCTCGGACATGGCACCGCTCATTAGGCCACGTTGAGGCAGCGTCCCACATGCCACAACTAGAAGGACCCACAAATAAAATATGCAATTATGTACTGGGGGGATTTGGGGAGAAAAAGCAGAAAACAAAAAAGATTGGCAACAGTTGCTAGCTCAGGTGCCAATCTTTGAAAAAAAGAAAGACTTAAAAAATTTATCTCAAAATATACCATACATAATTTTATGGGGAGATTGAAATTACTTACTGTCTTGACGATCATGCCCTCTGGGTGCTTATATCATCTTTAAGTGTCCTATTCATATCGTCTCTGTAAAGTATAAGCTCCTCAATCATACACATCTAGAAATAAACGATGAGCTTTAAGTATTACTCAGCCTAAGGATGCATAGTTATGCTTTTGATAATGACAATGTCCTGTCTCCGTTTAATCTAATTGACATGTGTAGACGCTACAACATGCCTGACGCTGGGCTAGGAAGTGGGGATACAAAGATGACGTTCACTTAGTCTGGGCCCTCAAACATGTTACATGGCCTGCCCTCCTAGTGTCAGGACACCAGGAGGGACAGACACCCAAAGAGCAAAAAGTTCCCCTAATACTGGCTGTAAACAGAAGTGTGCATGTGCTATGGAAAGTGGTTAATTCTGCCTGGAACCTGGGGAAGGGTTTGTTACAGAGGATAATGTCACTTGAACTGGGTACTGAAGGAGGAATAGGAGTTTCTCAAGTGGGGAAAAGGAGAATATGTTCTTAGATTGGAAGGAGCAGCAGGAGTAAGGGAAGACCACAAGCAAGTATATGGCTGCTCAGGAATCACAAACTGTCCAAAGGGGTTGGAACAATTGGTGTATGGTGGGAACGGAGGGTCGAGTCTCCAAAAATGAATAGAAGATTCAGGTCGTGAAGAACCTCACGTGCCACACTGAGGGTGCTGGAATTTACTCCAGAGACCACATGAAGCCTTTAGAGCTCTTCAACAGTGAGTGATCTAGGTCTTTTTCAGGGGAGAGGGCCTGGAGTTAGGGGGGGAGTTGAGTGGCTACTGCAATAGTCCATGTTGTGAGATAAGCCCAGATTAAAGCAATGGGGAGAGAGGGGAGGAACCCAAACTGATGGACGTGTAAGAGGTGGAACCCAGAGGAGAGGAGACTGACATGAAGCAGGTGAGAGATGCACTATGGATGAATCTGAGCGTCCTAACCTGGGTAACCAATTGAATGTTGACCTCTTCACAAGAACACCATTTATAATCTAAGAAAATCACTGAAGATTTCTGCATTACTAGGCACAGTTTCCCTCTGTTTCTTCACGTTGCTATTTATTGAGTGCTCACTGGAAGACCTAGTAGCACTTGGCTGCTACTAAATGAACTTAATACTTCAACGTTCCTCTAGTTAATAGCCTCACTTTAGAGAGAGAGGAAACTGAAGTTCAGAATGGTTAAGTGATTTGCCAAAAATCACAGCAAGCAAGTAGCAGGAGCAGAAATCCAGACGCAGGTATGACTCCAAATCCATTCTCTGTACCCCCAATCTCCCTTATAGCTATAGCAAGAGTTGTGATGGCTTTGACCATATTCTAAGAACTCAATCCCTTATTCCTCTCTGTTCCTATCATTTGCTCTAATTTTTTACTCAGAATATACTTCCATCTCTTCTTTCTCCTACATTAGAACCCCCACATCAAACATGATCAATCTATTTCTCAGAGCCAGAAGCTGACCTGAGCAATTTCCCACAGGCACTCCTGGGCATATGCAAGTTTGCAGAGTGGTCAGAGCGCTGAACGTAGTGTCCTAGCATATCTACACTGCATTTACTGCAAGGGCTTTTCTTGCAAAATTAGTTATCCAAAAGCTGACATTATTGATTTACCTTTTTTTAACCTTCTTACTTAGAAAACGACAACTGTGGACTAAGGATCAGAACTGCACAATCCAAGGTTAGTTCTTTAGTTTGTAGCCCAGCGTTAGTACTGTTGATCCTCATTATTTGCAGATTCTATATGTGCGAATTGGCCTACTTGCTAAAATGTACTTGTAATGGTCAAATCCACATTGTGGTGCCCTGGTGGCCATTTGCGGACTTCTGCAGATCGCTGAAAACCCTGAGCTGCCTGAGACACACGTTCCCAGCTGAGGTTGAATGAGCTAATGCTCAGGCTGCTTATCTCAGCTCTCAGACTGTAACAAGTGTTCTTTTCAGGGTCTAGTTAGTGCCACATTTTTCGCATTTATGTGCTTTTTGTTGGAGATTTCACTGTTTAAAAGGGACCCCAAAAGAAGAGCTGAAGTGCTGTCTAGTGTTCCTAAGAGCAAAAAGGCTGTGATGTGCTTTATGGAGAAAAGGCGTTAGATAAACTTCCTTCAAAGCATGAGTTACAGTGCTGTTGGCAGTGAATTCAATGTTATTCAACCTACACTATATACTAAGTAAGGTCTCTCTAAATAAAAACACACATAAAACAAGGTTATGTGTTGATCAGTTGATGAAAATATGACCAGAGGCTCAGGAACTTAGCTCTGTAACTCCCTGAGAAGTAACGCTTCCATATTTGCTAACTCAGTGCTCACATTGACTTTACATAACACAACTACAACAAATAACGAGGACAGATCTGGAGCCAAGAGCCCTGGATTATAATCCTAGGTCTGCCACAGACTTCACCTTGTCCAGGTTTCAACTCTTTGGCTGTAAAACTGGAATATTAATATTTGTTTGGAGTTAGGATAAACTGAGACGATCCTAAGTAGACTTTAAAAAGTAGACAGTTTTTTAATAATATCAACAATAGGTGTACCTTCCCCATATCTGGCACTTAGAAAATTTCAAGGTATTTTAAATGTATCATAATTATTTTACTTTGTAAGTTATTTTTTTAAATGACCATGTGTTATGACTCTAAGACCCACATCTTTTCAAATTTTAAAATCTCTAAACTTGGTGTTGAAAGGTAACTATAATACGAAATTATGATTTGCAGTGTTTTTTCTTCTTTCTTAGTGGAACATAAAGCATTGGTATGTGTTACATTCAATGGGTCTTAAACGAGATAAAATACAGTATTTTATATCCACCTTTCTTTATGAGTTCTCTTCCCCTAGTGCAGTGTAAGCTTTGTACATAAATGTGACTGTTCTAACCTGACACCCTCTCCACTGAGAACTTTCGCCATCATCTTCCTTCTTTTAATAACCTCTCTGCTCTTCGTATTCCTGATCCAACTCTCTTTTCCTTTTGTGGCTTTTTTCTTTTAACCTATTTTCACTTTCTTTCAAAAAATATAACTTTTAAACAGACTTTCTAAGTTCTAGTGTGATAATCTAATAAAAATAAAATGTGCTAATGCCATTTCCTTGGGATTAAAAAGATATCTAATTGCCTACATCTGCAAGTAACTGGAAGTTAGAGAGTCCTTTCCAGAAGCTCCTTGCTTGCATGTAGTTGATAATGAATAAGACTTTGTTGAATGTTTCACAAGCAATACAATAACACAGGCCCTCTCAGGTGGCGCTGGAAAGAACACTTCTCCCCAACCTTTCTTTTTGGTAAGGTCTAACACCTTCTCCCTCCTCTTTATAGTGGCTCAAGTGAAATCATTTTTTCATGTAGAGTAATAGGCTCATTTCTTTTGAACTCTTACTTCAAGAATGGCTCCTGGCTATAAATGCTTTATTTTAGGGGAAAAAAAAGAAACAAGAATCTCAGAGTTGCTCAACAGCATGACTCTGGTGTGGCAGAGACGTGACCGAGAAAGGCTTTCTTGGTTCTGACCTGTGGCTGGTGCCCCCATCTCCTTGCTATCCTTATTTCCCCTGCTAACTGCTGCACGTCACTTTCTCCTTTGCACTCATCCACCCTGCTTGGCTCTAAAGAGAGTGATCCCACAATGTAAGTGTAGATTCTACTAGAAGAAAGCGCCAGGTCCTTCCACAGAAATGTGTGGGCCTCTAGGACAAGAGACCTATTGGGGCCACCAGGAAACAGTGACATCGCTTAGGGAAAATCGATCCCAAATTACATACGAGAGGTGCTGCTTGCAAAATACTCTTGTTACATGCAAAATCAGAGTATTACTTACATTTTTCTTCAAATGGGCATCTCAAAATAGCCATCCTCCCCTTCCCCCCTAAATCCATAGCTAATGGAGTGAAAAGTAGATTCTTAGGTGGTCACTCACAGCATGGTTTGCTGTTTAGCCAAAGATGGAGGCTGGGGGGGTGAGGGTAAAGAGGGCAGTGATGTCTCCTTTTGATTCAAGTTTTCATCTCAGGTGACACTTTCCACCTGATGCCCAATACTAAGGTAGTCCTTAGGTAATGAGACTATGTGTTAAGTAATCACAAATAAGCTAATATTTTCCTGCACTTTACACTAATTTTTTCCTATTCATAACTGACACACTGGTTTTCACCTATGTAGTTGGGTTTCAGTATGGATCATTAAAAGCAACGTGGTTCTCCATGTAAAATGGCTCTTGGTTCAAGTTCATCGAAGGGATTGTCAACAGGGCTGAAATGTTTATGGTAAAAGTAATTATCCTAATTTCAACCAATATCATTCAATGTCTGGCCATCAAGAGGGCTCAAGAAATTGCAGCGTTTTCATCTTTCTGGGAAGAAGAGAAAGACAATGATTACAGGCAGGCCAGTGATGAGTTATTTCTGACACAGATATTTCACCTGGTATGGATTCAGGAAACAAGAGGTGGTCTGAACTTCAAAGTTGCTTAGGACTCACTGAGGACAGATGGCTTGCCAAATATTTAGGATTAGGAACTAGACAATACTACTCTGGACATTTGTGTCACCTGTCCTTGTACTCTGAAATTCTTACCCACAGTTCTGAACAGCTGATGTAAGTATCTGCAGTTGGTTGATCTCCAGGACACTATTTTCTCCCCCAAAGAAAGAGAAGAATGGGAAGTTAGATAGAAAATACCCCTTTGGGGATAAAACCCACAGTTAATCAACCATAATTTACAGAACTGTGAAAGCTATAAAATCCTACAGTGTGTTAGCCGCACCCATCTCTCTCTGACTTGGAGAAACTAGTAGCACTCTGGTTCCATTGCATTCTTTGGAGTTCTACCCACTCTCTCTGCTGCAGCCAGTGCCTGCCTGGCTTCGGAAGACCCCATGACTGCATCTGACGCATGGCTCAAACGCAAAAAGAGAAAACAGATTTACTTCACCTCTTGCTTCTCCCCAACAAGATAACTGCAGTAAATCTAATTCCAAAATATTCTGAACCAAACTTCAGGTCTATTTGGGGAATTCTTTTATTTATTTATTTATTTTTTTGCTGAGGAAGATTTGCCCTGAGCTAACATCTGTTGCCAATCTTCCTCTTCTTGTATGTGAGCCACCCCTCCAGTGTGGCCACTGACGAGTGTTGTAGGCCCCTGTCCAGGAACTGAACCTGTGCTGCTGAAGCAGAGCGCGCTGAACTTAAACACTAGGCCACTGGGGCTGGCCCTGGGGAATTCTTTCAAATGAAAGAACAGAAGGAAAATAAATTTCTGATTTGGCAACTGTTAAACACTGGGTTTTGTTTTTGCTTCCTATGTATATTAATGAACCAAGTGGGTAACTTTCTTCAATATTTTCTTCTTTTTGGATCAGCGGCCAAATTGGGTGGTGCAAAGACACTGAGTTAGGAAAAGAATATGACTTCTATTTATATTTATCTATCAGCCTTAAAACCTTTAAGTTTATTATGTATGCTATATTTTGAATGTATTAATATAGTAGAACACGTATGTAATGAACCAATAAATGTGCACACTGGTGGAGACATGCTCAAAAATTTTTATCAGTGGGCTGTATGACTAAAAAGTTTGAAAATATTGTTCCAGGTAAAGATCTTAATATCTTTTGTAAGCCACAGCAATGCAGGAATGAATTCAAAGATGTAAGCAAAATCAGTACCTTTTCAAATAGTGAAAAAATGGCTTTGGAACCCAGAGAAGATCTTGCCCTAAAGATGACTTTAGTACTCTGCAAATCCAGTGTCTCTAAGAGGCAGGCAATGCCTCCTGTTTCACCAGGGGCACAGACAGTTTGGGATCAGCTTAATCACTGGTCTGTCTTTGATCTACTCCTTTTAGTTTACAGTTGCTCATTAACTTTAAGGGGGAGTTTGCATGCTAAAAACAGACTATGCCGATTGAAACTTAACAAGAAAGGCGACAAATTACTGGAATAGAAGAGATCATTTGTTCAGTACTACTAGGGGCCTGCCTCCGAAGGCATCATTTCATTTTAATTTCTATCACAGACTAATAAAACACATATATCAAAGTCTTTAAAAATACAAAAGCCATTTTAAAGGAACAGGGCCACTTTTTGAAGAAAACTCAGGTTCACAGCACTTGGCCTATTTCAGTCTAATTGTACCACATCTAAAAACCACTTTTATATGGATAATGACATCTTTTAATAGGACTATGGTCTTGAGGCCTATACTCAAGAAAACTGCAGCTTAGACATAGGACAAGGCTAGTGGCTCATCCTGAAATTCCTTTTTGGCACTGGCAGGCTAAGGGCACTCTGTGCATGCCTGTTTCTCCAAATTTTCCACCTCACTGGCCAAAAATAAAAAACTATATATACATGCATGCATGCATACAGATGAGACAATACAAAGGAATGAGTTGCGGTTGGCTTGCAAGTAATAAGGCAGGGTACCTGGGATGCTCTCTAATTTTCTTCTGAGCTCTTCATTTTCTTGTTGCAGGGAAATAACCTCCTGCTCCAGCTCTTGGCATCTAGGACAGTAGCCTTCCTCTTCTTCCTCCTCATCCTCCTCTGGCAGTGTAGAAGAGGATGGGTGACCATGGGATTCAGACGTTGCTGGAGAGGTCCAGCCACCTAGTGTATGCACAGGGGAGGTTGACAGAGGATCCATGTCGGCCAGATGGCCATACTCACTGACTGATGAGGTGTTTGGAGTGGGAAAGCTTCCCGAGAGCAGATAATTTTGTAGGGAGTCAGTGAAAACTCTCAAAAAGGCAGAAGTTTGTTGTTTCCTTTGCATATATTGCATCTCTATGTCTACACTGTCTGAGGTCTGATTGTGGACTGCTTTCCCAACGTGACATTGCTCCTGTCTTTCAGGATAACTTGAGCCTTCCTGCTTTACGCAAGAAATCATGGATTGAGAATGGTTGGAGTCCAGAAGTTTTCCTCCACAATTTAAGAGGCTAAGAACTCGACTGCACTGCTGGGCAAAGGCATCCAAGATCATACGACTCTCTGAAACACATGAAAAGACACATCAGAGACCGACAGCCAAAGACAAGAGATAAGTAAGGTCCTCAATTTTGAGTTCAATATTCCAAAACATTAAAAATATGTATTTCTACTCTTTGTCAGAAACTGAGGTGACACGGTGAATCCACTTTTAACAGGATGCATAGCTTCCTGTTGTTCTGCGACTGGGGGGGTGCCTGATGAGCTATCCCCAGCCCCTCACTCTGGGAAACAGCCAGTCTGCGACTCTGGGCACTGTATAGAAATTTCCCTCTCGGTGGCCTTAACTGGCCGGCACAGGTCTGAAGTCACTCACACCTTTGGCTTCATTAATATCCTTACTCTAATGAATCGAGTCAGCCACTGCAGACTCAATTCCTCATTGATAGGAGGGCTTACAGCAATCATTACTTCTATTTCTGGAGTGCCCTCATGCCCTTGCTATTAATCAGCTGATACGATCCCTGCTGAGAGGACGTTGCTCCCAGATGCAAACTGGAGAGGAAAGATAAAGTCTTTTTGAAGAGCTCTAAGACATCTAACGGAAAACAAAGAGGGGGCCTATAAGGCAAATGATGATGGACCCAAAAGCAAAACTGTACGTGTCATCCAACATCTGTGTTCACTATTCTTTCTTTTCACTTATCTGCTAACTTGGTTTTGTCAAGGCCAATGTTGAGGCTGAGTATATCAGTATCATCTGAAAAGCAGAAGTGCCTCTTCTTAGAGCCTCTTCCATTTGATTGCCAAATCTCTTAAAATGGCAAGTGCCGAGAGTGCCAGTTAGTTCACGTAAACGTACTCTAAAGCAAATGAACTGTCAATTGTCAATCAGCAAAAAGCAAAAAACAAATGGAAAGCAATCAATTCACTGCAAAAACAGAGGGAAAAAACCCTCCCAAATTGTGAAAATGGGATTTAATGTTGTCAGTCTAAGTGTCTTGAAAATTTACCCTAAATATAATGTCACAAGGTACAGTCTCTTCTTTCCTGACCACCACCCAGAATGGGCTCTTTATAAATACACAGAGATACATTTTAGGACTTACATAGTGGTATGAAGATGCCTCTTATTTCCTTTCCCCAATACCCAGAATAATGGCAAGAAACAAAATACTGTCGATTTTAGATGCCAATAACTATTATTTGTGATAGAAACATAACTAGCTACTTGCATCTCTGAAAATTTTGACTAGCTGTATCTTCTTCAGAAGAAGACTCAAAAAACAAAAAACTTTAAAAATGAAAAATGGTGAGATGCTTGAGGGTTTCTATGGCGACAACGAATGAGAATAGTTGAGATGAGAAATCGATTTCTCCAGAAAATCCAGGATGTATGACTAATGAAACCACACTTCAGAAACCTCCATGCAGTACTTTACACTCCATTGTCTTCTTTTCTCTTACTATTCTTTCCTGAAGTAATTAAGGTATGGGGGGGGGGTCCAAGTCTCCTTTTTCTATTTAATTTAATAGAAATAAACTGTTTCAGAAGAATACATATGTAAAGCCCAGAGCGCACAGTGCCTGGCACACAGGGAGCACCCCTTACACCTCCCAAATCTATAAAACGCTACTGTCCCTAAATCTCTCCAAAAAATTGCAAGTCAGAACACAGAGGCCAGTTCTCTCCAGTACAGAAGAGGATTATAGACCACACATTCCATGAGGCCAGTGGGTCTGAGTGCACTGGGGTTTCAGGGCCAGCACAGTACCTCAGGAAATACTTACTGAACACATGCAGGAACTCTTGTAAATAAAGAGCAGATCTCAGTATACAGCATCTTCAAATTTACTTGGCTGGGGTGGGGGTGGTAAGACCACGCTAGGCAGGCTAAGAGTCCACAGGACTGTCTTCTCCTGGCAGAGAGCTTCCTCACTCTTAGGAGCAGTACTATCCTTAGACAGGTAGGAGGGCCCCTCCTCCTCCAGCCCACCCTTTCCCCATGGTGAGGACTCAAAACCCAGGAATTCCCTGCTCAAATTGCTTCAAGGGCCTGTGTCAGTCTCTTCCTGGAGCCATCCTCCCCAAGAAAGACCACGATGCCAGAGCTAGGCAGTCTGGACTGGGGCATCCATACGTGCGCATGTGCAGTCCCTCCTGGAGGAGGATGAAGCAGGAGTGGGAAGGGAAGGCCATGGGCTGGCTAAAAACGCCAAAGTCAAACTTGGTCATTATGAAGGTGTATTTATCAGTGAGGTGGAAAGAACACATCTTATTTAACATTTTGTTAGCTAGATTCATACCTTTTAATCATTTAGATATATGGTATGTGGGCCTGCATTTGTACTCTTGTCCTAAATTCCACAAATATTAGGCACAGGCCTGTTTTTTACACAATTATTTTGAGTGCTGAAGAAAGACCCAGAAGCCAGGTATAGTTTCAGGCTAGAACTGATTGATGGGCTGAAGAACAGCTAAGATAAAGTCCGGCTTGCTACCTTGAAGAAAAAGGGATGTGGATGTGGGAATATCTTTTACACACCAAACACTGGAATTGATGATGCCTCTGCCCCCCTGTCAGGTAGAAGGGAAGAACTGAGCTCACGATTTAACCCAAAACTTAATGAGGAAAGACCTCAAATATTTGGGTATCATTTCTTTACAATGACTGAAACCAAATAAACAAGAAAGTAAATGGTTGAACCATACAAGTGGGGAGATTTAAGATGTTGCCTTCTCATTTCTTGACTTCCGGATTTTGCTTCTTTTATTAGTATAATCAAAGGATGATATTGATTGAGAATTTTCAATTCTAGCACACTAACAGTTTTCATTCATTTTAATCCTATAATCCCATTCTAGACCTGAAGTTGTATTTACTGTTTGCATTTTAATCAGCATGGTCCCAACTGATTTGCAGCCGATATATCTTTAACATAACCTTGATGAAAGGAACAACATATGAAAGGAAAGGCTAAAACAGAATTGCTCAAATATATTTGTTCAATGTCCTAAAGAACATTCAGTAGTTTTAATCATATTGATAAATCACATTAGGGTATAGATTTTAAGGGAAAAAATCTAACTTAGGGACAAGCATGATTTGTTTTCTTAATTGAAGGATAAACTCGTAATATGCTGAGAAAAAAATCATTACGTAATATACTACACATTACAAAGATAATGTATTAAACTGCACTCAGAATATTGGAGAACAGCTACAATCATAAAACAGTTCTTGCCTGCAGTTTTTTAGAATGCTTCATTCTGAATGTTCTCAGAATTGATATGTGCAAAAATAGCAACGGTAACCATTAAAGTTGAATTTCTCCTCTTTTCAGTACTTTAAAATATCTGAATAATATTTTAATATCAATACATTGAAGAGTATGATGAAAAATATTACTACTACACTTGGTGGAAAATAGCAAATCTTTTCACTTAATACATATTGCAGCCAGTAATACTTTAACTTTCCAGACAGAATCTAATTAGAAATGCAAGTACTGTGCGATGCCCATTATCGCTAAGAAATGGAGAAAAGTTCTGTCTTCATATGAACACAATTGAATGGCCACTGATCCATGATTCTTAACTGAGCAAAGTGTGAACATGTATTTTGAAATTTTTAAACTGTTTTTTTTCCTAGTCACAGAACGCTCCACTCATATGATGGCAAGAAAGTCGAGTCAACAGTTTAAAGTGGGGCTTTAACCTACCTACTTTACCCCTAACCTCTCTAAAATTAAACACCATCAAATGTGAATAAATCACAATCACAAAGCACTCTAAAATGACCACTTCTCTCTAATTTATTTTGCTTTATTGAGCAGCCTGGTAGGACATAATATCATGCTGCAAATTGTGCCTAGTCTGATTCTAAAATCTGAACCCATGATTATTTTTTTAATTAAAAAATTCATTTCTAGAAATTCTGCTGAATTTAAGTGGTTTAATCTAACCTAAATCTGATAAGTGAATAAGAAGAGGGATGGAAACTCAGCAATCAAACACAGGCTCCCCACTTTAACGTCCTTCTTTGTGAGTAAAGCCTTGAATGGAATTTGCCCATCACAGCATATCCCCAAGAGTATTCCGTTTCTATGAAGGAGATCACAGTAGTCGAGATTAGTGGTAACCTTTTGATTTTAGCCCAGTGAAGGGTGAAATATATTAATATTAGAAATGCAGAAGCAGAAAAAAATTTTTGCGACCTACTATCATGGATCCATATATCTACTAAAAGGATTTCCAGCTCATTCAAAATAGATTATTTCCTTAAAACATTAATATAACTTCTTTTTAAGAGAGGACTTCATGGCAGAGAAAATAGAAGTCAGAAAATGAAAGCATCTTTGGGAGCATCACCCTTGTTTTAAATCAATGAACTATGTCTTTTAAAAAAAATGCCACCCAATTTTTTTTTCCTAATGGCAAACATCAACACAGCAAAACAGGATGCAATTTTTCTAAATAAATAAATCAATGATGTGTCAAAAATTAACAGATGAGTTAATATACTTGGTGCTATCAAAACCAGATGGTGCTTCCTAATATTCATCCTGCTCAGTCAATCCCTGAATATTTTCTGGACCATCGGTATATAAAATAGGATGCTGCTATTTGTGATGGCAAACAAAAGCAATCATGCCTGCCAAGCACATACTATAACAGGCAGCATTTCAGCTCTGCTAGACAGAAAGTAATTAGAATGCTTTTAATGTCCAAAAGAATGATGCTGATAGGCTGCCACAGATGTGTAGATTTATGAATATTTATATGGTGGTTTATAGCTGACACTTTTATCAGTTGAAGAAGATAAAATATCTGCCTGACTCAAAAGCTTGACAGTCAGGTTAATAAAATCTCATTAAAGAGAATGACCTATGCAATTATATAGGATTTATTGTAATTCATTTTTGATTGTACTCTGCTTAAAGATGCAATTTCCCATTTCCTGATGCCAAATTTAGGCTGCATATCAAGATCTATGTGGGTTTTAACTCTAAGCCTCCCACAGAGGAAAAATATGCTTTTAAAACCATGTTATACTACCCCTTTTAAGGAAAATTATATTCTTCATGGAATTTTATAAGAATGTTGAAAAAATGTATTTTTAAGCACATATTTCTCCTCTCAAAGGTTCATGGCCCTTAATGGCAAATAAGATTTCCCTTCAACCCTTTCATTTGTTCACTGCATTTCCTCTGGATACTCAGTTACCTGTCTTCTTCTATCGTTGACTCATTGCATCACCCATCGATGTTTTTGACAATTTTCAGTTTACTAGGCGGCCTGAGACTTTGCAGGAACACTTTTGTGAGAGTGCAACAAACCAATCATCACCCCCACCCCCACCCAGTATGCCTAAAAGGCTGGCTGGCTGTGCTCACATGCTCATTGGTTCAAAGTGGAACCACTAGTTCCTCAAAGAGCCAATCAGCTCTTCAGGTGACTGTCCCTCTGATGGCCACTCACATCACTGTGCCTGTTAAGAGATGGCTTTGTTCACCAATGATTAATATTATAGCCACAATTGATGATGGCTAGTACTATGACCTTTTATTTTTGCCCCAGACCATTTTCCTCATTGCATGGAAGACACCTACCATCCAATTCCTATCCTTCCAGCAAGGACATGGCATCCTGCCCTTGGTGCTATCAAGCTTATTACTTCTCTACGATCTCTCTTAAAAAGAAGACAGAAGCAGCAGCCTTGAGAATAAAGGAAATAAAAATAGGAAGTTTGAGGGGCATCAGCAAGGCCCTTTTCACTCCTGTGGAGTCAGTGATGTGATTTCCACCTGGGCCAGGGATAAAATAAACTAGACAGGACATCAGAAGACACACTGAAAGAGAACATTTAGAAGAAGGTGAGAAGGAACAAAACCAAACAAACATACTCCTATGAACGAAAGAGCAGAGAAACTGCCAGAGTAGGAGGGACCACAGAAAGGACAGCAAGTGACTGGTGCAGAAAAAAGAAAAAATACAGGAAAAATAGGAAGGGATAAACTATGGATAAAAAAGAAAATGAGAGGGGGCGGATTTATAGTGTACAAAAGGAAGTAAAAGATTGAAAGAGAGCAAAGACTGAAAGGAGAAAGCAGGATGAGACTGAAGACGGAACTGGACAGATAAAAAGGGGGAAAATCCCCAAGGAACAGGGTGGAACTGAGGTTATGCAAAGGAGTAAGCAAAATACAGAAAATGGGAAAAGGACTCAAACTTCTGAAAAACAAGATAAAAATGAAGAACAGAGTCGAAAAATAAACATAGGCATGTGCAAGAAGTAGTATAGAAGAAAAGAAGAACCCAAACCTGGAAAGAAAGAACACAAAGCTCTTAAGAAGGGGAGAAAACAGAAAAAAATAAGGAGGAAAATGGAAGTGAGTGAGTAGCCTAACAATAAACATAAAAATACAATAGAATGCTGGGCCAAGAGCAACTGAAGAAAAACACACCCACAGACAATAAGGACACCAACAGGAGAACCCCACTCAGAGCCGTCAAACATCTTCAAATCAGTGAGGGATGTGACAGAACAAGTCTTCACTATAACCTGTAATTAGATTTTCTTTCTCAAAACCAATCCTTCATGTGTCAAAATATTGACAAACAACAGAACATTAGCGTAGGCATCTATAACTCATTTAGAGACAATGCTCATATTTCCACTACAAAAAAAAGCCTTGATTCACCGATATGCACAATTTTGGGGGCTCGAAATGCACTCCAAAGTGCCATAAAAGGCCTGAGGAGGAACTTTTAGCTCAGACGAGGGGATAAACGTGGCCACGCGCCCTCAGGGAACGGGGAGCGCCCTTGGGCGCAGGGCGCAGAGCGCAGGCCCCAGGCTGTGGCCTTTCCACCAGCCCTCCCTCCTCCCCGCAGCCCGGCCGGAGAGCTGGCTTTTCCCAGGCGGCCGCCTGCAGGCTCCTGGTCAAGGACAGGAGTCTCGCCCCCTGGGGTGGGTGCTCCCCACGAGGCATTTCCGCAGGACCCGGGCCCAGACGCTCGGGACCCCGCGGGGCAGCAGTGTCCCCGCGGCAGGAGGAGCGTGGGCGGCGGGCCGGCGCGCCTGGGGCTCTCCGGGCCGGGGGGGAGGGGCGGGATGCCGCCTTCCCCGGAGTCGGCCGCAGGGACGAGCGGCAGTTCCACCGCGTGGCTGGGGCAAGGCGCCCACCGGCTGGGACTCACTCGGGGGTGGGTGGGGAAACAGAGGCACAGAGAGACGGGCCGAGACAACGCGCGCACGAGAAACAGAAGCGCACGGGGAAGGAAAGAGCCCGAGAGCCAGCCGAGCGGACCGCGAGAGTGAGAGTGCATCAAAGAGGTGGAGAAAAGGGGACCAGAAGGCAATGGGGGTGGAGAGAGAGAAGGAAAAACAAACGAGGAGAGAGGGAAGTAAAGGCAAGAAGTGGAAGGAAACAAGTGAAGCTGCGGAGGGTCACGGCAGGGCGTCCCCGAGAGCCGCCAGGGCACTTCCAGCTTCTGCGGGAGCGGCGGCGGGTGTCACGCTAGGCTGCTTCCCCGGCCCCCGCCCGAACGGTCGCCGCTGCTGACTGACCACGGCGGGCGCTTCTTGGGCGCCAAGCCGGATCCGAGCGGCGGAGCCACCTGTTAGGAGGCGCGCGCGCCGTCGGAAGCCCCGGACGCGGCGGCGGCGCGGAATCCTCCAGAAGTTGCTGCCCGCGCTGGAGGCCTCCGGGGTGCGCTCCGACGCCCCGACTCTGCCTCAGCGGGGTGTGCGCGCCCGCCGCTCGCCCCTCGCGCCCCTCCCGCCAGGCCCGGCGCGCGGGGGGGTGTCCGCCGTCCCCAGCCTCTGCCTCCCGGTCCCCACCCCGCCCCCGGCCGAGGCGGGGAGGAAAGTTGCGCCCGAGTTGGTACCTGCGCTGAGCTCCAGGCTGGCGCCGTCGCTGCCCGCGCCGCTACTGCCCGCGGCGGCCGCCGGGCCCGGGCCGTACCTGACGACGGCGGCGAAAGACGAGGATGAGGCGGCGGCGGGGGCCGCGGGCGGCGGCGCCGAAGTCCTCAGGTGGCCCTGGGACGCGGCGGACGTGCAGGACGGAGACGACGACGAGGCGGCCGCGGCGGCGGCGGCCCGCCCGGGCCCAGAGGGGTAGGAGCTCTGCGCCTGGAACGGCTGCGGCGGCGGCGGCGGCTCGCTGCTGCTGATGGAGACGGCGGCGTGCGGCGCGAAGGGCGGCGGGGGCGGCCGGACGTGCGGCAGCTCCACCAGGGTGGGTCGGTCGTAGCGCTTGGCCAGCGCCGGTCGCTTGCTGGGGAACGTCTTGAGGACGCTGTAGGGGCTGCGCTGCTTGTAGATTTTGGGGACGCTGGGCCCCTCCTCCGCCGGCTGCATCTCCTCCTCCATGCTGCGCCTCGGGGCCGGTCCCGGCTCGCGCGCCCCCTCCCCGCCGGGCGCCGGGCTCCGAGGGTGTCTCCGCCGCCTGCCCGCCGGCTCGGGCCGTATGCGCGCTTGTGGGATGGTGTGTGTCTGCGCCGTGGTCGCCGCCGCCACTGCCGCCTGTCGCTAAGGCTGGCATCGCTGAGCCCCCGCGCGGGGGGCTGCCGCCCGAGTGCTGATTGACAGGCCGCCTCGCCAATGCCTGGAGGGAGAAAGGAGGTAAAGAGCAAGTGTTTAGGGTAATATCTGCTAATGATAATGGGGGCGGGGCGGGGCCTGGCGCCGCCACCGCCCTCCGGGTCGGCCCGCGGGATGTGTGCCTCCGACGGGGGGAGGGAACGGGAGAGCCCAGACCTGGAGGGCGCCCTGGTCACAGGAGGAGGTTCCGGCCAGGGCGAGACTTCGGAGCCCCAGTTGTGGAGTTGAGGCTTCTGCTGCCGCAGGCGGGGTCCGGCTTCGGAAGCGAGCTCCTGGCGCCCCCTAAGTGACCCGAAACTCTCGGGGGTGCAGAGAGGGTCTGGTAGTAGTTGGGGCGGGGCGGGGCGGGGTAGCTCGAGTGCGTCTGTGCCCGGGGAATGTATTACAGCCAGTTCTTCTGCGACTCGGGAATTGCTCCCCCAACCTTCTTGGAGGTCTTGACCCAGCTCGCTGCGCGCTGGGGTTTTGCTCATGCCCAGCACGAGGCTTTCGAGTTCCTGCTGATCCTAAGAGCGCACAGGACGTCGGACTTTAACATTATTTCTTTAGTTCCCTGTAGGGGCCCTGAGAGTGCATAATAGAATCATTTCCCCCATTCTACAGATGAGAAAGTCGAGGTTCCACGAGGAAATTGCCCACAGTCAGGAGTGTATGGCCGATTTGCGCAGATGCATCCAGGTCATTTGAATTCAAAATCACTTTCTTCTCATTGCAGGTAGACTGTGCAATTGAGGGAAAAATATGACCTGATACCTCCCTTTGGGGTGGTGATTAGCTCCTTCGGCAACGTCATTTGATACGCTTGTAGGACCAGTGTGGCCAGAGAACTCCCAGCTCCTCGCTGCATCTGGGGCTGCCAGGCCAGGGTTTCTGGACGACACACAGTTTCAGTAGTTGTTTGAGTGACAGAAGAGCCTCTGTGGTTTGGAGGAGGATCCCTATGGGGTAGAGATGTCTTCACCTCTAGAGGAGTGTCCTGGCCTCTCAGCCAATCTTTGGAGCAAATCACCCCACTCCTAGGCCAACTCTCTACCAGCGTACTCCCTCCCAGATTTGGTTTCCAGCCTTCAGTCTTCCTTCTCCCGCTTAGAATTCTTCTTGCAGCTCCTTGATGTGTGACCCTTATCTCTGCACTCTGAAGTTACATTCCTTTTCAAAGCTTTCCTTTGAGTCTTGGGAAAGTGACTCCTTTTCTTTTTCTGGGGGTTCAGGTCCTTGGCCTCTCATTTCCCAGATCTCCTTTCCTTTGGAAGCCTTTTCTTTGCTGGTTTAGCTTCTGTGTTTCTCCACCCTAGATAGTCTCCCTCTCTCCTGCAGCCTCCTCAGATCCTGCTGTGGTTCCCCCCTCTCCATTTATTAGAGATGAAATAAATAATGCCATAAATAAAAGTATTTGGGAGTCCAGGAACTGTCAGGGCTGATTAGGGCATAGAGGACATTTTCTTTCTCATTATGCAAAAGCATTTCATGGGGAAATAAAAGAGGTTTCATTGTAACTCATGCATGTCATATTTCAAGGAATTCAAGATATTAATCATATTTAACATTATTTGCAGCGTTTCTCCCTGGCTTCTGAAAACTGCTAAATGAGGACACGTGGATCACTAGGAAAAAGGGAGACAAGCGTGTGAGGGACAGTTAAGAAATAATGAAATGCTGGTAAAAGACAGAGAGAGAGAATGAGATGCCAGGGAGATGTTTCTTAGGCACATAAGTGAGAAATGGAAGCTTCTTGTGAGATGTGAGACAGCTGAAATTGAATGATATACTGGAGGAAATAAATGATAACAAACCTCCCCATACTTTTCTTTCTATAAAGCAATTCTGAATTTTGCATTGAAATGTTTCCCTCCCACTTTACTCCCAGATAATTTGCCAATAAGTCTGGCTTTTGAAAAGAAATTGGGGTGGTGGCAGTGTGCATGTGGGTCTAGAGGGGAGAAATTCTTGAGTCTTTCTACTGAAGAAGTAATTTCCTATACCTGGGAGTTTTCTTTTTTGCTTATGTATTTTTAATTTGTATCATCCTTACAAGTTAAACACCTTAAGAGACTGGGAACAGTACTTCTGTTGTTGTGTTTTACCAACTAAAAGGACCTGCCATCACATACATCAAAACATAATTGTTTCTATAAAACTAAATACTAAAATTATTGGTTTAGCTTTAAAAAAAATAGGAGTCGGGGAGGGTTCCTAGAGGAAAAATAGTAGAAATTTAAAAATGATCAGGTTTCAGATCCTCTTGCTAGTAGTCACGTATGTCTGGGTCCATAGAAAAATGAAGTGCTTAATAATCACTCTTTAGAAAATAAAATGGGCGTTTATTCCAAGTGTGGAGTTGAACTCAATTTTAAAATTGTAACTGACCACTGATCCCTGCTTGTACAAGCCTGGGCTTGTCCTCTGCTGAGTATTATATATAAATGTGCTGTAGTATATTGAAGTGTTTATAAAATCACTGGTAGCACTTGGTAAACATCTTTCTGTAAATTATAGTCTGAATTATCAGATAGTGACTTTGCTGATATCTTCTCTTTAGAGTCTCATAAGGGCTGATAGGATGGTAATTACACCCATGCTTTAAATCTTTTTAGGTGTTTACTCTTATCTCAAAAAAAAGAAGCAGATAGTGAACTTTTAAAAGCCAAGTGGCTATTTATGGACAGGGTGATTTTTTGATTGGCAGCATGTCAATTCCTTGAGCCATCCAGAATATAGCTTTTAAATAATAAGTCAGCCATGGGAAATGCTTTTTATTGCACCAATTTCAATGATATTTAATGAGCTTCTGATTGACTGTTTGATCTCCCAGTGTTTTGTGCTACTTTTAATTCATTTTGTATAATAGGAAAAAAAAGTAATTGGAATAAAATTTTGTGACAAGATAATGACCTTCCACTTTGAAATTAAATGTCTGATTAGCTTCAACATTTTAATGCTGAGATGATATTGCAGCAGGAACAGGGGTGTGCATACTGTCATTTGGTGGAAATGACTGAGGAATACTCCTTGGCTCTTCCCGTTGCACAGCAGAAAGGGCGTGGTGGCCAGAGAATCAGAGGGTCATAGTACTAGAAGGGACTGTCATGGTCTTTTATTCTTGTGACTGAGCCTTTACTCATAGCTTTTCTGTGACCCTGTCAAGTGGTTGTAGAAATGCTTAAATACCTCCGGTGATGGGGACTTTACTACTTGCAGAAGCATCATTCACCCAGGGATTTATTCAACAAATGTTTATTGAGTGTCTATTGTGTGGTAGGTACCTTTCTAAACACTGGGGATATAATGGAACCAGATTCCAGGATCCTACTGTTATGGAATTGAGGTGGGCAGATAATAAACAAGCTAGTAACTAACTGAACAATATTATCATAATATATAATAAGTATATATTTATATAATATATAATAAATATAGTATGTTATTATGTATCATATATAGTAGTTATTTATTAACTATATACTAGTTATTTCAGATAGAAATAACTATGATGAAAAAAATAGGATGAGGATGTTAGTTTTGATAGAGTGGTTTGAGAAGGCCTCTCTGAGGTGCAAAAATTGAGCTGAGAATTTACTCTTGAAACAGCCATCTGTGAGAAGAGGAATCCAGGTTGAGGGACAACAGATATAGGAGCATTAAGGCTGGAACAAGCTTGATGTTGTCAGGCAGCTGAAAGAAGGGCAAGTAGTCGGGGTGTCCTGGCAAGGGGCAGAGTGAGGAGATGAGGCCCAAGGGGCAGGTTGGGCCCAGGCTGTGCGGGGTCTTATATACCTGGGGAAACATTTGGAATTTATTCTAAATGCACTGGGAAGCCTGGAGGCAGTTAAGCTGGGGAGTGACACAACCAGACTTATGTTTTTAAAAGGTAATTTTCAGAAAGGGTAAAATAATGACTCTCATACAGACATCAGAATGATCAGATTTAAAGAATTTATTTAACTTGCTCATTTCCCTCATAATGTTCAGAGGGTAAATCAAAAAAGCACAAATTTGATATGGACTAAAGGAATGATGAGTTGAATGTGTAAATGGTTTTTCCATGTGTAAACTGTTTTTTCCATGGGGGGTGTGGGTGAGTGGGGAAGGGAACCTCTACCAGACACGACAGTTTGCATGTCTATCAGTTATCTAAACTTTCAAAGTTGTAAAAATAGTTCAAAGACAGTGAAAGAGTAGGATCAGATAACTGGGAAGGTGTGCTGTATGCAGACAATGCATAGTTTTCCATTGGAACACAATTTCTTTTCTACAATGCTTTTTTTAAAAAAAAACTTTATTTTGAAGTACAGCTTCTCAGGAAGCTACAAGGATAGTGCAGAGAGGTCCTGGGTACCCTTCATCCATTTCCTCCAATGGGTACATTTTATGTAACTCTAGTTATATAAATTGGATCATGCAATATATGATCTTCTGAGATTTCCCACTTAAGTTTAATGCCCTTGAGATCCATCCATGTTGTCGTGTGTATCAATACAGTTGGCCCTGTATTCAGGGGATGCCTGAAACCCGCAGATGCAGAGGGCCAACTGTATTCATTGTACTACACTGTTTTATATAAGGGACTTGAGCATCCACGGATGTTGCTATCCATGGGGGTTCCTGGAACCAACACCCCTCTAATACTGAGGAACAACTCTAGTTTGTCCCTTTTTATTGCTGAGCAGTATTTCTTGGTATGGATGTCCCACAGTTTGTTTAGCCATTCCCCTATTGTAGGACATTATGGTTGTTTTCAGTTTGGGGTTCTTGTTTATAAAGCTGCTCTGAAAAGTCATGTGCAGGTTTTTGGGTGGATGTAAGTTTTATTTCTCTGGGAGTAAATGTCCAGGAGTGAATTGCTGGGTTATTCTACAGTGTTTTAAAAGATTCATTCTGCTTTGTGGACGATGGACTGTAGAGGATCAGATTGGATGCAGGGAGACAATTATTTTCCAAACAGTGCCTGACTGACCCTTTTAAAATATAATCATGTCTCTCCACTGCCTTCCATCATCTTCCTCCGCCATAGAGTAAAATCCAGAGTTCATATAATTGCCAACTTAAAGCCTCTTGTGATCTACAGCAATCCTTTGCCCTTTCTACCCCCTCCCACCCTCCTTCACTCCACTCCAGCCTCACTGGTCTTGAATGGGCCCAAAATATCCTTCCTCAGGATTCTTTCTCTCAATATTCCTTCTGCTTAAAATGGTCTTTCCCCAGATGTCTACATAACCCCCTGCCTTATCTCCTTCTAGTATTAGCTCTAATTGTCTGTTTTTCAGTGTGAGATGAAGAAGAGAAACCTCAACTACGTTGGAGTCAGGAGGGCCTGTAGAGGGAGCTCTCACATCCTATCATGCATCATCAATTACTCCAAACAGGAAGAAACATATGCTTACATCTCCAACAGGAAATTCAACTACTCTACTACTGAAGGAAGATTTCTCTCCCCTGCTGGGCAACAGCCCAGCCAATGAGAAATGCTTCAGCTCAGCCAATGAGAAGCCATTATCACCCTAAACTGTTACTTTTCTCCAATGGACTTCCCTTTAGAACAGCCCCTCGCTACTCCCACTTTTGCTCCCCCGTCTTTGTTCTCCAGATTTGCTTATGCTTCACCATAGCACGCACATCCCGAATTGCTACTCTTTAGTCTATTCTCCAGTAAACTCATTTTGAGAGTACAATAACTAACTGGCAAATTTGCTTTTCAAGTTGATCAGTGAGGCCCTCACTAGTCACTGTTTACTATCGCAACCTAGTCCCCTTCCTCCCTCCCCTCAACATGCCCCCTATCTCCTTTCGTATGTAGCACCTATTGCCATCTGTCATGCTTCGTATTGTACTTGTTTATTGCTTGTTTCCCCTGACTAGAATGCAGATTCCTTGAGGGCAGGGGTTTTTGTCCATTCTGTTTCCTCCCGAGTCCTCAGCATCTAGAATAGTGCCTAGCACAGAGTAAAGGCTCAGTAAACATTTGTTAAACGTATGAATGACTTTAGGAGGCTCTGGCAGTAGTTCAGGTGAGAGCTAGGACTGTTTGGACGAGTGTAGCAGTAGTGACAGTGGAAGAAAGTAGACATATGCAGAACATATTCAAGAGGTAGTCCATTCCATTTTACACAGCTCTGAACAGCAGAACGTTTTCCTTGCTTTGAACCCAAATTTGCTTTTTTGCTCCTTCCAACTTTTGGCCCTTGGGGCTATTCAGAGGAAATGTAATCACCTCCCAGCCTCTCTTTAGAATGAAATCTACAGCAGTTTTTTCTTTCCTTTCTATGATGGTTTCTAGGACCTTTTTGCAGTGGGTACATCCTTTTAAAGAGTAGAAAAGGACAGTCATCTTTGATCTAATTACTGTTTTTCTCACTAATAGGGTTCTGTATTCATTAGGACTCTTGGTAGCAAGTGACAGAAACCCAGCATAAATGGATTAACCATAAAGATGCTTGTGGCTCACACGACCCTGAAGACTAGAGGTATAGCTGGTGTAGAGTGGGCATGGATGCTCACATGGTGTTATTAGGAATCTGCCTCTCTATTTCTTGCCTATGATTTTCTTTGTGTTAATTCATTCTCTGACAGGCTCCTTCTTTGTGGTGTTCATCTGGTCGCCAGCAGTTGGAACCTGTGTGGGAAGAGAGCACCTCTTTCCCATCGGCTCCAGCAAAAGTACCAGAATTTACCATCATTGTCTAATTGGGTCTTGATAATGAATTAGTTTATTTTTTCATTGATTCTTCCAGTGTTATGATATCGGGGCTATTTCCGTAAAGTGAAGAGAACTAAAGAACAGGAATTAAAGAAATTTCCCCAAAGTCACAGAGCAAATCATTGAAGAATTTAACTCAAGTCAAGATTCTTCTGTTTAATCAAAGTAGCAAATATACCTTGTCAAACTTAGTAAATTTAATCTTTTATTCTCTATTCTTCACTTTCCTCCAATTTCTAAAAGAACATTCCTCCCAAAGAACTGAAACCACCCACCTGGACAGAAGTATGAGCTTGAAATACTTATGAGAATAAAGTTGGATATTAAAACCAGGAGGGAAAAAGGAGGAAAATGGTTTTAAAAGAAAGCTGAGATGGCACCAGCCCCGTGGCTGAGTGGTTAAGTTTGCACACTCTGCTTTGGCGGCCCAGGGTTCGCTGGTTCGGATCCTGAGCACAGGCCTATGTACCGCTCATCAAGGACCTATACATCACTCATCAAGCCCTGCTGTGGCAGCATCCCACATAGAAGAACTAGAAGGGCTTACAACTAGGATATACAACTATATACTAGGGGCTTTTAGGGAGAAAAAAGAAGAAGATTAGCAACAAATGTTATGTCAGGGCCAATCTTCCTCACCAAAAAAAAGAAAGTTGAGGAGGTGTAGTAACAACAAATCAAACTGTGGGTGATTCAGTTTTTAGGAAGAGTTTGCAGTCTCCACCAGCAAGATCAATTTCCATTCTGCCCTCTCTTTGTTTTTCTATATGAGTATTGTATTGCAATAGGAAATGATCAGTTCATAATGTTAATTAGAGTTTAAGCCAATATTTTGTTCCATAGTACCACAGAAGGACCAACTTCCATGGAGAAGGTTCTAAAACGAGCCAATGAAATACAATCTTAAATGTTGGCAAATTGAGGTTTTGTAACATCACACATTATATGCTTTACAGGAATTTTTACAAATTAATCCATGCCATATGTCCCCAACCAAGAAAGCAGCTTGATTTGTCTGGTGTCCTGGTTGTCTAGAATATTTAATGTTTTGCTAACAAAGCTTCTGTAAGTATCCATTTTTGAAAACCAATAGAAATATGTTTTTGCTCCAAGAAATGTGATAATTTTCTAACTGACTTCTATAATGTTCAGGCAGCTGGGCTCTTTGGAACTGTTTTCTAGGCTAGAAATGAGGAAAGTTTTGGGTTTTTTCCCCTCCTCTTTTGTCTTCAAAAGCAGTTGGTAATAAACTTCGTGTGTTGCATGGCAATCGACAATGACCTTTTAACTTATTGTTTTCAGGTTCTTCAAACTTCTGGGTCTTTCCCCCATCACTCCAGACAGTGTCAAAGGTAAATGGTTACAGAATCACAGACTTTTCTTTTCTGTAAGGAACTATATTAGTTTCCCAGGGCTGTCATAACAAAGTAACTTAGTCTGTCTTTGGGGAAACAGAGTGTTACCCTTTTTGCTCATAAACAGCAAAATGCTCAGGCATCCCAAAGTGTACTGGTCCTCTAAGTGGTTACCTTGATACCATGTGTTCATTCCAGAAACTGGGTGGCTTAAACCACAAAAATTATTTTCTCACAGTTCTAGAGGCTAGAAGTCCAAGGAAGGTGTCAGCCAGCTTGATTCCTTCTGAAGGCTGTGAGGAAGAATCTGTTCCATGACTCTCCCCTAGCTTCTGGTAGTTGGTTTGCTGGCAATCTCTGGTGTTCCCTGGCTTGTAGAAGCATCACCCCATCTCTGCCTTCATCTTCACCTGGCTTTCTCTCCGTGTGCCTGCCTCTGTGTCCAAATTTCTGTTTGTGGTTCTTTCTCACCTCAGCCCTAGCAAACTAATACATATGCCATGTAGGTAGGTTATATGATAATCTCTATTAACCAAAATGAGTTATGTCAGAAAGATCAAGTGTTTGATTTTTTTAAAACAAGTCTACCAGAATTTGTATGGTTTAATATATATAGACAGAAAACTTAAACACACACAACAGATATGCACACTTGGCTACAAACAGTGGGTGCCTATGAGGCTGTAGATCACAGGGCCAATGTGTAAGCAACTTTAAGAACAGGGACCTCTGATCATTCCCATCATACTCCTGGAGATGTCCAAAGTGTTTTAATGAACTCAAGCACATCTCAGGAAATGCTGAAGGAGGGTACCCAAGGCTAACACCTCCATGCCTTCTCCCACCACACTCCCAAAAGCATGGTCAGAGAACAAGTTATTCAAGTTGAATCAAACATAAAAAGTATGAAAAACATGTATAAATATACTTTTAGTCAGCCAATCTTCACCTTGGCTGACTTAACCTTGGCTGGGAGAATTTTGAAAAATACTGATGCCCAGGCCTGTCCCCAGACCAATTAAAACAGAATCTCTGAGGTGAGACCTTGGCGTTGGTGTTTTAAAATTCTTTTCTGGGGCCGGCCCAGTGGTGCAGCAGTTAAGTGCGTACGTTATACTTCTCGGCAGCCCGGGGTTCACCAGTTCGGATCCCGGGTGTGGACACAGCACCGCTTGGCACGCCATGCTGTGATAGGCGTTCCACATATAGAGTAGAGGAAGATGGGCATGGATGTTAGCTCAGGGCCAGGCTTCCTCAGCAAAAAAGAGGAGGACTGGCAGTAGTTAGCTCAGGGCTAATCTTCCTCAAAAAAAATAAGTAAAATAAAATAAAATTCTCTTCTGATCATTTGAATATATAGCTGTCTTGAGAACCACTGCTTGAAGCAATAGCAGTGACTGGAATGAACACATGGTATCATGGTAACCACTTAGAGGACCAGTACACTTTGGGATGCCTGAGCATTTTGCTGTTTATGAGCAAAAAGGGTAACACTCTGTTTCCCCAAAGACAGACTAAGTTACTGCAGTCAGAGAGCAATCACATCAGCCTTAAGTCGGGGCTAAGTGGGCAGTGAAATAGAAAGAAATGATTGAATGCAGAAGACGATTGACACTACCAAGATGACAAGTTTATTGGGTATAAAAGACACTCAATTCTTTGGAGGAGCGGGAAATACATTCTGCTCAGGCAGGCACCTTCTGTGAGAGGTCAAGGTAGTGCTTTAAACTTTTAGTCTTTTGTGTCATGACTCTTTTGGTTGCAAGAGACAGAAATCTGACTCAAGCCAAATTAAGCACAAAGGGAAATTTATTGGCTCATTCAACTCAGAAGGACGCTAAGGTATCTCCCAGGAAGGAAGAAAGGACTGCAGGAATTAGTCTTCGAGATTACAAAAAGTAGCTCACTGATTCCAGAATTTTCTCTTTCCCTCTAATTCTCAGCTCTCCATCTTGCAGGAAAGATGGCCTCCAACAGACACGAAGTGTCATCTTCCCAGCGTAAAATCCACAACAGAAAGACAGCTGTCACGTGGCATCCTTGGACCAGTCTTTATTGCTTGGGAGAGAGAGTTCTGTTACAGATTAGGCCTGGGTCACAGGGCTGCCCACCGGAACCACACATGGGGGAGGGGATGCTGGGCAGACAAAAGCAACTGCTCTCTACTGCATCTTTGAGCGTAAACTAATAGCTTCTCTTTCACCCTTTAATAAAAGCCATTTCTGCGGGGTAAAAATGTTCCCTAAATCAAAGAAGAAGCCGTCTTTGGAATTGTAAGTGAAAAATGAAATGACAAAGGAAGACAATCTTGAATGTCGAAAGCGAGAGTCAGATGGTTTTATGCTTTGCTCTCTCTCTTTAGTTGGGGAAATTTAGGAGGATTGATCTGGACTTGTTGTTTGTCCATGGACAGATATACCTGTGCAAACAATAACTTGACTTGCTCCCGATACACTCTGCTCTGTAAAGCAAGTAATGTATATTCTGTAATATGCATGACAACAGCTGTTACTTAGATTACTTTCCCTTTCCTGAAAGAGCTAGTGGTTTTGTTCTGTTTTTTCTCTGAGTGCGACTCCCATATTCCCAAGAAAGATCATCCACATGTTCAGAAGGTAAGAACAGACCCATGGGTGTGACTTCTGCCTTGGGGAGCCCCCATCTTGAACCTGTGAGGCGTGTGTTTTCAGTCTGTTGAGACCATCATAGATGTTTTGGATTTCCAAGAACGCGTATGGTTTCAAGCATAGATTGTTTTTCTATGGAGTAAATTTAAAGAAATCCTATTTTTTTCTTAGGAACTTTTAAGCTATTCCATGTCCCAAGTGTCTCGTTTTTGCCAGCAGAAGGGTAGCATGAGTGTTGCTCTGAACAAAAGTCTGAGTGGCACAATGGAGAATTACGAAGTTGTAGGCTGGGCTGAACTGTCCATTATCCGTGTGTCCAAGAAGTAGGGGAGCATAGAAGTTAGGAGTATGAGCACTGGAAATGGTAGCTTGGGGTTTAGGTTGGCTTTTCCACTTACCAGCTGTGTGTCCTTGCACCGGCTACTTGACCCTCAGTACCTTGGTTTCCCCGTTTGTAAAATGAGAATAATAATAGTGCCCACTTGGCGGCATTGTTCTGAGGATGAAAGGAATTAATACGTGGCACATAAACAGAGCCTGGCACACAGAAAACACTCGATACAGCTTAGCTCTTATCAGCATCTTCATCATCATTAGATACAATCAAATGAAGTCCTTTGTGTACCTCTTAATTCCAACCAACAACTGCCCATGAGAGGGATCTTTGAGCATAGACTCCTCTGCTGGCCTCTCTATAAACCATGTGAAGAGCACAGACCTTGGACCAGCAACCCTGGACCCAAGTTTAGTTTCCACCACTCATTGGCTCTGAGCTGTTGGGCAAGTTGTATGACTCTGGGCAGATTAGGCATGCCTCTGAGTTCCATTTTCCTCATTTGTGAAACCCAGATAATCGGGCTGAACTCACCCCTGTGCTGGGTGGGCAGATCAAAGAGACCACGTCTGCCAGCTGCCCCAGGTCTGAGGATCAGCATCCGTGAGCAGCCACCTGCTCAGATGCACTGCATTCTCCATCCTCCCCACTGTTAACGTTTCGGTAAATGGAAGGCACCCTACAATGCACTGTGACTTGTTTTTAACAGTCCCCTGTTTTGTCTCGGTCTCACTCTCAAGTTTTTGCTATTCTGGATTTCAGAAAATAGTTCAGTTGCCAAAATTGGTTGAATGAGCTACTTTCAGAATTAGTCAAGTGATACAAAGTACTGCTTTGCAGAGTGGTTTTAGCAATTCCTCTTCACAGAACCATCCTATAAGAGAGTGTCCTGACAAAAGGAGAGGGTTTATAAAATTCACATTATGAGAACTCCTCTTACCATCCACACCCATGAAAATCCCTGTCATATAAATCTCTTCCCTTCCTAAACCAGAGCATCAGGATAAATCAAGACATGAATCGTCATCAAATAATCTCACATGGAGGTATCCAAAGAAAGAAAATTTTAATTATTATCATTACTCCCTTCAACAGTGAGGTCCCATCTTTGGCTACTGGTTTGGTCCTATCTGGATGGCCTGAAGTTTAACCTTGGCTACTTAAACTCAGTTCAGTAGCTCATGTTTATGGATAAATGAGCAAAAGAGTAAGGATCAAAAGCAAAAAATAAAATTACTCTGGAATTAAATATTTTAGAAGCCAGAGCCGAGTGAATGTTAGTGAAGTGTGGCATTCAGCAGGGAAGGCCTGCACTTATGTTAATGTGCCTAACAAGGAAATGAGATTGACACAGCAATTCTCTGTTTTTGTTGTCCCCTGAGGTTAGAGATTATGCAGTGCATGTTTCTGTTTTTAGCTTCTTTGGTAATTCCTATGGTGAGAGACTACACTCTGCATATTTGTCAAGGTTGCACTCCCATTAAGTGCCGGGTCTTTGAGGTAGCACACGAAACATTGTTCTCATCTGAGCCTCGAGCTCTGCCCATCCTCACCCTGCGCTGTCCCCTGGTGCTGAGGGCCCCCTTCCCATGGCTGATTTCTTTATTTATGTTCAGTTGCCAGGGAATTCCACAGAGGAAACATAAGTCTATCTTAACAACAGTTGTTGCTGTGCGAAATGTTGAAATGGGTGGCCGGATGACAAAATGTTTACATTCTTTATTTGATGTCTCATTGTAATCCTGAGGCCTTTTGACACCAATTGGAGGTAAACTAAGAAAAGGAAACTGAAAGATCAGCACAGATTTGAATGAAGAATAAACTAGTTAGCTTCTTTTATGACAAAGAAACATGGGTTTGGATCCACTGCCTCTTTGATAATAGTTATTGTAGCTGAATCCTTGGGTAGACATGTTATCAGTAAACCCAATTCAGACCAGCTGAAAGAGCCAAGGGCTGGATCGACTGGTGTGGCTGTGAAGGTCACAGGGGGAACAGATACGCTACAGCAATCAAGGCTGTAGCAACTGGAATCAAGGATTTGGTGCTGGCAGGACTCCTTCCTTCCCCATCCAGTCCTCATCCTTGCTTGTCTCGGTTTCCTTTTGCAAGTCTTCCTCATTCTCTCTTACTGAAGATCCACCCTGTCCACATGTCAGAGCATACAGCCACTCTCAGCCTCAGCTTAGTACCCAGGCAAAGAGAACTTCTTTTGTCCAGTACATATATATAAATCCCAGGCAAGAAAACTGATTCACTCTACTTTGGGATATATGCCCACCCCTTGGACCAATCAACCTCTGTTTCCAAAGGATGGATATTATGATTGGTTGACCTGGGTCTGATGCTTACCACTGTAAGCAGGGGCAGAGAGTGTGTTCCCAGGAGAAGAGGGATGAGATAGCTGTCACTGGAGTACAGGACAGTCCATCCCTTGGCTGCCTGACACATATATCATACAATCACAAGAATGCCTTCGTTTATCATAACTATCCCGTGTTCAGCCAAAATATACTCACATATTCCCTTTGAGAGAAGCAACCTAATGTCACATCCAGTTATTACATCTAGATCCAAGGGTAGCATTTCTGTGCAATGTCTTTTCCTCTAGGTCAAGTTCAAACATGGCCCTTTACAGTCTGGCAACCTATGACTAACCCCCTCCAAAATACCCAGTATATAATAATGGAAGTAAAAGGATAAATGCAGTAAAAACTCCCAGTTAGAAAAAGGGAAAGATGGAAAGCAAAATGCAGCAATCACACGTGCTTAGCCTTTTCTGTGTCTTGCTAGACAAAGGTCGCAAGAAGTCCTTTCCCTAGCAGTAAAGCCCCTCCAAAAATCCAGTCACTTGATTTGAAGTGGTTTTATTGACAGACTTATAATTAAATGATAGAACGGGTATGGCACATTTAATTGAGGTGTGGAAGACATATTCCAATCCTAACGTCTATGCCATCCTCAAGCTAGTCTGTTTATCGGTTGGATGATGCTCTGGTCATATATTCCAGAACCCAAACTGGGATTTGTTGACCAGTGATTGAGGAACTACTTCCAGGCATGTCCAGAAGTATGTAGATTAGATGACAAAATGTTAGCTTTTCAGGGACTTTCTTTGTCATGTGAATCATTTGTATTGGAAACCTTTCTACAATATAATACATACTTCGCTGTCTCAGAAAAATACATGTAATCCATGTTTATTGTGGAAAAGGAAAAAATACGGATAAACAACAACAAAAATATTAGCCATAATAACACTATCCAGAGATAATGACTGTAAGCACCTGACTTACGTTCTTCTGGTTGCTCCTTTTTAGTATGTGCTGTATGTTTGTATGTTTAGTAAAAATGAAATCATGTCATACAGCTTGTCTAAAGCCTGCTTTTCTCCTCCTGCCTTCCTAAAAGATGGTAGGCTGACTCAGGAGAGGGAAGAGAATTGGCCTTTTTGAGTGCCTGGGCTGTATGCACATTATTTCATTTAATCAGGGATACGAACCCAGGCACGTAGGAATGAATAGTGGTCCTAGCCCAGGATTCAACAGCTGTGCGCTGCTTGAACCTTCCCCTTCTCCCCTTCCTCATCCCTCCTGAAAGTTAGTTCCAGTTGGGAGAATCTCCCTTCCTCCAGCCTTCCCTTCTCTTTCATCTCTCTGTGACAGAAACGCCTGATGTTTTCTGTTAGCAGCTTTGTGGGAAGTTCTTCAGGGACACTTTAATGATTTGTGGGGCCAATGGGATACAAGATATGAAATCATGACTGTCCTGGAACCTCTAGTACCAAAGGTCCTCATCAAACATTCTCATGGAAGTGCGTGGGTCCTGGCAGATGGGGCATACTTCAGTCTGGCGGCAGCAATCCCTGGTTCTTTCCTCAAGACTGAAGTTTAGCACTTGGGTCAGGTGCAGTCCTTTTGTCTCTTGCTTTCTTCTCCCCTCATGTTCCCCTTGGCCACTGTACCCCCAAACATCTGACTGGACCAAAACTGAGTTCTGAGTATGGTCCAGAAGCTGTAGACTCAGGTGCGTGTATTACCTGACATTGTGGAGATGCAACTCTATTCCATCTTGTACTACCCTGTGTGTGTGTAGTATGTTTAGAATGACAGAATTGCTGTTTTCTGCATTTTTGCAAAATGACCCCTCAGCCTAGTTTTGAAAATCTCAGGGGGAATATTGAAGTTGAGTTGGTGGACAGGTAGGAACTCTGGAAGTTTAAGTCTTAATCTTTTCGGAGACTTCAGGTCAAATATATGCAGTACCTGTACTGCTGTTGCCCAGAGTGATGCTTTTTAAAGATAAGTCGGGTCATGTCCCTTCTCTGCTCAGGTTGGCACTTGTTGACCCTCTCACTCAGGCCCAGCAGAGGCCCTTATTATCTGCCCCTCTTGTCCCACCTCTCTGATCTCACTCTCCCACGATCACCACACTCCATCCACACCAGCCCTGCTGTTTCTAGGGCTCTTGAGGAGCAGCCCCATTTCAGGGTTTTTCTGCTTGCTATTCCCTCTGCCTGGAACTCTCTTCCCCCGACACCCAAACGACTTGCTCCTTCAGGTTCTTTGAGTCTTTGACCAACTTCTTAATGTGAGTGGCATGTTCTGAGAGAGAGATCAAAATCTCACCTTCTCAGTGACACCTGCTCTGCCCACCCCCCCTCCCCCCCCACACTCCCCTTCTCCCTGCTTTCTCTCCAAAGACTTTCTCACTCATACTCTTTCTGCTGGCTTCCTTCGCTTATGGTCTGCTTCTCCTCGCTAGGATGTAAACCCAGTGGGGACAGAGAGTTTTGTTCACTGCAGTGTCCCCAGCACCTAGAACAGTGCCTGGCTCAATAAATATTCATCAAATGAATGAATTGAAGGCGATTTCCTCAGAGACTAAATGATCATCGTCTAGGACCCCTTCTTTTTATAAATACAGATGTCCATTCATTAATGGAATAGATATCTTTTTGTAAGTTGGCTATAAAATCAAATCTATTTACTTCTTGATTTTCATTATGAAATTAAAGATGCATTTATTTCTATGAAAAAAAAAAAAGTCTCCCAGAAGATTAAACAAGGATTAGGAAAACTTCCAAGCCTTTGACATTCTGGGTATCGTTGTCATGCTGTGTTTGCTTCCTGTCTTGGCATTCATTCCTTGGTTCCTGCTCCTTTGTAACATTTGCAACCCATAGTGGCGATTCTAATGCTGTCTCTCTCTCTCCAACGGGGGGATTTTTTTTTATGCCAGCATCCCCTTACTCCCTACCCATAATGTTCTGAATTTCCTTCTCTTTTCCTTCTCCTTATGCGTAATGTGTAATAGTATCATCAAAAGGTTGCCAAGCACACCACCTTACAAAGGAAGTCACAACAGCATCAATTTAGGTTTCCTGTTCTTACCCTCACTTGCACTGAAGAGTCTCTTACCCTGAAAACACCTCGCCTAACAGATATTTCTTAGAGTCCTTAATGGTGAGCCCCACAACTTGAATGTCAGATATAGACACCATTTGGTGTCTGCCATGTTATTTTTTGCATGCTTTGGCTCTTGTTAGTTGATCCCCAGTGCCAAAGGCACCTCCTGGAAGACTCTCATCATCATCCTCAGTGGTGGTAGTGTTCACTGGGAGCTGCTGCTTCCTGATGCTCTCAAGGCTGCCGATTCTCTGGGTGCCCAGGGAGTTCCCACCTTGAGAAGTGGAGGAATGACCCAGGGCCAAGGGTATTGCTGCATTTGGCACTGAAAAGCACTGCTCAGGTTTTTCTTTTTGGTTGCTGTTTGTTTGTTTATTGTCTGCTTGAAGCTTTGGAATGACAGTTGATCTGACTTCTACCATTCCTGCTAATGTTTGGAAAATCCTAAGGTCAAGTTTTGATCAGAACTCAAGCCCAAGATACCATGAGCTTCTTGATCCTGTAGGTGCACTTGCAAGGATTTGAATTACCCCGTTAGGGAGGATTGGGAATGGAAGCCTTGAGAAGTGGGCCCTGATCCAATATGACTGGTGTCCTTATAAAAAGGGGAAGTCTGAACACAGAGACAGACACACACAGGAAAGACGACGTGAAGAGACACAAGGAGAAGACAGTCATCTACAACCTAAGAAACTGAGAAAATAATCCACATCTTGATCCAAGGATCACTACTTTTTTTGTGTAGGGGAACCTATTACCCTAATAAAGCAGGGCTGTTGCAAGTATCCATAGTAGTGTCAACACATAAGTCAAGCTGTGTTCCATTCCTTCATTCCTTTATTTGACTGACTGAGCACAACTCCATGTTGGGGACACGACAGTGAGCAATACAAATATTGTTTCTGCCCACCTGGAGCTCATCTGTGGTCTACTAAGGGAGACAGATATTAAACAGGTAAATGGACATTGATTACAGGTGAGTTAAGAACATTAAAGGAAAAGTCCAGGTTTTCTGAGACTGTATGGGGAGGGGCCAGTGGGACAGCCTCCTATCTTGTGGGAAAGGGGTCAGGGACAGCCTCCCTGAGGGACTAACAGAGAGAGAAGTGGAGATCTGAAACATGGGTAGGAGTTACCTAGGAGTAAAGAGAAGAATGTTCCAGGCAGAGAAAAAAAATTTCTTAAGATCAAGGTTTCAGGGATCTATAAAATATGTAAAATGTTAATTTATCCATAGCAAAATGGCTGACTGCAGTATGTTAACTTCACTTTATCCATGGGTTGTAGTAACATCCAAAATAGCCCATCTTATTCCCAGTGAGTCAGGACACGTTTCTTTGCACCTGCTTCCTGCTCTGGTAAAACCTGTGTTAAGTGAGGATTGATGAGAATGCCAGGACTCTTTGGTTGAGCAGTTTTTTGGGTCTAGTTTTGTTTATTTAAATCATTTCTGGAGTCTAGTCTTTTGCTTAAGGCATGGAATTTCGTGGTCTTGGTATATTTTCAAAGTGGTTGTCAGCTTTGTGCTTTGGTAGGCTGGATCAGCTCATGGAAAGCCCCTAAGTGTACATAGTAGGGAAATCTCTGGGTCGTGAGGTGCAGATGGAGAAAAAAGACATTGCATAAGAAAGGTGCAGCAAAAATTTCAGTATGGAGACCTTGGACATCAGGCCTGGATGATGTGGCTTCATGATAATCACAGTTAATGCCCTCTACGTGGCTATAAACTGTTTCTGGGAACTGATGTAACTTTTCTGGAAGGGGGTGGGTAGAACCAAGAAGCCAGGGACTGCCTTTTGTATGGAGACCTTTGGACCTGGTGGATTTTTCACACATCCTGGACCACAACCCTGAGGAACGTCAGGAAGATACATCCAGCAATAGCCTTTGTCTCTGCAATTCTCATATCCTTTTGGTAGTCCAAGAAGCATGTGAGTAAAAATAATCTGCATTCATAGATTCATTTCCACCATCTGCAAACCCACCCCTGCTTCTCCTGAATCTAGGCTTATGACCTGAAATTTGGGTGTCAAAACAGCTTACACTTTTGGTGTTATGAATGTGACACCTTCAGTGTCCCTTTCTTATGCCAGTTTTGACAATGCTCCCATATTTTTCTATAGAATGGTATTGACTTACACATTGCAGAGGTTTAAAACTGCCTCATGAACCATGCATAGGTATCTCATTCATTCATTCAATCAGCAAGTATTTATTGAGCGTCAGGTGTTGTTTTAAGGACTTGAGGTGAACAAAACAAATTTTCCTATCCTAATGAGCTCACATTTAATTCAGAGACAGGCAATAAATAAGTATATACATAAATACAGAAATATGTCAATAATGTACGCACCAAGAAGAAAAAAATGAAAGGGGATAGTGTTGGGGGTGGGAGTATACTGCTTTGTACAGGGCAGACAAGAAGACCGCTCTGAGGAGATAACATTTTAGCAGAGATCTGAAAGACATAAGGGAAGGAACCACGTGATTTTGTGGGGGTTTTGCATTTTACAGAGGGAATAGCAAATGCAAAGGAGCTGAGAAGCAGCATGTTTGGCTTGTTCAAGGAATAGCAAGGACAGTCGTAGTCGTGGAATGGAGCATCCAGATGGTGGTAGGGTGGGATGGTGGTGGATGGGAAGGAAAATGTGTTAGCACATAGTAGACTGAGAGGTGCTCAGAGACCAGAACAAGTCGGGCAAGATGTGGACTTGGGGTTTTAAACTCTGTGTGAGGGGCAGCCATTGGAGGGTCTTGAGCACCATCTGTGACATGATCCAACTTACGTTTTATTCAAGAGATCTTGGGAGTGGCAGAGACCTTAGTTGTTGGGCTGGGAGTGGGCTCCAGATTTCACACCTCCCTTCAGCCAGGACGGCCTCACTTTGATCTATTTTACATATTTGTTTCTGGATAGATTTTTTTAAGAAAGTTTCTCATTATTTAAAAACTTCTGGAAATTACTATTTTATGTTGCCTGTGATATTTATAAAAACAAGTAGAAAGTGGAAAAATTAAAGTGATAGAAATGAATATCTCATAAATTTTATTCCGTTGGGACAAAGATGGAAACTACTATGAAGGCAGGGGGTAGTCAATTTGAACCTCAGATGGACCATTTGCATTTAAGCCAGTTGAATTGTTCCTTTGTGTTAACTGCAAAGGAAAAGGGAAAAATTAAAGCTGAGGATTATATAGGGAATTTATAATATTTTTTAGTTGTGTGGGAATAGAAGTCTGTTCAAAATGGGTGGATTGCTCACATCCATCTTTAGGAACGTATGTAGTCAAGGTAGGGATTGCCTACACAATTTAAAACAGGTTTAAAAACATACACTGTAGATTTGCATCATTTTTAATAGAATTTTCCTTTTTGCTTCTCTCCCTTTGCATTACATTGGTGAATGGAAAAGAAAATCTGATGTTTGAATTTTTAAAAATTAATATTATAAGATGTTTTCATGAATTTTTAAATTCATTATTCTTGAGAGGTATTGCCTTATTAAGTTGTTGCCTGACATTTATTGAGTGACAACAATATGCTAGGGTCTGTGTTTTTAATATGATTAATTTAAAATAATATAAATCCTTGAAAACTCAAAACCCCAGTAAAAGTATGTCATTATTCATAGGAAGCCTGTTCCCTGCTAGACTCTATGTTGAACATTTTGCATGCATTAACCCTTTTATTCCCTGCAACCACCCCAAACCTGGCATTATTGTTATTACTATTATTTTCCTCCCCAGAGCCCCAGTACATAGTTGTATATCCTAGTTGTAAGTCCTTCTAGTTCTTCTTTGTGGGATGCCGCCACAGCAGGGCTTGACAAGTGGTGTGTAGGTCTGTACCCGTGATCCGAACCCATGAACCCCAGGCCACCAAAGCAGAGCACATGAACCCAACCAATGTGCCACTGTGGTGGCCCCAAACCTGGCATTATTTTGACCATTTCATAAATAAGGAAACTGAAGTGTGGAAAGTAAAGCAATTTTCCCAGTGTCATAAAGCAAAGGAGTGGTAGAGTTGAGCTTGGGAGGTGGATCTGTGGGCCTGAAGGCTGGCCCTCTTGCCTCTGCACCGAGCCATCTCCCAGGATGGGAAAGGTGGTTTATCTGGAATACTCTAGATGGAGTCTAGATCCAGAAGAGATCTTCTAGGCCGAGAGAGAAATTTCATGTCCTCTGCGCCGTCTGTGAAAACATCTTTACTTGGGCCCATTGTATGGTAACCACATAGAAACTGTTCCTAATGCTTTGGGTTATGGAACCTTAACATTTCAGCATTTTTTGGTTCTTTTGGGGATGAATATTTACCATTTGAAATAGATTTTTTAAATTACATAATAAAATCTCAGAACTTTGATATCTCTAAGATAATATTAATAGTGCTTGCCAGCAAAATGTGTCCCTGGATATGAATCCCTGATAGTGAGATACGTTTGTCAAAGTTTTTCTCCTCATAAAATCAAGAAATCTAGGAACATCAGTCCTCAGAATGTTCGTCGCTCTAATAAATTTATTCCATAGTCCTGAGAACATAAAAGGCCAGTCTATGTTCTTTGCACCTTAAAGTGTAAAAAACAATCGAAATTGATTACAAGTTAGATATTGACACTAAAGGGGAAGGAACTTCCATAATTTATCTAAATGTGCTTGGGTCACAATGTGGTCGTTAAATGTTGATGGATTCTGAAGTTCTTCAGCTGGAGTAAATCAGGCTGAAGAGCCTAAAATAGACCTAGAATCAGTTCATCTTCAGTGTCCTCTCTCCACTTTCTCTTTCTTTCTCTGTATGTTGCCCTTCCTTCATCTGAAAGAAAAAAAGTACTAGGGTGGCCAACAAAATTACAAAAAAGTAGATCTGAAAATGTATTGTAAGGATACAAATATTAAAACAGTGCTTGGCCAGGAATTAGGCAGCAGATGATGAATCAGACCTGGAGGTCAAGAAACAGACTCACTTCCAGTTTAGTAAAGAAAAGCAGTATCAATCAGGGAGTGACGGGCTGGATTATTCAAAATATAATTTGAGGGGGCTGGCCTGGTGGGGTAGTGGTTAGGTTCGTGTGCTCTGCTTTGGCGGCCTGGGGTTTGTGGGTTCGCATCCCAGGTGCAGACTTTCACATTGCTCATCAAGCCATGCTGTGGGTGATGTCCCACACACAGAATGAAGGAAGATTGGCACAGATGTTAGCTTGGAGACAATCTTCCTCAAGCAAAAAGAGGAAGACTGGAAACAGATGTTAGCTCAGGTCTGATCTTCCTCACCAAAAAGAAAAACAATTTGTTATCATTTTCTAATTCCTTAGGAAAAAAGAAAAAATATTTCTCACTGCTTATATAAAAATAAACTTCACTTGGAGAGGATTTTGTAATGTAAAACAAAGCTCCATAAAATATTAGAAAGAAAATAAATACCTTAGGAGGGTAAAGGACTTTTAAAAGCATCACTGAAGGAGAAACAAGAACAGTTGATTGATTTTATTACATTTTAATTAGGAACTTCTATATTATTAAAAATATAATACTCAACTGAAAGGCATATACACTTGGGCCAAAATGTGCAATCATGTAAAAGTTAGTGTCTTTATTATATAGAGAAACCTTAGGAGTAGAAAATACTATCACCCCAATATCACAGTTTAAGTTCATGAACAGAAATTTCACTGAATTGTTTAGTAAGTGTTTAAAAAAATACCTTTAATGTCCTGAGTGATCAAATATAGGCATATCAAAACAAATAAATTCCATTTTTTGCATATCAGACTCTTACAGATTATCAAACATAATATCTAGTCCTGCCTGGGGTATAGGAAAATTGGCACCAACATTTCTGGTAAAATATTTGGCAATATCCATCATAAACTTTAAAATGTCTATAGCGGGGCTGGCCCTGTGGCTGAGTGATTGGGTTCGCGCACTCCACTTGGGTGGCCTGTGGTTTCCCTGGTTCAGATCCTGGGCATGAACATGGCAGCGCTCATCAGGCTGTGTTGAGGTGGTGTCCCACATGCCACAACTAGAAGGACCCACAACTAAAAAAATATACAACTATGTACTGGGGGGATTTGGGGAGAAAAAGCAAGACAAAAAAAAAAGTCTATAGCTTTTGACCCAGTAATTTTACTTAAACTATTTGTCCTAAGGAAATAATTAGAAATGTAGACAAAAATTTTTGTACAAAAATATTATTATGGCATTAAAAATCATAAATACTTAATGCTATAGGAAATTGCTCATGATAAAATTATAAGTAAAAAAAGATTATTTCAGGGCCGGCCTCATGGCCAAGTGGTTAAGTTTGTGTGCTCTGCTTCGGTGGCCCAGGGTTTCACCGGTTTGGATTATGGGCGGGGATATGGCACCGCTCATCAGGCCATGCTGAGGCAGCATCCCACATAGCACAACCAGAAGGACCTACAACTAGAATATACAATTATGTACTGGGGGGCTTTGGGGAGAAGGAGGAGAAGAAGAAGAAAAGAAGATTGGCAACAGTTGTTAGCTCAGGTGCCAATCTTTAAAATAGAAAAGATGATTTCAATTTGATTAAGAGTAAATATGTATATCTATATACACACCCATGGATACTGGGAGAAAATAAGTACAAATGTTAATAGTGATTATCTCTGGCGTTATGGGTTGTTTTTGTTTCTATCTTTAAACTTTTGTGAGTTCTCTGAAATTTCTAAAATGCTCATGTATTTCCTCTACACTTAAAGGAAAAAGGAGGATTAAATGTTAAAAAAAAAAAAAGTTTCTTCTCTTTGGCTTCAGACAAATTAGAAGCAAATCTTCCTTGGATGGCTACCCAGTTAAATTATCAATCTTGGTGCTGTAGTGTGAATTAATTTAAGTATCTTTTTCTTGGTAGCTAAGAGAAGGGCCTCTGGCAAGATAGTCAGAGAGGGGAGGCAGACCCAGGCAGGCTGCTTTGTCTCCGAAGAACTTTTGCTTTGTAGGCCCCTTCTTCCATAAAAAAAGTAAAAAATCGTATTTCATAATTGCGTTGATATATAGGTGAATATAATCCAGGGTGGATTATATTTATTTTTTTCTTCTGATTTTAAAAGAAATTAAAACATTTTTGTGGGCACCTGAAAGGATCATGGCCCCGGCACTGTGCTAACCGTGCCTAATGGAGGAGCTGTCCTGGGACCTACGTGGGAGCTCAGAGGTGCAGGAGCCGGGGCTTGGGGGCTGCTGCATGGAGGAGTAGGATTCTAAAAGGCAAGATGGAACATGCCATCTACTCCACTGAGTGGCCTTGAGCAGCTCAAATTTATTGTTTGTCCTTGTGAGAACAATCCAGATTTCAGGCTACCAGGGAGTCTTCTCTAAGCCCTGTTCTGAATTGTGCATTACATTTCCAAGGCCTTTGTGGAAGACATGGTAGAATTCCATGTGAATTTCTGTTTGGGGGTAAGAGTGGTTAACAAGAGGCATGGAGACTCCCAGATTTCTGAGCAGGCCCCCTGGCTCAGGGTTGGTGCCATTCCTCAATGTAGAGGTCACGGGAGGAGGAACATTTCTATTTAGATATGTTGAATTTTAGGTGACTGAGGACACACAGAAGAAGGTGGAAAGTAAAGTCCTTGAAGATGTCCTAGAACTCAGAGGGGAAATGTGTGCTAGATTCATGGGCTTGAGACGTCAGTGGACAGGAGATGGATGATGATGCAAGCAAGGATGAGTGACTGGAAAGCCTTGAGAAGAGAGGTGGCATGAGAACAGAATTCCCAGAATGCTTCCAGAGGATGTGGCAGAGGGCACCTGAGAGCAAGAAAGAGGAGAATCTCAAGGTAGTGATGTTGACACAAGAAAGGATGCAGTTCCCAAAGGAGGACGTGATTCACAGTTTCAAAAACCACAGAGAGGTTTAGCAGGATCAGGATTAAAAAGTTAGATGATTTAAAAGTTAGATGGTTGTTGGTGACTTCGCTGAGAACATTAGGTGCCAGGTCAGGTTAAAGCGGGTTTAGGAATAAAGGAGTGGAGAAATAAAGAGAGAGATTGCTCTTTTGAGAAGCTGGCTGTGAAAAGGAAGAAAGAATTAAGGTCATAGTAGATGTTATTATTATTTTTTTGTTTTATTTATAAGAAGGGAGATAGTAGAGTATGTCTATATATTGAGCAAGTATGAGGGTGTTATGGATTGAATTAATGTCACCCAAAATTCGTATGTTGAAGTGCCAACCTCTTGTACTTCAGAATGTGACTTATTTGTAAATAGGGTCTTGCAGATGTAATTAGTTAAGATGAGGTCATATTGGAGTAGGGGGAGCCCCCAATCCAACATGACTCATGTCCTTATATAAAAGGAAAATTTGGACACAGATGTGCAAACAGGGAGAACACCATGTGAGCATGAAGGCAGAGCTCGGGGTGATGTGTCTACAAGCAGAGGAACGCCAAAGATTGCCCGTAAACCACCTGAAAACGAGGAGAGAGGCCTGGAACAGATTCACCACCCAGCCCTTTCAGAGGATGTGTGGTCCTGGCAACAGCTTGATTTCCAACTGCCAGCCTCCAGAAGTTGAGATAACACCTTTCTGTTGTTTAAGCTCCTCTGTTTGTGTTACTTTGTTACGGGACCCCTAGGAAACAGAGAGTGAGTGACAGAGAGAGACGAGAGAAAGAGAGACCTGAATAAATCCTGATTCTAAGGATGTGGCTAAGGGCTATCATTAATGCAGCATTCTGTTAGTGACACCAGAGGAGGTGTGTTAAAGAATATGTAGAAATGCCTCCAAACCAGCCTGGTAACATGAAGAAGGCCAGAGCCAGTTTTTTCGTTGTATCTCTTCAGTCGAGGAGTCGTTTCTACATACTGCTTGCTGGAGACAAAAATCTTTGTGAGTTTTTTTTTAATTGATCACTTCTCTGTTACATAAGTTCAATAAAATCTAACATAGCATAATTCATAGTGCTCTCAGAGATAACAGTTACAGTAACTTAGCAATACAAGTCTTGGTAGTATTGACAAAAAGTGTTTATATAGATATTTCCAAAAACCTTGACTTGAGCAGAGAAGTGGGAGTGAGTAAGTAACAAATTGCACTCAACGATATTTTAACAAATTGATTTCCACTAAAATGAAAATGAAAAAAGATTTGTATCTTGGCTGAATATTAATTCTTGCTCTCTTTATAGAAGGCCAAATTAATCTTTAGGGTGAAATTCATAAATCAACCAAATAAAAACTATATGCATCAAGAAGATGAGCTGGAAATTTATTCAATGAAATGCAACTGTTGCTTAACTCTAACTTGATCTTCATTTATTTATTTTTTGGGAGCAGATGCATTATCAGACAATTGCTACCTTATTTACTTTGTAAATGACTTTTGATAATGTTGATTGTGCTAAAAGGATATAAATAACATGTTAAATAGGAGAAAGACTATTTTGCGTTTATGGATTGCCTAGGAAAAGCTGCCTATGAGCAGAGGGAACATTCAGTGGTGGAGTATGAGGTGAAGAAGGAAAGAGGCAGTAAACAGACAGGTTACAACTTGCCGAGCTGTGTGGCCTGGGGAAGTCATTTAACTTCTCTGGGCCTCAGTTTCCTCATCTCTAATACAGAGTTAATCAGACCAACTTCACTATTGTATGTGAAAGCATCTAACATAGTGACCGAGGCAGAGTAAGAACACAATTGATATTAGTGACATCTCTGTTATCCTAGGACTTGTAATGAGAGGCAGTGTGGTAGAACGGAAATGTGGGGTTTGGGATGGGCTAATCTGGATCAAAATTTCAGCTCAGCTTCTTACTGATGTGTGGTTGACTCTGATCAAGTCACTGAACTTCTCTGAGCTTCTTTTTCCTCATGTTAATACTCTTATTTTGTAAGGTGTATGTTGATTAAATGAGATAATATAAAAGAAACCATCTGGCCTTGTGACTCTCAGGGTCACTGCTGGCCTATCTGGCAACTTTATGTGAATTACAAAAAAAAAAAAAAAAAAATCAACCCTTTTCTCAAATTAGAGAAGTTTGAGAAAATTTCTCTACCTATTAGAAAATTTTCCTAATATACTGATAATTAGAATGAAAAACACTTTACTGCTTATATTAGTTTGGTAGAGCTGCCATAACAAAATACCACAAGTTGGGGGGCTTAAACAAGAGGAATTTATTTCTCACAATTCAGGAGCTTAGAAGGTCAAGATGAAGGTGCTGGTGGGGTTAGTTTCTCCTGAGGCCTCTCTCCCTGGCTTGCAGGTGGTGGCCTTCTCACTGTGTCCTCACACTGTGTTTTCTGTTTGCACACATCATTGGTGTCTCTTCCTCTTCTTATAAGGACACTAGTCCTATTGGATTAGGCCCCCACCATTATGATCTCATTTAACTTTAATTACCTCCTTAAAGGCCCCATCTCCAAATACAGACACATTGGGGGCTAGGGCTTCAACATATGCATTTGGGGGGACAATTCACTCCATAAAACTACTAGGTACCAGAAAATTTTCAGAATAAATATACAAGTCTATGGTATCTACACTTTGAGTGTGGTGCCTTTGTGCAGTGTGCAACCTGCAGAGCCTTACACAAGTCTGGCACATAATAGATGCTGATATTACATATATTTCCTCTTCTTCCCTCTTCCTCTTATCTCTGTCTTCCTATCTTCCTCCCAGGCAGGGCACTCCCATTGGTAGAGCTTACAGCCTAACCTGGGCAGTCTTCATCCTGAGTAGAGTTGCCACAACCCCTTAATGAGGAGTCTTTGTGGGGAAAAGAAGTCGTCAAGACCACTTCCCACCAGTAACTTGATTTTTCCAGGCCTCACACATACCCAGGGTCAGGGCTGACATTTCTACCCTGTGTTTCTCTTTGTCTCACTACCTCCTCATCTCCTCAAGCCAATTTGTGAGCATGAAACTTGAGGAAATCAAAAGGAGCTCCTCAGCAGGAAAAGGCAGGTGAATTCTAGGCTAGCAGCAGCTAAACGAGGAAGCTGTTGGGAGAAGAGGAACGGATGCTGGACCAGGTGCTAAAGTCTGCCCTTTAATCTTAGTTCCACCATTCCTACTCACTCACTGGGGCCTTTTGTCCATGCCCAACAGTCTTTCTGGTCACCTCAATGCTTGTCATCATTGATGACTTCCACTGCTAGGAGTTGATCCATCCAACACCTGACCTGGAGACTTTCATCTCCATTCCATTGCAGCTACCACACTGGTCATCAAATATTGCACCATTTCCAAAATTACTTTTCCACTCATCCCACTCTTCAGTCAAAACCTCCTGTACTTTCAGTTGTCTTGCTCAATTCCCTGCTGTAACAATTCTTTACTATCATTGAGATCTCTGGTCCACTGATCAAATTCCTTTCTCAGTATCTTACAGCTCCCTCCTGCCTTTTCCTTTCCTCATTATCTAACTTAGATTCCATGAAATATTGTTATAATCAATGTCTTATCGATATACTGAATTCCCTTTGTTCTTTCATCTTTTGTCACATTTACCTGGCAAAACTGACATTGGATGAACCCAAGCATTTGCCTTCTCTGAACTTGCACCTGAGCACTTGAGCGTTGCCATGTTGTTCTGTGTGGCAGTCCTACCTCAAACCTGAGGTAAGCTTGCTTTCCCACTCTCCCAGTGACCATTTTATGATTTGCTTGATACCTCAAACCTCTCACCCCTCCTCCATTCCTCCCAACTAGTTTTCAGCTGATGAACGTATCTTCTTTGAGGAATAGAAGCCATTATATGGGAGCACCTTCGTCTTCCCATCGCCATATCCACAGATCTTCCTGTGTCTGCATCCATCCCTTGCTCTTCTCTTCTATCCTATCCACCCTGCACGTGTTATCTTCATGCCTTCTCTTTCCTTACCTTACTCTCTCCCCTTTCTACTGGGTCATACAAGCATCCTCAAATTCCTCCCTTGACCCAATCTTTTTCTTGTAATTGCTCCATTTCTCTGCTTCTTATCATTGTCAAACTTCTGAAAAGAGCTATCTTTTGTCTCTATCTCTTCATCAAAAATGCTTTTTCATTTTCATTGATTGCCCAATATGATGGACCCTCTGCAGTCCTCACTTTTATTTGGCTTAGTAGCAGCAGTCAACAAAGTTGAAATCTCCCTCCCTCCTCTTTAACGTGGGCATTGCTCTCTCCTAGTTTTATATATACCCCCCTACATCTTTCTCTTCCATTCTACTTCTGCATGTTGGATTTTCTCAGGAATTGGTCAGAGGCCCTCTTTATTCTCTACACTCTTTTTCTCAGACATTCTCTCCATTCCCATGTTTTTAAATACCATCTGTGTGATGATGATTCCAGCCCCAACTTCTCTTCTGAGCTTCAGATCTAATGGCTTGCTTGACATCTCCACTTGATATTTTGCAAATATCTTAGTCATGAAATGTCTAAAATTCTTAATAGTCACTCCTGAAAACGATGATCTCAAAGCCTTTACCATTTCAGTAAATGATGTCACCTGGTAAACCAACCCAGAAACCTGTGAGTCATTCTTGATTTTTCTCTCTCCCTTACTTCTCATCTCTAATCCATTGGTAAGATTTTGAAGTTTACTTCCAAAATATCTTTCCAGTTAGTCTACATCTCTCCATTTCTACTTCCATCAACCAGGTGCAACCAATGTGATTTCTTTCCTAGACCACTGCACCTAACCTGTCTTCCTAATTGTTTTCTTGCAGCCCTCTAAACTGCTTTGCACCCAGCAGCCACAGTAGATGTTATACAATGTGGATTTCATCCTGCCATTCCTCTGATGATGACTATTCAGAGACTTTTCACTGCTCTTGGAATAGAAGCTGAATGCAGTTCCATGTCCACACTAGCCTGCCCTGCATGGTTTAGCTCCTGCCATCTTTATCACCCTCATTTCATGCTCCTTTCCCCTCACTTTTCACTCACTCACATCACCTTTCATTTTTCTCCAACGTGTCAAGTCCTCTCCTTCTGAACTAAGAAGTGGGCTCTCATGGACACCAAATATACCAGCACCTTGATCTTGGACTTCCCAAGCTCCAGAACTGTGAGAAATAAATTTCTGTTGTTTACGAGCCACCTAGGACATGTTATTCTGTTATAGCAGCCTGGACAGACTAAGAGAGAAATTGGTACTGAGAGTGAAGTTGCTGCTGTAATGAATACCTGAACATGTGGATGCAGATTTGGAACTGGGAAATGGGGAAGGGCTGAAAGAGTTTTGAAGTACGTGCCAAAAAAGCCTACATTGCTGTGAATGGACCATTGAGGGTGATTCAGGTGAGGACTCAGAAAAGAGGAGAACTGTAGAGAAAGCCCCAGTCTTCTTAGAGAATACCTAAGTAATCATGAACAGAACATTGGTAGAAATATGGATGGGCAAGGCCATTCTCATGAGGTCTCAGATGGAAATGAGGAACATGTTATTGGAAACTTGAGGAAAGGTGTCCTTGTTATAAAGTGGCAAAGAACTTGGCTGAATTGTGTTCTTGGTCTGGTGCTTTGTGGAAGATAGAACTTGCAAGTGATGAAATTGGATTATTTAGCTGAAGTGATTTCTAAGAAAAGTGTTTGTTAAAGGTGCTGCTTGACCCCTCCTGGCTGCTTATAGTAAATGGGAGAAGAGAGAAATGACCTGAAGACAGAATTGTTAAGCAAAAAGGAGCTAGACTTAAATATTTGGGAAATTCTCAGCCTATCCATATTGCAAAAAGTGAGAAAATGTGTTGGGGAAAGGACACTAAGGGTGTGGCCAAGTGACTGTTTGGTAAGGAGATTAGGAAGGGTTGAATCGTGAACCTAATCAGCCATCTCCATAGAAGCTAGGAGCTATTTTTCAAGACAAGGGAAAAATGACCTGAAAGGTGGTTCAGAGATCATCAGGGCTGCCTCCTTGGTTTCAAAAGGGGGAAACCATTGCCTCATTTCCAACAAGCTGGATAGCCTCTGCCCAAAGCCATGGGGACAGGGCCATCCACAACCTTGGAGGCCTAAGTGTTGCCAGCAAAATTTCAGGGGCAGAATTGCCACTATCATGGGTCCAGAAGGTGGGACTTCTGCCTCAGTGGGTCTGAAAGGTGGGACTCCTGCGCCAGTGGGTCCAGGAGACAGGACCTTCACCCCAGTGGACTGGAGTGCCGAGTGTTGAGCCAAAGGGGATTATTCTTGAGCCTTAAGATCTCATGGAGTTTGCCTTGTAGTTTGGATTTATTTGGAACCTGTTACTCCTTCCTTCTTTCCCATTTCTCCGTTTTGAAATGGAAATGTCTATCTTATGCCTGTCCCACCATTATATTTTGAAAGTATGTAACTTATTTGGTTTCACAGGTTCACAGCTGAAGAGGAATTTGCCTCCAGATGAGTCATATCTGAATCTCACTCATATCTGGTTTAGATGATATTTAGAAGAGATTTTGAACTTTAAACTTTGGAGTTGATGCTGGAACAAGTTAAGACTTTTGGGGCAGTTCGGATGTAATGAATGTATTTTGCATGTGAGAAGGACGTGGATTTTGGGGAGCCAGGGGTGGAATTTTATAGATTGAATGTTTGTATCTCTCTCCAAATTCATATGTTAAAATTCTAACTCCCAATGTGATGGTATTAGGAGGTGGGACCTTTGGGAGGCGAATAGGTCATGAGATAAAAAGAGACCCCAGAGAGCCCCCCCACCCCTTCCACCATGTGAGGACACAGTGAGAAGATGCTGTCTGTGAACCAGGAGGCAGGCTCTCACTAGACACTAAATCTGCTGGTGCTTTGATCTTGGACTTCCCAGCCTCTAGAACTGTGAGAAATACATTTCTGTTGTTTATAAGCCACCTACTCTAGGGTATTCCGTTATAGCAGCCCGAACGGACTAAGACATCTTCTTTGGGGTTTTGTTCCATGTTGTTCCCTTTGTCTGGAATTATCTTCCCTTCAATCTTTGTAAGGCTGGTTCCTTCCCAACTTTGAGGTCTCTTTTTAAAGGTCCACCATCTTGTGGACTCTGTCAAGTGTGACTCCACCTCTCTGTTATTCTTTCTGGTAGTGCCCCGTTCTTTTCCTTCACAGCATTTATCACCATTGTAATTTCATGTTTATTTCTTTGTTCCCTTGTTTATATCTAGCTCTCCCATTAGACTGTCAGCCCCATGAAGGCAGAAACCATGTTGGGTTGTCCGCCATTGTAAACCCAACACTTGGTGTAATGCTTGGTGCCAATTTGGCATATTTGAATTTTTTATTGAATGAGCCAGCTGTTAGATTTTGGTTGTCAGTTACCATTTTTGAACTCAAACTTCCTCAATTCCATTCCCTAAAGTATCACTCTAAGATTTATAAAGTGATTATGAAAAACATTATGAATCATTGTATTTTTAAAAGTACATGTTTCCATTTTGATTAATATCTATTGATTCCCTGCTAGGAAAGGTGAGGAAATTAGTACTCCCACTTCCTTCCGCTTTCTTCCACCACCTCCTGTTTTTGGTAGTTATATTATTTTATTATATATTGGCAAAGTTTATAACATTTACACCTGTTTTATATCTCTAATTCCCTCATTTACTTAATCTTAGTTTTCTATTTAAATGGATTAATTGCTCACCATCTGTATCAATTTAGGTTCTTGGTTTTAAACAACAAAAATCAACTTTGGATAATGTAAGCAGAAACACAATTGATCAGAAGGATGTTGGATGACTCACAGGTGGGAACACTAGGGAATCCTGCTCAGAAGTTGGGCAGGAACTAAGGGAAACTGAGCAAGGGGAAAACTCAGCTGAGTGAGCGTCTGGTTAGGACACACTCAGGACCCCCCACTGGACCCTGCCTCCCCCCTCTCTTCTTTTCTTCCCTCTTCCTCCTTTTCTCCCTTCTTGCATTTCTTTCTCCTCCTTCGGTGCATTGTGTTTGGATGGTTTCTTGTCATCTCATTCATTTTGTTTATGCTCACTCTGAGAAGCTTTTCCAAACTGTTTATCCGTTTTCATGTAGTGTGGATGAATTCCCCTTGACTCTTCCACTGTATCTGAAACCTCATCATTTTCCACTCTGAGTTGTTTGAAGGCTAGGTATTTTATTTTCTTCCCACTTTTTTTTTTTTTAACCCTTAGGTATGGGTAAAAAAAAGAGGAAAGATGGGGAAAATGTGGCTGAAGCTGTGGGAAATCTTCACCAAAAGACCCAAACTCTGTATTCTGATTTTGTAAAATGTCCACTATGAGAATCCACCCAGCTAGTTGGGGTGGATCATATTCCCATGTGCTGAGGTCCCTGGGCTCCAGATTACCACCAGCTCCCAAGGCCCTAGATTCACTGATGGAGCCTGAAGCCTTCATTTCTGGCAGAGAAAATAGGCCATGGATGTTTCATTCTATTTCGTCCATCCCTCTTTAGGAATCGTTTCTATTCTCTCCCAATCAGAAGAGGGAAAATATAAAAGGTAAACCCTCAATTCACTTTTCTCCTGATTTGAAATAGAGTGGTTACAGTTTAGGATTTTTTTTGACTCCTTGCTACTACATCTGGTGGGCCGGGGGTGGTTGGTGGTGTCTGGCTGGAAAGGATGGGGGCTGAAGGTCATAGTCAGGAGCTGTGCTAGGCCAGAAACTTCTGCTTCATTCCTTAGCTGCCCTCCCATTGTTTGTTTGATATTGGTGAAATTTCTGCTAATTTATTGACTTTAAATATTGAAGGGGAAGAATCTCTATCTTCATTGATCCCAGCATCCTGATAATAAACCCCCTATTTACTTAATCTAGTTCAAGGTTGATTTCTGTCATTTGCGAGCCAAATGGTACTAACAAGTGCAATGTCACAGTTGCAGGAGGCAGCCTTCTCTGGTGAAAAATGAGGGGCCCACCTTGTATCTTATCAACTCCACTACTCTTTCTGCACAAAGGCTGGTCACAGGGGGCCTATGATGACCAGGAGCATCTCTTTCTCCAGGGACAAGATTGGGTTATTTGCTTAAACGATCAGTTTGCAATCCCATAAAACTATAACATTAAGCATAAACAGACCCAGTTTAGACTGGATAATTTTAACAGTAGTGTGATGGTTACTTTTATGTGTCAACTTGGTTAGGCCATGGTACTCAAATATTTGGTCAAATATCAGTCTAGATGTCGCTGCAAAGGTATTTTTTAGATGTCATTAACATTTATTTATTTATAATTGAGGTAACATTGGTTTATAACATTATATAATTTTCAGGTGTACATCATTATATTTTGATTTCTCTGTAGACTATGTGGGGACCTGAAAATGGCCACCCCAAGATATGTCTCTTTGGCATCAGGATTATTTGAGGCTGATTGCTTTTGATAAACTGGGACAGGGAAGGAGGCTCTGAGGAATGGAACTTGCCCTTCCTTAGGACACATTTACATTTGTAAGGTAAATCTCTGTCTGTAAAAGCTGCCTCCCTCTCTGTACCAGGAAGAAGAAAGGAGATGACCTACTCTCCAAAAACTCTTAATCAATACCAAAGGCAAAGACTTAAAATCTGCATTTTATTGTGCTAGTCTGGTAACCTCCTGTAACTGACTTCCCTCCCCCTCCCAACTTTGGCATTCCTTAAGGATTAAGCATCTTTCCTTAGGCTAGGAACCAATTGCTGCTGCGCTCACCTGTGACCGCCCAGCTCCAGACATAGACTTGCCTCCTGCTACGCCCACCGAGATAGCAGACCATTACCTGCTGTGTCCATCAAGCACTGTGCCAACAGGGCAATCTTGTGACTATTGTGGGAGGGACATTTCAATCACATGTGAAACACCCTGTTTGGGGCTATATAACCACTCTGTGCACCCCACTTCTTCGGTGCCCTTTCTTCCTTCGGGAAGAAAGGCCCCAGGCCATGGTTCCTCATAAAGCTTTGTTTAATTTTCTCTTGCTATTCTGTCTCATGTGAATTTAATTCGTTCTCCAGCCAGACGAACCCCCATTTGGGGAGAGGAAATGTCCACCTCCCCTACAACTACATCAAGTTCATCACCCAAAGACTAATTACCATCCATCACTATACACATGTGCCCAGTCACCTCTTTTGCTCCCCTTCCTTCCCCTTTCCCCTCTGGTAACCACCTGTCCAATCTCTATATCAATGTGTTTCTTTGTTGTTGTTGTTGTTGTTATGTTCCACTTATGAGTGAAATCATCCTGTTATTTGATTTTCTCCATCTGACTTATTTTGCTTAGCATAATACTCTCAAGGTCCATCTATGTTGTCACAAATGGCAAGATTTCATCTTTTTTATGGCTGAATAATATTCCATTCTGTGTATACACCACATCTTCTTTATTCCTTCATCCATTGATGGGCACCTAGGTTGTTTCCAAGTCTTGGCTATTGTGACTAATGCTGTAATGAACATAGGGGTGCAAATACCTCTACACATTCCTGTTTTTGTGTTCTTTGGATAAATAACCCAGCAGTGGAATAGCTGGATCATATGGTAGTTCTATTCTTAATTTTTTGAGCAATCTCCTTACTGTTTTCCATAGTGGCTTCATCAGTTTACATTCCCACCAGCAGAGTATGAGGGTTCACTTTTCTCTGCATCCGCTCCAACACTTGTTATTTCTTGTCTTGTTAATTACAGCCATTCTGACCAGTGTGAGGTGATATCTCATTGTTGTTTTCATTTTGATTAACATTTAAATCCATGGACTTTAAGTAAAGCAGATTAGCCTCCTTAATGTGGGTGTGCCTCATCAAATCAGTTGAAGGGTCTTAAGAGAAAGACAGAGGGCCCACAAGGAAGAGGGAATTCTACCTCCAGACTGCCCTCGGACTCCAGCTGCAACATCACTTTGTCCCTAGGGCTCCAGCCTGCTGGCCTCCCCTGAAAACTTTGGGATTTGGGGTTTGCCAGCTCCCACAATCATGTGAGCCAATTCCTTAAAATAACTCTCTCTCTCTCTCTCTCTCTCCACACACACACATACACACACATGCTATTGGTTCTGTTTCTCTGGAGAAACCTAACTAGTAGAAATGGAATTTACTGAACACACCTCAGCAGCCACAGATTTTCAATATATCTCCTAAGGGGTAACTAATTTTGCCTGTTGCCAAGTCCTGTAGGATTTGCCAAGATGAGTTTGCTGCAATGGGAGGAGGCAAACTGCAGTCAGACTGCCTGGTTTCAGTCCCCAGCTCCACCACTTACTTGCTGTATGACTTGGGCAATTTTCATACTCTCCGTGTGCCTCAATTTTCTCATTTGTAAAATGAGATAGAAGTTCAGGGGTACCTTATAAGGTTGTGTAGGATTAAATGAGATAATAGATGCAAAGTCTTTAGAATAGTTTCTGAGACATAGCAACACCTTAATAAGTTTTGGAGATGATTACAGGTCCCCTGGAGTGCCATATCTGAAGCCTACAGAGCATATACTGTATGTTCAGCTAGCAGAGTCTGGGGAGCACCCAATAGTCAAGTGCTGTCATATTTTGCAGTGAGATGCACTAAGAGGAGCAAATAAAGGTCATAAACAACCTCATATTGATTCAGGTCAAGTTTTGTCCCCGAATGGGTTAGGGAGAAAACTTGGTTTTCAGAGATTTTTGGATTTTGGAACTGTGGATAAGGGATTGCAGACCTGCCTCATATGATAATGTTTTCAAGATACCTGAAAACAAGTTGGCTTGCTGGGTGAGCTTGTTTAATATTTCCCACTTGAACAATGCAGCATGTCTATCATAAAAATAATTTTTGTTTAGGCATAATTGATAAAGAGCTATGTTTTAGACTCAACTGGGAAATTATATCAGTTGCTTCTGGAGACTTCTGGTTTGGAAGACTAAAGCTATGGCCTCAGGATAGAGACAATTCTTGTCTTCTTGCTGTGCTGTTTGTCACAGCAGAGCGTATGCCTCCACTTCCCACTAAATTCTACCTGTTCCTTGCACAAGCTGCTAGGCTGACAGACCCAGGCTGGCAATGTGCTGGAAGGAAGCCGGGGGCGACAGGCTCTTGGTAGGATGTGGAGGAATTAGAATCATATTCCTTTATCTTTTCAACATATATTTTTGAGCACTTACTCTGTGTCAAATGTTGTCAGCTCTATCTTTGTAGCATTTTATTGTTCATCATGTGCTTTCACATTTATTGCCTCTTTTAGTAACCCTATGAAGAAGATGTAGTAAATATTGTCATCCTTGTTTCACTGGTTAAGAAAGTTTGTGTCACTTTAAGGCACAGATGTAGCTGATCTGAAGCATAAGCCCAGTTCTTCACTTTTTTCTACTCCACGAGTAATAGAGGTTTGCACTTTATGAAAATAGGGATGAATATATGTTTGGAACCCATAAATAGTGAACTATTGGCAATGGTGGGTGCCAACCATCAAAATAGGATTTAAGTAGCTAAACATCTTCTCATGGAACCTGTTTCAGCTTAAGGTGGTTAATCAGATATTTCATGTTATAAGGGTTACCTTGTGCTTTGGATGCTGTGCGGCATTGCCCACATTCCCCCTTCAGGACTAAAGGGCTTAGTCCCTTAGCTACCGGGAAGGTTGTTGGCTAATGTCTCTCTCTGGGAATTGCCATCAGGTGGAGAGAGAGCCCCACCCTCTTTGAGGTTCACCTGCATCCCATGATGCTGAGATATAAAAGTTCCACCCCCTTCTCCTGACTGGGGACAACTCTGAACGGCCATTCCTGCTCTAGACTTCCCTGTGGGGTTAGCTGAGACCTTGCTGCACCTCCACCATGGCCCAGTTTCCAGTCTGACTCCTCCCGCGTTTGTTCCACAGCTGTTGAACCAAAGGCACTCCCAAATACACCTCTGCACTTAAATCATCATCTCAGAGTCTGCGTCCAGGGGACCACAACCTGCGAAACCAGGTCTCAGTGGGTGAAGGAAAAAAGTAGTTCTCAGGTGTTTAGTATGTGAGAAAATACTCACTTTTGAGATTTTCTGTCTTTGATCATTAAAAAGGAAGGAAAAAAGTGACCCCTTTTGAAATTCGTTTGGTCTTTTTGTTAGACACTCTGCCATTTGTTGTTTCCCTTTATTTACTAATTTTCACCCTAGTTTAATTTACCTCAAAATATGAATAACCAAGCCTACTTGAACCCATTTTTCAATTGAAATTTGTTGCAGAACAGAAAATTACATGAGGAACTTGAAGGACAAGGCATTTGTTGGAATGGGAGACGCAGAACATTAGAGCAGACTTGAATACTTTTGGTAATGAAGCATGGGGTTGAAATGATGTGAAAGGGAAATCATTTAACCATGTAGATTGAACAAAGGAGAATTCCATGATAATGACTCCAGGACCCAGTTTTCAGGAAAGGAAAATGATGGGCATTGGAATGAGGTCACCCTGGCCGTGTGGCATTGGATCCATCAGTCCACTTGGGTTTGGCAACCTGGTTTGATTCTCTGCCAGAGCATGAGTTAGTTTTCATCTCAACAGTCCTCCCACTTCTTTGAGGGTAAAAAATAGGCCCATTTTGTAATATACTGCAAGATATCTCAGGGTAAGAGCTATTTTAGGGAAGGAGGATTTTCACAAACAAACTGGCGACTCAGTTTGAACTGGAGTTTCCAGGTTAAAACAGTTGCATTTGCTGGGGAAAAGGAAGAGCTGTTATTGTTGTCATTGTTTTTTCTAGTATATCCTACCATGCAACTGCTTTGGGATAATAACAAAATGATTTCACTATGGAAAAACTGCAGAGAAAAGGAACTGGGCTCTTTGATTGGCTAATAATGAACATAAAGGACTTCATGCTTGTTGAATGGCAGATTGAAATCCACTGTGTATTCATGCAGATCTTATGGGGGTAGTGTTGGATTGGACCACAAATTAGTGTTGGCATTAATGAGATGGAAGCCATAAAATGCAGAGAGTTCCAATAACCATGATCTCTGATAAGGCCTGATTGAAAACACCCAGACTTTTCAGACAAGTTGTGTGTGAGAGCAGAGCAATAAACAACAGAGACATCCAAAATGGGGGAAAACTGGGGATTATATAACGGACTGAAGTGGTGTTAGGATGGTTAAAATGACACAGTACAGCTGAGTGACAAACATAGCCTTGCCTAGAATAATAATTTTTAGAAACAGACACTGTTTAGATACTGCTCAAATGATCGGAGAGAAAGATTATGCCCGTTCGTTGTAGGGAAGTTAGTCTAAATCACGGACTGCTCTGTGACAATACCACCACTGCCACTGCCAATACTTACACACTTTATATGTGATATGTGTTGTGATTTATAGGTTACCACGCCCTTAGCATTTGTTATCCTGTTTAATCCTCACAATATTTGCACATCGATAGTTGAATACATGTCTGTGCACCCAGTTAGCTTTTGAATTCCATGGCTGCAGGAACTGGGTCTTATTCATTTTATGAAGCTTCTCCTCTTTCCATTTAATTGGCATGAATTCTTCTAGGTAATTTGTTTCAAAGAACACTGCCAGGTGGAAAATCTCTCTTTCCCAGCATTTCTGGGATTATCTGGCATATAGAATAAATGCTATTGTGGCAACATTATATTATGTAATGACATTAAGTTGATAAATGAACAGAAGACAACATGTAACATTAACACAGGTGGCTTGCATTTGCCCATGGAATTCTTGGATGACCTCAGTCTGCAAAACTCATCCGCAACCACTGTCAGTATATTCTCTTGCCCAAGTATGCTAACAAGGCCTTGGTGAGCATATGTGCATCTTTATCAAACCTTCTGGCTTCCTAGAACTCCATCATTAAGTTTTCAGGATTTTTGTCTCAGTTTTGTCTCAGGTGAACAAGATGGTACCTCTCCTGTTGGTGCCGCCCTTGCTTATTTGTTGCTCAACCTTCAGTCTTTCATTTTCTGTCCCTCTAGGGAAGTCCTGGGTCATGAAGTATTGCTCGTCCAGTCTGCTTTTTGTTCAAGGCACACACAGTGGTTGCTGTGTCACTATGGGGACAAGATTGTGTGGGAGAATTTATTTCATTTCCTTGATGGTCACCATCTTGGTTTTGTTCTTCCACATCCTCATTTGCCGTATAACCTGAGAGTTACTTCAGTGCCTCTGTGTCCTTCAAGGGCCTCTTTGGGTATGCTGGCCTTTAACCTGCCTTTTTTGTAGTTTGTCCTTTCTATTAAAGTTTGATATATTTGTGTCCAGCACAGAGCCTGACATGCACTGTATGTTTATTTAGTAAATGTTGAAATGAATGGAACTACCCTGCATGAGAGAGGCCCTCTATATTCATTATAAGTATGAGGAACATTAAATTAAGAGAAGTTACATCTACAATCTTCGGTAAAAATTTACAGCTGAGAAGACCCTTAGCTATCAACTAGGCCTCCCCACCTCATCCCCACTGTTTGTGTTGATAAGGAAATTAAATTAGAAGGGAATCATCTTTCCCAGTATCTAGTAGTGAGTGGTTTAGTAAAGACTAGAACTCTGAGCCATGGTCAGCATCTGTCTCCTCACACATCTTTCTCGTGGGTAACAACAGTAGACACAGAGATGCTCCTGTGTGCACCATATTGATCTTATTTCAACATCTTTCTACCAGGCATGGCATGTTGATGGCTTTTTATTTACATTCCTTGATGACTTCGTGTCTTGGCGTACCAAGAATTTAAGAAATGTCAGGGAGGGAACTCGCTGGTACAGAATCATAGAATCTACAGGTCACAGGGTCCTCAGGCCAGTCATGCTCTGAAGTTTGCATCTCCGTCTACAACGTGCTGACAGGTGGTCAGCCAGACTCTGTCGGAACATTCATGTCCTCTCTCTTTGGGCAGAGCTGACTCTCAGGATTTGGCTGAAATCCGTCTTCCTAGAGCCTTCACTTAAGGTCCATGTCCACCCCTATGGGGACACTCAGAACAACTGAATTTCTGGCTCCCATGGCAGTTCTTCCAGTTTCATTTTCCATGATGGTTCTCTGTCTACATTAACAGTTTCTTTCTAACAGTGTTTCCTGGCCTTTTGAACTCCAAGGCAGATATTAAAAGTGATAATGTTTGGGGGCTGGCCCCGTGGTCGAGTGGTTAGGTTTGCGCGCTCCGCTGCAGGCGGCCCAGTGTTTCGTTGGTTCGAATCCTGGGCGCGGACATGGCACTGCTCATCAAACCACGCTGAGGCAGCGTCCCACATGCCACAACTAGAAGGACCCACAACGAAGAATATACAACTATGTACTGGGGGGCTTTGGGGAGAAAAAGGAAAAAATAAAATCTTTAAAAAAAAAAAAAAGTGATAATGTTTGCACGGCACCCTGGGGTGAACCCTAGAGGAATTAGGATTGTTTGTCTGGGAATTGGTAAAAACTTCATTACATTTTTCTTTATAGTATATAATTGTGATAAGAAAATAAAATATAAAATATTAGGGAAGATATTAAATATTAAATTTGTATAAAGCTTCCAAATAAAATCTTTTCAAAGATTTGACAGCAAAACTTAGCATGATACCATGAATATAACTTTTAATATCAGGTTTTATGTTTGAAATGGCTACGTGTAATTCCTAATCAAGACTGGTTAATGAAGATGTCTTCAAATTCTTGATGGTCATGATGGACAAGAAGATATGATTAAGGGGCTGGCCCAGTGGCATAGCGGTTAAGTTTGTGCACTCTGCTTTGATGATCTCGGGTTCTCCCGTTTGGATCCCAGTCACGGACCTACGCACCACTTATCAAGCCATGCTATGGTAGGCGTCCCACATATAGAGGAAGATGAGCACGGATGTTAGCTCAGGGCCAATCTTCCTCAGCAAAAAGAGCAGGATTGGTGGTGGATGTTAGCTCAGGGCTAATCTCCTTCCAAAGAAAAGAAAAGAAGATGTGATTAATATTTAATACCATTTTTTACAGCTTTCAAAAATATCTGGTAGTTGAAATAATAGTTAGAGACTCTAATAGCTCTTTCTTTACTTTCATACTTTACCAAGAACCTCAAAGATTTTTTACTTCCCCTTCCTAGTCACTTCCTCCTCCTCCCTGTCCAGAGGTAAACCACTCTCCTGACTTCTAATAAATGGATTCGTTTTGCCTGTTTTAGACTTTATAAATGGAATCATATAATATATATTCTTCTATGTCTGGCTTCTGTTCTTCAACATGATGTCTATGAGATCCATCTATATTGTTGACTGTGGCGATAGTTTGTTCTTTTTCATTACTCTGTAGTATTTCCTTGTATGAATATACCACATTTCATTTATCACTGTATTGTTATGTGGCTATCTGGGTTGTTTCCAGTGTTTGTTCTCATTAATTCCTATAAAATATCTCATTAATTCATAGATTCTCAGACTAGGAAAGCACCTCCAATCTCACCAACTGAGTCCAACCTTTACTCCATGGAAGCCCATGGCCTGTCCCTTGAGAAAGTGGCCCACGACTCAAAACCAGTTTTGAGTCTTCTGTTTTCTTCTCTTGAATGGATCTGGATTTCACATTTTGAATTAATAGATAGTAAAACACCTTCAAAAATAGAAATTCAAAGTTATTATTTCACAGAAGATAACTTCAGAATATATATCAGGAAGACTATCTTTGTCGGCAGTTGGAGAAGAAATCTCTACCTTTATAGCCCAAGGAGAAGAATGCTCAGGCTCTTCTCCAGAGCAGATCAATTCCAGGTGGCAGCAGAGCATGATAATCCCTTAAAATCATAAATATGGGCCATTGACATGTACACAAATCCTCTTGCCAGCATTAATCATGAGAGCCAAACACTGGAAACAACCCAGATAGCCACATAACAATACAGTGATAAATGAAATGTGGTATATTCATACAAGGAAATACTACAGAGTAATGAAAAAGAACAAACTATCGCCACAGTCAACAATATAGATGGATCTCATAGACATCATGTTGAAGAACAGAAGCCAGACATAGAATATAAAATATCTCATTTGAGCACAGCTCTTTTATACTCTGTATTGTATTATATCTCAGTTATTGGTTTATATCCATCTCTTTGACTGGATGGGGTCTCTTCAAGGATCCAGATGAATTTTCTGCATCTTCTTAGTTCCTAGCACAGTGCTTTGCACATGGTAGATTCTCTGCTTGAATTCTTTCCTTAAAGTTATTACTGGAGAGCTGCAGAGAGGAGGTGGAAGATTGGTCCTGACAATATCTCAGAACTTTTGAAGCATCTCCAGATATTTCAAATTTGTTCCACAGTATTGATGATCCAGTTGAAGGATTTTATCAGCACCCAGAGGCACAAAGTGACTTAAACTAATTTAAAAAACCCACATAGTTAATGCTAATTGAATCTTTATAGTGACCAGGCACCATTCTATGTGTTTTACATTTATTAATTTACCTAATCCCTGCAACAATCTTATAAGGTGTTATCATCTCTATTTTCAGGTAAGGCAATTAAGGCTCCCAACAGGTTAAGTATCTTTCTAAAGTTACCCAACTAAAAGAGCAAAAATAGGATGGGAACCCAGGCTGCCTGGCTACAGAGCCCATATTATAACCATTGCTGTATGCTGTTTCTACCAAGAGATGCATGGGACATAAATACCTGTTGAGAGGCTGGCCCAGTGGCATAGTGGTTAAGTTCATGTGCTCTACTTCAGTGGCCCCTGGTTCGCTTGTTCAGATCCTGGACGCGGACCTAGCACCACTGATCAATCCCATATAGAGGTGGCAACTCATATAGAAGAACTAGAAGGACCTACAACTAGGATATACAGTACTGGGGCTTTAGAGAGAAAAGAAAAAAAAACAAGATTGGCAACAGATGTTAGCTCAGGGCCAATCTTCCTCACCAAAACAAACAAACAAACAAAACAGAACATACCTTTAAAAAAAAACACCTGTTGATTAGTTTCCAGTGGGGATTATTCCCACCTTAAGGAACAGGACAATTTCCTATATAAATAGTTCTTGGGATAAGCCCACATGTATTCCAAATGGAAGCCTTGCATGGTAGTTGGGTGCGGAATCCTAACCTATGGGAGTGGTTGAGAGCGTGGGCTCCAGAGACAGATGCCATGGATTGGAATCCTCACTGCCTGTTATTCCTTGTGACTCTGGCAATTTATATAACCTCTCTGAGCCTCGGTTTCCTTATACATAAATTAGGGATAGTCATCTTTACTTTTACTTTCACAAAATCTTTAAAAATGAAAAATATGTATATAAAATACTTAGCATGCCTGAAAAATAATAATCAATGTTAGAAAGAGTAGTAGTAATCATAGTCAGTAATATTAGCTGTGGCACCATGAAAGGTCTTATTTTTCTAGGGATATTTCTTTTTTGAAAAACTCTTCATCTCTAGCCCTCTACAAGAGAATCTTTTCTCTCTTGGTCAGTTGTAAAAGAAAACAGACTCCTTTCCCTCTAATACCTATTTTTTAATTGTAGTAAAATATATGTAACATAAAATTTACCATTTAATCTCTTTCAAGTCTACAGTTCTTTGGCATGAAATGCATTCACATTATTGTGCAACCGTCACCACCATCCATCTCCAGAACCTTTCATCTACCCAAACAGAAACTACCCATTAGACAATAACTCCCCATTCCCTCCTACCCCCATCCCTTGGCAACCACCATTCTACTTTCTGTCTCTATGAATATGACTACTCTAGGAGCCTCATATAAGTGGGATCATACAATATTTGTCCTTTTGTGACTGGCCAATTTCAGTTAACATAGTATTTTCAAGGTTCATTCATGTTGTAGTATGTGTCAGGATTTTCTTCCTTTTTAAGGCAGAATAATATTCCATTGTATGTATATACCAAAGTTTCTTTATTCATTCATCCATCGATGGGTTCCTTCCACGTTTTGACTATTGTGAATAATGCTTCTAAGAATGTGAGTGTACAAATATCTGTTTAAGTCCCTGCTTTCAATTATTTTAGTATATACCCAGAATTAGAATTGCTGAATCATATGTTAACTCTGTGTTTAATTTTTTAAGGAACTGCCATACTGTTTTCCACAGTGGCTGCACCATTTTATATTCCCAGCAGCAATACACAAGGGTTACCAAGTTCTCCACATCCTTGCCAACACTTGTTATTTTCTGCTTTTTTTGTATTAAATAACAGCAGTCCCAATGGGTGCAAAGTGGTATCTCATTGTGGTTTTGATTTGAATTTCCCTGATGATTGGTGATGTTGAGCATGTTTTCATTCACTTACTGGCCACTTTTTCTCCAATACCCTTTTTTTTTTTTTATGAAAAGCACTTGCTCCCACTCAGCTCTAACATTCCATGAATTCATGCTGGGCAAATCACGATTCAATATAGCTGGTGGTAGTTTCCTTTGTATTTTCAAGATACTTCAGTATCCTCCTCTAGTCAGCACATTGCTGGACCATCTTAGGGTGAGTTACTTGTGAGAGCTGGCTAGTCTCAAATGATAGATGTTGATCTTTTTTGGCTTCAGTTTCAGAGAGTGCTTTTTCATCTATCGTGTTGCATGTTCTGATGGGCAAGACAGCTTTTGGCTGGGATTACAGCAGTGTGAAAGTGGACCCCATGTGTTGAATGAATAAATGAGGCCTTTCTTCACCAAATAAATTTAGTGAATATACCTTGAGCAGCCCTTGACAGTGTTGACCATTCCATTGTTTTTGGACCTTTCTTCTCCTCTGGCTGCCTTGACACCATCCTCTCTAGTTCTTATCCTCTCTCTCTAACATTCCTTGTACGTCTTCTTCCCCTTTTCCTTGTGTGTCTTCTTCCCCTTTTCCTTGTTCTTTGCCCATCCACGAAATATGATGTTTTCCATTTCTGCTTTGGTGCTCTTTTCATCTGCACAGTCTTTCTCCTGTACCCACCATTTTTGCCTCCATTTATATATGGGGAATTCCTAAAACTCTGAGCTCCAGGCTCTTTTATCCAGCTGTTCATTTCTACCTGGAGGTTCCATGAACTTCTCAAACTCAATGTGTCTAAAATTGAACTCATGATATTTTCCCCAAATAATATTCTTCCTCGAGTCTTCCCTAAATTGATGAAAGACACTGCCATCTACAAGTCACAAAACGGGGAAATCATCCTATATTCCTCTCTCTGCCTCACCTTCCCACATCCGTAGGTCACTACTGATCGTGCCTTCTGTCTGCCTTTCAATTCCCCCCTCCTCTCTGCCCCTTGGTCTCTGAATTTAGTAAGATAATGCTTGCAAAGTGCTAGCTTCGTGCCTGGCACCCTGTAAGCATGCCATACATGGTAGCTGTTCCTATTAGTAGTAGTTGCTTCAGACCCTTCTTACCATTCACCTGACTGTTGCAATTGACACCTATTCTCCTGCATCCGGTCTTGTCCCCATCAAATTCATCCCACAAATTCTTTCAATTGTTATTAATTTTTCTCATAGCACACATCTTATCATTTCACTTCCCTGCTTAAAAACCATTTAGTGGTTCCCTGTTGCCCACTGGTGAAGTTTCTAAGCTCAACATACAAAGTCCTCCAGGATCTGGTTCCTGGCTAAAGTTGAATCCATCTTTGGCTGCTTCCTCACTGAGGCTCATGTGCCAGCCAGAGCAAATGCCTACAATTCCCTGAACACACCACCCACATGCATGAGTTTATGGCTTTGCACACACTCCTCCCTATGTAGAAATTGCGTTCTCACCTCCTTGTTCTGCAACCACAGCTCATCCTTGGAGACTCACCAAATGATTTCGTCTTCCCATTGTCTTTCCTGAATTCTGGTTTTCCAGCATGGTTGACTAGCCCCTCGTTTGTGCCACTGTAACTTGCACATTATCACAGGCTATTCAGGTCTCCAATCAGTAAGTCAGAAACTGCTGACAGCATTTTAATGGACATTTTTTCCAGCATTGAAAATAAAATACAGTTGTAAAGTCCAGTCTTCAGTGGAAATCCTGTCATAGTACCATTTTCTTTCCAGATAGCTTGTAATTATTTTTTAAAATGTCTGCCTCCTGACTAATGTAAAATGTGAGGAAAGGCCTGGGTCACAGTCTTCTTTGCCTTTGCAGTGCCTGTCATGGTGCCTGGCAGCAGGTATTTATTGAGCACCATCTGTGTGCCCAGCACTGCTCTAGGGGCTGCGGGAATCAGAAGGAACCAAATTCCTGCCCTCCCTGTGGGAAGCCTGCACACTGCCCATCCTTTTCCAGTCTCCTTCCTACCCAGAGCCTGATGTTATTCACTGAGTTTTCTGTGGTTAGTAATATAAAGTGGGGGGGGGGGGGGGGAATCATTCAGAGAGAAAATATGAACTGTCAGATGAGAATGAAATTATAAGTGGTAAGAGGAGAATTAAATTAAGAGCAGTAAGCATCATGAATTTATAAAAACAAGTCATGTCAAACAAACTTAATTGCTTTTCCTGATAGAATTACCAAATTAGGGGATGGCGATGTACAATATCCCGAGAGCAGTTTCCTTCAGCGATCAGGTGATGAATATTATTTTTGAAGTTAGCAGAGCCCTTTGAAATAGTATCTGTTGAAATTGTACAAAATGAATTCAAATTGACTTTGATGTGAATCTGGGTCGCTGACTTGACGGCAAATTGAAGAGGAGAAAAGCTAAGACAACTACAAACAATATGGCGCTGAGCTTAAAGATGTTGCCTAGCTGGAGCTTGGGGGGCTTTATTCAGATGTGTGTATCATGATCATTATCAGGGTCAAAGTATGATTTTGTGGCATTTAAAAGACATTGAGAGAAAATCACAGTACTTGGGGGCAATCATTGCATGGAGCTCAGAAATGAGATGGTTCCATATTATCATTATAATAGTATGGCCCTTGGGGTGATAATACCCAATAGTTTGCATTGTGCTTTAAACCCTTCTTACTCAAAACATGATCTGCAGACAGCAGGAGCCTGGGGAGCATCTGGGAGCTGGTTAGAAATGTAGAATCTCAGTCCCCACCCCGTGAATCTGAGTCTGCATTTTAACAAAATCCCCAGGTGATCCGTGCGCACATTAAAGTTTGAGAAGCACCTCTGGGTTTATTTCATGGTGTCCTATATGACTTGATTTTCAGACCCTTCTCAGAGGTGTAAGACATTGTGTTGATCTAATAAACCAGGATTAAGCCCCAGTCTCAGAAATTCCGCTGTTTACACCTTTTACTTTCCTTAAAATCAAGCATATGAAGCCAATGAAGTTGCATCCTGGGGGAAGTTATTTCACCTCAGTGGGCTGTACTGTCTTCCTTTGTAAAGAGGAACTAACAACCTGTGCCTCCTCACAGTGTTTTTAGACACCATGCATGTACATCATTTACTTGCGTCCTTTAACATCACTGCGAAATATATTATTCCCACTTCACAGATGTGAACACTGACATTTGGAGTGTTAATGTAATTGGTTTAAACTCATATTTTCAGTAAATGGGAGAGCCAGGATTTAAACCTAGGTCTGTCTGACTCCCAAAGCCTTGCTATTTCATATCTGTATATGACAGAGATTTCAGAAGCTGGGACCAAGAGGGGGATTCAGTTAAGAAATATTTATTGAGCACCTATGATGTTGTGGGAACTACTGAGAGTATTGGGAATAAAACAGACTTGGGCCCTGCCTTTGTGAAGTTTATAATCTAGTGGAGATGGGAAATTATGTGTGTGTGTGTTTTGAAGTGGGGAGAGTGTGGGGATATTACTTCCAAACTTGTGCCATTTGTTGGGATAATGCAGATATCAAGGATGTAGGAAAATTGCCTTAAGTCTAAGGTCAGTTGGATAATTGGTAGATATGAGAGTATGGAAACAAAATATGTAACATACTATTGAGCTATTAATGACAAACTTTTAGCCAAGCATTTTGCCTTTTAGATTTTCTTCCAACCTTGTAGAGAAGCTTATTTGCCCTTTAGAGAATTCCATTATTCAGTGTATTCCAATGACAGCTTTGGAAAGGAAAGGTGAAAGAGGAGATTAAAATGCCATTTCTTTTATCACTGACCTTGGCTTAGTGTCTAGGTCCCACTTTCTTTTGGTATTTGAGACTGAACTAAGGGAGAGACATTGGTTTTCGATGTGAGTCTGGTCTCCAGAAAACCACCAGCTAACAAGCATTGCGGAAATCCATGGAGTCCAAGAGTCCCTAGTAGGGAGATGGTACATTGAGAAATGTGGGACCAAGCATCTCTCAGAAGCTTTTTTCCTAGTGAACTCTCCTTCATCATTCAAGTTGCAGCTCAAATCTCCTTCCTCAGACAAGCCTTTTCTTTTTTTTCGTTTTTGTTTGTTTTTTTAAAAGAATCCTTTATTACCAGGTCTCTCTTTTTTCTTCTTCTTCTTCTCCCCAAAGCCCCCAAGCACATAGTTGCATATTTCAGCTGTGAGTGCCTCTGGTAATGCTATTTGGGACACTGCCCCAGCGCAGCCTGATGAGCAGCGCCATGTCCATGCCCAGGGTCTGAACAGGTGAAACCCTGGGCCGCTGAAGCGGAGTGTGCGAACTTAACCACTCAGCCATGGGGCAGACCCCAGAAAAGCCTTTTCTCATCCGGCAGGCCAGGTTAGGAGGATGATGTCTGCTAAATGGTCCTGCACAGCTTTCACTTTTCTTTTAAAGTCCTCATCAAGTTGTAAAGGGTTTTTAGTATCCATCTCTGCTGCCTAGTTCTCTGCTTCATGATGGTAGGGTGTATATCTCTTGTACTAAATACTGTAGCCCCAGGATCTAGCAGAGTACAAGGTTTAGAGCAGGTGTTAAATCAATGACTCAATAGTTGTTCTATTAAAAATTGAAAATCTGATATTTTAACAGGCCTTCTAACTTTAAAAAAAAAATGTGGCCCAATAAATACCCTTTATTGTTATTATTTTTTGTGATAAAATACACATAAAATTTACCATCTTAACCTTTTTTTTTTTTTGAGGAAGATTAGCCCTGAGCTAACTGCTGCCAGTCCTCCTCTTTTTGCTGAGGAAGACTGGCCCTGAGCTAACATCCATGCCCATCTTCCTCTACTTTATATGTGGGACGCCTACCACAGCATGGCTTGCCAAGCGGTGCCATGTCTGCACCCAGGATCCGAACCGGCGAAACCCTGGGCCACCGAAGCGGAGCGCGCAAACTTAACAACTCGGCCATGGGGCCAGCCTCATCTTAACCATTTTAAGCATACAGTTCAGTGGCATTAAGTACATTCACATTGTTGTGCTACCATCACCACCATCCATCTGCAGAACTCTTCCTCTTGCAAAACTGAAGCTCTGTACCCATTAAACAATAGCTCCCCATTTTTGCCTCCACCCAGCCCCTGGCAGCCACCATTGTCTCTAAGAATTTGACTATAGTAGGTATCTCATATGGGTGGACTCATACAGTATTTGTCCTTTAAAGACCTTTTTACTTTTATCTTTCTGAATTAGCAAGGGACACAACTATGTGGTAGTGTGTGCTGGAGTGAGTCTTTTTTCATCTAATTTGAAGAGACATATGCTTATTCTTGGCTCATTTATATTTATAGAGTCAGAGAATAATAGAAGAGGGAGATATGTGGACAGATCATCTTCTTCAGGCTCCTAACTTTCAAGCCTCAAATATGAGGTTTGCTGTTAGACTAAAATGTAGGTGGTGCAGGAACGGTGGACCAAGTATTTCCTCCCCATCTGTCAACATATTGAATGTGAAAATCCAAGGTGATGTAATGAAGACAGCGTTTCCCCCAACATTACTTATTTTCACATCTCACACAGACTTCTGGCATAGTATTGGAGGGAAAGCACAGAATCAACCCAAGAAATGCAAATAAGAAATAAAAACAGAGTGAATGTGGCAGAGATCTTTGGGTGAATCTGGGGCGTGGTGAAAGGGCTGACTCTGGTCTGTTGGGTCTAACAAGGCCAGGCAAGTTACATGATTCCTGTCTATGCTTTGACTGGAAGGTACTTACCAAGAAAAATGTTGGTGGTTCAGAGAAGACAGGGCTTGCAAAAAGCCAGATCTATATACACAGCATCTCTTGACAGGCCAGTGAATTGACAACAGATAGCTAGTAAAGATGAGGCATTTGAGACCCATGTTCAGGTTAGCTATCTATACCACTCAAACTGCCCTCCCCTGTGGTACAGGGAGGGGGAGGGGGAGAGGGTGTGGTGTTTGGTGGTGGCTGAGCTCAGAGGGCTGGGGCTGGAATTAGGAGTCTCCTTTGAGGCTTTGAGCATCATCAGATTCTGGGGAGCACATGTAGCAAAGAGCTGAGTAAGATACCAGAGTCCAGTAAGCCAGTTTGAGAGGTCTGAAGGGGTGCAAAATTTGAAGGCGATCAGAGAGCATTACCCGAACCAAGCACTTGGAAGGTAAGGGATTATCAAGCAGCAGTTCAAGCATAAGTGGGCTGAGGTCTGGGGCTACAGCCAGGACGAGATGTTTTCTATGACCTTGGCCCATGTCGAGGATGACCTAGGCAAGTTTAAAGTCTAGGAAAATACAGATATACACTTCCCGAATCGCTAAACAGGTCACATTTATTTTATGGTGTAGACTTGTCCACGGTGCCGTGTTACTATCTCCTTTCCCTGTAACCCACCCCTTCCATGTCTCAGATGTCAGCCAAAGCTTTGTGGCCAGCCTCACATCCCTGTTACAGATCACCACCCAGATGCCAAACAACGTACTGGTGTAATAGTTGTGGGGGGGAGGTGGCACTTCTAGCAAGTTCTCTACCCACAATGATTCTACCTGGAATTAGAAATGTGCATCCCACTTTGAGAGCCCTGCAGGTGTCTGAGAATCTTTGGGTCTTACGCAAAACCATTTTCATGTCTTCAATGTACATTTAGCTTTTATTTGTGCAAAAGTGGTAATGGGCCTCCATTTATTCTTTCAACTTCCTTTGACTATTGAAAGAAGTAGTTATAGAGTTTGCTGAGAATCTTTGCAGCCCAAGTGCAAGTAAAAATTCATGTATCATGGATATATATATAATATCCATGATAAGATGGCTTCAGAAATCAGTAGACAAATTTATCTTAGCTTTTGCAACCTCAGGTCCCACTGCCAGACCAGGTGATGCTTTTCTTCTTGGATCATATGGTATGTGCTTCAGTCTGAATAACATTAAAAATATTTCTCTTAATGGGATGTGGTGGGGTTGTTTTCTTTTTTAATTTCAAATAACACCGCTCCTTGAACTGGGAACAAACAATTCACTTGCAGCTCGGCTCTGCATTTATTTGTAATTTTCACATAAATCAACTTATATGAAAATGTATTCATAATTTGAGCTTTCTCTATAGCGATAAAATGTTTCTGCTTCTGTGGTAGAAAATAGCTTATTATGCAAACAACATTGCCACTCTTACATTATGCATGGGATTTACCTGGAGAACATCACAAAAGCTTCAAAAAAAAAAAAAAAGAAAGGTCGGGGGAGGGTATAGGGTGCTTCATTTACTGCACCATTTACCTAAAATAATTAGCTACAAATGAGCTAATATCTGTATTTAGCAACTTATTTAATAATGCTTTGGTTAATTCAGTGAAACAATGGAGGAGAAAGAAAAAATACAAGGGAGGTCTCCTGACAAATGGTGCCTTTCAAGATGTCAGCCCAGTGAAAAATGAGATCTGGTGGTTTCAAACTTAGGCCAGTGGTGGTGAGTAATTAATGGCCAACTCATTTGAACTTCTGTGCTTGATCTAATTTGGGATATTGAGAGTTCACACTGATTTGCCTTTAAAAAGAATGTCACTGTCAAATAAGGTGATTGTATAAGATTGATGTGGTGTGCTCTGACTTGGATGTATAGCACATTTCATATTTAGAGAGACAGCAGCAGCAAATGATGTTATTCCTAACCTGTATGCGGTAGGACCACCGTATCTGGAGGCAAAGCTGGTGATCTTTCTACATCGAATTCAAGCAGGGATCACTTAGCTATAAATGGTTTGTAGTATTTATTTTTTTAATCACATAACAAATATGTTTTGAATGTCTTTTCACTGTGTTCTGGCCTTTGGATAAAACAATAATACAGTATGGTCTCTGCTCCTATGCTACCTCCATTGTAGTTGGGGAGGAGAGAGAGTAAGCAAAGAAGAAGTTGTACAAATAAATAAAATAATTGCAGTGAGTGATATGAAGGGAACATACAAGGAGCATGATTTAGGGAGTTATGGGGTGGTGCATCATCTTTAAGATATAGAGCATAATCTTTGACAAATATTTTAACCTCTCTAAATTTACTCTTTGTAAATTATATAGGCATATATGTACATATGTGAATTATCATTACTTTACACAGTTCTGTACAGCCCTACACAGTTGCCCATTCTAAGTCCACCATCTTGAATCACTGGTAGTAGTCCATTTGCTCCATCTGGGTGATCCCATTTCAAAGGACCAAATACCAAGAAGATCATTGTGTGATTGTGGCTTCCTAGCAGTTCATAGCTCTTCTTGGCAAGGGTTCTGACTGTTCTATTGTGCGTTCTCCAAAGGGTGGCTTTCTTTTCTTGGTCCTGCTATGGGATTTCTGCTGACCTTTGTTTAGGTCTGGATTTCAGACTCATCCCTGGAGAGATGAGTTGTAGAGCAAGATCCAGGACTGGAATCAGAAGCCTAGTGTTTCATTCCCAGCTTTGCCCCATGACAGGTGCTTGACTTTAGTCAACTTGTCTACTTTTCTGAACATCTACTCCTTGTCATGTTTAAAAGTTGTATAACAATAATACCCTCTCTAATAATGTCTAACAAAACCTTTCTAAGTTATTATTAAGTAAAATGAAAATTCCTATGTTATTTAAATAATTTCAGGCCATAGGAAAAAAATGGACAGTTTCTTAGTTCATTTTACAGAGCTAATGTAATCTAATAATTATATATTGATTTCGTTTGTAAGTATGGAGGCAAAGAGTCTAACTAAAACATTAGTTTACCAAATCTAGCCTGTATAAAATGAATAACACAATGACTAAGTAGGGTTTATTTTTGTAATGTAAAGGTGTTTTAATATCAGAAAATCTACATGATAATTCTTCAAATCAACAGACTAAAAGAGGAAAAAATCATGAGATTAAGTCATTAGATACTATAATTTTATAAAATTAAATAGCCATTCTTGAAAAAACTATAAGCAAAATAGGAATACTATAGGGAAATTTATTTAAATATGAAAAGGCTATCAAATTCTTTTAGCAATTATAATAAGCAGCCCAATGATGAAGTTATTTTGTTTAAAGTTAGGAACAAAATAGGGCCCCCCTCCGTGACCACAATTATTTACGTTGATTTGGAGGTACTAGCTAATGCAACAAGATGAGAAAAGTAATAGGTATAAACATTAGAAGAGATAAAATTGCTGTATTAGGAGATGACATGACTGGATACTTAGCAAGTCCGTGAGACTAAAAAGAAATATCAGGGGGGCTGGCTGGTGGTGCAGCAGTTAAGTTCTCATGTTCCGAATCTCGGCAGCCCGGGGTTCCCCGTTTCGGATCCCGGGTGTGGACATGGCACCGCTTGGCTGGCCACGCTGTGGTAGGCATCCCACATATAAAGTAGAGAAAAAAAAAACCAGAAAAATTAGGGGCCAACCTCCTGGCTGAGTGGTTAAGTTCACACACTCTGCTTTGGTGGCCCCGGGTTTTGCTGGTTCAGATCCTGGACACGGACGTGGCTCTACTCATCAAGCCATGCTGAGGTGGTGTCCCACATGGCACAAACAGAGGCACTCACAACTAGAATATACAATTATGTACCGGGGCGCTTTGGGGAGAAGAAGGAAAAGAAAATGTTGGCAACAGATGTTAGCTCAGGTGCCAATCTTTTTTTTTTTGAGGAAGAGTAGCCCTGAGCTAACATCTGCTGCCAATCCTTCTCTTTTTGCTGAGGAAGACTGGCCCTGAGCTAACATCCGTGCCCAGAATCTTCCTCTACTTTATATGTGGGACGCCTACCACAGCATGGCTTGCCAAGCGGTGCCATGTCCACACCCGGGATCCAAAATGGCAAATCTGAGGCTGCCAAAGTGGAACGTGTGCATTTAACTGCTGTGCCACCAGGCCGGCCCCTCAGGTGCCAATCTTAAAAAAAAAATTAGATTTGATAAGAGCTATTGATAATGTGTTTAGATATTTGATAAATATACAAAATCTGTAATTTTTTTGTTTTACTAGTGTCAGCTAGAAATAGACTTTGAAAAAACATTCCATTTATAATAGCAACAAAAATTTAAAATACATAGGAATAATTTTATAAGATTTGTATCCCCTAAAAACACCCTAAAAAGTCTTATTGAATAAATGGAGGGACATGCAATCATCTATGTAGAAGACTTAAAACTGTAAAATTTTCATTTCTTTCAAAATTAGTAAACATATTTGTAATTTCACTCAAAATCTCAATGGGATTTTATTTGAATAAAATAACAAAGTTCAAATGGAATGTTATCTTAAAATAGTTAAGAAAATAATAAAAAGAAGAAGAAGACATACTCACCTTACTAGATATTAAAACTAACTTTAGAGCCACTGTAATCAAAATTGTTTAGTTTTGGCATCAAATCAGGTAAATAGATCAGTGAAACAGGGTAGAAACTCCAGAAAAAGTTGCAGCTGTCTATGAGACCTTACCATATATCAAACTTGGCATTGCAACCTATTAAAAGGGTGGTTTATTTAATACATGATGCTGGAAAAATTGGCTACACATGTGGGAGAAAACAAAATTTATAATCCTTACCTTGTAATACAAAAAATAAAGTCCAAATGGATTAAAGAAAGTATTATGTCAATATCTATTAAAATGAATAATGTCTTTAAGCTCTGACCTTGCAAAGTGTGTGGGATTCCAGCCAATAGAAATAAAGCACCAGTATGTAAAGACATGTATACTAATATTTATTACAGCATTGCTTTTATTGGCAAACAAACAAGAAAACTGGAAACAACCTCACTTTCCATCAACAGAGCTATTGAATAAGAAGATCCATACATTGGAATTTTATGCAGTCATTTAAGACACTGAATTCCATCTGTTTATTGGCTTGGAGGGATATCCATAATGTAGTTAAAGGGGAGAAAGCAAACTGCAAAATTATGTGAAGAGTATAATCCAACTTTATTTATATATTTTTTAAAGGTTTTATTTTTCCTTTGTCTCCTGCATAGTTGTGTATTTTTAGTTGTGGGTCCTTCTAGTTGTAGCATGCAGGACACCACCTCAGCATGGCTTAATGAGTGGTGCCATGTCCACGCCCAGGATCTAAACTTGCGAAACCCTGGGCCGCTGAGGCACAGTGTGCAAACTTAACCACTCGGCCACAGGGCCGGCCCCTAATCCAATTTTAATATCTATATTTTATATACATAGAAAAAGGTTTGAGAGTATACAGCTGGCTGTTAATTTTGGCTTTCTCTGGGAAGAGGGTGAGAATGGAGGGAAATGAAGAGGGAGATGCATAACTTTTTCTTTATGCTTTGTTAGATTGTATCACTTGTTACAATGAGCACATGTTCCTTTCAAAATTAAGAAAAAAATCATTAAAAATGTTAAAATGACCAAATGAGATAGTAGACACACATTGCCTTGTCTACTTGGCATTATGTCTTGCCTCTGCCTAATTTTTATTTTTTTACCCAAGAATTGAAAGTCAGCTTATTGAGAATGGGCCAATTCTCTATTAGATAATATTTTTCCAAATATACTCCAGGAAGTAAGACTTCCCAAAGCGTCCTGAAAGCCCAGATGCTTAACTCCCAAGTACTTCCCTTTAGACTCAAATTACCAACGTTCCCCCCCAACACACAGAAAAAAGTTGGACAGTAAGAACAACTTATAAAGTTTAGATTAAAAAGCCTTTGGGGGCCCAGCTTGGTGGCACAGCGGTTAAGTGCACACATTCCAATTCGGCAGCCCTGGGTTTGCTGGTTTGGATCCCAGGTGCGGACGTAGCACTGCTTGGCAAGCCATGCTGTGGTAGGCATCCCCCATATAAAGTAGAGGAAGATGGGCACAGCTCTTAGCTCAGGGCCAGTCTTCCTCAGCAAAAAGAGGAGGATTGGCAGTAGTTAGCTCAGGGCTAATCTTCCTCAAAAATAAAAAGCCCTTTGGCTGGGAAATGATGTGTGGTCAGTCTCCAAAAGGAAGAGGCCTACGGCCTGTGAAGTTCCTAAAAGACACTGGTCTCACAGCTAGTGATGTAAGGCTCCAACTCTCATATCTGACTTAGAATATGGTGTTCTTTCTAGTGCCCCACACTGCCTCTCAGTGTGGGCAAAGGGCACTAAACCTATTCCAAATGTAAATGTGTTTTTCTCCCACCAATTTAGAAGACCTTTGAGGATTTTACAGGCTATTGTACTGAACCGTGAATATCATACAGCCCTGAAAATGTTCTGCTGTTTTGAACTCTTTGGTTTTCGAGATGCTGAAATTTTCATAGGCTGGCCATGACCATTTTCTGCCAGACCTGGCATGAGGCCTAAAGTCAAACAGATGTGAACTTCCAGTTGTCTCGTTTTACGTTTCACTGCTGTCCCAGCAAAAATTAGAAATGACTTGCAGTCAAGTGAGAACTGGGAGCCTCTTGGTCAGATGCCACCATGCCCTAGGTGTCTGATGTGGGCCAGGTTATTTAGGAGAGGTAAGCTGACAGAATGGACAAAAGCACATGCTCGGGAATTAGAGAGCATAGTAGCCCAGGCTTTTGTGTGTATGTGTTTTCTAGGCAGAGAATTGCCCCAATGCTGATCACAAGCACTTTCTGATGTTAGCCCCCTGTGAACAAATGCCAACAATTGACTGACTGGCTGAGCTGGATGACTGTCCCAGAGGATGAGTCGCTGGCAGCTGTTCTTGGTGTATCTTCAAGCAGAGTTACTTGTGAGAGAGGAAATAAAATTGGAGCAAGAGAACAGCTTGGCTTCATTCCTTAGGTAGTGGGAAAGGGTTGTGACTTGAACTCATCTGTCTGTATCCTGATGTTAAGAGTAGCTCAGATGTAAATTTCAAATTAAATAAGAAAGTCTAAGAGAATTCATTATGAGCTCAGTGCTCAATGAACAAAATAAAAATGATTTCAGCCAAGGGAGTTAATTTTACTCTTGGGATGAGTTCATATTTTTCCTCTTTAAGCAGGAATTCAGTCTTGAGGGTCAAATATTGACATTTACAAGATGACTTCTTATGCTCTGTAGCAATGAGAATGAATAACTGTAAGTACACGCAACATTATGAACGAATCTCACAAACATAATGTTAAGCACAAGAAGCCAGACACCAAGAGTACACTCTATGATTCCATTTACATAAAGCTCAGAGACAGGCAAAACTCTTCAGTGGTGTTAGATGTTTGGAAGTGGTTGCCCCTGGGGGCAGGAATGACAGGAAGGAGTGTGAGGGGGGTGCTGGTCATGCTCAGTTTGTTGATCTAGGTGATGAGTTACATGAGCGTGTTCAGTTTTTGAAAATTTCATCGACCTGTATATTTATGATAAGCATACTTGTGTACATGTCAATAAAAAATAAATCAATTTCTTGTGCCTTTCTTACCTGGCCTTCCTTTAATTTCCTATTTAGTGTCCTTGGTAGATGGCAACAGTTCTTCCTTCTCCATCCCACTCCCATCCTATGGGTAAATCTTTAATAAGGGTTACGATTGATTAGCATTAAACTGTTTTGGGTCCTTGACTATGTAGAATGAGTTCATTTATTATAGTCTTTTCCACCTGGTATTTTACTGAGGGGGCAACCTAATAGAGAGAACAGGTGCAGACAGCTTGAATAAATGTTAGGCATGAGGAAAATAAGGTCCATTAACCTTGCGCAATGAAGTGTGCTATAATTGTAAGTAGAAAGGTAACTCTCCCCTGTTCACAAATTTGCTTAGGGCCTGATCATCTAGCTAAGCTTTTAATCTCTGTCCTGGGTAGTTTGTTCATTTATTCTGTCTAGAGGCGGGACATTGATTGGGAAACGCCTAGACATCTTTTCTGGCCTTTTAATATCAGATAATTAAGTCTATCAGGGGCAATATTGACGAATGGTGAAGCTGTAGAACCTTTCAACGATGGTTAGGAGATGAGGACAACCCTCTCATAAAAGTAAGACCTCCAGCATCCTGGGGCTGTGAGGAGACCAATTTTTCTGTGAGTGGTCCCACGCAGGGATCACATAGGAATGAATGAAGGTGGTAATGAAGTCTGGTTGGCCTCTAGGTCGGGACATCTTGCCTTCAGCTCAGTAGTGTCTCTTTACCTTGTAACCCAGCCCCTTCCTCCTCAGTCCACCCAAGTCACCCATGGCTTCACTCACCTTTGGTTTGTTTGCAACTCTGGTTTTTCACGCCTACTTCTGTTATGATCTCCCCAGAAGACCTACCCCCTGCACTGAATCATCTTTTGCCACTGAATTGTGTCCCCAGGCATCATTTTGAATCACTGTCCTCTGTGGGAGATGGCTGTCCATCCATGGCACTGACCTAACATTATCCTCATCTCCTTTCTCTAGGAGGACTCCACCCCAGCTGACGTTGGAATGTTTTCTCACCGGGGCTTGAACTGCCCCCTTCCTCATGTATCAGTGGCTCTTAACTGGTACTAAACAGACAAAAAGAAGGAGGTGGAGGGGGAAGAAGAAGGAGAAACTCTGATAAAAGGTATTAGTCTTTCTTTAGGGTGCTTTTGTTCAAATGTTGTTTTCTTAGAGGCACATTCTCTAACCTCCCTTTCTAAAGTGACCCCATCATTTTCTGTCATATTACTCTCTTTTATTTTCTTCATTACTACTGAAATTATCTTGTTTATTTGTTTAGTACTTGTTTGCTGTCTGATTCTACTCCTCTATGGCTGTGATCTGTAGAGAGACCCTTACCTGTATTGTTCACTGTGATATCCTAATGTGAACAGGGCTTGGCACTGTGGTAGGACTTAACTAATAGTTTTTGAATGAATGTGTGAAAGAATGAATCATTAAAAACACTCTAAAACTTAAAGTTTGAGTGATTCCATGGTCTAGCTTCTGGTTCCTGACCCTGGAGAGGAGTGTGGCTTTCAGTTACAGAGTTGAGAAGGCAGGCAAGGTTAATTCTGAGTTAAGCTTTAGGATTTGACTCCCCAGGGAGACCTAGAAATGGCTAAGATCTTACATTAATATGTAACCAAAATTTAAACTCATATTTCAGCAACAAGGAATAGTAAATAATACATTGCTTCATGAAGATTTGCTTAGTTTATTTACTTACATTATTTATAGGTTATGTTGGGAATAGACTTGGCCTGTTCTGCTTTGTTCAGAGTAACATTCCATAAATATAACAGCAAGCAATAAAATAGCATTGATTCAGAAGTGAGCTCATAGCTTCATATAACATCAAACATAAAAGCTGTGTTACAATGATAAATACTAAATCTTTAAAATATCTTTAAAATATCATTGGCTTTTTACTGTCATTACTTATGCAGTGTGTATTTCAGATTTTCATATTCAGTATTATACTTTTTATGTGTGAATTATGTCCTGAAGCTTTTGGTGCAGTCTGTACAAAACAGGCATTTTGAAATTTTGGATGGGTAGCAGAAGAACTTGATTCTGGATCAAAAGACCATCTTAAATTGTCCAGGAAAATCTTAGGAAGAGAACAAATGGCAATAAAATATATCAGCCTTTTCTTCCCCCTGTGAGTGTGAAGTTCAAGCAATTCAGGCTAAAAAGTGAGAGATTAACAAAAAAGTATTTCATTCTTCCTATGGTAGGAAATGTCCTTGTTTTCCTATTTGGCATGTCCTAGAGTTTTCTCAAGACTCTGGAGTCTCCTCGTGGTTTCATACTGATCTGATGGAATCCAAGATGGTGCTTTGCAGAAGTTGGGAGATGGGTAGTAGTGGTATTAGGATCTGGATGGTGGAGTCGGGTACATCTGGGCTCAGGTTCTGGCTCTGCTGTTTACAAGTTGTATGTCCTTGGGCAACTGACTTAACTGTTTGAGCATCAATTTTCTGTACAGTAGAGATAATACAATATACCTAATAATGTAGCAAGTATCCAATAAGATAATGTTTATAGAACACAGTGCCTGACACATACTGAGGGTCCATAAATCTGTCACCTTGCCAATGTGCTGATGAAGAGGAGATGAAGGTATCATGGCTGTGTAACCAAAACAGAGTTAGCAAATTACCTGATATTTATGATAGAAATAAATTATATGAAATGGTTATAATGATACATTGAAACTTCACCTTAACACTATTTGGCATAAGTCTTGTCTGTCTTGGACCCTTTTCAAGGGAATTTTTAAAAACTGGTGTAACAAAAAGACCTGTCATAAAGTGGATTTATGCAAATCTATTTCCATGGCAAGGCCTGAGGGCAGTGTGAGTATATTTTAAAGACACAATCTGTGATATAGCTGAGTGTGAGGGTTGGATAATTCTTTTATTTTTTATGCCCTTATGAAGGCACAGTTGTGGGGTTTTTTTGTTTGTTTTTGTTTTTGAGGAAGATTAGCCCTGAGCTAACTACTGCCAATCCTCCTCTCTTTTTTTTTTGCTGAGGAAGACTGACCCTGAGCTAACATCCATGCCCATCTTCCTCTACTTTATACGTGGGACGCCTACCACAGCATGGCTTGCCAAGCGATGCCATGTCCACAGCCGGCATCCGAACCAGCGAACCCCTGGCCGCTGAAGCGGAATGTGTGCACTTAACTGCTGCGCCACTGGGCCAGCCCCACAGTTGTGTTTTTAATATAGTGATAGACTGAAACAGGGATGGAGAAGATGGAGGGAAGCAAGCCCAGGGAGAACTAGAAAGTGAGGAGGGCTGACAAATGGCCCCAAAGTGGAACCAGTCAAAGAAAGCCTCAATTTATGGGCCACCACCTTCTACCCAGCACATCCGTAGGTCTGTTTTTGACATGCAGGTTGGAAAGCAGTCACTCAGACAGTTAGATCCCCATGTGAGGTGACCTAAATTACAGCCTTGGTACGTTGAGACACGGGGGATTTGTTACAAAATTATTTTCTATCTTTTACAGCATCCTCAAGACTTATTTAATCCTCTCTCGAAGTTTGAAGAACACATAAGAATTATAGTATCTTGTAGGGAGTATCTTTTTTAAAAATTTCATCTTAATTTGAAAAGCTTCATATGTACTGAAAAGTTGCAGGAGTGATATAATGAGTTGTCATGTATCTTCACCTAGATCAACCTGTTGTTGCTATTTTGTCACATTTGCTCTATGTAGGCCTATCTATGATATGATATATGATATGTAATATACTTATTTGTTTTTTGCTGAACCCTTACAGAGATCATGACAATATCAGTGAGTATTTCCTAAGAACATTAAGTGCATCAACATCATAAACTTATCAAATCTAGGAAATTTCGTGTTGATACAAGGCTGTTATGTAATATACGGTCCATATTCAAATTTTTCCAATTGTCATGCAAGTGTCCTTTCTAGCGACTGTTTTTTTTACTCCAGGATCACTCATTGCTTTGACATGTCGTGTTTCTTTAGCCTCCTTTAATCTGCAACCATTCCTTGGTCTTTGTTTGTATTCCCTGAAACTGACATTTTTGAAGAGTACCAGCCCCTTATTTTGTAAGATGTCCCCCAGTTTGGGTTTGTCTGATTGCTTCCTTATGACCTATTTCAAGTTACGCATTTTTGTCAGGAATACCAGTGAAGTGATGTTGTGTCCTCAGTGCCTCAGCACAGGCGATACACAATGCCAGTTTGAAAATTGTCATCAGCATTAAAATGTATGTTTAATAATTTGACTTCTTATTTGTTAAAATGAAGACTCTGGAGTATTAGTTGGAACCATCTCCTTGAAACTCTTACGTGAAACATTAGAACCATGAGACTTGCCAGCGTTTCTTGGAAAAATAGTTGTAGATTCATCTTTTAGTCTTTATCGCTAGATAGAATAGTGCTGATGCGTTCGAATGTTTAAATATCTTAGGGGCTTCTCTAAGCTGCCTTGTTATCAGGAGGGTTCAAGTGTATTGGAAGTCTGAGGGTACTAATTAATCACCCTTCCCCTTCTGCAGGTTCTTAACCAATTGAGAGTGCACGCAGTGAAAGCCTGATCAGCTTTATTACTAGTAAAGCTGAAGGATGTGGCAAGGCCTTCCACCTCCCTCTCCAGAGGAGAACCTCTGAAAATTTCCCAGTCTTCACCTAATCATTCTCAGTCCACAGTGGAAAGGTCAAGACCTGGCCAGCTCTGCCAGAAACAGTCCCAATTTATCTGTTTACTAATTGAGAGAGGAAACAGCTATCCATCTGGTTTGAGCACATGTGGACCTGAGAGGCCAATTGCAGATCAGATGGGGTGGGGCAAAGCTGGCCCCCGCTCCCTGGAATGGCCCTGGTTCCTGGATAATATGGCCATGACTGTCCTGCTCTTTCCAGTCTCATCCTCTCCTACGGAGAAGAGCCAGAGACAGAGGAGAGAAAGGGCAGTGTTCTCCCCAACCGTGCCCTAGAGGACCAGAGATGAAGTCTTGTCTGTGGTTTAGGGCGAGAACACAGGGATGGAAGGGAAATGCTCTTCCTATAACATTGCCCACCTTTATTTCTTGGGTGGCACCAAGTGGGTTGGAAAACGTGAGGTCTACTTGCAAAGTGAAATCACATCTTTCTAATTAATGCTGCAGATTACTGGGGATGTCAGCTTTTCTTTACAATTTTGGGAAACCCATTGAGAGAGAGAAACATTTGTCAGCTTTGTCAACCTAGTTAGACTGTTACTAAGACAGTCCCTCCTGCACTGTTTTTCTTTTTTTTTCTTTTTTTTAACAAATAGTACATTCAAGTGGTTAAAAGTTTGAAAGTTTCAAAATTAAAAAAAATCTTTTTTTGCCTTTTCCCTCTACTGTTCAGTTCTCTTTACTGGAGGCACCAGGATTATCTGTTTCTTGCCCTGTACTGTTTTAAAAATCTGTTCTCAAGTGTCTGTGGCCCAAGCATTCACCTTTCAGACAAGTCATAATCACCTGGAGCCTCCTCACTGTTCCATCCCTCCTGTCTGTCTCAGTCCCCCTCTTTTGATATCAATGCCAGGTCCTGGAGAGGGGTCAGTCCCAGATAGGGGGACGATTCTAGGCATATGTGCCTGCATATTTATGTGCCTTCATTTCAAAGTCAAATATAAATGTTTTAAGAATTGCTCATTTAGCCAGTAAATCCATCATGTATTTATTATTTACTAATCTTGTGCCATGGATGTCACAAAAAAGTACAAAGAATGGTCTCCTAAATGCAGAAAGCTTTAGAGTTTAGTTGGGGAGGCAAAACTGATACAGCCATTTGAAAACAACTTCTAAGCTGTGTGACCTCGACCGTGCGTCCTGAGGTTGTCCAGAGAGGAGCAAGGGTCGTGTGGACTGGGGCTCTGGGGAGAGCTTCATGGAGGAGAAAGGATTTGAACGGGGCTTTGAGGGGCGAGTGTGCTCGGTGGGTGCTGCGAAGGGAGGGCTTTAGAGGCAGGCCTGGTTGTGTCACGGCAGCCTCCTTGCTGTCCTTCCACCATGCTAGGCTCGTTCCTGACTTAGGGCCCTCCTGTTCCCTCTGCCTGGAGCGCTGGCCCCTAACCTGTTGAGCTGATTCCTCACCTCTAAGTCACTGCTCTAATGTCACCTGCCCAATGAGACCTGCCCTCACCACCCTGTTTAAAACCAGAATCCACCTCTGTGCTCCGAATGCCAGTTGTTCTGCTCGAGTTTTTCCATACCTTTTACAAGTTTCTAGGACCTTCCGTCATTTGATGTTTTAAATTATGTTAGTTGTTTATTTTCTGTTTTCCCCACTGGAAGGTAAGTTCTGGAAGGGCAGAGATTTTTGTCTATTTGCTTCCCTGGAGTACCCTTAGCACTTAGACACTGGCCCATGGTAGGAAATCAGTAAATGGTTGTTGAATGCATGAATGAATGAAGCCATCCCTTCCTTTCCCCTAGACAGAAATTGGGGAAAGAGAGGGTCCATGGAACAAAATTAATCGGGTCACCCCTATGAGCTCAAGACTTCTCTTTGCATTTCTAAGGGAACAGCAATTGAAAGTGTATGGCTCAGAGCTGGGCCTCTTTCTTATTTTCTGCAGGCCTGAAGATACACAATTTGGAAGTAGGAAACGAAGGAAAGAAACTAAACATTGTTCTGCATATTAATGTGACACACTGACTCTGTGGAGAGAACAGCACCTTGAAATTTATGAGCAGTTAGGAAATGATTTCTCCTCATCTCTCCACGTTTGGATGGTGCTGATGAACTGCATTCCCTCCCTCGGTCAGCTGGTCCAGCCCCTCTGCCTTAAGTCCGCCTGTATATGCTGATGAAACCCACGTTTATGGCTTTTAGCCTGACATCTCCCCTTGCAGATCTTGTCTAAATTGTCCCCCCTCCCCCTCTCCTGCCCCTGGACTTAACCATCTCTGTAACTGGCATCATCACATACGTAGTGGCTCAGGTCCCAAAGACTCCCAGTAGTCCTTGATTCCTCTTTTTTCCTCCGTCCTCCTATCTCATTCCCTGGCAAGTCCTGAGAGTTCTTCCCCAAAATATATTCTATCCCCACACTGTTCACTGTCCATCTTCCCCACCATCATCCTAGTCCAAGTCCTCATCATCTCCCCTCTGGACCGCTGCCTGAGACTCCAACTCCTCTTCCTGCTTCCTCCCTTGTCCGCGACAATCTATTCTCAGAGATCAGCCTGAGGGAATCCAGACAGGCCACCCTCCTGCTTAAACCTCTTTAATGTCTTTCCATTGCCCTTAAATGAAATCTAAACTCCTTACCATTGCCAGGTCTCCACCTGATCTGGCTCTCACCTGCTTCTCATCACCAATCACACTCCTCCTGTCTCATGATGTTGGTCTCATTTTCCTTCTTTGAATACATGGAGCTCGTTCCTACTTCGGATCTTTTACACTTGATTTTCCCTTTGTCTGGAAGGCTCTGCCCCAGACTGCTGAACTCTCTTCCTTAGTCAGATTACCTACTTACAGAGCCCTTCCTGACCCTTGTATAATGCCTTGCCACCGCAAGTCTATCTCCTTTTACAATATTGTAGGTTTTATAAGGGATATCAGGAATCATTTTGATTATATGTCTATTTTCCAGCATCAGTGAGGTCCCAGCAGAAAACATCCCACTCAAATGGGATAATTGAAGACAGCTTAGTAAAGGGACCATTTACAAAGATTTAGGCAGGTAAAGGGAAACCAACAAAGGAATGGTCGTGTGCCTGGTAGCAACAACAGGGAACTGTTACCACCCCAAGGCCTGAATGGGGCAGGAGCAGGGAACAGTTACTTGAACCTGGAGAGAATAGCTATAGTTTACAGGAGAGGCCATCTGATAGGACTGTGGCCCAGAAGAGAGAGTGTCAGTGCGGAATAAACCTCAAACCTCACTCTCCTGCTTCTATCCTGTCTTCTGTTAGTGCTCCTCATTGGCCTAACCCAACCAAAGCCAAAGCGCAAGGTGCCAACTGATGCAGTCCATAAAGGTAAGTCTCCAAGGCAAGAGTAGGCTTGGAAAGAGTAGAGAGAGAATCTTGTGGGGCAAACAGAAGATATCCAGCACATACCTCTGCTAGAATGCAAGCTTTATGAGAGGAACAACTGTCCCCAAAGATCTTGGCACACATCGGTACCCAAGACATATTTGTAGAATGAATGGATGAGAATTCTTTGTCTTTGGGGGATATGTCTGTTTAGCCCAACAATTATTAGCTATAAAATTGGGAGAATAAATAGATGTGCCTTCAGTGCACACTGATAGGAGTGGGAGGTCCTAGTGGACTCCATTTGGCAGGTATGTGCCCTCCCTATACTGGGCAGTGCTGCCCCTCCTAATCCTCCTACTGAAGCCCTGGTCAAGGGGCTGCTGTACGCTTGACTACTCAGACCTGGAGAAATATACCTTGGATTGAGGTGTGGGAGGGGATTGATTTGGCGCTGAGGCCAGTTTCCAAGAGGAGAGGCTGGGGTTTCCCAAAAGATGGGTTGAGATTCAAGAGGAGGAAGCAGCAAGGAGGTACTTTAATAGGAATGTGCAAACCTGAGGCTAAGGGTTCCCTGGAAAGATTTAACTTATGTTACCCTCTGGACATGGTACCTGAAACAGCTTAGCTGCCTGTTATGCAATCTGTTTCCTTCAAATTGGAAGAGAAGGGATTAACATTGAAACCATTTTTCTTAAGGAAGATATGCCAAGGACCACTATGTATGTGCTTGTATTAAGGAACAATAAATAATATATGCAGATTTGTTATTAGGAATTCTCCTCTCTTGATGCCTCCCGATTTTTTAATGAGAGACTTGTTCTTTTTTTTAAGGTCCAAAGGGATTTCACCTGGTTAAGGTCTAAATGGAACTTTGTCATGGGCAGAGGCCTGATGGCATTAGGCCTCAGGGAAAGAGACGTTCATTGTGGGCCTCTCAGTTTTTGCCTAGGGACAGCTTAGGGGCGAGAGAGATTGAAGGAGAGAGAGGGAGAGAGATTGAGATTGAGAAAAGGAGAGGGAAAGGTAGATGGAACAACCTTTTCAGGAAGGGGAGATAAATTTTAAATACCATATTTGTGCCATTTCACATGTATAGCTTCGTTTATTCCTTAGACAGTCTTATGTCAGCAGTATTGTTTCCTTTGTACAGATATGTAAACAGATTAACCAAGAGATTAAGTAAATTGTCCAAAGTCACATAGCTAAGGAAGTAGTAGAAACAGTCCCTTGCCTTTAGTGGTCTGCCTCTCAAGCCCCTTCTTCCCACGGCTAGGAAGAATTAGAATGAAAGGTTGCTGGGAACTCAGTTGTGATGTGGAAGAGTTTGCCTTTTCTTCCTCTTTGCCGTGGCTTTTTTCTGCCACAGCAGACTCTGCTCTGAAACAGCTTCCAGGTGAGCATGAAGGATGGATGGGCCACTGAGCCCAAAAAGGATGGGAGGGAGGGAATTGGTACATTTGTGTTTCATGCTATTTCCAATATAGAGAACACAAAGTCTGTTTTGGTTTAAGAAAGATCTTCCTTAAGAAAAGTCTCTTTTTTTAAGGAAGACAGATAGTATGAAAAATACCTTTCTAATCTAGTAATGTCAACAATGATTAGGAAGCAGTATGGATAATGCACTGGTGGGTAATCAAGAGTGAATATTGCATAAGTCAGTGTAATGATCATTATTTCTTCAAGAAGGAAAGAAGAGAGAACTTCCTTAGAGAAGATGGGAATATTGGCTCAAAGGATTCTCCTCATTGCACAATATTTTTGCAGTTAGAAAACACCCTTTGTGTAAAGGAAATTTGGGGTTGGGGAAGGAGAGAAATATACTAACCCAAGACCTTTTTCTTTTTTCTGTTGTGAGGAAGATTGGCCCTGAGCTAACATCTGTTGCCAATTTTCCTCTTTTTGCTTGAGAAATATTGTCACTGAGCTAACATCTGTGCCAATCTTCCTCTATTTTATGTGGCATGCTGATACAGTGTGGCTTGACGAGTGGTGCTAGGTCCGCGCTCAGGATTCCAACCTGTAAACTTCCAGCTGCTGGAATGGAGCACACAAACTTGACCACTATGCCACTGGCCAGCCACCCATGACCTTCTTGTATTAATGGGTAAAAATAAGAAAGAAAGCATGAGAGGAATAATTGTTGGGAGAAAGGTTTGTGCAGGAAGAAACACAAAGCCATTCTAAGCTGTATCTGGGCTATATATCACATTGAGGATGTATTTACCTTTAGACTGACTATGTCTACAAAGCATGAGGCAAGGCAAGCCAATCATCTATCATAACAATTTTGTCCCATGCTCAATCACGTTGTCTTTGAGGTCTAGAGAAGATTCCACTGCCCTGGTAGCAAGCTAAACCAACACTATGTACTTACTAGTTGTGGTAGACATTGCTAATGTCCACTGATATTTCCAGTTCTCCCCTCCTCAGACATATGGAAGACTTATGTTTTCTTGCCCCTCCATTAGTTGGGTGGAACCATGTAACTAGTTCTAGCCAATAGGCTAGGAATAAAAATGACATTTGCCACTTGTGGGGGAAGCATTCAAATGCTGGTGTGTTATTTTCCATTTTCTTTCTACCGTGGTGAACCAGGAAGTGTCATATTGAGATGGAAGTGCCTAAGATTGAAACCTGGAATGGTGAGCCACTATATGAGGACAAATGTCCTGAAGAGCCACCTGGACTTGCAATGGATTTAGTGTGAATAAGAAGTAAACTTCTGTTGTATTAATACCATGAGATTTTTGGTGATGTTTATTACCACAGCCTAACCTAACCAATCCTAGCTAACATACTAGTGAGTGGATATATGCACATAGAGAGAAGTCAAGAAGAATGTCCAAAATAGGCCATTGGATCTGGTTCTAATTTTATCTTCCAATTCAGACAAATAACATAGAAGATAGGGATTCAGGGATAACTTCTCTCCTTCGCATTTTGCCACCAGCTGCTCAACTGGGGCACCAGTAACCTTGACTCTTAGGGCCACCTCTTGTGCTTGCTTCTCTGGTGGCCATTGATCACACCCAAACCCATTCCCCTTTGTTCTAACCCCCCTTACCCAAAGTCTGGCAACTTCTCCTCCATGGCCTTTGGTGTGCATTTCAATCCTTCCATTTTGTTCTGAGGACAGGGCAGGAGGTACTTAGGATTCTTGTGTAAGGATCATCTTTAGGACAGTCAGAATTTTCCCCTCTCAAGACACCTCCTCTCAGCAGGGATTCTAAGAGTTATGAGACTGGAAGAATCCAGTATTCTGGATTGTCTGTACATTGGTCTGTCCCGTGTCTCAGGAAGAGGTGTTGTATGTATGAGGAGAAGTAGCAAGAAGAGGGAAACTGACTGCCTTTCTCACCACACTAAGAGTCAGGAAAATGAGACTCCCCTCTGCCAGGATTCTGTGGATGCCAATGATGATGACGCCTGACTTTTTATTTATGCAGTCTTTTTTCATTTCTGCCTAACATGAATGTGGTGTCAAGAGAACTAATAATGACTGCTCTTCAAGGGGCATGTGACCTGGTATTTATATATTACCTGCCCACTTCATAAAGTGCTAATGAATGTTTGCAAAGCTCTTTGAAATCCTCTGGTGAAAGGTGCAACGTTAAGTGAAAAATATTATTATTTTATTATTATTATTAGAAGGTTATAGATAGCTTTGAATGATTGGTCCTAAGAATAATTGACATAGCATTAAAAGAAGTGCCAGAAATCATCCAGATGGTTGCAGCGCCTCCAGCCCCATCAGCCTCCACGTTATATATATTACACTGTTTCCCTGACACCCATTCTAATAACCGTATAATTCACACATTAAATCACAACTTCCAGGGAAAGGTTGAGCTCACTCATAGCTCTATTGATAGTGACACTGAGAGGGTATTAAATGTTGAAAGGTCTAAAATGGTGAAGTGCTAAAATGGATGAAGAGGCCGGATCTAGCCACTGAATGGCCACCACGTTTACGAGGATATGGGAAAGGGATGAATGAGTCAGAAACACCTCAGAAACAGAAAGGAAACTTTAAAATAGAGTGAGATTGGAAAGCCATGAAAACAATAAAAATCTAAAGTGGGATAGGCCAATACATAGTAATATTCTTTATTGTATACCCTCTCTGGTTTGAAAAATAGTGGCAGCACAAACTGATCTTGGTTTTTAAATTCCTTTAACTTGCAGTTGTTTAGTACTTCTGTCTTCTGCATGAAATTCAGTCTCTGTCAGGTTGGCAAGTTGGGTCCAACTTACTTGCCAGCTCTCGTTGGATGACAGTAGCCACCTGGAATCATGGGGCTCATTTGGACTTGGCAGGAAAGAGTGCTGTGACCCATTAGCAATGTCTGCCCGGGCAGAGGGAGGAGGAGGGGTAACCCATATGTGGGCTAGGCCTGACCACGTGTGAGGATGGCTGAGAAGGATGGCTTGGACTTAGTTCAGAATTGCTTTTACTCTGACTTATAACCAAAGCTATTAAAAAGCAGTGCAAAGGATTTGCTCTTGATAAGGATAAAAGTGGGAGAAAAAGGCTTCTTTCTGTCTCTTTTGTTTTTCTTACAGAGGACCACTTCAGTGTAGTGGCCTTGGCAGCCTACGTGGAGGAGGATGACCTTAGGTCACTCAAAGGACAAAGAACTGTGGGCTTGTTGTCTTTTATGCCCAGAAACAACTTATTCTACCTGCTAAGGCTATAATTTTACCACTCAGCAAGCCTCATCTCCCAGGTCTGATGTCTGGGTCCTGGGGCCTCTGCCACAGGGTCTGGCAGTTTTCTGCTCATGTCCACTACCTGTGGGCAGGCCTAACTATGGTTTGCCACAATGCACCACAGAGTGTCTGTGTCACAGAGTAGTTTCCAGAGTGGCATCCAGGAGATCTATGAGCCTCCTTTGGATGACAAACTCTTCTTGAAGTCTTATTGTTGATCATGAAAGGGTTTATATTTTGAGCAATTTTGTTTCTAGGAGCTTAGAATTCTCTGATTTCCATTTGGTTTAGAAAAATGGGATTGCTTCAACTTTGTATGTGAGTAGAGAAAGGAGTAGGTGAGGCAGGTGGCTTTGTGGGATCATTTGCTCAATAACCTCTACGGTAATAGTAATAGCTAATATTTGCTGAGCACCTACTATGCATGAAGCATTATTCTTAATATTTACTTTCTTGACCTCATTAAATCCTCTTGATGGCCGATGATTGTTCATTTTACAGACAGGAACACTGAGGCTTAGATTTTCTCAAGGCAACACAAGCAGGAAGTTGTGGTTGGCTTTGAACAGGTGCACGCCTCCCTGTGTGCTGACTTGGATGGTTGTGGTAGCAGATAAGGCTGACTCCTCTGACCCCTCCTGGTGGTTTGTTAAATAGTCTTCATGGAGAACTAAAATAAAATATTTTGGTTATCTGTTCTTTTCATTTTAAAACTTTAATCTCATGTGTAGCCTTCAGATAATATGGCTACTGAAAATGTCACATTTACAGCTCATCCAAAAGGACTTTGGTTTAAAATAGTGGGTAACATTTCCCCTCTGTTTTTCATTATTTGGTTTAGGAAAAATCATAATGAGACAAAAGAAGAAATTGATAATGTCTAACATTAGTAGACTTTCACTTGATGCTAGGCGTCTCTTTCGTTTAAGTTAATATATAGAAGCAATAGAGACGTTAATTCTCTTCCTTCTTTGGGTGACGTACTGTCATTTAAACCAGCATAGAGTTCAATATCCTCTCTTGTTAGCATCTTAGATTCTTGTCAGTCAACTTTGTTGCTTCAGTGGGCAGAGTCTGTGTTTTGGGGTACTGAGTGTAGAGGAGCACTGAGCACTTTTATAGCTTTACTATGCATTCTCTCCAAGATAAAACTGTCTATACTGATGTGTACCGAGTATGGGACATACCATTAAAAATCAGCTTGCCCTGAGGAGCCCAAATCTGAGGACAGAGTTGCTAATTTATCAAGATTCTAGTGAGGATCATGGAATTACCTTTACTGCTTTCAAATTTGTCTTATGGATGCCTTTTGTCTGTGTGAGCGTAAAATGGTTGAAATTTGATAGTATAAAAGTTGTTGGTTTCCTAAAAATTGGCCTTTACCAGGACTCTGTCAGTTTCCCTTGGCCAATTCCACTAGAAAGTCGTTAGCAGGTTTACATGAATAATTGCAAACTGCTGGCAGGTAACGTGGAGATCTTAATCCAGTTTTTTTCAAGTGGAACTTAAAATGTATGTCTAGATAAATTCTTGTCTCCTTTGCTTTCATCCTTGATGCCTGCCCATTTTGTCTGTACTAGGCAGACAGTAAGGAGAGAAACAATGGTAGAGGAGAAGAAAAGGAGCCAGATTGTACTTGAAAACCTTGCCAGGCTGCGAAGAAGTTGCAGTTTCAGTTCTTTCTAAACCTGGCTCATTGAATGCTCTCAGCCGTGTATTTGGAATCCTTTTCCTGCTTGGTAGTGTCTCCCGTAAGGACTTCTTGGCTAGATTCCATAACTTATCAGCCACTTTCGATTGCTGGAATAGTTCCTATTATATTATTCAAGACTCAGGCCTCTTCATTTTAGAAATTCAGTCTTGCTTGTCATGTAGATCTTGTGCCCTCCCCTCTCTCCAGCATAGGCTAGAGCTCTAGCTGTAGTGACTTGGAGTGTGTGTGTATGTTTGTGTGTAAGTATGTATGTGAGTGTGTAAAATTAGTGTGTAAAGGTGTGAATGTGTATGTATGTAAGTGTGTGTGACTGTGTATGGGGTGTGTGTTTTGTGTGTGCACGTGTATTTATGGAGGGGAGTTCGTCTTGCTCTCAGACGTCTCTTCCTCCTTCTAAGAACTCAATTCTCCACGGTGCTGGGGGAGAGGGGAAGAAAAGGGCAAGCACCTCCCAGCCATCCGGGGCAAGGTTGCAGCCTCCCCTTAGTTGACTGTGGGTTCTCGTCTTGCTCCATGTCCATGTAGGAGTGATATGGATGGTGGTCGCTTGTCACTGTTCACTGACCAGAGGCTCACTCCCAAGCAGTTCCCTAAGCATTAGCAGATCCTTTCAAGATCCAGCCGCATCTTACAGCAGCCCTGGCTGGTGGTTTTCCACTGTATTTCTCTGATGTGTTCAGCTCGTTGTCCTTCATTGTGGCAGTCCCCCATCTCTGCTACCGTCTGGAACTAACTCTTCAGCAGTGCAAGATCTACCTTCCTCCCTCAGAAACTCAAGGGGATGATCCTGGCTTCCTGTCCCTAGCAGTCTCGTGCCTGCCTCTCCTGCCCTGCTTGTCTCACTTCCATAATTCTTTTTTACATGGTCACAAGCACTGGGGCCAGATCACCAAGTCTCCTAGATAAGCAGTCATCCAACTGGGCAATGAAAGGCTGGTCTCCTCTTGACCAGTGAGTCTCTTGAGACCCCTGTTTGGATGAGCAGAGGGAACAATTGTAAACACTTCACTCCTTCTAATGTCACCCCAACGCTCTCAATCCCCCCTTTATATCGACTGGAGTGATGTGAATGGAGGCAGTAGATGGCAGGACAGACCCAAAGATACTCCTTGGCAATTCTTGTAAGTCCCGGGGGGAGGAGACCAGTCCTAAATAATGACATACTTACAATGTGACATATCGGGCCCTAGCTGCAATTCTAGGATAAAAGTTCTAGTATGTTTTTGCATAGACTTCAGATGAGTATTCTCTTCTTTTACAGCCAAATCATGCTTGCTTTTAAACTTAACAAAGAGCAGAAGATAAGAACTAAAATAAGAGGCAAAATTTAAATAAAAAATAAAATAAATTCAAAGTACAAAGCAAAATATTTATTACAAATACTGCAAACTCCCTTTATTTTATTTATTTATTTATATATTTTTAATTGCAGTAACATTGGATTATAATATTATATAGCTTTCGGATGTACATCATAATATATTTCAAATTCTGTGTAGATTACATCTTGTTCACCACCCAGAAACTAATAGTCCGTCCCTCACACCTTTAATAATAACACTAATGATGACTTAATAGGTGTCAAGCACTGTTCTAAATTGACATGTATCATCTCACTTAATCCTTGCAAAATGCTCTAAGTTCTTCTGTTATTAGCATTTATAGATGAAAAAATGGAGGCATGGAGGGATAATCTGTACTTGGACACAACACAGTGCATCAGCAGCAAATATATTAAAAAGATATTGCGCTAATGTTTATAATTAGCATTCTATGTGTGCCAATTACAAAAACAGTTTTAGGCCACTGTGGCAAAATCTAGAAATTGTAAGAGTGTGGCATCATATCCTTCTGAGAGGCAGTACAGGTGTAGTGGTTAAGAGCATAGATTCTAGAACCAGATTCTGTGATTTCAAATCTTAGCTCTCCTTTTACTAGCTGGGTGGCCATTTATGGCTGGGCTCCCTGCGCCTCAGTTTTTAAAAAGTAAGTGGTATTTAGTCTAAAGCTGTATTGGCAGAATTAAGAGAGTTGGTGTGTCTAGGTCAGCACTGTTGAATAGAAGTGGCATGTGGGCAACATGTGTAATTTTAAATTTTCTAGTAGCCACGTTAAAAAAAAGGGAAAAGGAACAGGTGAAATTAATTGTAATAATATATTTTATGTAACACAGTATATCCAAAATATTATCATTTCAACATGTAATTAATATAAAATTATTAATGAGATTTTTACATTCTGTATTTATTGTTCTGAGTCTTTGGAATCTGATGTGTATTTTAAACCTAGTCCATCTCAGTTTGGACTAGCCTCTTTCTATGTGCTTAATAGCCATGTGTGGGTGGCGGCTGCCATATTGGACAGTGCAGCTACAGGGTGCTTAGAACAGCTGCCAGGCATGTGGTAACTGTTATACAGGGGTTATTGATTATTTTGCCTTCCAAATGTTTTTCAAATTGATCATTCTCTTCTTCTCCACTGAAACTCCTTAGACCAATTTATCATCATCTTTGCCAGGAACGATGGATTAGCCTCCTAAATTGGCCTCCCTATATTCACCAGCGACAGCCCTTTGCCATCTATTCTTCATACCCAAGTCCAAGAAATCTTTTCAAAGTACGTATCTGATCACATCCCCAGTGCATTACCCTGAGCCTTCCCTGTACTACATTCCTGCTTATCTGTGCTTCAACCACTAGCCTTTGATCAGTTCCCTGGACTGTCCAGTTACTTGCGGCGTCCTTGGATGTGCTGCCCTTTCCTCCATCTATACTGCCTCTGGCGCCCCTATTTGTACTTCCTCCCTCCTTCCTCAGGAAGCCTTTTCTGGTGGCTTCCAGTCTCTGTCAGATAATTTTGTTAAAATGCTGTCATAGAATCATATTTTTTCCCAAAGCTCTTATCTGTTTGTAATTTTGCTTTCATTAGTGTGATAAATTAATTAACCTGTCTACTACCCCGACTAGACTGTAAATTCTTTCAGAGCAGGCCCTGTATTTGTCTTGCTCACCATTTTGTCCCCTATACCTAGCCCAGTGCCTGGCACCTTGTGGGCCCTTATGAAGTATTTTTTAATAAATAATTAAAATAAGTGAATATGCCACTATTGTTCTACAAGCCGCTACAAAAACAGAATGAGGGGAATTTAAAACAAGGAAGAAAATACCACAAGGTCAGCTTTCAGTTTAATTTAAATTCTTAAAGGATAAGAACAGAGGGATTCTAAAATAGAATAACGTACTGTGTAATACGATTCAGAAAAATTCACAAACATGGAAATACCAACATTTAGACTGACATGAAACAAAGACATGAGCAGACTGTGTCCTTAACCCCTCCAAGCATATAAAACCAGCCTATAAAAGAGAAAAAAAGGAGATAGGGAGCAGGAAGGAACATTGTGAGCCATGCTCTACTTCTCTTGTCCATGAAAAATTGAGTACGAGTTGGGTATGGAGAAGTATTGGTGGTAAAGAAAGCTTGGGGCTATATGACAGATTTTATATGGTAGTTCTATACTATTTTCTCTGTATAATTGAACTCTCATGGAAATTCCAGTATCTCAGAAAATAGTAATAAAATGAAGTTGTAATGAGTCAACAAATATGTATGTCTTTCATATACTATGTCCTGGGAATACGATGGAAAACAGACAGCTGTGGTCTTTGTCTTTTTAGGTTTAGGATGCCATCAGTCTCTTACTTCTCCCTCTCTCAGTTCAATGTCAACTGAGCTCGGACCTGAGAACTAGATTAGGATTAAAGTACGGCGTCAGGACATGTAAAATAAGTGACAGTAAAGGTGGTTCAATGAACCTCACTAATAAGGTAGGTAACTCATTCTTCCTGTCTACCTACTAGGAGATGGTGGAGAAACTGAGTCCAAGAGTTTTCCAATATTGCTCCCTCTTGGAGTACAGATGACTACTCCTCTCTAAGAAAACATGAAAAATAAATGAGAATACCTGCTACTGCTAACATTAAGTTTGTAGCCTCACTAGTTGATTGGAGAGAGAACACTAGAAAGAGGAGCAGGTTGGAAATGGGAGGAGGCAGAGAGATCAGATAACCTCTATTTTGGATGAGCTAAATTATATTCCTATAATAAATTAATCACAAAATCTCAGGGACCTAACCCAAAAGAGTTTTAGTTCTTGCAAACACAATGTCTGTTGTACATTTGGCAACTCTCTAGAGCAGCTCCCCTCCAAGTAATGAAAGAAATCCAGTCACTGTCATCTTGTGGCTCTTGTCTCACCACAACTTCCAGATTTCTGGGTGACTTCCTGATTGCCAGGGCGGTGGCAGACAGATCTGACATACATCACTTCTGTTTCCAGTCCATTGTGCAGAGCTAGTCACGTGACTTTTCCTAACTGCAAAGTGGGCTGTGAGGTGTTGTCTTCTGTGTGCCCAGGAAGGAGGACGACTGGATGTTAGTGGGCGTTAAGAATGTCCATCACACAGATGATGCATTTAAGTTATCTCTGAAATATCCAAGTAGAAATATTCTGTATGCAGTTCAATACATGGGTCTGGAACTGTGAGTTTCAAACCTGACTGTGCATAAGAATCGTCTGGAAGAGATTGTTAAAAATTGATTCCAAGGTCCTGTTCTCAGGGATTCTACTTTGGCAGATCTGGAGTTAGGCTCTGGAATCTGAACTTGTAGGTTCTGCAGAGACTGTAATTTGATAAACTTTCATCTAGAACTTTAAAATGCAGCAGCTTAGTGATGGTACTTGGCTGCCATTGGAGGAGATGAGATCACCCACAGAAAGAATAGTGGAGGGCAGAGTGAGAAAAAGTTTCACCCTAAAAGCCCAAGGAATTCCAAGGGGAAAGACTGTTTCAAGAAAGTGGGGGAGTAGGGATACTCATTTCTGGCAAATGCTGCTGAGAGATCATGTAGGATGAGGACTGAAAAGGTTCATTGTGTTTAGTGACAAAGTGGTTATCGATAATCTTAGCAAGAGCTGAAGGCCGACACCAGATCTGCATTCACTGAAGAGTGAGCAGGAATAGAGAAACAGTGTAGACCACTTTTTTAATTATTTATTTTATTTATTTTTTTCTTTCATATTTTTTTTAAAGATTTTATTTTTTTCCTTTTTCTCCCCAAAGCCCCCCAGTACATAGTTGTATATTCTTCGTTGTGGGTCCTTCTAGTTGTGGCATGTGGGATGCTGCCTCAGCATGGTTTGATGAGCAGTGCCGTGTCCGCGCCCAGGATTCAAACCAACGAAACACTGGTCCGCCTGCAGTGGAGCGCGCAAACTTAACCACTCGGCCACGGGTTGAGGGTTAGTAGGCCCCAGTGTGGACCACTTTTTGAGGAAGTTTTGCTGCAAAGAGGAGGAGAGAGGGTGGTAGTTGAAGGGGGTAGGTGGGATCAGGGGGATTTTTTACAAATATAGGTGAGACTTGAACATAATTCAATGCTAATAGGAAGGAGCCAATAGTGGGGGTTAAGTTGAAGAAAGAGTAGATGAGATCATCACTAGATTTCCTGAGAACCTGGGAGGGGTTAGAATATTGAAGAATGGTTAGGAAGGATTTGCTTTAGCTTGACAGAGGGAACACAACTTCATTGTAACAGGAGGGAAATAGGAAAAGATGGATATAAACAGATTGCCAACTTTGAGTGTTCACTGGAACCACCTAGGAAGCTTAAAAATATATTCTGTTCTCCTGTACCAGACCTAAGATTCTGCTTTAATTGGCCTCCTGTGTACCCTGGGCATCGGAATTGTAAACAAGCTCTCCCAGATGATTCCAATGCACGACCAAGGTTGCCAAGGTTTTCACTGGACTAGAAACAGGCAGGCTTATGGTTCTTGTAAATTCTTAGGTCCCAGCTTACATAGCATTTCCTTAGAGAAGATTCCAGAACACCCATTAAGTTAGGACCCTGGATGTATGTTCCTATAGCACTATACTTACTTACTCTCTTCTTTCACTTTGAATTTCTTATTTAATGCGTATCTTCCTCACTAGATTGTATGCATGTAGTTGTGGCCCCATGTGTCCTACTTACTTGCTGAATCCCCAGCAGGCAGAGAGTAGACAGTCCATAGTTTTTCTGAACAAAGACATCTATCAGACTATGATATGGCAGGAGAAGGCACAGGTTGAAGGAACACAGTGGTGACTCTGGAAACTGTGCCCATGCTGGCTCTGGCTGTGTCTGGCCATGGCTGTGTGGGAGCTGCGTAAGTGCTCTGTGCCTCTGGATGTAGAACTCACCCAGCTAGCATTAATGTAAATGTCCATGTAATTGTAGCTGCCTGGCAAAATTGGCTGCAATATAAGATGATAACAATATTTAGGATTTCTTATATAATCAAGCATAGTTATTTTGTCTGTAGTTTAAAGTTGTTTGAAGTTCAAAATTACTTGATTATAAAATTTTGGTTTGTTTCCAGATGAGTACAGGGGCTAGAAAAGAAAGGAGCCTTTCATGAGACTATTCAAAAGAATATAACTCCTCAAGGAAGCATCTCAATCCACATGTAAGTTTTTGTCCCTAAAGTGGTAAGATAAACATTGCTTATAGCAAGGCATCTATTTCTTCAGCCTTCATCCAATTGTGTGCAACCACAGGCTGGTCCCTGTTATATTGTTGCAATGTGGTTGGTATGTGCGATGCTGGTCATAATTATACAACCCAGGCGGTTGCAAACTTTTTGTGTAAATATTTTATGTTTTGTGGGCTATGCAGTCTCAAATTCAACTACTCACCTCCACTGTTGCCCTTTAAAAGCAACCATGGACAATACTTAAACAAATGAGCATGGTGTTGCATTGCTTCTATTGCTGTTTAATAAGTTACCATGGACTGAGTGGCTTAAAACAACATGCATTTATTATCTTACAGTTTCCATAGGTCAGGAGTCAGCTTAGCTGGCTCCTCAGGGTCACACAAGCCTACAGTCAAGGTGTTTGTAAGGGCTGCAGTCTCTTCTGAGGGTTGGGATCTTCTTCCAAGTTCAAGTGCTAGTTGGCAGAATTCATTTTCTTGCGGCTATCTAAGTCATGGCAGCCTGCTAATGAGACATGAGCTATCTACTTCGTCTAACTCATCCTAAGCAGGAGGCTGAGGAAAGGTCTACACCATCTTTTAAGGTCTCACTTGATTAGGGCAGGCCCACCAGGGTAGTCTTCCTTTGCTTACCTCAACCTCAACTCATTAAAGGCCTTATTCACATCTGCACATCCCTTCACTTTTGTTATCTAAGGTCACATAATCATGCGAGTGATACCTCATCATATTCACAGGTGCCACTCACACTTGAGGGGAGGAAAGATTATCCAGGGCATATATACCAGGGCGTGGGAATATTGGGGGCCATCCTAGAAATCTGTCTATGACATCTGTGTTCAGATAAAACAACAAATGGAAACTGATATGTGAATATCAGATAACTTTTCACCTGTCACAAAAATAATATTCTTCTTTTGATTATTTTTTCAACTCTTTGAGATTGTAAAAACTGTTCTTATGGGCTGGAAAAAAACAAAAAACAAAAAATAGGCCATTCGTTGGATTTGGCCTGTGGGCTGTAGTTTGGCAACCCCTGATATAATCTATGAAATGGAGTAAGATGGCCCTGGTAGTCTAGTAGGAAATGGTTCCCAGAACCAGATGCTAGATTCAGAGGATAGGGCTTTGCAATATGAGAAGTAGTGCTGGCGTCACAGGGTGATCTGTTGGGGTGTAAGGCATAGATCTGTCTCTCAGAGGTTGCTCCCTGTGGCCTGGCAGGGTCTGACCCTGGACACCCAGAAGACCAGAACCCCTACCTTAAATCCATTTCCCCCGGGGGGTACATGGGGAAATCTGAGAAGCTGTCCTCACCGAGCACTCCCTAGCCCGTATCTCCAGTTGCTTCCTGAAGGTGTCTTCTGTGTGCTCATTGATGCAAACTGTAGCTTCTCCACGTTTATCTGTCCAAGTGCTTATTTTCTTGAAGCCTGCGGTCGAATCCTGTGTGGGTCTACCGCAGCTTCGCATAGTCAATCAAAGAGCAGCATGCTCTGTAGTTTCAGTGAAACTATGATTCTGCTGAAATGGAATTTACGGCAAAGAAAGCAAGTACTGTTTTTCATATCACAAGGCACAATCATAGTTTCAGATATTTGGATGGTACATTTAGGCTAATTTTCATATTGTTTAAATCCAAATTTTTGTCTATGCAAACAAAAAGATTAGCAACTGTGAAAAAAATTCTTGTTCCAGAAGCTCAAGACAACTATAATAGTATTGTGTGAAACATTAGATCTTAGAATCATGATATACTTGTCTAGCCACAAATGTGCTGAAATGTTTATGTGGTACTTACTATGTGCCAGGCACTGTTCTAAGCACAAATATTAACTTATTTAATCCTCATAATAACTGTTTGAAGAGAGTATTGTTGTCATCATCATTGATAAGGAAACTGAGGCACAGAGCACAGTTAAGTAACTTGACTGATATCTCCTGACTGATAAGTGGCTGGTCTGGGATTCGAACCCCAGCAATTTCTTTCCAGAGTCTGTTCTCTCAACCACTATTTGTGCTACTTCTCCAGCATATAATAATAATTTAAAAATATTTCCTGAATGTGCTGATGTAATTCATGGTATACAAATAATTAGTAAGATATTTTAATGAAAACACTAAAATTAGTTCTTGAAGGTGACATCTTGCCAGGTGACTGAAGAGGCCGATTAAATGACCGTCTTTCTCCAGGCTAAGCCTCAGCAGGCTTGTTGATTAGCTCGTCAGTGTGTCATCCAGTGTCTCTAATGCCAGCTCTGAGATTCTTTTCCAATAATGGCAATATCAGAATCTTGGTAAGGATCAGTTGCATGGCACACATTTGCAGCAACTGTATTAATAATTCATCAGAGTTTTTTCAGTTGATGTAGAATTTGTTATTGTAAAATTATTCAAAATTTGTTATATTTCTATGATATGAGTGAAGACACTGAAATAATTGTGTGATTTTATCAAAGACAAATTTGGTCCTATTCAAACATAAGATTTCTGATACAGATGCCTGTTCTCAGAAGAATACTAATAATGTTTCAATCATCACGTGCTTAGTTTTTATCAATTGAAAAAGTTCCATTGTCAAGACATTTTCCAAAGACCCTAAATGAAAACAATGCCATTGTAATTTTCCATGACACTTCTTCCAAAGTGGAGGGGCAGAATGTTTCTCCATGTGAATCTTTGCATTTTAATCAGAATTCAAGAGAAAGATTATAATGTGAATGGTTTCATTCTAAAAATAAAAGAATTTCAGAAGAAAATTGCTAATAATGTTAAATATCCATTGTGATGTGGATTTAGTGAAACTGATAAGGGAATGGGAATTGAATTACCTCCCTTTAGAAGGGACATATTGAAAAGCTTTACTTGGAAAAAAACAAGAAAAACTTGTTAAAAGGCCCTGAAAAGGATGATCTGAAAAAAGTATGGAATATTTCTAGGATATTTTATTTTCTGTTACTATGAAGACTTTTCAAAATGAGATCCTTAGATTATTACTTGAATACTTATTTGCTGAATAGAAGCAGAAAAAAATAAGATTCTCCAGAAATATTTTCATAGAAAAACAATACCATTCCAAGATTTCACACCACTTGCTAGGACTCCAGTACATCAGACCATTTTTGCTAACAACTTTTGGGGATTACTAAAGTGATTGCTATTAAATCTTTCTTGATAATCCAAATGAATTACTCAGACTTTCCAAAAGATGTTTGACAAAAATAAAGAACAAAGTCTAACTTCACAAGGTGTATTCTACAAATGACCACAAAGATGGAAAACTGTCATCAGTTTCAACAGCGATGATGAAAGTGATAAAGGTTGTATTAACCCACCTGTAATATTTTGCTGAATTTTGTATTCATTCTCATGTACATTTACTCTTGTCAATAAAAGATGATTGGTTAAATGTATAACTCATGCAATTTAATTTCTCTAATTTTTGAGGCTTTCTAAAAGTAAATTCACAAATAAAAAGTTTCACTTGTCAGAACATGAATTCAAATTTTGGGTCTGTAAATATGGTCACCATATGAGTGTTCTGGACCAGAGAGAGTGTTCTGAGCCAGAAAGAATGAAGTAAAGAAGGAGTCGCAGTGGATGTAAATGAAAGAAAAATGAAGTGTGGGTGATTTGAAGATTAATGGGGCCTTTTTTCTGTCCAGAAGAAAAACATTGCAGACATGAGATGATTCTTGATAAGGTAATAATCACTTACTATAATCAAACTCTAAGTACTTCAGCCAGAAACTACTGAGCACCAGGAAAGAGCTATTAGGCATTGTTAAAGCAATTGATCGCTTCCATCATTCTTTGTATGGCTGGAATTTCACAATCAGAACTTATCATACGGCATTATGAGGCCTGCTGAAATTCACAAATTTGGAGGGACAAATTGGCTGGATGATTACAAAACTGTAAGGCTATCATTTCCGAATTGAACATTGACAGAGAGTAAAACAACATTATAATGCACATACATTATGTAGGCACCCCGTGTTGGGATAATGCTTATAAATCTGATATTAGGCATGAAGAAAAGAAACACATAGCCTAAAAGATCTGGTAGTTAGTGTTTTGGAACAACCCAAAGGTTTCTGGCTGGGAGGGTGGAAAACACTCCTATTTCCTGAATAGAAATTTATGAAATGGTGCATTCATTGGTTCAACAAATATTTATTGAGTGTGTACTCTGTGCCAGGCACCATTCCAGGCATGATGGATACACTAGTGAGCAAGATGAATCACACAGCTAAGGGTCCAGCAAATCCACAGAGATGGAGATAAAAATATTATTGTGTGAAAGCTGGGTTGACTGAGTAAAAAAGAAACATAAATTTTATGAAGAAGAGGTATCTAACGGTATTGCCACTATAAAACACTACTGGATGCCGTGTAAGTACAGTCGAACTATTAATTAAAATTTCTTTTGCATGGAAGTTAGATTTGAGTGAGTAACACAGGTTATGCCAGGGAATTGGTTGTGCTTCTTTTAGAAAATGTAATATTTAACTATGCACAACCCTAGGATTCTGTTCATCTAGTTTTCAAGAAAACTTAGGCCTTTACACACGATCAACCAAATTAAAACTGATTGCAAAAAAGTGGATTTAACATATATAACCTAGAAAAATTCCACTTTTGAGGAAACCACAAACTCCATATAGTTCCACTTTATATCTTCTTATAGTTAAAAGTGTTTCTGAGGCATCCACAAATTTTAAAAATATTTCTGATGTACTGAATTCTAGATGTTTGCATTGTTTCTCAGATGTATCAGGAAAATATTCCGATAGTTTTCTACAAAAGACTAGCCCTGAAAAGCAAATTAACATTTCCAAGCACTTTACACGGTGCTTGGCACATAGTAAGTGCTTTTAAATATTTATAGACATGAGCAAGCAAATTGGGTATGGCAAGTTAGCATCACAATAATTAGGTAGTAGGAGCAGACCCAGTTTTGTGGAATCTGAAGCTTATACAATTTTGGGAGCCCTCTTTAAAACAAATTACAAAATCATATGTATAAAATTAGGCATGAAAGAGAATATTTAGGAGAAAATAAATCACTACAAGTTATAATACTTAAAAGGATCAACAATTACAAACAACCTTTTTTTTTTGTATTATGTTTTTGCCTTCCACGAGAATGTTTTATTTCATCGTGTTTAATCAATAATCTGCAAAAATATACAAAATGAATCTGAAATTATCGCATACAAAAAGGAATACAAGTGCATTTTTTAGAGGCTTTTGTGTTGTCTTGAGCTACATAATTGTGTAATCAAATTACTCATATTATATGTAGTGACTTATGAGTGTTGTCATTGGAGTACTGTTTTCCAAGCCATTTTGCTGTGTTGGTGGCAAATTTGCATGCCATTTCATCTGGAACTCCAGACGTCATGGGGACAAGATGTTTCGGATATGGTAAGGCATGATCCGATATACACTGGGATGCGTAAAACAAGTGACCTCACACACAGATATACTCACCGCTTGTTGTGCTGCTAAGGTTTGTGTCCTATAAACACCAGAATTCTATAAATTCAATTTCATGAGATTCCCATCAAAAAATTGAAATAATGTGTGATATGTTTATAATTGTGTGTGCTGCATTATAGATCCTATGTCTAACAGGATGGAATTCCTGTTTCAATTAGGCATTGTTCAGAACTGAATCATCCTCTTAAATTGTACATGTCTGATAATCGGAAGAATCCTCCACAGACTAGCTATATTTTAAATCATGTTTTTTCCTCCATTAGCCACAATCTACTAGTGCTGCATGCTACAGGATGTATTCATATTGCAGTTCTACTCCTGGCCCTGGACTTTCATGTTCTGACACTAGGTGAGTCAGCACAGTGGGGGTGGGGATGGAGAGGGATCAAGTGACCTTCTGATTTTAGGTAGACCAGTTTATTCATATGTTCCAGACTTGGGGCTGAGTGTCAGTGTTTGGGTTTCATTGCATTAGGGTAGCTGCCTGTGAATGGCACCAACTGCTCTAAGACTAGCTCCCTTTCCCAGACCTGCTCTTTGGCCAAGAGAACTTTACTAGTGGATTGGCACCTAATGTGGACACTGATTTGCACAAATGGTGCCATAAAAGGCATCCTTCAAGTTCTTTTAGCTTGTAACTTATCAATAAAGGGAAATCAGAGCTTATATGGCAACTTGGAGATGGAGGCAGCCTGTCACCAGGGATTGTATTTATGACCTCAGTGCATCAAGGTCACAGACGTAGATGCAGTCTATGCAGACGCAGATTCACGCAAGAGGAGGGAATTGTCAGGAGGGCTCTCATCCTAAAATATCACTCCCCTGGCACTGCTGTCATGCCCTGGACCCTTTGGCCCAGACCTGCCAGTTCTCTTCCTATCAGGGCTGGATCCTACTACTCATTCCTCCAGTCCCTGACTGGGGTCCTTATCCATCCTAAATGCACAGCCTGGGCTTTAGAAAGTGGCCACCCTCCTGCCCAGAGACTCTGCTCACTCACCAACTTCCAGATCCATTCAGCACAGATGGAGCCTGAGTTCTCTGCAATCTTGGGGACTGAGATCAAACAGTGCCTTTCACTTTCCCCTTATGAGCAAACCTATGACTGAGTTTGCCTCCCAAGCTTGGGACTACCTTTGTCTCCTCACTGGGCACTATTACAGGATCCCTGGTGGTCAAGATTGGGTGCGTTTTTATGGACTTCGTGGACTGCTCTCCTCACAGCCATCCCGGAGACTGGGCACTGAGAAAGATGACACAAGACCACTTGGTCTCAGGCTTTACCTTCCTGGACAAGTACAGACATATGCACGGGCACAGGAGGGCTGAGGCCAGGGAGGAGCCGCCCGCCCAGGGTGCCCAGGGCTGACACCAGGTCCAGGGCCATGGGTGATGTTCCCTGGGAGCTAGTGACCCTGTGATGGTGGCAGTGGCACTTCCCTGGGTGTTGGGAGTAACAGAAACAGAAAACTCTGGGGACATCTATCACTCTTGTTTTCAGGGTTCCTGTGATTACACATGGTCTGTGCACCTGTCTTGCTCACAGTTTAAAACTAGACTTTTTAATATGTATATTATAGCTACATACTGTTTAAAAAAAATTGCCAGGAATTGATTCCCTCAGATCCAGACTTCTGCTCATGATAATAAGCCACAGATGCCACTTTCCCCACTGCTCTGCTTGGATTCCAGGGGAAAAAGCTTGTCATCACACTGTGCACTGGTCTTCTTTCATGTGTCTTTCTCCTCTACCTGGGGTCCACTTTCTCCCCCTCTCCATCTGGCTTCATCCTTCAAACCTCCTCATCTGTCACCTCTTCAGGGAAACCTCTCCTGACACCCCCAGAGTCTGGATTAAGTCCCACCCTGCATTGTCCTATGACAGCCCTGCCTGCCTCCACCATAACACCTAACCCTCTGTGTTGAAACTGGCTGCCTACTCATCAGAGTTCCCGGAAACTCTGTGGCATCTTGAAGAGAGGAATTGTATTTAATTGATATTTGTATTTAAAATTGTATTTAAAAGATAAAAGACCACTACATCTTTTATCTTTATATTTTGATACCTAGTGCCCAGTAAATATGCAGTAGATGTTTATTGAATGAGTGAATAAGATTTATTGACCTTTTTGGCATCAAACTATTCCAGACCCCAGTGATCTCAAATCCATCATCATATTCTGCACAAACTGATTGAATATTGATCCCTTGCTATTGCTTCAAGTTTAAAAAAAACACCTTTCAAAATACGATGTGCAGCTGTAGAACGATACACAAATATCAGTGTCATTATTTTATGGTCATCCTCCACAAGTGACTAAAAAAATCTGAAATGCTTGAGTTGCAGTCAGACTTGAACACTTGCTTCAAAAATCATAACTTGGTTTGCTAATGTAAAACAAATAGTTTCAATTGAAAACGTTGGAAAGAAGCAGGCTGGCCTGGAGATTTGCAAATAGTATTTGATTTTATTTCTATAAAACTTCATCAGGTTTGTTCCCATGTCCTGATCTTCAAATTCTATTTCTCAGTGAAATTTGTACCCGTGTCCTCAGGGACTCTTGTTGTTGACACAAACCTGCTACACACACAAGACTCTATGCAATTTATCCAATTCCACAAAAGTTTCTTGAATACTTACTACTCACATTGTGCCATTATTGAGAAAAGGTCACAGAGTCAGGATATTTGTACACCGTATATATATATAATATTTCTTTTGAGGAAGATTAGCCCTGAGCTAACATCCATTTCCATCTTCCTCTACTTTATATGTGGGCCGTCTGCCACAGCATGACTTGATAAGCAGTGCATAGGTTGGTGCCCAGGATCTGGACTGGTGAACCCTGGGCTGCCGAAGCAGTGTGCAAACTTAACCACTATACCACTGGGCCAGCCCCTATTTTTTTTTTTTTTTTTTTACTATTCCTTCATTTCTTAATTCAACAAATATTGTAAAGCTTTCACATAAGTTCATAAGGTACTGCTCTAAATGCCAGGGGAGGCAAAAATATCAATATGTTCCTGATTTCAGAGAAATTATAATTTAGTTAGGGAGATAAGATACACAGGCATAACATGTTTATCATCAACACTGAAGTTTCATAACAACGTGTAAGAAACATCCTATGATCAAGTCCCATCCTCCCTGGCTCTCCCTGGCCCTCGCCGCCTGTCGGGTTTACCCTCACAGCAAGCCAGCTTGTGCTAGAAAGACAAAGGTTTCAGACAGGGGCAAGTTATCAGCTTCAGTTGCTTCACTTGCATCTAGCATGCATAGAATTATCGGGAAGAGGAAATGTGGAAAAGTGTCTAAAAGTGGTGGTACAAAACTCTCAATTCCTATTCCCTTTCTTCCCCTTTGCCTCAGCAAAAAAGAAGAGGAGACACATCCTGTGTGCCTCTCTCTCTACTCCTCCCTTCTGGGAAAGACATGCCCTCAGTGGACTTGGGGATAACAGTGCCACAGGCAAGCAGAGCAACTCTGACATCCCTTACAAAGTAGGCAGAGAGAAGCAGTGCTGCCAGACTCTTTGAGGAGGTCCAGAGGGACTTTTCCTTTTGTCCTATAATTGGATGAGAGCTGAAAACAAGAGGAATTAATTATAGCTAAGAAAGTTCACAACAGCCTGGTTGCCAGCCACCCCTTCTCTGGGTTTATGCAGCAGCCACAGCACCAGCTCCAACACAGTCAACCACTAACTACCCTCCCCAGAAGAGAGCACTGCCTGGCGACAGAAAGAGTGGCCAGGTTCTTCAGTCTGTAGAGTGTGGTGTTGGTGATGAGAAGATTTCCACTCTTTTCTGTGGGGGAGGGAAGAGGGGTGCATTCTTCACCTACTCCCAAGTCTAATTAGAGTGAAGGCAGCTTTGAGAGACTCTTGTAGAGATTGCGGATGTTTGCAATAAGAGGAGAAAGGCATCTCGCTGCCCAGCTGAGTTGTCATTGCTCACCCTGGAGCTGGTCAGAATGGGGTATGTTGAGGGGATCTTCAGGGGAACAAGGGTGAGGGTTGTACTCAACTATAGAAATTAGGGCCACTTCTCTTCAAGAAGTCGGAAGAGTAGTGAGTATACCTGGGGAGGAAAGGATGAAGGCAAACTCACTCAATTCCCAGAGGCCCCTGGAGGATATGGAGGAAATGGAACAGGACCACAGTGTTTCCCAGGGTTCCCAGGAAGGGGCAGGAAGTTGGAGGAGGAGCCTGAGGCACAGAGTGGCCCTGGTAGCCGCTGGGTCCAGCCAGGATGCCTTACTCAGAGAAGTGACTGAAGGCAGGGATTCCTGGTGGGGCCAGGAGTCATGACTGCCTCTTTGAGATGGTCCTTAGAGACAGGGTAGCTGGGGTGAAGCTGAACCTCACCCCAAGAAAGTCACTTTTATCATCTACACAGGAGACTACCTCATAAAACCAGACCAAATCAGGATGAGGTCGGAGCCCTCCCCACTGTGGTGCCACTCCCACCAGAGAAGCCAGCCTGTAGGAGGAGTGGCTGGAAATGTTTCAGAGGAACACCAAGCCAGTACCCTGATGCTCTCCCCCAGCCTGCCCTGGAAGAAAGGGCAAGAAATGAGATACCTTTGAGAGAAGCTTGAAATTGGACTGGACTTTTAATAATCAAAAGGCATTAGAAGTTATAAAATCTGCCCAAGATGTCATTGAGGAACCAGGAAGGAGATTTGACTCAGGACAGTTGGAAGCAGTGATGGAAGAACGCAATAATTTCATGTTTGTACTACTACTGAGAGTCCTTAACAAACCAGGCCCACTCAGGGACGCACATGCACAGAGCTGCTCCTCTTCAGGGACTGAGTAGACTTGGACAGGGAGCTCATCTGCAGGGTCAGTGCTGGCCGGTGCCCAGACGTGCCCTCCCCACCCCAACCCCGATCCATGGCCTCCTCCGAATGTAACTTCCCAAGACCCAAGCAGTAAGAACCTCCAGTTTAGCAGGATGAGGGCTTAGATCAAATTAAATTAAGTTGAATTTAAAAGGGCTGCCTGCATAGTTTCTGGAGCCAGAATCCTGTGTTCTCTTGCTTAATTTTTCAACCTCAGTTTCTCCACTTAGAAATGATAAAAAAAAAAAATGATAAAAAAGATGATTAAAAAAATCCTGCCTTTGAAGGTTGCTTTGAAAAGAAAATGAGTTTATGCTTATAAAATAGTGCCTTACATATAGTAAGTACTAAGACTGTATTTTTCATTTTGTGAATAATTTAACTTTTAAAGTAAATATAAAGTAATGGGATGTTTCTTACCTGTCCAGACATAACAAAGTAACAATTATTCCTGCAACTTCCGGTTTCTGATTTGGCATGCAAGGTGCTTAGAAGTCCTCATTCCATCCTAACAACAAGTAAAAAGCTAAATAAACTGGAAATTGACAACTCTTAGATCTGTCAGAGAAGTGAGGTCACAGGGCCAACCACCGCTGTCCTCAAAATTGGAGAGATAGACAGGCGGATACAGAGAATCACAGCTTACCAGAGCAGGAACCCAAAAGCAGAAACTTCTGCAAGAAGTTAAGTAACATGCATTTAGTAAGTAGCAGAGGTTCATTTTTGAACCCAGGCTCTCTTTCCACATAGCATATTTTATTCATTCAATAAACATTTATTATGTACTTAAGTGCCAAGATCCTCAATACAAAATAGGTTAAGATGGTTAACCTTACCTTACCTGTATGATTGGTGACCTTGATGTCCAGTTGGGGAAATCCTGGAGAAGCTGTGTTTAGGAAGACAAATTCCCTGGATAGACAAGAGAAGCAAGTGGAGATCCTGCCACATGCTCTCACTTCCCTTACCGGTGAGGTCTGTTTGCTTCCTGGGATTGTGAACAAACAAGCTGATGTCCTTGTATGAGAGGTTTCTTAACCTAACCTAAAGGTCATGACTCTCATGGAGAAAATGAATGTCTGCCCTGAAGGAGCCAAGATAACCTTGAGAATAAAATAATGTGCATATTGATGGAGCAATTTGAGTACGTATTGATTCTTGGTAGCCAATGCCTGGATTCTTAGCTCGTATAATAGGTCATAAGGGTTACTTATAAATAAGGCTACGGAACCCTTGGAGGATCTTGTTATTTTTGTTTATAAATACTCAATTGATGGAGAATGCAGTGTGGCCTATGGCTTAGTGGTTATTGTTTTATAGGCATGATTAACAGAGCTCACAACCTATAGATGGCTACAGAGACAATCCTGAGCAGAGAGCAAAGATGATCCCCTATTGGGAAGTTGATAATGCAAAGAGGAATTCTCCTAATGAGGGCACCTGTTGGAATGGAACTATGTTGATTTTAATTCTGGAAGGAGGAGGGTGCAGTTCTGGAAATTTCTACATCACTCTATACTGGATCAAGTGCAAAAACCAGGGGCAAGGGTGAATATGATAGGCTCTGGGATTTGGCTTCTATTTCTATTCAGTCATACACAATTGTTAAGTCACTTGCATTTATTTAATGTTTGGCACTCTCAAAATAGCCTTCCAGGTCTTCCTTCTTTTTTTTCCATCCCTGTCATGTCATGGGGGCCACAGAAAAGTCATATTCTTAGCTATGCATGAGAGCAGAATGAAGTTGAGAGTGTATTCCAGGGGAATGGACACCTAGTAATATTGCAATTGGAACGTCCATTTGCCTGTCTGTTCCTCCATCCTTCCGTCCATCTGTCTATCCATTCAATATACATTTGCTGAGTGCTGGGCACTGTGTTTACATCAGGAGATACATAGATGAACAAAACACAAGTCCCTGGCTCAGGAGCTCACAGTCTTGTAGGGAAGAAGGGAAAACAGCCATGCTGGCAAATGTAGGCATCCTCATCATTCAAATTTAATCTTTAAAAAAACGTGTTGGAGTCCATATTTTCAGATAGGGGAACATACACTGTATTGTTTCAAATTGGAAAGATAGTAATGTGTCTCCATCCCATCCAAAAACTCCAACCAGCTTTTCAAGAATCTCTCAAAACACTTGTACATACTTGTACCATTATCCACTAAAGATATCTGGCTTAATATGAAATATTTTAAACAGCAATCATCTAGTGTTTTAGCACTTGATGAACACCTTATGGTTTTGTGCAGCATACAATGATATGAAAAGCACTGGCTATGAGTCATATTTTACTTCTCTATACAGACCATACCCTTCTGTAAGAACATACCCTCAGTGTATCCCATTCTGATTGCAGCTGTTGGTCCACTGAACATGGTATTTCTCTAGATTTAAAAGATATCATGCCATGTCCAGAGAAGCTTTCCAGAACCAACAACGCTTTCAAAATTTTTCTTCATTTTCTCAAGCATAGAAAAAACAGTATGCACAGTAGATGGAGATGTGTGCATAGCCAAATTTGGGTCCTTTGTGTGTTTTCCTCTCTCAGTACACTTTGTTCCTTCTAAAGTATGGACTTTTTCAGGCATCTTACATTTATCTACTTTCTCTGATACATCTTTCACTTAAGCTTCTGGGATATATGAGAGCAGTTATGCACAGTACAGAACAATGGAAACTCGCAGTAAGGTCCTTTTGGGAGAACAGCTAACATTATGACCACGGGGCACCCTACTCCCTCTTGCCTGTATTTGCATGCAACCTAAATATGCAGACTTATTGTGATAAGTTTGTGATTTGGATAGAGACTGTTGGGTGAAAATTTTTGCAAGTCATTACAGCAAATGTTCATATTATGAGTCCTCAGATAACACAGGATACCCGAAATTTCAAGAGGGGTAGGTATAAGGTAACATGATTACAGAAGAGAGTGATGAACTCTGCCTGGGAAGATCAGGGAAGGCCGAACAGGGAAGCAGGACCAAGGAAGAGCTACAGGATGATAGTTCAGCAGACGGGCCAGGTGGAGAGGTTGAGTGGAGGGCGTTTTAGGCAGAGAGAAAAACATGTGCCAAGTTAGGCAAAAAATATCCCATCATATAGTGTTCAGGGAATTGAAAATATTTACGTTTTGCTGAAGTGAAAGAGGCAAGAAAGATGAGACTGGAGAGGGAGGCATCAGCCTGAATGGGAAGGGCCTTGTCTGGAATTTATTCTGGACGACATGGACTATAACTGAAGGACTTTAAGCAAGAGAGTATTAGTATCATATTTGAAGTTTAGAAAAATACTCTAGAAACAAATCAGAAACAGGAGCTGGGGACAGAGACCTTGTAGCCATAGAAGATGAGGACCAGAGCAAGGGCAATTGCAGTGATGATAATAAAGAGGATGGGATGGACTGCAGAGAGGCCCCAGAGGCGGAATTGATAGGAGTTAGTGATCTCTGTGATAGAGAGGGCAGCTCTTTTTATCTCAATGTCAGAGATTAGGAAATTAAGATCAGGCGTTGTGTCTTTTTCATTTAGTATCTCCCAATCCTAACACAGTTCCTGGCAGACACCCAATACATGGTAAATGGATAAATTCTGTTGTTCAGCCCACACATCTTCAGCAAGGTGCTGAGTGAATGAGTCAATGAATGAGTTAATAAATTAAATGACTATTTCCCCGGTAGGGTCTGATGGTCTCCCGTAGCATTCTGGCTTCTCTTTCTAATTCCTACCACTGTCCCCATCACGTGCAGAGAAGTCTCACTTGGAATATTGCAATATCATCCTCACTGATTGTGCAGCCTCTGTTCTCTTGCCTAAAGTCCCAGAGCCAGGTCAGTCTTGAAGTGGAGTCTCCTGACTCTTAGTCGAGGATTTTCTTGACCTCAGCTGAGCCTCAGCCACTCAAATTTTTCTGTCATTTCTCTCTTCCCAATGGAAATAATGATCCTTATTCATCCACCTCACACAGACGTTGGACAGATTGATTAGTTAATGTGCAAAAATTGCTTTGAGGATGAAAAGTGCCGATTATTATTATTATTATGTTGTCTAAGAGAAATTCTCTGCGTTTTAAAGGAAGACACAGAATGACCACTGACATTTCATTTGAATGCTCTGCATCTCGCAGGTGGAATATTTATTTACCAATAAAGAAAAATATCTTCACATAGAATAGCTCCCTGAAACTCGTTCATCTGTTTTCAAAAGATGTGACCAAGTTACCACCATGGAATGTAATTGGGGCTACTTGGTTAAGGTCAACGTCTAGGCCCACATCAGCAAGGGGTTTGCCATCTTATCCAGAGGCACTGGTGATAAAACACGGCTTTGCCTTTTGTCTGCCACATGTCATCTCAAATGCTGTTGACAACAACTTCAATCGTACACAGGCTGTCAGATATATATATGTATATATATATATAATGTTTTTTCCTTTCAGAATACTTTGAACTTACAACCTTTCACCTTGGCCAGGAGTGAGTAACGGTTTCTCAGGGGCGTCTTTTTTCATTTGTTGTTTCTATACTAAGGTGGTTTTTTTGGTGAAGAGGATTGACCCTGAGCTGACATCTGTTGCCAATCCTCCTCTTTTTGCTTGAGGCAGATTGTCCCGGAGCCAACGTCTGTGCCAATCTTCCTCTATTTTGTACGTGGGACGCTGCCACAGCATGACTTGATGAGCAATGTGTAGGTCTGTGCTTGGGATCTGAACCTGCAAACCCCGGGCCTCCAAAGCAGAGCATGAGAACTTAACCATTACACCACTGGCCTAGCCCCCTGAGGTGATTTTTATGCATATACCTTGGAAAGTTCAGTGTTGAATAACAATAAAAATTAAAAAACCAAATGAGTGAACATTTTGAATTTCCTTTTTTTGTTTGTTTGGGGCTTGATATAAAGCCACAGAAAGCTGTGAGAAAAGTTTAAATTACATTTAAGTAACAGGGAAAAAAGCCCTCTTGATTGGAAGTGTGTAGATGTAGAATTGATGCTAGTGGCTCGATATTCCAAGCTTGATTTGCTGCTAGTTTCTTCAGCAACTTGGGCTTTTAGTGTGACTTATGCCTAAACTTTTAGAGTGAAATTTATGAACTGCATTAAGTGCTAAGGAAGGAGCATAAAAATCAGTAGTTTGAGAGTCTGGAGCAGTAGAGTGTTGTGTACAAATAGGCTAAATGGAAATAAAAGGCTAATAGATAGGTCAAAGAGCAGCAAATGGCTTTCTGACGTCAAGGAACTAGAGCCGTGGGAAATTCTTTAATTATCTTCTAATTGGCTGGATGAGATAGTGTTGCTAAAATGTATGAAATCAAAGAAGCGTCATTTTAAAATGAGATAAGTTTGGGTAGGGAAATGCCTGGCAGAGTTTCATGAAGGTGCTCAATTGGACCAGAGGAACCCCATCTCAGGACTTTACCAAGCAGGTGGCAGAAGTAAGACTTCAGAACTAGGTGTGTAATGCTACTGGGCCATGATGTGTCTTCTAACCCTGCCCCTGTAGCTGCTGATACCTTATCCGGATGGAGGGGTCTGGCTAAGCGGGCCTCTGGAGCCCTCTTCCTGAGATGACGAATGTCGTATGTGTGGCTGGAATAGCTCCTGTTGGACCTGGTCTTTCTTCACCTTTGTTCTGGCTTTTTCCCAGTAGTGTACCAGGGTCCTCTTTCTCCCCCTGTTCCATTTCTCAAGGTTCCTCTGCCAGCCATGTGGTCCTCTGGGCATGTCTATATCCTTTTCCTCCTGCCTTTTCTCTTTATCAGAGAGTGGTTGTTCTGGGCACTCTGACCTCTACTCTCTTTGCTCTCCAAAAGTGCTAACAGAATGAGCAGAGGTTGGGGGGCTGGACCGGGGGTAGTGTGTAAGGCACTGAGCTACTCTTCTCATGACCCCATATGAGAGATACCATTTTCCCTTTTGCTTGATGAAGAAACCAAGGCTCAGAGAGAATAAGGAGCCTGCCTCTGTTCCACAGTAAGTTTTAGAGCAGCAACATGCTCTTTTTCCCCTCAATATTTCTGATTACTTTTGACCCTTCCACCAATGCCTGCAGCATTTAGATCCCCTGGCATCATGGACATGCATGACCTCGGGAAAGGGGGGTTGCAGGAACTGTACAGGGGTCTCAGAGCATAGAAAAACTTGATGACAGGGCGAGGTAAAGCCCTTGCTCCAGTCCTTCCAGGCTAAATAGAGATTCTCTGAGTTAGTGAATTAGGGTTCTCCAGAGAAACAGAACCAACAGGATATATAGAGAAATATAGAAAGAGATTTATTATAGGAATTGGTCTGTGTGATTATGGAGGCTGAGAGGTCCCATGATCTGCAGTCTGCAGGCTGGAGCCCCATTGTGGCTGGTGGTGTGGTTCCAGTCCAAGTCCGGAGGCCTGAAAACCAATGGAGCCAATGGTGTAAGTCCCATTCGGAGTTCGAATGCCTAAGAACCAAGAGCACAGATGTCCCAGGGCAGCAGGTGGATGTCTCAGCTCAAGCAGAGAGCGAATTCACTCTTCCTCTGCCTTTGTCTTCTGTTCAGGACCTCAAGGGATTAGATGATGTCACCCCCATTGGTGAGGCCATCTTCTTTTCTCAGTCTACTGATTGAAATGCTAACCTTTTCCAGAGACACTCTCACAGACATACCCAAAGATAGTATTCTACAAGCTCTCTGGCCATCCCTTAGCCCAGTCAAGTTGACACATAAAATTAACCATCACCGCTGTGCTGGGGAGAGTTGGAGAAGGCTTGAAAGTGAGAGACACTCAGGGTGCCTGAGAAAGGAAGGACCTTATGCCTCATCCTCCCGGTGGGCCGGGGGTGAGGAGCAGGGGAAAACAAGAGCCCAGCTAGTTTTGGGGCATGGGGTCCAAGTACAGAGTAATCTGTGATCCCTTTTCCAGGTGCGGGGGAGACCCTGGGGAGCATGGCTGTGGTGTGCCTTGGTGGGCCTGGGGCAGCCTCATCAAATTCCCCAGCAGCAGACTGGTTTCCCATGCTCAAGAGAGGCTGCACAAGGGAAGACCAGACCAGAAGGGAGGAGCCTTGGGGAGTATGAGGATGTTCCACAGTGACTGTGTAGAATGAAGCAACTGAAACCCGGATGGGAAGGGGAGGTTTCAGAGGATGTGCCGGAGGGCAGATGTAATGATCAAGACCACAACCTGCTATGCTGTGACATCGCATGCTCTCCTCTTCCTCCCCGTTAGGTGCCAACTTGGAGAAACTTGGAGGAACCATGGATGGCTTAGATCACGTTTGTGCCCCCTGCTGGAATGGGGCTTCATTACAGAAATTAAGCTAAACCCAGGAAACTTTAAAAAGTTCCTATTTCACGTTTGTGGACTGGGATCTGTACCCTCAAGCAGCACCTAACCCAGGTTTTTCTGGGCCCCCAAACCACTCAGTTCACTACACCAAGCGGAAGCAGCATTGCCAAATCCAGGATTTGACATAATCTGAAGCAAGTGCTGTTTCTGAATTACCTAGATGCCTAACATTATTATTTTTTAAATATTGCACATTTCAAACCCAGTCAATTCTAGGTTCATTTCCTCCAGATCATTCCCATTCAATTTAATGAGAGTTTACTCACTATTTTATTAAGGCGAATCACCAGGGATCTCGCTTCAAATATTTTCAGTGTGCTACACAAAAAGGGCACTCTCTATAAGTAAAAGATATTTTTTTGATGATGACAATTTTAAGATAACACGTAGTTTCCAATCACACCACACATTACGACTTCTCACATATGAATTATTCATCTATTTGAAGTGAATTTTCACACTTTGGTGTCACTCAATAGTTCTCAATCCTCAACATCATATTCAAGAAGAAGAAAGAGTTAAAGGGTATTTATATCAAAATTTTATTGGTTTATGCCTCCCGACCCCATAGCTGCTGATGCAATATTTCCAGGATTTTCTCAGTCTTTAAGTTCCATGACTTGCCCAGAGTCATGTGGATTGCTAGTGGCCTAAATGGTATTGATGGGTCCTCTGCTGTGGTTTGTGCAGCCTCAGAATAAGGGGGATGAGGCACCAGGCAGTCTTGTAGGGTTGCAGAGATTCACCTTCGGGCAATAGTGGTTCTTGCCAGCACGGAAGTGAGGACAGTACACACCGTGGATTTGCGAGATCTTTTCCTGGTTGAATTCCTCCGCAGGGGCTCAGCTGTCGTCTGCGGGGGTCGCCCCAGCACAGAGAGAAGCATCTTCTCAATGGTTGATAATGCTCACTGAACTTCAGCCCAGCTCTTGCTCGGATCACAACACTGGCTTTGGCTCTGACTTAAAAATCACATGCATGAAAAAAGAAACCGAAAATGGACCTAAACTTTGCATACAAATCCTGAGAAATTGATGCTCTCCAGAATTCAGCCCGGACAAGAGCAGCTTTGATGTTCGTGGTTCACCCTTGTGTAGATGCAATAGAGACAAAATTCCTCTAGAGGGCACTCACAGCTTCTCCATGAGCCGAGAGCTCACAAAAAGGCGATTCTACCAGAACTGGCACAGACTGCATGGGAGCAAAATCTCTCTATATAAATAGATGAGTGTGGTTATGTAGATTTTTTTCATCAGCAAATAATGCCTCTTTGTCTTTTTCGGATAGGCATCAGTGAAAATCATGCACATGTGGGAAAGCAAGATATGGGGGATTTCTTTTTGTTTCCTTTGTGAATGAATACTGAACTCTCACCTCTAGGGGAGTTTGCTGTAGTTCACTGCTGTGTCATATTTATAATTATCAGGAGAGGGAGGGAAATTAAAAGATTCAACTGCTTAACTCCTCAGCAGTTGAGCTGTGGCCCTGGGGACACCCGGGGAACTACATGTTCTGGCGGAGCTCTGTGGAAATCCTCGGGAATGGCCATTTGACCTCCCTCGGTCACCTGAGGAAATCAGCTTCGGTTAGATTAGATGGACCATAATTGGCTTTTGAGTTGTTGAAGCACATTCTGGGTACACATTTCTCCGTGTTTTGAAAGGCGTGTGTTTTCCTTGGATCAGATCAGCGTGGAGGGAAGTCAATCACGGCTTGGGTGGGTGGATGGACCAGAATGTTGATTCCCAAGACCTGCTCTGCTCCTCAGCCTCCCCGGGGACAGAGTGCCTGCTCAGCCGCCCGGTGTCCTCTCCCTCCTCCCACTCCAGCCTAGGGTCAGAGAGAGGGTTGGGTTGTTGGTGTGCAGTATAATTTGCAAGGAAAGTACATATTGCTCTGGATGAATTTAAGGATTCTTTTCAACCCTTGAGGTCTATGACTCCATGAATTTATGGATTCTGAAGTGAGGAAAACATAAAAATGAGTCAGTATGACTTCAACGTTGTAAATGGTATAACTGTTTTCCCTGCCTGTAGTCATGCCTCTCCCCAAATCATACTTCAGTAACCAGAATGATCTTTTTAAAAAATGTATAGGATCATGGTTTTCTTTTCTACCTAAAATTCTTCAGTGGCTCCACACTGCCTTCATGAAAGAGCCCAAACTCCTTAGCACACATAATTTCCAAGACTCTTCATGATCTGTCCTACAGCCGTGGCTCTCCCTCCTTCCTGAAAGACGTGCAGTTCTCCAGGGCACTGTCTCTCTTTTACTTCCGGGCCCGTGCTGTCCCTTCCACTGGGACATAAGCCCCATGCCAAAACACACGCTCCTTTGCCTGGCTGATGTTTTTCATGCTTTAGGTCTCAGCTTAGATGCTTATTCCTCTAAGAAACCTTACCTGACTCTCAAAGACAGGCTTGCTTGCCCCGTCTCACGTTATCTTAGCATTCTGTTCTATTCTTCACCCTGTAGACATAGGTTTTACCCTCAGAAGCTGAAATGCTTCCTCGAGAATGCCTGGTAGTGTCACCAATTAGTTACCCCAAGAAACTCAAGGGTGCATTTGGATATTTTAACTATTTTTCCAAATTGTTCTTTTTCCTTTTGTTCTGTTAAGGAGATGCAATCACCAACCACCCTGAACCAGACCAAGCCTCACCAGAGAGCTACACCTATGACCTTTGCCTTATTCTTAATGCTAAGATCTCGCCAGGAGGAGCTTAGGTCTGATCACCGTAGCCTGCAGTGTATGTGGAAGCATGTTTTCCAACTGAGCCTGTGCAAGCGAATACCCACCTCTCCCTTTTGAATATTCATTCTCCATCTGAAATGAATGTCCTTGCTTCCCTTTGTTCAGGGACGCCATGACTCTGGAAATGATTCCTCGTGGTCTCCTATTTGCTGCAAATGTACTTTACTTTCGGAGACAGCTACTTCTGGTGCAGAGTGTGATTTAACTCGCCAGGAGGAAACCCACTTTGGTTTCTAAATATTCAAGCCCATCCAGAACAAAGTTCAGAAAGTCTTCTTATCTATCTGAGAACTGAAACTGTTTTTGCACTCAGCCTGGACACCAAGAACTGGAACCACACTTTCCTGTCTGCGTTAACATGACCTTGTGCTATTCCTCTGCCTTCATTAATTTTTCCAGGAGTCTCCTATCCAGGCAAATGGATTGATTGTTCATCACAGGAACTTCCCAAAAGGTTCTTCCCAACTCCTCCATGGAAAGCATCAACGGTTTGTTCCCTGAGAGTCTTTGAATCACTTGTTTCAAAATGATTGCCTGGCTATTTCCACCAATTCTGGACTGTTGTATCATGATCCTTGCCCAATCCTAACAAAGCTCCCTGCTTTGGAAGACACACCTCAAAGCAAAGTTCCAATTCTCAATAAATTCTTACTGAACCTTACTCCCTGGGAAACACTGCCAAATCTTTGCAAGGTGGTGTTTTCCCTTTGTGTGGTAAGCAATAAACTCAGCCTTGTCTTAGCAACAGGTTGTGTTAGTAATGTTCAAGAAGCCAGCTTTTGACATACCTCGGTAATCAGGAGGGCTGGGTGCTTACCTCTTAGGAAAGCAATAATGAGTTTTACTGAGCTTCCAAAAAGCAGCAGAACCCACAGGGACAGAGTAGACCAGCCACTCCACAGCAGGGGCCAGGAGGAACTGTGGGGACAGCACTTCGCCGTCATGAGGCTATATGAGCTTTCCCAGGCACTCAATTTGAGTGTTTGAGTCTGAACCTAGAGCTCTCGAGGGATGACTCAGGAAATAATAATTTGATAAAGTGAAAGGTTCCATCATCTCTGTCACCTTCAGAAGCTTGTTCTCCACTGACTCACTCATTCATTTACTCACTTGCTAGACCCATATCTTTTTCCAATGTCCCAGTCAGGGGTCTTAGTAAGGGAAATTAATTCATCCAAGTAGCTTTATTGAAAATATGAGAGGGAATCTCTTGAAAACCAAAGTCAAGAAGTACAGCCAGATCTTAATGGATCTGGAAAGTTACTAAAGAGTTATTCAGGCCATATCATCTCACCTGCTAGGACCACCTGGTCTTTGGGCTTTGCTTCTCTTGATGCATATGTTCCATTCTTCCTCCACTTCCTTTTGGTTCTGGGGCAACTGTAGTTTTATCTTGCCATGATGCTGACTTTGGCCCTGACTCTATCTGACTTCGGGGGACCAGCTTCTACCACGGTCTGGCTCTCTTCTCCATGTCTTTGGTTCATATTCACGAGAACTTCTGATTAGTCACAGACCAGCTAGTAGAAGCTGGCTGGAAAGGGATCTGGTCCAATCATATCTGAAAAGGGATTTAGGATCACCTGGCCTTTTACCCTCTCAGCAAGGGTTGCAGAAGGCAGCAGATTGTGAAGGGTTTATGGTTTGGATAGTCAAATTTGTTGATGTAACAGACATTCTACTCATTGAAATATGTGAATGTACTTGTCTCCTTCTCACCTCCTCCAGTGGGGCCTTCCCCATATTCAGCCAGAAGCAGGTTAGCAGAAATCCAATAATAAAGAAAGAATCAGTGTTCAGCTTTCACTTTAAAACAGGGTCTTGAATTCTATAATGAAACAATAGTCTTGAAAGGCAGGCTTTGTTGAGAGAAAAAAGGGGTTTGTCAATTACAAAAGCTCCTTTTACATATCAAGAGTAGAAAGGCGAATGCATTCGAACTGGTGATCTGAACAGAGAGTTTTGTTTTAAACCGAAGACGAGACAACTCAGGATACGCTGTAGGGAAAGGCCCTACCAGCCTTCCCAGGGGCAAGGGTCAAACAGGGGATATGAGCAGAATGAGAGAACTGGAGAAGTTTGAGATCCCACGTGAGGGTCCTGGCTCCCCTCCCCAGGGGCAGGGCAAAGGGGTGATAAAATACAGTCCAGAGAGGTGTGTAAGCACCTAGTGTAACAGGGCTTATTCCTTATGTCTCAGGGATAACATGGAAAATTGTCAGCCCCTTTGAGAAGCCCTTTGTTTTGCGTGGAGCTGGAGCCTCAGAGAGGCATTCAGGATGTAGTTTGAAAATGGCTGAGTGAGATATCAAGGTGGTGGTCCTGAGAAGCCAGGAACTATGTACAGGCTATGTAAGTCCTTGGATGCTGGGGTAGAGGGATGAAGAAGAAAGAGTCTGGGGTCAGAATGAGCCTGCAACAGTTGGGGTCACACCACATGATACTCAAGATAACCAGGTGGGACCTGCTATGCCTCAGTGAGGACGCATACAGGACACACAGGGACAGAGTAGACCAGCCATACCACGGCAGGGGCCAGGAGGAACCATGGGGACAGCACTCGACCATCATCAGGCTATGTGAGCTTCCCTAGGCATTCAAGGGGGACCATTCGGAGAAGGGAAATAGCCCTGGAGGAAATTTGATCTTTGAATCCAGTGAATATTTACTCAGAGGACTTGGAGTAGACCAAAAAGAGTCTGTTTTAAATTAGAAGAGATTGAATTATCTTTGATTTGCAAGTTTAAGTTTCTTTTCTATAATCAACAGGAATGGGGCTCAAGATCACATTGTGAACAGTTATAGTGACAAAATAGCTTTTTTTTTTTTTTTTTTGCATATCTGATTCATTGTGTAAACTTTGCTCTTATCACGGTGTTGGGTCTACTAAACCAGATCCTTTCACCCGTCATGATTTAAATAGATGTAACAAGACAGGTGGGAAGCGTGTACTTTAGCTTATTTGTTCGACCAATATTTGATGAACAAGCTCTAGGGGTGTAGCATGGAATGAGGCAGGTATGGTTACTGCCGTAGGGAACTGGCTAATCTTTGGGATAGAGGGAGGAGCAGGTCATTTTTCTGTCTGGGTGAAGAGTTGTCATTGTTCATTGCACTCTGGGGCCACTTGGAGGTATTTTCTGCCCCACTATGGGAGAAGTAAGTAAGAAGTTAGTACAATTCATGTATTGGGCAGTGTGGGAAGGCACTAAGTTAAAACTCCAACTTCAAATTTATTCCCTTTTTGTTACCGAGCCCTAAGGACCAGTGCCCCACAAGTGGGTCCTTTTGCCAGGGGTCGCTTGTGCCAATAGAACCAGACTGGGTTGAAAATAGTTGAGCAGAAACTTTGTTGATCAAGGAATGGAGGAGGGAGAGCTCGTGCTCTAATACACCTTCTCCCTGAAGACAGAGAGATGGCGAACTTTTAAAGGGCCGGGGTCATGGTGTCATCGGCCCTGGTTCCAGGAAAGGGGCAGTGACTTCCTGGAACAGTTGGTGCTTGTGCAGTTCTCTGAACTCCTTTGCGCATGACACCAAATGTGCCTAGCAAGGTACTCGGGGTGGGGGTGGGGGGGGGTGGATTTTTGCATGGTAATGAAGCAGAGGCAACTCTAGGTCACCTCCAAGTCCCTCTGCACAGGCGCTGCTCCCATAGTGGGGCTGGAACTGGTTTAGGGCGGTTTGCAGTTGAGATTTCTCTGAGACGGAAGCCTAGCTCAGCTGAAAAACATCTCAAGGGAAGATGTTAGGTGTGGGCCAAAGCTACGTTTCTCTGTTAGGAATACATGTGGGTGCAGCAGGGATATGTATGGGTGACATTTCCTCAAAGTTTGCCAATGCCTTCTGCTTTCTGAATCATTCCATCGTGTATATGTTGATTCATCATTATTTGCCCAGCAAATATTGATTCTGCTCCACTTTGAAGGCACTCTCTTAGTTGCTGGAGATACAGAGATAGATGGGGCCGTTTCCATCTTCAATTGTTGACTGTCTATTGAGGACCATGAGTAAATCAATAAACACGGAGATGGGAATGCAGCTAACTTCTGCCTGAGTTGTGTGGTGGGGAGAAGGCAGCTCTGCCATTTGTGTTGTACACGGTGTACACAGCACAAGGGTACCAGACCAGGGTGACAGAAATCCAGCCTGTGAGCCCTGGTGCAGGACTGCATACACCGGAAGAGGGTTGCATTTTTATCCATACAAGGTACCATTTGCTTACCAAGTACGGTGGCCCTCCATCCACTGGAAAGTGTCTACCCACAAGAAGTAACTCCTTCTAGTTTGCACAAGGGTGCTGTCAAATCTACCAAGCAGTCATGAGAGAAGAGGGAATGTTTGAACTGAGTTAAAAGGCTGGATGGACATTGCCCCAAAGACAGAAGTGGAGGAGAGTTTTCCAGACAGAGGGTGAAGTGAGGGCAGATGAACTAGGGAGAGGGAGACCATGGTATGTTTGAGGAACAACAGTTTGTAAAAGAGACTGTTGGGGGAATTCTGGGATATTAGACCATAAGGATTGACAGAGGTCACTCATGACGGGGCGGGTGTGCTGAGATGTTCATCATTGGCCTGTAGCTTTGGGGAGCCTTTGGAGGATTTAAGTATCACTTCCAAATCGGTGTATTCAGTGTGGATTAGTCCTTCCTCACCAGGCAACCCTGCTCTCCCCCACTGGCTTCTCTGTTTCTCTGACCTCTCATTTTCTGTCCTGCCTTGGCCACACGCTTTGGGATTTAATTATAGTCTGCCTTGTTCCCATCTATCCACTTCCTGTCAAATCTTCCTCTACCTTTATCTCTCACCAGATGTAAAGCTTTGTGACTGCAAGGACTGTGCCTTACTTAGGTTTCCTAAAGAAATTTTCTTTTAGCAGCATTTTTCAAGGTATAGTATACATAACATCTGTGGTAAAGTGATTTTAAGTAGCATACTAACAAATATTTGTCTTTTAATATACTTATTTTATAGTCATATAACTTTTATAAATATATTTATTTTAATGTGTCATAAGAAAAAGTACCACAGGCATACCAAATCCATGATGTCATGGATGTATCTGTTTAGGATAAAGCTAAAATGAAGTTTAAGAATTAGTTGATTTAATGAAAAAAAATATTGGTGGCTCACAGATATGGGAAAAATTGTAAAGATGGTGTGCAAATGACTGATATTCAAGATCTAGCCCAGTGTTGTATAGGCCGGTAAGACTTAACAAATAGCAGTTGGAAAAGTGACTTGATTTTAATTAGTTTTGTACTACATATCAGGATAGTTTGCCTAAAAGGTAGCAGTCAGTATAAGAACTTGGAAGGAAGGGAGAAGAAAGGAAGGGAGAGAGGGAAAGAGAGAGGAAGGGAGAGAAGGAGTGGGAGAAAACAGTGCCTTCACAGCCTGAAGAAGTCAGGGGTCCCTGTTGCTGGGTTGGGGTTGATGAGATGGCTCAGAGTCCTGTGTTAAATTTAAGAGGATCCCCAGGTGGCCAGGAAGAGGTTGGAGCTCCATTCCTCACAGATGCGAAGGTTACCAGGGCAGGAGGGAGAATGATAGCATCATCTAGTTGACTTCCCCACATCTAACTCCGATATCTCTCCTTCCTCAGTGGTGACTCTGTCGTCCCACCCCGGCCCAGTACACACAGGAGGAAAAGCACTGACCCTTGAAGTTTGTCTCCAACTGAAACCATTAATTAATTTCAATGGGTATTCTCTGGACAGAGTTTATAGTTTTAAGTTTTTAAGTGTCTGGTTACCCAATCAAACACCCTATCTTTGGCTAAAGTAATTTCAGGTGACAGAGAGGTGGGAGAGAGTGTGGGTTTGGGGAGGAGCAGGCCTTACCCTGGGCTTTGAAATCATAGCCAGGTAGGGTGACCTACAGGGTAAACACGCAGTGGTAGGTCTAGGATGCCTGGAATCATGTCACCCCAGCCCTTTGATTCTCTCCCTTGGTCTCCATGTCCACAAATACAGAGGGTCCTAGGCCCCTTTTCATATCACCTCTTGCATCAATGAAGATCACACAGGGGACACATGGCACATCAGAGGGTCCTACTGAAGAGGGTTTAATGAAGGGGCATTTACTGAGATGGGGTGGAGTGAAGGGGGCCCACACAGGTGGTGAAGCTCCCAGGGTTAGCAACAGTGGGGCCTGACTTTCCCCAGGCCCGATGAAGCTGGGGTGGGGGATGATGTTACTGAACCGATGAGACAGGAACTGTGGCCATAGTGGAATGCAGCCACTGCCAAAAAACGTGGCTGGGAGGGAGGAATCGGAGGGCTAAATACTCCAATTTCGTTTTCTTTTTCACCCAGTGGTCAAACCTAACCAGAATCCAGAGACCTGGAAGGCTGGGTGATTCGATCTATACAGGTGAGCCTCCTGGGGCCCAGAGAGGGCAAGAGGAAGTGATGGAGGGGAATGGTTCTGACAGGCAGAGAATAACTGGTGTCTTCCTGCCTGTCCACTTCCCAGAGACTCCCAAGCCCAACCCACAGCTTGAAAATCACCACGCTCTGCAGAAAGTCAGATCTGAAGGATTAAAAAAGAAAAAAAAAAAGGGAAGTAGAGGACACCTTTATATTTTATACTTTATAGACGTTAGTGCTTTTTTTGCACCTTTTGTTTACCTCACAACAGTTGTGTGAAATACATATCACAGAAGCTAAGTAGAAGGTGTGTCTTGCTCAAATCATTCTTACTGGAATCAGGCCTTGACTTGACACTCTGTCTCTAAACCCTTCTCTTTGCTTTGAACCAGTGTCTTTCAAACTGTGGGTCTCAAAGCACTGGTGAGCCTTAAAACAATTCAGTGGATTGTGACCAGCTTTTGGAAAATAATGAAATAGGATTGAAGAGAATAGTTTCGAAGATATTGGAGTTTATTACCTGTCATAAGAGTAAATATCATTTCTTGAAACTTTCATTTCAGTTGTACACACACACACACAAACACACATACACACCTATATGCTTGTGCATAGTAGTTGAGGTGCCAAATATATTTCTTCCTGAGGTGTCTGTTCAATAATCTCTGACAATGCTGCACTAGACCGTCTATCATACTCTCCCCACTCTATGAGAGATTTGTTGGTCTTTCACTCATTTGTTCATTCAGTCTCATTTATTGAATGTGTTTTATGTGCCAGATTCTGAACTCAAACATCCCCAGAGTCTGAACTCAATATCACCATCTGGTGTGCATCTCTTTCTTTCAGGGCAAATTCTTTCTCCATTCTCTCCTTACACTCCCGACTTCACTGCCTTCACTCACCTGAACAATCCATGCTGGCTTTCATCTTAGGGGCCTTTGCAAAACTCCACTCTCCCTCTCTCCTCTCTCTTTGAGCTAATTCCTATTCACCCTTCAGGTAAAGAATCCTTCCCTCTGAGAATCCTCAAAGCCTGGCTCTGGTTCTTGAGGCAATTTTAAAATAAGGCTGCAAATCCCTTGACCTTGTTCCACAGACAGGTGGGGACTATGTCACCTCCAAGGGGAGTCTGGGTGCTCTCCTTACTACTTCAACCAGTAGAGTATAGTAGAAGGGAAACTGTGACTTCTAAAGCTAGGTCATGAAAGGTCATGCAACTTCCACCTTATTTGCTGAAACACTCGCTTTTGGAGCCCTGATGCCATGTAAGAAATCCAAGTACCCAAGGCCACCATGGGGGAGAAGCTACGTGTCGGTGCTTCACTGGAGAGTATCAGCTGGACCCAGCCTTTGAGCCATTTCTGCCAAAGTGCCAGACATGTGATTGGGCTGTCTTGCACCCTCCAGATCAGCCTACCTACCAAATGTACACCAGCGAGGGATCTCCATGGATACCATGGAGAAGAGGAGAATTACACAACTGAGTCCTGCCTGCATTTGTGACCCACAAAATTATGAGCTATAATAAAATGGCTCTTGTTTTAAGTCATTACATTTTGGGGTGGCTTGTTGTGTAGCAATAGATAACTGCAACAATTCTCTCTCTCTCTGCTTTCATAGCATTCTATTTTGTCCCCGCTGTAGAGCTTAATTATCCCACTGTAGCTTAATTTCCTAATATCTACCTGTCTGTTTTTTCTAGTAGAAAATATGAAGCCAGGAATGACATTTTGCTGGCCATTATATTTCCAATATCTAGCATCAGGTATGCAAAAATATGGCCTTAATAATTATTTTTTAAAATTTGGGTTGGATTGAATTAAATGGAATAGGACAGAGCTGATTACAGGTCAAGTGTCCATACACCCATGTTGGCCTGGGATCTACTGACCTGACGTAATTATTAATAAAGTCTTCTTTCACGCTCAAATTTAAGGGGTAAATTATATGGGTACCCTAATTAGGGGGTATTTGTGGGATCAGGGAAGGATTCTGAGCAGTAGCCATAAGATTTATTAGAGTTTGGATTTGGCTCTAGTTGGGTAAGAATGTTGGATTTTTAGATGAGAAACTTTGAAGAGTGACTATTATTACCCCGTTGCCATTTTATTTTGATTATGTGCTCTATAATTAGATGTTGAAAATGCTAATATATATTAATACTTGATTGATTTGATTACCCATCCTAATTACACTTTGATCACTTTTGATAAATATATTGATTCATATTTTATTTACTTCGCAGAAGTCTTTGTACAACTCTGCTTTGATAATATCTGATTACATCTTAATATTTGATTGCTTTGAGTGGCTCTTGTTTTAACCATTGGGAAGTTGGATCATATTAGCTGTGATGTACCTTACTGGGTGTTTATGAACATAGCTTTTGCAGTGAAACATGCGTGGGGTTGGTATTCCCTGCTACTTACCATAGTGTGACATTTGTTAGGTCACTTAACCTTTCTGGTTTTTAGTTTCCTCATCTATAAAATGGAGATAATAATAAAAGTTACTTGTAAGGGTGCCAAGTGGATTAAGTGAGATAATATGTATTAATGATATTAATGTATTAATTAGTATGGGGACCTAACTGACATTTCAGATAATTCTAATATGTAGGTGATATTCCTTACTCTCACCTAAATATCTGCTTTCATGAGCTGATGTGCATGCATTCAGGCTTTTTGTTGTTGATGTTGTTTCAGGGGCTCAGGGAGAAGGGAGGAAGAGTTTTGGGTAGGATTCTGGTGAGGCAGAGAAAGGAGAGAGAATAATGAAGGGCATGGCATGGCGTGGACTCCATCCTCCTATTCAGGCCACAAGGTGCAGGTGTTCACTGTAAAGAGGGCCTGGCAGCAGGTGGGATGGAAACCCATGTCTGGCTTCAGGGGAGGGGCGTCCTGTCTAATTCACACAGACGGGCCCTGAGAGCTACTCAAAGGAGCTGTATGAGAGAGGCCCTTGTGCCCACTGGTTTGAGGTCCAGTAGGAAGAGAGAGAGAGCAAACAGCTGAAGGACCTGTGTGTGTAAGAGACTTTGTACAACTCTGGGCACAAGAAGGGCTGTTTTAGGGCTCAGGAGGATACCTCCATCCTCACCCCTGGGAAATTCTGCCCTGGATTCCAGGGCTGCTGATGGAAGAGGGCTCTACCTGGCAGATCAGCATTCTCCTGAAGTTCAGAGACATTGGTGTGTATGTTGTTGGAGAGAGGGGAACGTGGAGTGTGTGTGTGTGGGGCGCCCTTTAATTACTGTAATAGCAAGAAATCTTAGACTCCTTGTACTCTGCCAGCACTTTACACACATTGTCACTTTTAATGGGCACAACAACCTTGTGACAACAACCACTGGTACTTTTATCATCCCCATTTTACAGATGGGAAACAGAGGCAAAGTAAGTAACTTCCCCCAACGTGACAGACAGTAACTGGCAGAGCCAGGATTTGAATCCAGGCCCTCAGATGTCAGAGCTGCTGCTCTTAGCCATTACACCAGATTTCCTCCTTGTCAGGGAAACGTGAATGGTCCTGAGCACAGGTGGGCCTCCCACTGCTACCCTTGGGGAGCCCTGGAGCGGGGGTGAGCTGAATTCCTACATGAGCCCATGATCGAAAACTCACTGAAATCTAGGCATGTGTTAATGTGACCCCATCTCTTCCCTCAGCCTGGTGACACTGCTTTTTGGGATATAAAGTACATATGCCCTGGACCTGGCCCATGCTTAAAGGCATCTGTTTTGGGGGTTATGGATAATGGGTGTAGCAGCTCCTTTCTTCAGTCATGTTTTTAGAGATGAGAACATGGAAACCCTCTTAACCAAACCAGTGCCCTCTTTGGCCTCCCATTGAGACTGTCCTCTCCTCTGACCTGGTCTGAGGTCTACAGGGCACTGGAAAGAGACCTGGAAGTGGGTAATAGTCCCCTGGTGTTGGGCCATCAAAGAAGGCCATGGGCTGCCCATTGGCCAGGGTCACTGGCTGCTTTCCAGAAAATCCTAAGGCCCTGGAAATGTGTGCACGGAACACCAGAGCCACCACTTTGATGCTTACAGGACACTTTTACAAAATCCCATATGAATGACCACAAGTCAGCCAGCACCTTCTCTTCCTTCCTTCACAGAAAACCAGTTTACCCATATCCTTGACACTGAGATGTTCTCTCTCTTTTCTGTCATTCTATTTTATAACTTTTTAAGTATATACAGTATTATCTTTAATATGTTTGGGATTTTCAAGACTAAAAAGTTACTTTTCTCCTTTGTATATGAAAAAAATTTTTTGATATGCATAAATTAAAAAAAAAGACCTTGGAGGAAATATAGTAAAATGCTAACAAGTCTGTGGGTGATGCTATTATGGGTTATTTTGATTTTCTTCTCTATGGTTCTGAGTAAGCATGTTCTGCTTTTACAAAATGAAAGGAAGTGGATTTTGTGTGTGTGGGTGTTTTGGGGTTTTTTTTGAGAGTAATTGTCTCTTTAAGTACAGTTTTATTCTATTTAGTGGAGACAACTTTTATTTTGAGTAGTCAAGACTTTTTTTGTTTGTGTCTTATTTTACTCCCTGAAATTCCTTCGTGACAGATCTGTCCAGCTGAGAAGGAGGTAGATTAATGACCAAAAGTACAGACCCAGCCAGCTTCTCATCTGAGAGTTGAAGGGGAACAGCTTTGGACTGGGGGATGGATGGGCAAGTTCCAGTTCTGAGGCACCAAACATTGAGTGAGTGCCTGGGTCTCCTTGTGTAGTAGTCTGTCACCCCTTCCAGGACCAAGCTGCAGTGAATCTTTGGTGCCTTGTGGAAGTCAATGGGGAAATAGGGCAAAAATTAGTCTACAGCTGATTTTGTTGGACTATAAGGATTCAATTACCTGAAGATCCTGGTAGTTCAGATTAAGTATGAGAATGGCTCTTCCTACTGCTGAGTAAAAGCAGAAAACTCAACCACTGGCAATCTGGCAGGGTGTCCTGGAATTGGTATTTGGAGTGATGTTTTTAAGGCAGTGAAGGGCATGGTTGGGATATAGAGGAAGAAGGACAGTCTGGGATGAATGGGCAAAGCCGTAGAGGTGGAAACAAGCTCATCACGGGTGGATGATGGATGAGAGACGAAAAGGCAAAACCACAAAGAGAAAGCCTGGCGTTCCCAGCTGTGGAAACGACAAAGTCTGTGTGTCTATTTTCTCATTCATGGTGCCCTGCAGTAGCCACCCAATAGCAGTCTCCATATATTCTGTGACAGTTAACTAATAAATTCTGTTTTTCTTTAATTTAGCTGTAAGTTTAAAGTAAATATTGATATTTTTAAAGATATAAAACCAGTCACTCATCACAATGCATTTCAGCAAAACCAAACAGTTTGGTGCCCTGGACTTACAGAGGTTTCTCCTAATTGGATAAAAAGATGAGGTCTGTGCTTTTTCATTTGCCTGATTAATTACTGCTCTGAAACCCTTGAAAACAGACATGGTCTGTAAGTAGTATCTGTTGTTTAATCGAGCACAGATGTTTTTAGAAACCTTTTAAATAGTCCTGGAGAATTACTGACTCAAGCGAAGTGAATCATTGAGCTGTATGTTTTAAAAATGACTGTAACATGCCAGCAAAAAGCAATTTTTACTAACGTTCAAGTTATGGTCACTGTAATTGTGGTTTGTCCTAAATCTACCAGCTGCAAGAAGCAGCACCACGATAATGGTAGTAAATGGCATCACCATCCACCCCAGGTCTAGGCTAAAAGTCCAGCAGTCACCCACAACTTTTCCCTGCCTGTGCTTCCCTCTTTGGTCCCTGCTGTGTCCAAGTTCTGTTGTCAAGTTCATCCCCTAAGTATCTCTCCAGCTATTTCCTTTTCTGTATTCCTATCACCACTACCTAAGTTAAGGCAACTGTATCAACTGGGCCTGGTAGGAAACCAGATCACCCAGATGGTTCAAATAAAGACTTTAACGGGAAGACTATTTCAGGGGTGTGGTCAGGACTAAGGGAATGAATGAGGGAGAGTGAGGCACCCAGAGATAAGGAATACTGGCACACTGTTACCACTCCTGAGGGACATTGGGAGGACATTATGTTCCCAAAGCTCAGTGTGAGAGAGGGAGGAGGCTGCTGTGATCAAGGAGGGGATGTGGAAGTGGGCTGTGGCAGTGTAGCACCAAAGTTGGCGGGGGTGGGGGTGGGATGGGTGGTGGTGGTGGTAAATACTCCAACCTTTCTCTCATCTTGTCTTCCAGTCTCCTGCGGCACCTCCTATTGGCCAAACCCACTAAATCCCCATGGGGAGGGAGCCCCAGAGATGCAGTCCTCAGGGGTTAGCTTCCTCGAGCACAAAACAGGGCAGAGATGGGCAGAGGAGTGGATCTGGAGGCTTGAATGAAGAATAACTATCGTAGCAACCAGCATCCCACACTGGAACTACTGCCACAGCCTCTTAAAGGCCTCCCTACCTCTGGGCTTGTTTCCTTTCCTAATCATTCTCCATAATGTGACAAGAATGCTCTTTCTAAAGCAGAAATCACCAAGTCACTCCCCCATTTACAACCCTTGATTGACTCCCCATTGCTGTCACGATAAAATTAAAACTCAACATGGTAGCATAGACTGAATGTTTGTGTCCCTCCAAATTTCAAATGTTGAAGCCTAACTCCCAGGTGATGGTATTTGGAAGTGGCGCCTTTGGGGTGTGATTAGCTGCCCCCACCCCTCGCCCTTCTGATGCCAATCATAAGTTCAGGTTGTCACCGATGCTTCTGACCAATGGGCTATAGATCAGAGGTTCCCATGACCCCCTCCTAGGGTTCGATTAATTTGCTAGAGCGGTTCATAGAACTCAGAGAAACATTTCACTTACTAGATCACCTGTTTATTATGAAGGGATATAACTCAGGAACAGCCAGATGGAAGAGATGCTTAGGGCAAGGTATGGGGACAGGGTGCAGAGCTTCCATGCCTGCTCTGAGTGGCCACTCTCCCCAAATGTCCACATGTTCACCAACCTGGAAGCTCTCTGAACCCTGTCCTTTTTGGGATTTTATGGAGGCTTCATTACGTAGGCATGATTGATTAAACCACTGGCCACTGGTGATGGATTCCACGTCCAGACCCTCTCCCCTCCCCAGAATCAGGGTGGGACTGAAAGTTCCAACCTTCCAATCACACGGTTGGTTCCCTTGGTGACTGGGCCCCATCCTTAGGTGACCTAGGAGCTTTCCAAAAGTCCCCTCATTGACATAACAAAAGACAACTTTATCATTCTCATCATTTAGGAAATTCCAAGGGTTTTAGATGCCCTGTGCCAGGACTGGGGATGAAAAAAAATGTATACTTCTTATTATAAATTACAATATCACAGTGCCCTTATAAAGGAGGTCCCAGAGAGTTCCCTCGCCCCCTTCTGCCATGTGAGACAGTGAGAAGACAGCCTTCCATGAACGAGGAAGCAGTCTTTCACCAGACACCCAATCTACCAGTGCCTCGATCTTGGACTAATGAATTCCTGTTTATAAGCCACCAGTCTGGTTCTGTTATAGCAGCCCAAAGGGGCTAAGACACACAGAGCACAATGTCCTGTGGGCCACATTTTTATTTACTCTCCCGCCCCCTTGCACTTCATGCAGTTCTGAGACCATGAAATGCTCTCTCATCGCCCAACCTTAGTCCACACTGCCCTCTGCCTGCAGTTGTGCCCTGCTCTCCGGGCCTTTTCCCTGGGGCTAAATTCTGGTCCAGTTTTCTGGGTTTTTTTAGACTATCTAGAGTTCTTCCCTCCATTTTTTTTTTTTGGAGATTTTTAATAAACTTTGTTTTTTAGAGCAGTTTTAGTTTTAGGTTTACAGAAAAATTGAGCAGGAAGTACAGAGAGTCCTCATATACATCCTTTCCACCTCCTCCACAATTTCACCTATTAGTTACATCTGATATCAGTGTGGTACATTTGTTACATTCATCAACCAATATTGATACATTATTATAAAGTCTATAATTTACATTAGGGTTCACGTTTATGTTGTATAGTTCTATGCTTTTGACAAATGCATAATGTCATGTATCAGCCTTTACAGTATCATACAGAAAAGTTTCACTGCCCTAAAAATCCCCTGTGTTCACCTATTCATCCCTCCTTCTCTCCCCCTGAAACTCTGGCAACCACTTAATTTTTTACTTTCTCCATAGTTTTGCCTTTTTCAGGATGTCATGTAATTGGAATCATATGGTATGCAACCTTTTCAGAATTGACTTCTTTTACTTAGCAATATGCATTTAAGTTTCCTCCTTGTCTTCTCATGGCTTGATAGCTCATTTCTTTTTATCGCTGATGATATTCCATTGTATGGATATACCACAGTTTGTTTATCCATTCACTCAGTGAAGGACAGCTTGGTTGCGTCCAAGTTTGGGCAATTATGGAAACAGCTGTTATAAACATCTGTGTGCAAGTTTTTGTCTGGATGTAAATTTTCAACTTGTTTGGATAAACACCACAGAGTGTAATCGCTGGATTGTGCGGTAAGACTATGTTTAGCTTTGTAAGAAACTGCCAAACTGTCTTCCAAAGTGGCTGTACCATTTTGTATCCCCATCAGCAATGAATGAGAATTTCTCTTGTCTCACATCTTCACCAGCACTTGGTGTTGCCAGTGTTTTGTTTTTTAACCATTATAATAAGTGGGTAGTGGTGTCTCATTATTGTTGTAATTTGCATTTCCTTAATCATATATGATATTAAGCATCTCTTCATATGCTTATTTGCCATTTCTGCTCCGGTTTGAGCTATCAGGTTAGTTGATACTTTCTGCAGGAAGGCTACTCTCCCCCGTTGTATCAGATAGCCTTTTCTGTGTAACAAAGCACTCCAAAACCCAGTTAAAACAACAAGCATGCATCTGTGGGTCATGTATGGTTCAGTTGATTTAGACTGGGTTGGGATGGGTGGTTCTGCTTCAGGCTGCAGTGGCTGGGGCTGCTCTGCTTCTCACTACAGGCTTGTGGGTCTCCTGGGGCAGCTCTGCTCCACATGTCTCATACCTTCTTTGGACCAATGGTATAGCCAGCATATGTTTTCATGGCAAAGGCAGAAACACAAGAAGGTGAGTGGAAACACGTAAAATTTCTTAGAGCCTAGGCTCACTGGTACACACTTGAAATCAGCCAAAGTAATTCACACGGCCAAGCCTAAAGTCAAAAGGCGGGATCAGATCCTTGCAAGTATATGGATACATAGGAGGAAGAGTAAAGAATTGGGGCCAACAAGTCAATATACCATGGTCTGCCCCTTTGGTCACAATTATTCACTTTCCTCCAACATGTGAAATATCCTTACCCCTATCCCAGAGCTCCAAAGAGTGTCATCCAGTCATGGCATTGGCTCAAGACCAGGATGTCATGATCTATATCTAGTCTGCAGGTACCTTCTCTTGACCCAGAGACCTATAGACTAAAATGACAAGTAATCTTCCCCTTATATACCCAACACACAGAGATGAAACAGGAAGAAATACTGAAATAAATACTTCCATTTGAAACACTCCTATTCCTGCCCACATGCTACTGGCCATAGCAGAGGGCACCCATGATGAGGCCATAGCAATAGGGAGATGAAGAATTGGGGACAATACTTTTTCCCAATGGAAATGAAAATGGAAGGATAGTTACCCTTCCATTTTCTTCACTTGCCTTGACCACTTCTGAAAGGGCTTTTGTAAATATATCCTTTCTGGCATCTGAGCAAATTTCTCAGAATGCTTCCCAGCTTGGAGAAAGTTGGGGGCTTAAAGGTCTTTTCACATTTCAAACAATCTCAGTCCTTTTCAGTCAAGGCTAGAAGTGCTTTTGCCAATTATTCTCTCAAAATTTTTTCTGAGTTAAACAAAACAAACAAAAATTAAAAAGTGGCAAGGAAGTACATTTTTCTTTTAGAAAGGTGAGATAAAGGATTGAATTTTCTCAAATGACTAAATAAAAGAAGAATGTTGAAGATGTTGTAAAAAAGACCAACTAAAATGTTATCCCATATACATTTCCTTATACATAGTTTTAGGAATTTAAGTAATTAAAGAGTTGGACCAAAATATATATTTGATAAAATAATTTATAACGAACATTATCTTGACAATAGTGTATTGAAATTGATATTTTAATTTTCACAAATCTTTCTGAGTATGTCAGATTAAACAAGGTATCCTTCAGTGAAAACATTTGTATAATTAGTATAATTTGCATAATTAGTGGTTAACATATAAGTCCTAAGAAAGCCTTTTTAGAAGCTGTCACAACCACTGAGAAAGGGAATGACTAATGTCTGGGTACAATCTTTATGCAAATCTGATGGTTCTAATTCTTTGCATTTAAGAAAATTGTGATAGGATTTAATTAGGTTTTCAGTTGGTAGGACTTTTAAATTTAGCTTTGATAAATGCTTGCCCTGTGATTTTAGCATTTACCTCAGAAGTTGTTCAAAGAATTGAATGACATGGCTCTAACCAAATTCCTTCCATTCCCATTAACTTATGTTTAAGGGTACAATTTCTCAGCACATATATCTGTTATAAACAAACAAGAAAATAAAAGGAATAAAACTGAAAGAAAACATGAGTTTTTAAATGTATTTTATTCTGGTTCACCCATGTGTCAAAAATCATTTGGGATATGCCTCTCTGTCTCTGTCTGTCTCTCTTCATAGTTGCTGTTAAGTTAGACGCATCAGGCTACTCTGGGACTATGCATTAAGTTTTCTAGAAACTTGGTTGTTCAGCCAAAAGAATCTCCTCCTAGACCAAGGCTACTCAAAGATACAGCATCAGCCGTCACCTGGGAGTCTGTTCAAAACACAAGCTCTTGGGCCAGATCTGTTGACTCAGAATCTCTGGGGGTGGTGCCCAGGAATCTGTATTAGCAAGCCCTCCAAGTGATTCTGAAGCATGCTAAAGTTGGATAGACTGGATGCTCCTTGTTTCTTTTAGGGCTTGGTCATCACCCTGAGGATTTGGCTTGACTGGCCGTGCCTGGGATGGGTCTTTGTTTCCTGTACCTTTCTGGTCATATCCTTGACTTGATCTTTTGTCTCCGGGCTGTATCATATTTGAGACTCTTTTACTGGCTGGAAAGTCTGGGAATGGAAACTAGTTTTATTTTCCAACCTGGCTGGTTCTGGGCTCTCTATGTTCCCTCTAAATTCTGCTTACTATCTGACCAGTTCTTCTCTGAGCGGTACCATATCATATGCAGCTGAGAGCAACCAGCTCCCAACTGTAGACTTCTGCCTCTCAATCTTCTTGCCTAAGTCTCAGGTTCATTAGATACATTTTCTGTCTTCAAAATTAACCCCAGTGACAGTTTTACCAGATGTTTTATCACTGCATAACACAGGTCACAATTTCCCAGCCTCTATAGCAGTTTCTTTGCTATTTTTTCAGCCTCTGCTTTCTAGGTCCAAAGCCAATAACAGATATTTTAGGACTTTATTATAGTACCAATTTCTGTAAAGGTTTGCTATTGCTGCATAACAAACCACTCTAAAATTTAGTGGCTTAATGCAATAATTATTTATTATTGCTCACATGTCCATAGGTCGCCTGGGGTTCGAGTGATAGTCTGGGTTGGCTTGGTGGCTCTGCTTCTCACTGCAGACCAGTGGGTCTGTTAGGGTGGCTCTGCTCCACACGTTTTACCATCTCCTTTGGACCAGTGGGTGAGCCAGGGCGTGTTCTCCTCCCCAAATAGTAGAGGCGCAAAAAGGCAAGTGGAAATATGTGATGTTTCTTAGGTCCTAGGCTAGGAACTGGCATACTATCATGTCTGCCCATATGCCACTGGCCAGAGCAAGTCACATGGTCAAGCCCGAAGCCAACGGGCACCCGTGATGAAGCCATGACAAGAGTATGGATGCGGGGAGCCATAAAGAATTGAGGACAATATTTAATCTGATAGCCCCTCGAGCATAAAAATAGGACTCTCTCCTATGTGTTGCCATTACTTTTAAAAGTTATCCTCTTGGAGCATTTGTATCATTGTTTTTTGTTTCTTTCTATCACCAATTAGATGAAGTTCCAGAAGAGTAGGGGTCATATTACCATAGTGCCTGCAGAGCCCAGACAGTGCCTGGCACATGATAGTTGCTCAATGAATACTTGTGGCACAAGCAAAGGACTAGATGAATGAATGTGGTTTCCTAGTGGGCAGCTTGCCAGGTGAGATCTGTGGAGACTAGGAATTACGTGCTGATTTGGAACCTTGTCTGGACATTTAATTGGAACCTTCAAGATTTTCATCAGTATGTCTTCTTAGGAAAATAAAAGCTTACCTATGTGTTTGAACTTCACAGGAGCAAAGTGATGCTTAGCATTTGGAAGACATCATAAGCCAAAAAAGAGTAATAAAAGAAAAAAAATGGAACCAAAGGGAAATTGTTGAGAGAGAAGAGCTGATGAAATACCTGTGTGGGATTCCATGCAACTTTCTCAAACTCTTCCTTTCAAAAAAGGATGAGTGAGGGAGTTCTAAGTAGCTGTCCCAGGGGTGCCCAGCCTGTCACTGCCTGTGTTTTGTAATCAGAGCCGGGAATCAATTGTGGAGGGGGATAGCGGTGAAGTAAAACCTCCCTGTGAAATCTTGTTGGCAGGCTGTGTGACAGCATGGGTGAGCCACGCTGGGACAGTCCGATGTCTGCTGAACCTGCTCACGCCATCCTTCCATCTGCGCTCACAGCCTGACGATTGCTGCAAATAACAGGGGAAATATTTCTCCCTGTCATATTTCTCCCCGTCTCTGCTCTACTCTTTCAGAGATTCATTGTTACAAACATGTTGCAGTGCTCAGGGCAGAAAGGAGAGGGAACTATTTAAAATCCACTTGACTAAGATTGTTGAAAATGGAGGACTCCCTCTATCTGGACAGCCTAAGTCTTCTCTTCTTTTCAATACAAGTCCTTTACTCTGGTTAAGTCTCATGGTTTTGCTCATGCTGTGCCCTTACCAGCCTGCCCTTTCTTCCCATGATCAGCGGGCCTTGCCCCATCCAGCCTTCATGTGGGGAAACTTCATGAAGAACAGACAAGGGAGTGATCCTGATGTGGATTCAGATTCCAGCTCTGCTGCTCACCAGCGGTGTCACTCGTGGGGAGTTATTTAACCTTGCTGAGCTCCAGTGTCTCATTTGTAAACTGGGAAGAGCAGAGTATTGTTGGGCGCAGGGAGAGGTTAGATATGGCATATATAGCATAGAATAGACATATATAGCATAGAAAGGGCTCAGTGACATATACAATATGTGAGGTGATAGATGTGTTAATTAACTAGATAGTGGGAATCCTTTCACGATGTGTACATAGATCAAACCATCACAATGTACACTTTATAATTTTATTTGTCAATTATACCTCAATAAAGCTGGGGGGGAAAGCGCTCGGTGCACAACTTTTTAAAAAAGAGACCCTTTTAAGGGCTTCACCTTCTTCAAACTTCTCAGGCAGAATTTGCCATCTTGTATGGTCTTCCATTATTCCATGGATTCATTCTTGCCTATCCCACCAAATTAAATTTCCCTATGAGTAGAAACCATTGATTGTATTTCTTTTGTATTTGGTACAAATTACAGTATTTGGTTTGTGGTAGGTGTTGGTTGATTATGTAATGTGTCAACTTAAAAAGTAAATTTGCCTATTTTATCCTCAAAACGAGTTTATTTGGGAATAGCCAAAAGAGATGCAATTTGTGATGTGTAGGCTATGGCAAACCATAGGCAAATTCAAGAAAGCAAGAAGGGGAGTTACCTTTACAGAGAAAAAGGGAATTAGAGAGGGGCTGTTCTAAACTAAGGTCCATTTGGGGAAAGTAACAGTTCAGGGCGGCAACGGCTTCTCATTGGCTGAGCTGTGGCATTTGTCATCGGCTGGGCTGTTGCTGGGTGGGAGAAATCTTCCTTCAGTAGCAGAGTAGTTTTATTCCCTGTCTAAGATACAAGCCTCCGTCTTTTCCTGTTTGGCATAATTGATGATGTGTGATAGGGCATGAGAGCTCCCCCTACAGGCCTTCTCGACTCCAATTTAATTAAGGTTTCTTTTATTAATTTCCACAAATAAGACAAGATTAAACATCTGTTTTTAAAAAACCTACCTATTTTAAATGTTGTCCAAAATGTTCTGTGTTGTGTAAAGTTTCCAAGTGTTTGAAGATACAGGATAGAATTTTGAAGATCTTTTTTAGGGTGCTTTACATTGACGTGTGACATCAGGGTTAAGAAAAACATTTAAGGAGCCTGGGATTCTGACAGTTTGTTTATTCGACACACTTTTATTTAGTGCCTACTATATGCCAGGCTGGCTGTTCCAGGTTCTGAAACCTGATGAACTAGACAGGAAAAAAAAAATCAAACAGGCAAAAACCACTCTGCCTGCATGGAGCTTGTATTCTTGGAGTTTATGGTATCGGAAGATAGCATAACATTTCTTGGACTTTTATTGAGAAGGAAGTGCAGAGAGATTCAGTTTCCTAAAGAAAAAGACTTCAAATCTAGACTTATTTGACTAAAAAACCCTTTTCCCTTCGCACTGTATCATAATGCCTCCCCAAGGGCAGTAATGGAGAAGCTGGTTTGGGAGAGGGATGATAATGGAGAGAGAGGGGAGCACAGGAGGCAGAGGAGGGGTGAGACGTGAGAAAACCTTGAGGATGCTGTCGGTGCAGCTGCTATGGAAAGCAATATGGTGGTTCTTCAAAAAATTAAACATAGAATTGCCGTATGATTCAGCAATTCCACTTCTGGATATATACTCAAAAGAACTGAAAGCAGGGACTTGAACAGATATTTGCACACTCACGTTCACAGCAGCACTATTCACAAAACAACCAAAATGTGGAAGCAACCCAAATGTCCATCAGCACGTGAATGGATAAACAAAATGTGGTACATACGTACAGTGGAATATTATTCAGACTTAAAAAGGAAGGAAATTCTGACACCTGCTACAACATGGATGAACCTTGAGAAACTAGGAGAGAAGAGGAATGGGGAGTATTATTTAATGAGTACAGGGTTTCAGCTGGGGAAGATCAAAATAGTTCTGGAGATGGATGGTGGTGATAGTTGCACAACATATGAATGTACCTAACGCCACAGAATTGCACACTTAAAAATGGTTAAGATGGTAAATTTTATGCTATGTGTATTTTACCACAATTAAGACAAAAAAATAAAACCTTGAAGAAGAGTTCTGGGAGATAGGTCCTTTAGACCTAGGAATAATGGGAAGAGTAGTTTGCCCTTTTCCCTGTGCATGGGCTGCTCAGAGGTCATGCCTAAAATGACTCAGTTCAGGCCCTGGTGGTTGATGTCAAACTCAGTTTGAATTCTTTGCCTCATTACCTATGCCCATTCACAAGAGAGAATGGTTCTCCTTTCCCTCCTGGATTTTTGGGGTAGTTGGAACCAGCTCAGGGCCTGTAGACTCCAAGCTCCACAGTGGAGCAGTTTTCAAGAGTAGTGAGATGGCGGGGGTGGGGGGGTGGAGGGGGGCGGTCGAAGAGAAGCTGTTACTCTAAGGCAGTGGCCTTTTTCAGCAAAAATGTAGAAATGCCCATTTGCTACCCAATGTGAAAGTCAAGCACAGGTTGTCATGACCCTGCTTGGGATAAGGCCTGTGATTGAGGAAACAAGCAGATGTGGTAAAGACGGGGACAAGGATTCTGGGAAAGGTGGCACCCTCACCCTTCCCAGGGGCTCCACACAGGGGGCCCAGAACCTACCAAGCCTCTCAGGCAAACCCTGAAACCACGGCTTCAAAAGCCACCAGGTTTGAGTCTCCTCAGTTTTCCTTCAAGATAAGATGGACTTTGTGGGGCTTAGAATGAGTGGTGCTTGGGATGAACCAACTGCTTGGAATATACCCCCAGGGCTGAGATTTGAGTCAACTGCTTGGCCCATAGAAAAGGTGAGCTTCATTTCAGGAGGCCTGAGAAAGTTGACATACAACCCCCCCTTCTGTGGGCGCCAAGTTCTAGACTTTGCTCTTCAGGACTCTCTAGGACTGAACAGAGTTTTTGACAACAGATTGACATATGTGTGCCACAAAATGATGTTTCAGTCAACGATGGACTGCATATACCACAGTCGTCCTGTAGGATTATAACAGAGCTGAAAAATTCCCATCACCTGGTGATGTTGCAACTGTCGTCATGTCGTAGCACAACATACTACTCACATGTTTGTGGTAATGCTGGTGTGAACAAACCTGCTGCGCTGCCAGTCATAACACATAAAATTATATACCACACATAATACTTGATAAGGATAATAACTGACTGTTACTGCTCTATGTATTTACTATGCTATACATTTTATCATTCTTTAGAGCATACTCTTTCTACTTATAAAAAAGTGTACTATAAAACAGCATGCCGTGTTATGCCAGCAGCCTCATACATCTTGTGTTTATCACATTTCTGGATTGCATCATTTTCTCTTGTGCTTGATTTAAATACACTGTATGATATGTTCACACAACAACAAAATTACCTAACAATATGATGTATTTCCCAGAAAGCATCCTCATCATTAAGTGATGCATGACTGTGCTCCAAGAGTAAAAGATGGTTGCACTGCCACAGCGGCTTGTCCCAGGTTGGTGTATATTTTAACCAACACTTCTCTAGCACTTCCTATGTGCCGGGCCCTTTCTAAGTGCTTCACAAATATTAACTCTTATGGTCCTCGTAACAACCGTATGAGGTATCTGTCTCTTGTATAGATGAGGAAGCTGAGGCACAGAGAGGTTAAACAATTTGCTGAAGATGACCCAGCTTGTAAGAGGTGGAGCCAGGCAACCTGGTATCAAACTCTTCTCCTAACCGCCATGCTCTACTGCCCTTCCACATGGACTACCAGCTATAACATGGAGCAAAGACTTGGAAAGTGCGGCAAAAATCCTTCTCTGACTCTAAGAGTGGCAGCTTTTTGTGTCATCTGACATGTCCACTGGGCTTTACAAAAGCAGCCACAGCTTGAGCACTGAAGGCTCACTTTTCTGAGATTCAACACACTCTAAGTCCTCCTTCTGAGAAAAAGGGAGCCAGCACACTCTGACTGGGCCAGCATGTGGGGGAGCAAACACCCAGGCATCTTGGAGCAGGAGGACTGTATCTGCAGGGATGCACAGCATGGAGACTAGCACAAACCAGAAACAGGACCCCCAGATGGCAGCCACATGACTAACGCTCATTAAAGACATTGACTGCTCAAAGGGATTCCTCAATTTCTTGCAGAAGCCGAGTGATATAATGAAAAGAACACAAGTTTTGGAAATAGAGACCCAGTCAAGTGACCTTGACTAGGTCACTTTATCTCTCCAAGCCTAGTTGCCTTGTAGAATGGAGCTGATAATACTTTCTCATAGGGTGTTTATACAGATTGAACAAGATAATATATGGCTGATCTGATGATCAGACCCTCAACTGGGAGAGGTGACTTTCCCAGAGGGTATACGACTTGCAGGTTGGGAATCTGGAGGTATGCTCTGGGATGGGAACACTCCTGTAGAGCAGAACGTGGGTTCCCCAGCTGGGTGGTGCAGCTGAAAGATCAGGCACTTAGGAGCCAGGCACTTCTGGGTTCAACTCCTAGCCCCGTCATTTGCTTGCTGTGTGACCTTGGAAAATCACCTAAACTTTCCAAATTCAGTTTTCTCAGTAATAAAATTGGCATGTTAATAGGCATGTCTCAGGACCTCAAATTTTTTGAAATAATGAATGTAGAGGGTGTTAAAAAATGCTAGTTTTGCCCAGTGCTATAGTCTATAGTTCCATCTGTAAAATAGCAGTAATAATATCTATCTCTGAAAGTATATAGCAGAAGAACTCCTATCCCAATATTCATTGTACTTATCATGGCTGTTATTTTTAGCTATAAACCTTGTTGAATCACTTAGAATTACAGGAGAGAAAGGAACCACAGTGACTGGACCTCATCAGAGAGTGACTGTAGTAGTCAAACAATGGGGGAATTTTTCCAGTTTCCCTTTTGTCAAAGTCTTTCCTAAGTATCATTGACGTATGCTTAATCTTTGTACTGGGACTTGGGGACTCGGGTTTGGAGGAGGACAGAGCCAGGGAAGTCTTTCTTTCCTTCTTTCCCATCTTTCTCTCTGTAGAATCCCTTCTTGACAACATCCTCCAGTTTTGCTCCAACAGTGGGGTGCTTTTGTTCCCATAATACGGGGATCTTAGTGGGTCCAAGAATGGGCTTAAAATGGGGTGTATGAACCTTTCATACAAGGTGTAAAACCTTTGTTTTACATTTCTCCAGTTAGAGGGTCCACAGCATTCATGAGGCTCCATGACCCGCCTTCCCCCACAAAAGTTAAGAAACACTGTTCTGAGAGAAGATGGATGCAGAAATGCTACTCCATTTGGGACCTAAACACAATTTATTTCTGCAAAAGGATGGGAGGCAGATTTCATTGGAACTTTTCCCACTCTCTTGAACACAGAAGTTGTAGCAGTAAAAAAAGATCTAAACCTTTTGTGCCGTTTCTTTCCCCCAAGCATTTATTCTTGCTCTCTGGGGAGGAAGTCCTGTGCCTTTGGCCCAGTGGACCTCCACCTCTGGACCTGCCCACAGAGCAGGTAAACTTGCCTTTTCTAGAAGATCTTTGTCTTTGAAACCCTTAACTCAGTGATGAATGTTGTCATTAAAAGTCCACAGCTGAGCAGAAGCCCTCCTGGACTCTGAGTTATTGAGTCTCTCTGCCTCTGTGAGTTGGTTACTGGTCAGGTGGCTCTGGGTGACCCTGTGAACTTCCCTTACCAGTGCAAACAACCTCGCCCAACACGCATGAAACCTAGTTGTGCCATTTAAGAAGATTTCTTATTCTTCAGCTTTTAAAGGGTCCTAATTTGTGGCTTTTGAAGTAATTTAGTCCCAAACAAACCCCATAGACTGATTGGCTCTCTTTGGCATTTGTTTCCCATAAATCCAACTCGGCTTAGGTGAACCTCGACTTGGACTGGAAAGAGAATTTGTTTAGTTATGCTGGGCTGTAGGCACTAAATTGGGCCATATTGTCACTTTTCTTTGGTAATATAAACAAGCCCACAGACCGCTCAGCTCTTGTCAGTGACTGTAATCGGTCAAGTCTGCTTGCTGAGCTATAATTCAGAAGGAAAAAGTCTGATAACTTAGTCTGAGCTTCACCTTTCATGAGCCATCAGTTCATACATCACCCATGACATAAAAAGGGCCTCATTCCCACAGAGTTAGCCCCAGAAGGTTTTTCCTGGTGTTAAGTTCTTAAAAATAGCATCTGTGCTTAGGACATTATTCTCCAAAATTTTACACAAGTGCCAATGATTCTACTAAATCAGGCTTGCCGGATAATTCCTCAGGCCTCCTTCTGTTTATTTAGGCCAGAGTGAGTATCCAGGAAGGTAATATTTTGCAGGTCAATATTTTATTGCTTGATCCAGCCTACAATGTGTACTACACCTTGAACACCAGTCAACAGGGGCTCTGAGGGGGTAAGTTCACCTGCTTGTCATTTAGGACATTAGTCACTCAACACATATTTATTGAACACCTACTGTGTGCCAGGCTCAGTATCAGACACAGGGGCTAATGCAGAGAATAGGATGGGCAAGGCTTTTGGTCTCCTGAAGCTTGTATTTGTATGGAGAGAATAGGCTGAGTAAACCAGTAAAATAATTACAGATAGATAGTAGAGCTATGAAGGAAATAACTGGGATGATTTGATAAAGAATACTGAAGATGAGAATGGTCATGGAAGGTATCTCTGAGACAAGACATTTCAGCTGACCCTGAAGGGTGAGAAGGGGTCAGCTGGGCCAGCAGGGAGAAGTGAGCCAGGCAAAGGACCCCTTCCTCAGTTTAGTGGTCTTGGACAGACAATTGCTCATGGCTTTTTTTATCCACCTGATTGTTAGAAACCTGAGCTTTGTCTCCCTTAAAATATTGCTTGAAACTAAGTAGTTATGATGGTTGGAGATTCAAAGCATTATCCTGACTAATTGTGCAGTTTGGGAGAAGAATGCTCTTCCGCACACCCCCTGCTGGAGGCTGGGGGCTGTTCTGCCAGCAGGAAGAGTGAACCTAGATCGCCCCCTGCCTGGTTCACTGCAGCCCTGGGAGAACACCAAGAAGGAACTTGGTTGACCCACTGGCTCCCGGTGGAGAAATTACTTCCTGGTTGTAAATTAGCCCCCAGGGTGAGTTGGGTTTCCTTCCAGAGGTCAAGCGTGCTATTTAGTGCTGAGATTCCCAACTTAGAGAGAACTGGGACGCCCTAATGTCATTTGTTAGAGTTCATGATGACCTCATCCTCTGAAAGTGTTACAAGCCTTGTGCTGGTTTTAAGTATTTAACTGGATATAAAATTCATTTCACTTTGAGGAATTTTGAGAAATTCATGAAACCCCAGGTGTTGCAAAACTGTTGCTAGGAATTGAAAACTACGGTGATCCCTTCAGGACCCTAATAGCCAAAAAGTATAGCTAGTTTCTTAAAATGCTTATGTAGCTCAGGAAGGGAGGCAATCTAATTATCTGAAACAAGGCAAACTCTGAAGAAAAAAGAAGTGTGAGGCTTACATTTGGCTATTTGGGTAAAATGATGGGTGATTTGCCCTACCTTTGAGAAGTACAGACAGTTCCTGGGGTTACCACAGCTACACCTGGCTAATTCTTAGAGCTGCTGCTCTCCTCTGATGGTGGTGGTTACACTGGAGCCCCCATTCCTCCTTCCATGGACCAGGAGATGCAGAGACTTCCTCTTCCACTCCTTCCTGAAGCTTGTCCCAACATTTCACCAGGAGATGCTCAGTGAAATTTTTCACTTACTCACTGTTGTGGGTTGAGTTGTGTCCTCTAAAAAAGATGTTGAAGTTCTAACCTGAGTAGCTGTGAATGTGACCTTATTTGGAAACAGGGTCTTTGCAAATGGTCAAGTTAAGATAAGGTCATAGTGTTAGGCCCTAATCTAGTATGACTGTGTCCTTATAAAAAAGGGAAATTTGGACAGACAGATAGACAGACATAGAGGGAAGACCATGTGAAGACACATGGAGAAGATGGCCATCTACAAGCCAAGGAACACCTGAGGCTACCAGGAGTTGAGAGAGAGGCCTGGAACAGATTCACCCTCATAGCCCTCAGAAGGAACCAAACGTGCTGATGCCTTAATTTCAGACTTCCAGCCTCCACAACTCTGAACCAATAAATTTCTGTTGTTTAAGCCACCCAGTACAGTGTCATGGCAGCCGTAGGAAACGAATACACTCACCGTGCATTCTCTTACTAAATATAAAGTAAACACAAACTCAGTCAGGAAGCTTCTTAGACCTTCCATTACCTTGGGTTCAGAGGGGCCTAGAACCCAAAAGATTTTGTCATCACTGTCATCATAACATTATCACTGTTTATTCTGTGCCAAGCCCTGTATTAAGGGCTTTACTTCCATTATTTCATTTTTCCTTAAAAAATGGTATCCCAAAAAAAAGGTATCAATATATCCATTTTCCAGGAAAATAAACTGAGGTCACCCGTCTGATTAACAATGGAACTCGGATTTTAACTACTATACTTGGGGGCGCAGGATCTTGGCTTTTGGGCCTCTGAAAGACTGGGAGCCACCTGTCATGCTAAAGTACACTTCCCTATGGGCAAAGGAGTCTTAGGGGAGTGGCCTAAAAATCTACCACCAAAAATAAGATCATGACTTTAGGAAAGTATGTTCTGAGTTTCTTATAACTGACTTGCTAATGAATCTTTGAAACATGTTTATTAGTTAGTTGTGGTTTTGTTTACAGCCTGGGTCATTAAGTTGGAATGTTGCATTACTCATGACAGTTATTCAGAATTTTTAAAAATATGCAGAGGTGTGCTATATTTAAATGTATCTTTTCTCTCTGTTGGATGAAGCAAAGTGTTAGTGGAGCCATTTGATTATGGATTAACAGGATGGAAATGAAATTGGGGGGAGTGAGAAAAGCTTTATGTTTTAGTACAGGCACCAACTTTTACAAATTAAAAATGGGGAAGAGAGGAGCGACAGTTCCCAAGAAATCAAATAACCACACTTTTTGAATTGATAGAGATGGCCCTCTCCATTCCCTTTTCTCCCCATAAATATTTTATTCAGAAAAAGGAGTATAATTATGATAAATAAATGTATAGAATAAGGGTTTTTTTAACCTTAAAAATCCTATGACTAGAATTACTTAAGAAAATTGTAATCATAAGGTTGGTATATCCATTGAATAGTTATAAAAGTTACTCAATAGGTAATCAAAAGAGACTGATTTTCTCATTTTTTTGGTCAACACATTTTCTGAGATACTGTATTAATCAGAGCTCAATAGCATGCAAGTGTCAGAAACTTAAGTCAAACTGGCTTAAAAAATGGGGAATGGAAGTGGAATTAATCAAGTCACCTAATTGAAAAGTCTAGTGCAAGCTCTGTTACTCAGTAAAGACAGATGTATGAACCTAGAACATAACCAGTCTCATAACTTGTTGCTAATAAAAATGTGGTGTGAACGTAAATCTAAATTTCATAGTTCTTTGTTCATTATCTTTGTAAGAGTTTGAAACTACCCAATGGTAGCTTAAAGACAGACATCAATTCTGTGTAATTTTTTAATTACCATGTGTGTGTTGGTTGCTTTTGAATATCTGGAGAGCAATTTTTAAATTTGAAAAAATTTTTAATTTGCTTATAAAGGTTATTTTATCTTTAAATGTTAGGAAGAATGGGAAATGGATAAAAAGTTAACTGAATAGCACTTCAAATAAAATATCCAATGCTATCCCCAGGTAGTACTTGACCCTCATCACGTACTTGAAAATGGCCTGCTTCGATGGGATTGCATTTGAGCTGCATAATTCTTTGAAGACATTTTGCTTACATGTTGGACTCTTGTAGGTTGGAGAATGCCTCTTCTCTCTGTCTTACCTTCTAGACCAATGAATGTTCCATTAAGGTGTATGAATTTTACATGTATGTCCCTACATGTTGCGATGAGGCCTGACTTCCAAGCTGTAGATTAAAAGATGGGGAGGTGTGAGTTAATATGTAGATCTTACTGTTTGAAGAGGGAGAAATGCCTTCCTCAAGAAAAGATATTTTTCTTTTTATTGAATCATGGGACTTGAGAGATCCAAATTCTACAGACTCTATTTTGCAAATATTTTGCTCATGGCTGATAAAAACTTCACTTGTTGGTGGGAGACAGTGGGATGACATGGAATGAGCACAGGAATAACAGTCTAGGTTCCAGTCCCCATTCTCCCATCATCTCAGAGGCTTTTCTAGAAGGGTGGTGATGCTGTTCACCAGGGCAGAAAGTATAGGAGGAGGAGTGAGAGGGATTCGTGCAATCCCACATCCACAACAGAGCTGCCCAAATTTCCATCTCATTTCTACTTGAGATCGAGCTGTGCTTCTTTGACCATCTCAGCACTGAGTACTTTGTCAGTCCCTTTAAAAATGGTAGTAACAAGACTCTCACTCTTATATTATGCTCAGCCAAGTGGTAACCAGGGGAAAGCTACCTGGACCCCAAAGTGTTACCACTCTCAATAATTACACACATGAGGACGATTACCCAGGGGCAAATGCTCATTCCTGGGTGGCTGTGGTGGGTTTCAGTATCAGCTTATTCAGAGGCCTCCGATCGCTTAGGTTTTGTTGAAGACTCTGATGTTCAATGCAAAACAGTCCATTGTTTTGCATCTTCCTAGTAATGAGGACAGGCTTTAGAGTCTAAATTCCTTTTTTCCCAGGAAGTGCAACCATGCTTAGGAAATCTGTGTAGGCTCATACGTTTTTGTTAAGAAAAAAATGTCACCCATCTTCATTTACCATGAAGCATCCAAATCCCCAGTGAAAATGGTAAAGTTGTGAGAGAGAATTCCCAAATTCACCATTGGGGCCACCTTCAAAGTCGAGCAAAAATATCCTTTTACATTTGTTTTCAGCCTCAGAAATTCCTCAAATTTGGCAAATGTGATCCTGATGAGAAGGGATAGTAGACTTTTACAGAAGTGGCACATTCCACTGCAACGCGGTTCCCCAGGTTTTCTCATCCAGCCGTCTTCCTGCATGCTCTGGCCTAAGCAAATCCTACATCGTTCTGTAGAGTCAACAATGACCGTAACACTGTAAAAGGTCAAGGTGGATTGACAGACGAGGAAAGAAACGTCAAAGTCATCAACAGGACACAGAGATAATATGATTATATAAGCATATAATGAGGGGCATATGCAAAGACTAAGAATGTAACTTCTCAGAAAAGATTGCACAAATCTCTTATTTTTTCTGTCCAGAGTATTGAGTAAGATGGTGACCAGGGTTGTACCTTGTGTGTGTGGGTACATGTGTGTTTTGTTGTTCTTTTTTCTATTCTTGCTTCATGACCCTGTTACATTTTTAAAGGGTGCTCAGTAAACCATGTACCAGCACGGCAGGAGAATATAGTCGGAAACACATTTACAGACAGAAGCCAGGAGTTTGAGCGCTGATGGCCACTTGTTACCTCAGTGACTCTGAGCAAATCATTCAGCTATCCCTGCACAACAAGGGTAATGGTATCAAACCCCCATGTGGTTGTTGTGAGTATCAAATGAGATTATGTATGAGAACATGCTTTGTAAAATGGAAAGCCTTGAACAAAGTCTACTTGCTACTACGGGTCAACTTGTAATGGACAACGATTTTATACACTTCACTCCCATCGGCTTTCTCGGTCCCTCCTTTGGGATCACTAACTTCCAGTAGCCACAGCAAGGTGTGCCCAAGCATGGAAATCATCTCATCATCACCTACCATAGAAACAGTAGAAAAGCACTTAGGCACTCAAGAACACATTTGTAGTAACATTTCTGGGCTTCAAATCAAGTTGAAAACTCATGTCAAAAGGCCTATGCTCGATCAAACTGTTTTTTTTCTCACTCTTCTCAGTACCTAAAAAGGATCATATAGTCCTAATTAGGCCTAGAGAGGCCCACAAAAGAAACGTGTTTCTAAGAGGTTTGGATTTATGAACTGAAAACTGTAGGCTACTGTGTCCTTTAATATATTCAGAGAGACAATTAAGATAACTTTAGTTGTGGTTTTGGAAAACCGTCCGGGCAGCATTCAACTGAACATATAGCCTTTCTCTGTCAAAAAACAAAATGAAATGACATTTTTGGAATCAGCTCGCTCTGTTAAAAGCAACCAACCATCTGAAAACACTCAATGAATTGGAATAAAGTTGTACAAAGTTTTGTGATCCTCAGGAGAGGAACAAAAGTTTGGAAGAACGTTTAGCTGCCAAACTTCAGGAACAGACAATTCACAAAGAAGGAAGTTAAATGGCCTACAATGTGTGAAAAAATGTTCACCTTCACTGATATGTCAAAGATATGTAAGCTAAAACAATAATAAAATGCCATTGACAGAGATAAAAGTAAATTCCAATACTCAGTGTCAGCCAGGTTCTATAAATGTGGGCACTCCTGTGCCCTGTGGGTGGGAATGTAGATTAGTATAGTCTTTCGGATAGCAATTTGGCAAGATCTAAAGTAAAACTTTAAAGTCATAACTGTGCTTCAAGAAATTTGTTCTAAGAAATTTAGTATAGATTTAGAAAAATTATGAATGAAGATGTCCACTGCAACCTTATTCATAATAAGGAAAATTGGAAAAACCTAAATGTTCAATAACAGAGGAATAATTGAATACATTGGGCTATAATCATCTGTTATGAACTGCATGCTTGTGTGCCTCCCCCCACCCAATTCATACGTTGAAATTCTAACCCTCAATAGAATGGTATCAAGAGATGGGACCTTTGGGAGGTAATTAGGTCATGAGGATGGAGCCCCCAAGATGCAATTAGTGCCCTTATAAGTAGAGGAAGAGAGTTAGCTTTCTCTCTCCCCAGCATGTGAGGCTACAAAAAGAAGACAGCAGTATGTAAACCATGAAGAAGGTCTTTACCGGAACCCAGCCATGCTGGTATCCCGATCTTGGACTTCCAGCCTCCAGAACTGTGATAAATAAATATTTGTTGTTTAAGCCACCTAATCTATGGTATAGTTATAGCAACCAAAATGGACTAAGACACTATCATATAAAATGTTACTTGGTCTTTAAATTTTATTATTTTGAAGTTTAGTTAATGACGTGGGGAATATTGTTCTATAATGTTCATTATAATAAAGGTGGATGCAAAACTGCACACGATATATAATGCCTATCTGGGAAATCTATGTGTAGAAAAAGAGTGAAAGAGGAAATAATAAAATGTTAACAATAGTTGCCACTGTTAGATAAGGATATGCAAGGCTTCTACTTTCTCTTTTACATATTTTTGTATTTTCCAAATTATATATAATTAACACATATATATTATTATTTTAACAATCAATAAAAATGTAATATTAAACAGAGTAAATATTTGGTGTCCTCTCGAAACTTCCAGCTAAGGTAGCTTGAACTGAAGATGGAGGCTCCACCTGCCCAGCAAGAAGGGTCAGCCTGACCTCTGCTCGTTTTCCTGAGAAGGATTCCAGCTGGAGCAGGAGATGCATCATCAGAGTGAAGGCACAGGACTGTGAGTTCTGTCAACCATCAAAATCCTATCAAGTAAGTACAAGAATTAAAAAAGAAAAGGGTGAAAAAAATCCCCTTATAATATTTCTGTTCTTTTTCAGTTTTTTCCTCTCCCCTTCAGTGTAAATGCTGTTAAGTTTTATCTTTACCTTCTGGCCAATTGAAAATCTGGAAACAAAGATAAAGACAGTTAGACATTTAGAACTTTTCTGATAAAGTTAATTAAAATGGCCTGGGAAAGGCATGACTGAGATCTTTCTTTTTATTTAGGTTTGAGATGAAGCCGTTTATTTCAAGGGTTTAGCTGCACACTTGTGAGTCTAGTTGTTTCTAGTTTTGCTGATAAAAAAGTGCTTTCTCTTTTAGATCACATAGAAAATAACTCAAATCTTGTTCAGTACATCTAAAAAATAGGCAAGAAATCACAATGCAGAATCAAGAAGGAAAGAGCTAGTTGACATCTGTGCTAGAGGTTTTCCATTTGTCCCTCCAGATCTACTTTGCATCCCTCAGCCTGCTCTCTGTCCAAGAAGACTGACCTGGCTGCACCTACAGCCTGTGCCTTCCGAATCTGGTCGGGTTTGGCCAATGGAAGGCACAGACAGGAGGAGGGGAAAGACCTTGAAGTGTTTCCTCCCCTGGCTCATCTGCCTGCTGGGCCAGGGCTTGTGAGCAGCTGCATCTTGCAGGCAGCCTCTTCCTATAGCTACAGCTCTCCCTGGGTTCCAATGGCTGATTCCTTACGTAGCTACTTCCTGTGGGTGCGAGTCCCTAGGTGCTTTACCATCCCTTGTTGGTTTTCCTTAAACCCGCCCAAGCCCTTGTAAACAGTGCCTTCATCAAACTCTCTTTAATCTCCCTTTTGCATTTGCCATCTCTTTCCTGTCAGGACCCTGAGCTTGAAAACATCTTTACGGGACAGTGCAGCTTCATTCCGTGTCATGACTCTCCATGAGAATATTCTCACAGCGTATTTGACAGAGCCCACTTTTCATAATTATTATGGTTAATACAAGAGTTTTCAAACATCTCATGGTGTGACAATGGTCAAGCTTAGCCCTCAGGATCTATAATAATGGATCTTAGCAACTGGGCTTCACAAAACACTGGGTGTCAAAACAGAGGTATGCTGGAGTAATTTATTAATAATAATGAAGAACTGAGTTTTGTGCATTAAAAAATCAGCTAATAAGAGCAGATTTGTTGTTTTTGTAATTATGCCATTTTTACTCACAGAAATTCCATGCTTTCTTGAGACATAGGGAAAGAAGTTCCTAGGGAGAATTGCTAGGGAGTTCTGGCTAATGCACCTGAAATTGACTGTAATCTGCACGTATCCTTATCTACATGCCAGTCCATAGGAATGACCCTGGGAATATGTCCCACATGTGATATCACCTATCTATCTTACATGTAGTGCTGGAAAAAAGGTGGGGAACTATTGTTGGGTCACATGGCAATTCATTAAGGGAAGTCCTTTGACTCAGTAGCTCTACTATTTGTCATCCAATTTTTCTCATCAGTCTGTGTAGCATAAAATTACTAATATTCTAATTACCATACCACTAATAAGTACCTTAGATACATTATCTTATTTAATCCTCATAACAATTCACATTTTACCAATTAAGAGTTGGTCATTAGGCTGAAGGGGAGACAGGCTTTGGAGCACATTGCGTACCTATACCAAGGAGTTCCATCTTGGGTCTCTTGGTATATATCTGAGCTGGGTAATACTCACTGGACTACTTCCTGCTAAGGCTGTGGCTAATAGATCTCAAACGGTGCATAGAAAAAAAGTTCAAATCTCTTTCTCTGGTCAATTTCATTCAATTACATTGTTAGATCTTGAGGATATCAAGATGAATGAAATACAGTTTTGCCCTCCAGGAATCTGAAGCCTAGCTGGTAGACAGAGAGATAAACAAATAATGAGAGAACTATAATAAAACATGATTAAAATGATAATAGAAGCATGCTTAAAATTTAGTGGGGAAACAGATGAGGGAGCAATTACATCTTTGAGAGGCAGTGGAGTGTCATGAAAAATTAAGTACCAAAGGTAACAGTTAAGCTTGACCTTGAAGGGTGTTTAGGAGTTCAACAGTGAACCTAGTGGAGAAGAGGTGTTACAGGAAAAGAGCTCAGCAGGGGTCTTCTCATTCTTGCCAAAGGCTTAGAGTCTCCAATTGCTTTAGGTTTCCAATTGCTTTTTCAACATTGCATCTCCTATGGCCTGTCTAGATTTCTCACTCGATCCCCTTTGGGTCTAAAGAATTAAAGTAAAAGAGGTGCATTGGGAGAAAGGAGAGCTGGTTGGCCTGGAGTAAAATCCAACCATTGGTCTTAGTCTCAGCAGGACCATATACCAGTTACCTGAGAAAACCAGCTAGATTTCCCTGTGTTGCTGGTCTGGGTACCCTGCCTGGGCCCTGGGACTGAGAACGTGGGTCCTTGGGCAACCACAGGAAATAAGTCAAGTGAGAGCCACAGAATAAAGTATGAAACAGTTTTATAAACAATTAAGCAAAACTTAGATAAGGGAAAGGACCAGGCTACAGAGAGCCTGGGCTGTCCCGGAAAGCAGAGAGAGCAGCCTTGAGGTGGGTCGAGGGGGCGTTCTTTAAGGGGTTCTGGATGGGGAAGTGGTCGCAGCAGCTGGGGACTGGACCTTGGGATGCATGATCATTTGGCTGATTCATTCTGTAGCTGCATGTTCAGTTTGTGGTCCCTCTGATGAGTGGTTTGCAGCAGGCATGGATGGATTGCTGACTTGCTCCATGTCACAGGATGTGTGGCCGACTTCAGGTGGATGTGGCTTCCTGTATGTGCAGACTTGTTTGACCTAGGGCCCCACCTAGCCAACCGAGATGCCTGTCTCACCTGAATCTGACATCTGACATACATGTACAGTCTGAGATGTGGACCAAAATTCATGGGGCCTGCCTTCAACCTGGTTTTACAGATAGCTTTGGAGACAACTATCTATCAGAGATTCTTGTGGCCACATGGTGTTTGGATCATGAAAGTATTAGGGAAATATTAAGAAAGGAGAATTTATTGAAGGGATTTATCAACTCAATACTATTACTCATGAGTATACTGTATCATATCAGACCAAGAAGAGGAAGGAGGATTTAGAAGATTGTCCAAGATGTCACAAAGATTGATAGAGTTTACTTGACGGAGAAAAGCAGACCAGTTAAATCCAATTTCAGATTTTTAAATATGTGAGAGTCCTGCAACTTCTTATCTTTGCCCTGAGACAGATGTGAATTCTTTCTGCTAAGACCTGAAGACCTTATTCACCACTGTCTTATGTCATCTTGTCTTAACCCTCGGCCTACTATTGTTTCTTGTTCTCCCAATGTGGTCAATAGAGATACCCTCAAGTCACCCCAAAGAGACTAGTGGACCAGGCAAAGGGAGAACAAAGTGGGGTGGAAAAGAATATGTTACTATTTTTTTAGAACCCAAGATCAAGTTCCTGGATCAGCTTGGCTTCAAAAAACAATGGGATGTAGCAACAAAAAAAGATACAACATTTAGTAGTAAACATAAAAATAAGTGTGCAGATTTTGTACAGGAAAACGATTTTAAAACACTCTTAAAAGACATAAAACTAGACTTGAACAAATGGAAAGAAATCCCTGTTCTTGGATAGGATGACTCAGTATCATAAGTATCATAGAGATATCAGTTCTTCCTACATTAATGTGATCCCAACAAGAATACTAATAAACCTCTTTCTGGAACTAGGCAAGTTGATACGAAAGTTCATACACAGAAACAAAAGAAAACATGCAAGAATAGTTGGGAAAATACTCGGGGAAAAGAGCTACCTACCAGATACTATAATGTAGTATAAAGTCTCTATAATTAAAACAGTGTGATACTAGCACATGGATAGACAGTTAAACCAATGGAATAGGATAGAAAGTCGAGGAATAGACCCAAATATATGTGGAAACTTAGTACGTGGAATCTCCAATTACTGGGACAAAAATAGACTTTTTAATAAATATTTTGAGGACCACTGGAAAGCCATATACAAGAATAAACTCCAATAGGATGGATCAAGAATGAAACCCACCTGTGTTAGGAGAAAATATGGGTGACTTTCTCTATGACGTAGGTGGGAGGAGATGCTTTCTAAATACAACTCAAAATCCAGATGCAACAAAAGACTAGTAGTCTGAACTACCTAAAAATAAAATAAAATATATTTGCAAGGAAAATTAAAAATGATCATGACAAAGTCTAAGACAACTGGGAGAAATATTTGAACTGAGAAAACATGTGAAACATATATCAAAGTTAAAGGGCCAATTCTCCTAACACATGAAGAGTAACCGGATGTGGGAGGTGAGACTGCTTCTCCAGCTTTTTCTGAGCTTGTCATTCAGTCTTCACACTGGGTTTTGTACATAGGCCACGGTAATTAGCTCACTGTTGGGTTGATCTGATTTAACATTTCATGGCCACTTTTGTTGTTATTTTTTGCTAACTTGTACTTTCACTCCCTGGGACCTGTTTGATTTATAAGTGTTTTCCCAGATCACATTCTGCGCTCAGCTCTGCACCTGGTGTTTTCCCTGGGCCAGCAGCGATGACTGGTTTGCTGGGCTCTCATTTTGCTGAAGGTTTCTAGTGAGATCCGCCCCTGTGTGGGCGGTAGGAGACTCAGGGAAGGGGGTTGGGTTGAGGGGATCCTTTAGCAGAGTTAATACACTCCAAAATACGCTTAGTTTACAGACTTGGGGATTTCCAGGTGTTATTAGACACAGAGGACCCTTTATGGTGTCCCAATGGATAAGTTTTCAAAGGAGGGGGGTAAAATAAATAGGTTTTATGTTATAGATATTTAAACCAAATCTTCATTTTCATCTTTGTTACTTGAGGAATCATACTTCAATGCACACAGACTAAATTTCATTGTCATCGAATTCATTAAAGTGTCATAGATGGACAGCAGGAAGATAATGATGTTCTGGAATGAGAGAATGTTCTGGAAAATGAAAGGAAACGTGCCAAAACTGCCCCACCCCTACCCCCCTCCTGATGCTGGGGAGCAGCTTTAACCAGAGATTCATGTTCACATCAGGACAGACTAATGCATTTCCTGGAAATGTATTCTTGTAGGTCTTTGGTCTGGATTTTGAGCTTGGTTGACCCCCAACTGACCTGCTAATACTACTACAACAGCATTTTGCATTAGTCGAGGGATTTCAGCTTTTTGAAAGCTTTTCCACATCATCGATCTCATTTGATCAGTGGCCCTGTGAAACAGGCAGGGGCAGATACTGTCCCCATTTTGCAGGTGAGATGACAGGGGCTGAGAGAGGTTAACAGATGTGGAGAGACAGCCCAGTGGAAGACTCTGGATTAGGAATCAAGGCACCTGGGATAGCTTCCAACCTGGCCATTCACCGTATATGGTGTCTTGAGCAAGTCAGTTATATAAAGGTTTCTGAGCCTCTTCTCCAGCTTTGATTAAATGAAAGGTTGCACAAGATGGTCCTTGAGGGCCCTCCTAGGGTTACTGTTCCAGGATTTTATCACTTGCCAGACTTTACCAGGAATTAGTCAGTGTATGCAAGACAGCATACTAGGCTCCTGAGCCGCAAAATTCTCCCCCTTCTTCTACCCCACACAGTGCAGAACTAAGGACTCATTTGGGATGGGGGTAGAGGTTTTCCTTTTGTAGACTACAGATGGAAGGAATAAGCTTTTCTGCCTGATTACAGGAAATTTTTTAAAGTTTATTTTCTTGTAATTTGTCAATCCCTCTAATGTATTTTTTCATTAATATTTTCCAGGTTTATTGAAGTATAATTTGCATACCATAAAATTCACCCATAGTAAGCATATAATTCAATACTTTTTAGTAAATTTATGGAGTTTTGCAACCATCACCACAATCCAGGTTTAGAACTTCTCCTTCAAGGAACCTCCTTTCAGAAACCTTAGAAAGTTCTTCTATGCCCTTTTCCATCCATCTGCACTCCCTTCTTCAGCCCCAGGTAACCACTGATCTGCCTCCTGTCTCTATAAATTTGCCTTTTCTGGACATTTTATGTAAATAGAATCATACAATATATAGTCTTTTCCATCTGGCAGGTTTAACCTAGGATACTGTTTTCAAGGTTCATCTATGTTGTTGTGTGTATGAGCACTTCATTCCTTTTTATGGTCAAATACTATTCCATTGTCTGGATATACCACATTTTGTTTATCTGTTCATCAGTTGATTGACAGTTAGGTTGTTTCCACATTTAGCTATTATGAGTAATGCTGCTATGAACATTCATGCCTAAGTCTCTGAGTAGACATATATTTTTTATTTCTCTTGGGTAAATTTCTGGGAATAGAAATGCAAGGTTGTTTTTCTAAGTTTTTATGCAGTATTTGAATCTCTACTTTTAACTTTCAAATTTGGATAAAAGATTCATAGAAAATGTGTGGCAGAGTCAATGTACAACCTGTTTTAATAAGCTTTCTTCTTGCCAGGTAGCTTTTATAAAAGTGTAATCTGTCTTGAAGTAATGTAATCATGCAGAGTGCTGGTTGTTATGGACTGAACTGTATCCTCCCAAAATTCATGTGTTGAAGCCCTAACCCCCAATACCTCAGAATGTGACTGTACTTGGAGATAAGGCCTTTAGAGAGGTAATTAAGGTTAAATGAGGCCATATGGGTGGACCCTGATCCAATAGGACTGGTGTATTTATAAGAAGATGAAGAGACACCAGGGGTGCCTATGCACAGAGGAAAGGCCACCTGAGGACATAGCAAGAAGGTGGCCATCTGCAAGACAAAGAGAGAGGCCACAGGAGAAACCAGACCTGCCCACAGCTTGATCTTGGACTTCCAGCCTCCAGAACTGTGGAGAAAATGAACATCTGCTGTTTAAGCCTCCTAGTTTGTGGTATTTTATTATGGCAACCCTAGGAAACTAATACATGGTCCTATATATATATTTTTTCAAGATTTTATTTCCTTTTTCTCCCCAACGCTACCCAGTACATAGTTGTATATTCTTAGTTGTGGATCCTTCTAGTTGTGGCATGTGGGATGCCATCTCAGCATGGCTTGATGAGTGGGGCCATGTCCGTGCCCAGGATCCGAATGGGCGAAACCCTGGGCTGCTGAAGCAGAGCATGCTAACCTAACCACTCAGCCACAGGGCCGGCCCCACACATGGTCCTATATTTTAAGAAATTTTGGGGCTGGCCCTATGGCATAGTGGTTAAGTTCAGTGCGCTCTGCTTTGGTGGCCCAGGTTTGTGGGTTTGGATACTGGGCGTGGACCTACACACTGCTCATCGAGCCATGCTGTGGTGGTGACCCATGTACAAACTGGAGGAAGATTGGCACAGGTGTTAGCTCAGGGGAAGCTTCCTCAGCAAAAAGAAAAAAGAAATTTGCTGTTAAATGCTGTTGGCAGAGTGTTTCTATCATGTTAATCCCCTTCACACATCATATATTCTAGCGAAACACTCTTGTCCTTCATGCACCCCTTTCGCAGCCAGCCTTTATTCTGTTCTTTCATGTGGTGGGCTCCTCTGGGCATCACTCTAGTTCATGGTCACATCTCCAGTTACTCCCCATGGCAGCCCCAAGGCCACCTCCTCCATGAACACCTCCTCCCATTTGGAAGCAGTTCTCCTCAGAACTCCCCCAACCTTTTCTTTCTGCATTTTGATGGCAGGACTCTATCTACCCTGCATACCAACTATTGGGTACATCTTATACTTCATGCTAGACTAAGAGCTCCTTGTGGACACGAGAAGTTGTGTTTGTCTTTATTGTCCTTATAACCTAACCTCTGGCCCAATGTCTGACATGAAGTCATTAATTGTTTTAATTAATTAAAACCAGCAACTCCAGCTACCAAAATATTTATAAAGTTTCAGAGCTTTGTGAAGACTTGTAAAATACTGGTTAGTGAAGTATGAGTAGACAAAGAATGGCTACAAATGTGGGAATAGCTAAGTGCATACATCAGAAAGTCACTGTTAGTGACTTACAGCCAAGTCACTGACCTGCTCTAAACCTCAACTTCCTTATCCACCAGAGAAAGGGTTGATCCAGCAAAGGTCTGTTCTATGGCAAGTGTTTTATAACTCTATGGCTTTTCCCAGATCTTTGAAGTGCCTCCCTGGTTATCTGGCTGGCTGAAGAAGTTCAAGGTCTAAATTATACTACAACTCAATTAAAATGAGCTTAACATGAATTTTGGGTTTCTATTTTCCATGTAGAGCTTTTCCAAGTATATAGAATTTAGAAGTGCTAGTCATTGCCTTCTGGGGCCCAGACAGACCCTTAAGAGGGAAAGAAGGTATAGGAACCTATATCACCCTCCTTTTGACAATGAACAATTTTAAAGGAGTGCACACACACATACACACACACACAACCAGCTTGGAACTATAGGGCATCATTTTCAGATCAGACTCCACCAAGAGAATGGTTTGTGTGGGAATTACACCATAAAATAAAATAAAACACAAAAATTCCCCAAGTGATAAGAAAAAAGAGCCTGTGTGGTAAACAGCCCCAGAAGGGGCAAGTATTTCTGTACAAGTGGCCTCTGACTTTCTTGGCCCAAGTTTTCACTTCTCCTTTGGGTTTCTTTAACTTTTTCCTTCACTCTCCCTACCACACTTGGTCTCCAAGGATTTGTAGATCTTTATTTCTTTAGGCTGAGCACAGACAAAAATTCTTTTCTTTTCCTTCTTTCACTTAGCAAGTTTTTGAAACAAAACAGAACAAAAAAAAAACATAAGAAAAAGCAAGAGAGAAAAGGGAGGATGGAGGAAGGAAGTACCTCTCAGCTGGCCATTCAGGGTATGGGGTTCTGATCTCCAGGTGATTAAATTTCTACTCCAGGTTGTTAGGCACTGCTGGCAGGCCCATAGACCCATGATCCTTTCTTGCTAATCCCTTCCTCTTCTGGTCTATAACACCATCTCCCTGCTCCAGAATGAGTCCACCGAATTACCCTGAACCTTCACTGGCAAAGGAAGACCAGTTATGTGGCCTTTAGGAAGTTCCCTAATCCTCAGGGGTCTCCTACCAAATTATCTTTTTAGCTTCCATTTATAGTTCTTATTTCATTTGCTGAGCATCCATCATTGATGCAGCTAAAGCCCAATCGCTTCTAGACTGTTTCTCAACTCCACACACAGTTCAGATGTTCTAGTTTGCAAGTAGTGGGAAAGAACAGATTTCTAGCCATGCTGGTTAAGGAAGACTTGACTTCCTTTCTCCCTTACCCTATCTCTGATGGGAAGGGTCTCCTTGGTAGAGTAAGGAATCTGAGACTTTGTTAGTAAAATAATATATTGAAGTTAAATTAAGTAGATGGTCAATATTAAGAGGAAAAAAGTTTGTCTTGCTTAGAAGAAAATGCTAGTGGTTTTCCAAGTGTGGTCCCCAAACCAGCAGCTCTAGCATCACCTGAGAGCTTGTTAGAAATGCAAATTCTCAGGGCTGGCCCTGTTGCCTAGTGGTTAAGTTCAGCACACTCTTCTTTGGAGGCCCAGGCCAGGTTCCCAGGCTTGGACCTATACCACTTGTCAGTGACCATGCTGTGGCAGCAACCTACATACAAAATAGAGAAAGATGGTCACAGATGTTAGCTCAGGATGAGTCTTCCTCGGCAAAAAATTAAAAAAATGAAATGCAAATTCTCAGAATCCTCCTCAGGCCTTCTAAATCAGAAACTCTGGGGATATGACAGTCTGTATTTTAATAGGCCCTCCAGATGATTCTGACATATGCTCTGAGCAACTGGGGTACACAAATTTCCATTCTGCATTCTCCTCTTTTTTCATGATAACAGAACACTCAAGGCAGCAATGTGCCCAGCTAAAAGGTAACATTTCTTATCCTCCTTGCAGATAGAATTGGCCAGTGTGGTACAAGCAGAAGTCATTGAGTGAGGCTTCTGGGAAATCTCATTACAGAGGCTGCCTCCACTGGCTGGAGTACCCTTGTTGTCTTTGCCCCCTTCCTTCTACTTTCTGCCTAGAACTAGAAGTCCAGCAGCCATCCTGGACCATGAGGTAACCTTGAAGACGGAAGTGACAAACTAAGGATAGTGGAGCACAGAGATTGAAGGAGTGTTGGCCCCTGATAACGAGGTGCTGCCATACCAGCAGTGGACCCTCTTCCTTCAACTTCTTTAGAAGAGAGAGAGAGATCTCTGTCTTGGTTAAGTCACGTAGGTTTTCTGTTGTATGCAGTTGAATCCAATCCTAATACATTTTGTATGATTTTGAGTTATTTCTTTTTCACTACTCTGAAAAATGTTAAGAGCTAAAAGCCTTCTCCAGCAACATATGGTAAAGATGGCATATGATTCTCCAGGATGAGAAGTGGACATTGGAAGAAAGAGGAAGAAGAGAAAAAGTGGAAAGGATGGTGGAGGAATAAAGGAAGATGGGGAGAGACCAGAGAGAAGGTCATTCTCAGATGCCCACCCAAGATGGGCTCTTCAGGGACTCACAAGTTGACTTCATAAATAAAAGACATATTTCTCCCTATCCTCTGGACTTACATATATCAGCTAGTAATAAGAATTTCCTTCCAGTAAGGGATTATACTTACAGATATAACTTAGGGGTCAGACGTTTTTATAATATCTGAATTTTCTTGTGCTCCTCTTTCACAGGCTCCTGTGCCAGAGATTGTGGTAGGAATGCAAAGATGAACATTGCAAAGTCTCTTCCTTTGAGAAACTCAAGATTAAAGAAAAAAAAAATACATGTGCTCAGTAAGAGGAATGTCATTGTCTTTTGCAGGCATTCAGAGACTCGGCCTCAAGAATGCTTAACATTATTTTTTGTCTTTTTTACCCTCCGCTAAAAGCAGTGCCCCTCTGCTAAGGTTGGCATGATACTTCCAGGGTTTCCCCAGCACAGGTTAAGGGTCATTTTATGCGGGTGGTTAACAAAAGTGGCTAGCTTTGAGCTCTCTATATTGGACACCTGATTCAATTTGAGATCCAAGTCAATTTCCTCCATTGAGGAAATAATCCAAGGATGCTTCACTCTGTCCTTCTGAGTGTTCCTTGGGGTGACTTCCTCTGCATCTGACCTTAGACATAGCCCACCCACCCGCTTGGCCAGGGCACCCTCCTTAGAGCTCTCGCTCAGTGGAATTTGGAATCAATGCAGCGAAGAGCTTCTCAGAGCAGCTTGGTGCACTGGGCCTCTCTGGAGAAGGTAGTCCTTCATTTGTTTGTTCCCTAAAGGGACGTTTGCTGACTGCCTATTATGGGCCAGGTGTTATCTCTGGAGTTAAGAATTCAATTGGCTAGACCCAGTCCCTTCCCTCAGAGCCCACAGCAGAGCCAGGAGACAGGCTGGAAGAAAACCAAAGACAAAAAGTGAAACCCAAGAACTGAAAGTAAACCAGACAGTTACAAATTGTGATGGGAGCCCTGAAGGAAACACAGGAGACTGACAAAGAAAAACCAGGCTCGGGGCCACGGACCTTTGCTGGCTGTCAGGAAGGCTTCTCGGAGGAGGCAAAATTTAAACTGAAGCCCAAAGATTGAGAAGGAGGCAGCCAAGCTGGGAACCAGCGGTGAGGTTTCCTGCTGGAAAGAACAGCACGCTCAAAGGCTAGGAGAGCATTGTTGAATCCTAGGAAGTGAAGCAAAGACAGTGTGGTGGGACACTGGGGAGGGCATGAGGCATTGGGCAGTGGCCTGGTTACCATTTACCTTGGAACCTAAAGGATGAAAGCCTGGGCGGTCCCAGGGCAGAGAGTTGCTGCCCAGGCAGTTAAATTGCCTCAGGGTGGGGTGTCAGAGTCGACTCCTCTTTCTCTAGCTCCTTGTACTTTTTCCTTTGCATTTTGTTTCAGATATTTATTAAAAATCATTAAAGGATCTGCAAGTACACGCACAGGGAGATTGAGGATGAAAAGAAAATTGAAGACGCAGAAGGAAGGCGGGAAAGAATAATCGGAAGTGGAGGGGCATATGACTTCTCTGTCTCAGAGAAATTGTAAAGCACAGCCATTTGAAGGTAGATGCAAAATTATTATTTTCTTAAAGCTCAGTTTGTAAAGTAAACAAAAAATTTTCAAATTAGAAAACTTAAATTAATCACCAGTATGAGCTCTTAATCTACTTCGACTTTTTTTCCCTCCCTCAAAATGTAGAATTACATTTCATGTTAACTTCCAGTGAAATTGCAGTAACAAAATTGTTTTCCAAGGAAGGGGAGACAGTGAGAGGGTCTTGTCACATAATGTCCCCTCAGTCAGAGTCCAGAGAAGATCATGTATGGGACAGTCTGATTGTTCATATGGGCATAAGGTTAGAGAGGAGTTTTCAAATTAATTACAACAGTAAGAAAAGAGAAGCCATCAGGAAAAGGGTATCACATCACTCTGACCAGGGCAAGATGTCCATCATGTGATCTGTTGAGTGTGGAAACAAACAGCACAGGTCTCCATTGGAGATTGTGATGAGTGATCTCAGATTGCCAGGGGTGCACTGGGGGCCCAAGAAGAGGAGGGAAGGGTTTCACCAATGGTCAGGAGGAAAAGGGAGTAGGCCTTTCTTTTCCAGTCCAGTTCTCTCCAGCTACTCACCAACCAGATGTGTATATAGGAGGAAAATTACAAGCTGTCCTTTTCCACAACCAATGTCCAGTGTGGTTGCAGGTATTAGGTGGTTGGTCTCAGGAAGGAGCAGCATGACCCAGGTGACAGTCAGAGCTTTCCCAAGTCCTGTCTTTATCTGCCTCTTCACCAGCAACAAGCTGGAGTCTGGCTGGCCATCAGAGTCCAGGCACCTAACGCATTCCAAGACCACCTTGACTTCATTTCCAGATGCCCCAGAGTGAAGCCAATCCTCAAAAAACAGCCAACTTAGTCTGTATTGTCTTCCACTGTTCTAATTAAACTGTTCTAATTAAATATCTCACCACCTCAGAGCATGTGCTCTGGGAGTCAGATTTAATTTGATTTATTAAAATAATGTGCTGTTGAGTGAAATTTATATCTGTTTCGTTAAGTTTGTCTATACATGGTTCATGCAGAAGCCTGACCAGGAGAGGGCTTTTCCCTTCACTCTCTCCTCATAAGCACAGGCCACGGAGCTCCCTGCTCCAGCTGCTTCAGGGAAACCTGAACAGAAACCAAAGAGAGAAGTGAAGCAGCAGCAACAGCTGGGCCAGGGATGGAGGAGGAGAGCCAAAAAGACCTGAGGGACCGGGGAGGGAGGAGGAGAGGGAGGGAAATCAGAGAGGAGGGACAAGGGTAGACTCAAGGGGCAGAGCTGAGAACTCTTCCACTATTCTCTGGATTTTGTGTTTAGCCTGAGCACCCCATCGTAAGATTTTCCATCTGCTAATGGACAAGGGCTTCCCACCCTTACAGCCATTAGGGTGACACCGGGTCACATGACAACTCCTAGAGCCAGGAGGGTGGGGTCTACTGTCAGGTCAATCCATTGCTTCCTTCTATGTGTTGGCCTTCTTCTCTCTTCCTTAATTTGGCCCTTTTAACTCAGTGAGAGGAAAGTCACTCTTTCCATATCCATTTTATAATCCCAGGGAAGGATTCTGATTGACCTTCTGGTAATCCAGAAACAATAGCTCCCAAAGTCCATTAACCACAGTGAGGACAATGCCATGGGCAGTATGGGAGGTTGTGGGAAATACAGTGAGTGAAATAGTGCAGTACCAGATAATGGAGGCTGAGGAGTGTTAGCTGTTAGTGGTACAGAGCAGGGAGCAATGGAAAGTTCTAATCAGAGGAAGGCCATGATAAAAGGGTTCTAAGGAAGCTCATCTTGATAGAAGTATATAGGTTTTATTAGAGGGAGAAATAATCAGAGATCCATATGCAAAAAATGAATCTTGACCCATACTTCTCACTTTATATAAAAATTAACTTAAAATGGATTACTAAAAAAAGACCTAAATGTAAAACCTAAAACTATAATCATCTAGAAGAAAACATAGAAAAAAACCTTTGTGTTATGCAAGCATTTCTTAGCTAAGACACCAAAAACAAGATCCATAAAAGAAAAAATGGATAAATTGGATTTAGTCAAAATAAAACATTTCTGCTCTGCAAAAGATACTACTAGGAGGATGAAAAGACAAGCCACAGACTGTGAAAAAATACTTGCAAAACACATATCTGACAAAAGACGTGTATGCATAATACATACAATGCTCTCAAAACTCAATAATAAAAAAATAAGCAACTCAATAAAAAAATAGGTAAAAGATTTGAACAGATATTTCACCGGAGATATGTAAGAATAGAAAATAAGCATATACAAAAAGAGGCTCATCATCAATAGTTACTAGGGAAATGCAAATTAAAACCCAAGTGGGAAACTACCTCACATCTACTAGAATGGCTAAAGAAATTTTAAAAAATTAAACAATCAAATAAAACTGACAGTGCAAGTACTAGTGAAGATATGGAACAACTGGAGCCCTCATACATTTCTGGTGGGAATGTAAAATGGTACAGCCACAGTTTGGCAGTCTCTGTTTCGTAAGGAGAGAGATGTGAGGTATTAAGACCTATTCTACAACCTCAAGAATAATGGCGGAGGAAGTGATAAATATAGGAGTTACACTGAAGCAAAAATTTATGAGACTTACTGGCTAGTGGTTTGTTATTGATGATGAAGGAAAGGAATATTGGTTAAATTAAATGATTGTTCAGCAAACATTTACTCCCTTCCTTCTTCTCCGCTTGATGCATGGAAAGGGGGCATAGACTTTCTTGTCCCATTGACTCTGGGTTTGGGCTTGTGACTGGTTCCAAATCAAGGTTTTAAGAGGTTTGGCAATGTACAGATTCAATACAATCTCTATCAAAATTCCAACGGCAATTTTTACAGAAATAGAAAAGCAATCCTAAAATTTTTATGGGACCACAAAAGACCTTGAATAGCCAAAGCAATCCGGAGAAAGAAGAACAAAGCTGGAGGCATTACATTTCCTGATTTCAAACTATACTCAAAGCTATAGTAATTAAAACAGTGTGGTACTGGCATAAAAATAGACACATAGACCAATGGAACAGAATTGAGAGCCCAGAAATAAACCCTTGCAAATATGGGCAACTAATATTTGACAGGGGAGCCAAGAATACTAAATAGGGGAAAGGACAGGCTCTTCAATTAATGGTTTTGGGAAATTTGGATGACCACATGCAGAAGAATGAAATTGGATCCTTGTCTTACACCACACACAAAAGTTAACTCAAAGTGGTTTAAAGACTTAAATGTAAAACCTGAAACCATAAAACTCCTGGAAGAAAACAGGAAAAATGTTCCTTTAAATAGGTATTGGCAATCATTTTTTGGATATGACACAAAAAGCTCAAGCAATAAAAGCAAAAGTTAATAACTAGGGCTATATCAAACTAAAAAAGCTTCTGCACAGCAAAAGAAACCATCAACAAAATGAAAAGGCAACCCACAGAATGGAGAAAATACTTGCAAATCATTTATCTGATAAGGGGTTAATATCTCAATATATAAAGAATTCATCCAACTCAATAGAAAAAAATGAAACAATCTGATTTGAAAAATGGGCAGAGGGGGCTGGCCCGGTGGTGCAGCGGTTAAATTCACATGTTCTGCTTCAGTGACCTGGGGTTCGCCTGTTTGGATCCCGGGTGCAGACATGGCACTGCTTGGCAAGCCATACTGTGACAGGCATCCCACATCTAAAGTAGAGGAAGATAAACATGGATGTTAGCTCAGGGCCAGTCTTCCTCAGTAAGAAGAGGAGGATTGGCAGCAGATGTTAGCTCAGGGCTAATCTTCCTCAAAGAAAAAAAAATGGGCAGAGGAATTGAATAGACATTTTTTCAAAGAAGACATTCAAATGGCCAACAGGAACATGAAAAGATGCTCAACGTTGCTAAGTATCAGGGAAATGCAAATTAAAACCACAATGAGATATCACCTAACACATGTTAGAATGCCTATTGTCAAAAAGACAAGAGATAACAAATGTTGGTGAGGATATGGAGAAAAGGGAACCCTTTTGCACTGTTGGTTGGAATGTAAATTGGTTCAGTCACTATGGAAAACTGTATGGAGCTTCCTCAAAATATTAAAAATAGAACTACCATATGGGATCCAGCAATCCAACTTCTGGGTATATATCCAAACGAAATGAAAGTATCGAAGAGATATCTACACTTCCATGTTCATTGCAGCATTAGTCACAATAGCCAAGATAAGCAAACAACCTAGTGTGCATCACTGGATGAATGGATAAGGAAAAATGTGATGTATACACAATAGAATATTATTTAGCCATGAGAAAGAAGAAAATCCTGCCATTTGCAACAACATGGGTGGATCTTGAGGGCATTATGCTAAGTGAAATAAGTCAGACAGAGAAAGACAAATACTGTATGATATCATTTACATACGGAACCTAAAAAAGCCAAACTTGTAGAAACAGAGAGTAGTGTGGGGGTTCCCAGAGACTAGGGAGTGGGGGAAATGGGGACATGCTCGTGAAAGGGTAGAAACTTCAGTTATAAGATGAATAAGTTTTGGGGATCTAATGTGGTGATTATAGTTAACAATACTGCATTATATAATTCAAAGTTGCTAAGAGAGTAGTCTTAAATGTTCTCACCACAAAAAAGAAATGGTAATTATATGAGGTGATGGACGTGTTAGCTAACACTATTGTGGTGATCATTTCACAATCTATAAATGTATCAAATCAACATGTTGTACACCTTAAACTTACATGATGTCATTTGTCAATTATGTCTCAATAAAACTGGAAAAAAGAAGAGGTCTGGCAAGTTCCTACCCACACTCCTGAAACTTCCATCCTTTGCCATAAGAAGAGCACGCCCCAAGTAACCATTATTCCGTTACTCTGGCCCAAGAATGAAGATCTACGGAGCCGACCCAAACTCTACCTGAAATCCAGCCTAATCCAGCCAATCCCAGGTGAGATCATCTGAGCTGCAACTCCTTGGTAGACCTATAATTATGAAATAAATACTTGTAAGCTGCTGACATTTGGGGATATTGGTTACATAGATTATTACAGAAGAAATCTGACTAATACATAAAAGAATAGGACCAAGAATTACAGCTTGGATGAATGAGGGGCTGATTACAAATAGAGAAAAAGGGAGTTGGAAAAGAGAGGAACAAAGTAGACTTGGGGAACAAGAAGAGGAGCATGTTTTTGTTTTGTTGTGTTTTGCTTTGATTTACAAATAATTTGACATAGTCCTTACCTTACAGTTCTACTGAGCTGTCAGCTCTTGGAGAGCAGAAATGGTATTTTGATCATCACTGTATCTTCAGGGCCTCGCACGGTATTTGCCACATCATAGACACGCAATAAATATTGGTTAAATAAATGAATAAGTGAAATGTGGGGTGATAACAGGATAGCCAAGAAGAAGTTCTCTATACAGAAATGTGAATCAGAACTCAGGTGACAGAACTGAACTTAGAGATAACAAAATCAATTAGTATGAAAGTGATGATAAAGCTGTAAGTTATGCATTCCTGAGGGAGGAGTGCAGGGACGGAATAACAAAGTGCTCCGGACAGGCCCTTTGGGTGATCTAGTATCAGAGGATGGGAGGACTAAGAGGGGGCTGTGGAGGAGACAGAGAAAGACCGATGGAAGAGGGAGGAGGAGAGCTCGCGCCTCGTAGGGTCAGGCCAACCAAGGGAGGACAGGCTTTCAAGGAGTGAAGGGTCAATAGTATTAGTTGCAGTCCAGAGGTCAAAAAGTACAAGACTGGGGGGAAAAACCTAGAATTTCTCTCAAAATGAAGTCATTGGTGAACTTAGAGAGAGGTGATTTCTATGATGTGTAAAATTTTGAATTAAGATCAAACAGAAACTATAACGAGAGAGTTGAAACAATATAGAAATTAGTAAAGGTAGAGACAGCTCTCTTGATTTAAGACAGCAAACAGAACTGAAGAGCAAACTTTGGCTTCTAGTGTCATTGTCAAGAAAATGTCATATGAAACTGGATGCACAATAATCATTTTAGAAATAGAAACAGACACCATCACCTCCCTCAAATGCTCTAGAGGTATTTTATCTTTTTTCATTCTTTTCCCTTTGGAAACAAAGAAAGCAGCTACAGAGAATTCTAGCAGAGAAAACATCTATTTCCATCTAAGCCAAGTATTTGGAAAGCAGAGGCCATCTAGACTAGGTTAACAATGCACTAATTCACAAGAGCAACAGCCTTCATAAATAATAACTGGATTTCAAGAAGAGCCTCTGACATGAACTAGAACTTAGATGGCAAGTCGAGAGTGAAGTGTAAAACTAGTTAGTAAAAATGAACGTAGGGTTCCATGTTAAATGGGGATTATTTACTGGGCCAAATGTGGTAATTAACCAAAGAGTGATTATGGAGCCTGAGGGATTCATTTGTTTGATAGAGAGTAAGAAGCCTCTTTCACTGAGCTTTGTGATGCTAAAGAAGTGATAAGAATGCCCTGTGTTTGCAGCAAATTGATACCCAACTGTCAGTGAGCAGCTAACTTCAGATATACAACCAGAAGACTCTGAGAAAGGACTCTGTTGAAACAACAGTAAGAAATTCTACAGCTTAATAAATACCGTAGGGAGAAAGGAGTTAGAAATAGTGATAGTTTAAAGTTCAATTATAATGAAATTATTAGTAACTTAATAGTAATAGAGAAGGAAACAAAACAGTAACTCCTTAAAAAGGATTGACCAAAATATCCCAGAAGAGCAATATAACATGCCCATTTGTTTTTCGGTTTCTTATCATTATAAATGATGAACTATCAAAGCAACAGCAAGCCCATTAATCAAGACTGTAAACAATTAAAATCTTTTTCCAGATCCGGGAAAGCATCAGAATGATCAAAACAGTGCCAAAAAAAGGGAACATAAATTTCAGCCAGCTCTTTGGATCTGGGAAGTGTTTAGGCTACCCAGCCAAAAAGTCAGAGAGCAAAAAGTCTAAACTAAGCTGATAACAACTGATCATTAATTAGAACTGAAGCCAACTATCTCAGTCTAGAGAAATGTCTTGGCTACTCAGCTAAGAGCCAGAGAGCCAAAGGTCCAAGTTGGGTTCATGATAATTAATCACAGGCAAAGCCACTGCCCAGAAAAGCCCCTATTAATGAAGGGGCGCCTTTGAGAAGAAGCAGCCCCAAGAGTAGCTGGCAGGGACGCTCCTGGGGAAAGTGAAGAGAAGATGGGGACCTGTCCGCTCTGCTTAGAAGTTCCAACTAAGGCTGAAGCCCTGGAATTAATAATCACGTTTAACAAATTCTAGCATTAAAAGACGAACCGAGCATCTGATAATGCGTCTTTACTGAAAGGATTTTTTTAAAAGGAGATTCTGGTCTTTGTATACCATTGAAATAGGGGGCAGAAGGTACAGGTAGTAGAGCAAGGGGAGCAGTAACGGAGACTGTTTAAATAAAAGATGTCCAGAGGGAAATTAAATGATAGCACCAAGTGGAAATATGTAAAAACGACAGGATGTGACTGTGGGAGAGAGAGTTTGGAGAGGATTTATGAATTGGAGGTCATTTATAAGTTCATGCATACTGATGTTTAAATTCATTTCTGCATCTATAAGAAAAAAAGTGGTTTTTTTTCCTATCTATTCAGAGAAGGTACCAGTGTCTTTTTTATGCGCACATCTATTTTCCTTACAATAATACTGTATTTCATGGATTCTGGGCTACACGTTATTTTCACATTTTAATATCTCTGAAGTCAGAATGTGTCTTACAATTAATGACATGTCACGATTTAGTTGCAAGTGTTTTAACTTTCCCATTGGTACCAGAACAATGACATTTCTTACAATTGATGCCTTTTAGATATGATGTGGTTCACGAATAGCTCTTATTTGTTCAATAGTTACTGTATGTTTCACTAGGTGGTCAGGCTGTGCCATAGGATAGAATATAACATCAGCGGGGCCAAGGTCAAAAGGCAGGTAAATGCCATCAAGGGAAGAGACCAGTGCATGATTTGAGGTCACTGAGGACAGACAACACACACACCAGGCTCAAGTGATAACAGCATTTACTCACAGCAAGAGGGGAGAGAGAGTGCAGAAGACCCAGCCCCTTGCAATGTGTGGTTCCCGTGGCTATCAGATCCACTTTGCAGCGGGTGGGCCAGGTGGCTGCACCTACCCCACTTCGTGCTGCAGAGAAGGACCCCAACCCTTGCCCCCTGGGGTCTGAAATACAGAAAGTGTGCCTGAGGGCCATTGATGTATGTATTACTAAAGAGTTCCAAGAAAGGTTTGCATGTGTCTGATACAGAAGGAATAGGGGCATCATGTCTGTGAGCTGAGATCTGTGGAGGCCATGTGATCTGTGAGCTTGCCAGCACGTCCTATACCGAGCACAAGGTTCTTCTTGGGAACATAAGGGAAGAGTCAGGCAGCGCTTGGATCCTTCCTTCACACTATATATCTATATTGTGCTAAGGGCTCATGAAAGCCTCATAACAGTGCAGTACAGCTGGCACTATAGTATCCTCCCCATTTCCAGATGAGGAAATTGAGACTCCAACAGGGTGACTAACTTGCCAAATGTCACACTGCTAATAAAATGTGGAGGCCAGGACCTGAACCACAGGTCCATGTGGCTTCAGAGCCCATGCCCTTAATCTTTACATCACCCTGACTCTCCCAAGAAGACAGTCTTTGGACAAGAAATCGTATTGGTGATTTACACGGGCCAGGTAGGAGAGAAGGTGATGGAAGAGAATGGGAAAAAATCAATTTTAAGCAAGAGGAGTAAGTACAGGTAAGGAAGACCCCACCCTCAAGCTTTGATATCATCTATAATTGTGGGTTTTCATTCCATGACAGTGGCTTTGCGAATGGCGGGACTGGTGGCTCTGAGCACACTCTGCTTCTATGTCCCTGTATACAGGCCTCAGGAACCTGAATGAGTAAGATACTCAGTCCCTGGGATTCAGATGGTGTCTGTAAAACCTGTACCACTTTTCTACCACCAAGAGATGCAAGTTTTATTCTGGAATGGATTTAAATTCTCAATGTCTTAATTTTCCAAAGAAGGAATCAGGCAAACACTCTATTCAAAACTGAACTCTGAACTCTGTGTGTATATGTGTGTGGTGTGTGTGTGTGAGTGTGTGTATGTTCGGAGATTCATACCATTTTAAAAGCTGTAAAACGTAATTGCTTGGGTAAGCTTTGAACATGTGTGACATTTCACAAATACCACTCTGCTGTATCTAGGTCATGTTTACATATTTTAGGACACAGTAGGGTAATTTCCATTGGAAAAAAATGTGTATTTCTTCCCAAATTCTATGTAAATGGTAATTTTGAATGCATAAGTACATTTTTGGTTAAAGAGAACATCACTGTCACTTAATATATTACTGGAAATATACGCAGATGTTTATGTTTGTGTTTTATGTAAATTTCCTTTCAGTGGAGAAGAAATGTATACATAAGATTTAAACTTGCTGTGTTTTATGTATTTAGTTTGTATAGTTTGTTTATATTTCACAGAAAGCAAATATAGGAAAGCAATAGAAACTAGCATATTGCATCAAGTTTTCTGATAGTGTTAAATTAAATGCCTTGAATTTAATTTAAATTTAAAATGCCTTTACAAATGCTGAGAAATTATGAGACAATTCAGGAAGAGTGTATCTCCCACTGTACTCCATGTACACCAGTTTCAGTAGTTTAATGGCTTTTCACTGTTGCCTGAATTCAATCATTCCCACCTTTATTTCTTTGCTCACGATGTCTCTTCAGAATGTTCTTCCTGTGGCCTTGTCAAATCATACCTGTGTTAGTTTCCTGTGGCTGCTGTAACAAATTACTATAAACTTGGTGGCTTAAAATAACAAAAATTTATGCTCTTGCAGTTCCAGAGACCAGAAATTTGAACTCAGTTTCACTAGGCTGAATCGAGATGTCCGCAGGGCTGTGCTCCCTCCGGAGGCTGTAAGGGAGAATCCGTTCCTTGCTTTTTCCAGCTTCTGGTGGCTGCCGGCCATTCTTCACTTGTGGCCACATCACTCCAAGCTGCCTCCATGGTCACATTTCTTCTCTTCTTCTGTATTTAATCTCCCTCTGCCTGTATCTTGTAAAGACACTTGTGAATGGACTTGGGCCCACCCAGATAATCCAGGATAATCTCCCCATGTTAAGATCCTTAACCGAATGATATCTGCAAAGACCCTTTTTGCTTTACAAATAATATTTACAAGTTCCCGGGATTAGGACCTGAGATCTTTGGGTGGCCATTACTCAACCTACTACACTACCCATTCTTCTAATCCATCTCAAATCCCACCTTTTCCTTGAAGTAGGAAAATGGAAGAAGCTCTGAACTGGGAACTAGAAGAGCTAGACTCTACTTTTGACTTAGAAGTAACTTGCTTTGTTACCTGGGGCGCCTCACTTCTCTGGACCTCTGTGTCCTTGATTGTAAAATAGACGGGTTAGATGCAATTTTTTCAATAGGGCTGCCTTGGCATTTTGGGTGGGATCACTCTTTTCTGTGAAGGATTTAATACACTTAGCATACCTGACCCTAAATGCCAGTAGGGAGCCCAGTCAGTATTCCATCCCCACCCACATTTCCCAGTGTCCTGGGTGGGGTGGGGAACAATATTGCTCCAGTTGAGAGCCATTGAAATAAGACATCTCTAAGATCTCATTAAAAAAGAGTACCACATTTATTGACGATATTTCTCCCAACTAAGAAATAATGCATATCATGTCAATTAAAAAAAAATTGAAAAATAGTTGAACAAGAAAGAAAATCACCCAAGATAATTGCTGTATTTTGACATTATCCATCCAGTCTTTTTTCATCCATTTCTACACATTTTAAACTCAGATTGGATCTTGCCATACATTCTGTTTCCTAAGCTGTTCGTTACTCTAAACAAACTATGAACATTCTTCCATGTCATGAAATATTCTTCTGAGATGATTTTTAATGAAACTTAGTATTTCATATGTGTCATTGATATAACACTATGGCTCACATCACTCTCATCCTATGAATACATACTTTTTTCTCCTGTTTTCCACGCCATCATTTTGGCAGCAGATTATGTTGTGCTTTTTATTTTCCTTTTTTTAAAAAAATGAATGTATGAAATCCTTGAGGGCAAGTACTGCAAAAAATGCTAATTTGAATGAAAATCAACTAAATGTTGGAAGCAAATGATAGATTCCTATTTAAATGGGTAGGCATTCCTATCTAAATGGATGCCCTTCCTCCACTCTGTTCTATCCTGGAGGTGGAGATATCAGCAATAATAGTAATTAACACTTATGTAACATCTTTAGGTGTGAGGCACATTCTAAGTGTTTGACATCTATTAATTCATTTTACCCTCACAATAAGCATATTAAGTAGGCACTCAGATCAAAACTGAGACCAAATAAGTTGTCCAAGGCCACACAGCTAATAAGTGGCAGAGCTGGGATATCAGCTCAGGTAGTGTGGCTCCTGATGTCTGTCCTCTTAATCATTGTACCATTTAGTCTTAAAAGGGCAAGAAAAAGGAGAAATAGGGAAGCCCTGGTGGCTGGGAACCTTGTCTCTATCTCTCAGGGCTCTAAGAGGAGAGTCAGTCTGCGTCCTATGGGTGATAGATTAAGCATTTGGTGCACTTTTCACTGGAAACTCTGTAGATGCTTCTTTATTTATCGAGTTGAGTTAGGATTAACAAAAAGAGTTCCGTTATTTCTACTCTAGAGCACTATCTTCTTCTGGGTGAAGAGGATAAATTTAGATTTTTCTAGTTAGGTAAAGTCCTGTTTGGAGACCTGAGTTATTTCTCAATTATTTCTGATTTTTTCCCTCCAATATTTTAGCACCCTTTAAAGATTAGCACCTCAGTCTGTTGTGCAGCTGGCCAGCCCTTAATCTAGGTCTTTCTAGAAGCTGAGGATGGTGTTCCCTTGGCTGCCTCTGGCACCTATTGAGGAGTGGGCATTCTCACTTCTCTCTCTCATCGGCTGTTGACTGATGTTAAGAGTGACATTCTCCAAACTAGGAAAATGGGTGGTCAGGCCAAATATTATTTAAATGCTGATGAAATGCTTCAAAAGAGGAATCACATTTTTAAAATGTTATTCACATTATTATTACATGTGTTGTTTAAATGTTATTTATGAATAATTATTCCTTCAGTGATGGCATGGTTTTCTCTCTGGAGAGACCACATCAAATAATGAACAAAAGATGCTAGCATCTCTTTTTGGTTCTTTCTTAGGATTTCCATCTCTCTGCTTACATTGTCCATCTGTTCTTGCATGCAGTCTACTTTATCCATTAGAGCCCATAGCATATTAATCATAGTTGTTTTAAATTCCCAGTCATAATTCCAATGTCCCTGCTATGTCTGGTTCTGATGCTTGCTCTGTCTCTTCAGTTGTGTTTGTTGCCTTTTGGTATGCCTTGTAGTTTTTTCTTTATAGCTGGATATGATGTATTGGGTAAAAAGAACTGCTATAACTAGGCTTTTAGTACAGGCACACCTCGGAGATGTTGCCGGTTTGTTTCAAGACCAATGCAATAAAGCGAGTATCACAGTAAAGTGAATTATAGGAATTTTTTGGTTTCCCAGGACATATAAAGTTATGTTTACACTATTTTGTGCTCTATTAAGTGTGCAATAGCATTATGTCTTAAAAACAATGTACATATCTTAATTAAAAATACTTTATTGCTAAAAAATGCTAACCATCATCTGAGCCCTCAGGGAGTCATAATCTTTTTGCTGGTGGAGGGTCTTGTATTGATGTGGATGGCTGCTAACTGATCAGGGTGGTGGTTGCTGAAGGTTGAGGTGGCAGTGGCAATTTCTTAAAATAAGACGACAGTGAAGTTTCCTGCATCAGTTGACTCTTCCTTTCATGAACAATTTCTCTGTAGCATGCGATGCTGTTTCACAGCTTTTACCCACAGTAGAACTTCTTTCAAAGTTGGAGTCAGTCCTCTCAAACCCTGACACTACTTTATCAACTAAGCTTACGCAATATTCGAAATTCTTTGTTGTCATTTCAACAATTTTCACAGCATCTTCACCAGGATCAGATTCCATCTCAATAAACCGCTTTCTTTGCTCATCCATAAAAAGCAACTCCTCATCTGTTCAAGTTTTATCGTGAGATGGCAGCAATTCAGTCACACCCTCAGGCTTCTCTTCTAAATCTAGTTCTCTTGCTGTTTCCACCACATCTGCAGTTACTTCCTCCACTGAAGTCGTGAACCCCTCAAAGTCATCCATGAGGGTTGGAAGCAACTTCTTCCAAACTCCTGTTAATGTTGATATATTGACCTTTTCTCATGAATCACAAATGTTCTTAATGGCATCTAGAATGGTGAATCCTTCCCAGAAGGTTTTCACTTTACTTTGCCCAGATCCATCAGAGGAATCACTATTATGACAGCCATCGCCTTACAAAGTGTATTTCTTAATAAGACTTGAAAGTCGAAATTACTCCTTGATCCCTGGGCTGCAGAATGGATGTTGTGTTAGCAGGCATGAAAACAACGTTAATCTCATTGTACATCTGCATCGGAGCTCTTGGGTGACCAGGTGCAGTGTCAATGAGCAGTAATACTTTGAAAGGAATCTTTCTTCTGAGGAGTGGGTCTCAACAGTGGGCTCAACATATTTGCATTATCTGTGAAGCGCAGTAAAGTGAACAGTGATAAAGCGAGGTATACCTGTAATGTGGTGGCGAGGTGTGGGGGCAGCGGAAGTGTTCTATAGTCATATGTTTAGTGAGCCTGTGCTCCTGAACTGTGTACTTCAAGAGTGTTTCTAGTTCTTTTATCCCCCTGTGGGTGGGACAGGATGGCTAGAGTGGGCTGGGGTTGTGTATTTCCCTTCTCCTACTAGAAGGCTAGAGCTGGCTGGAGTTGGGTATTTCCCTTCCCCAGCTCAGTTAGGCTCTGATAATACCCCAGCAGGTTAGTCTCTGGTTAACTAGATTCCCCTGAGGGTAGGCCTTGTTAAGAAGGACAGAGTGTTCTGGCCTATTTCAAAATGGTTCCTTTTCTCCTCCACCTGCCAGAAGACCGAGCGGATTTTTCTCTGATATTTATTGTGGGAATCTGGTCAAGCTCCTGGAGGTGAATCTCACAATATCGTGGGGGTCCCTCTATGACTGGGTACCCTGGAGATTTTCACTCTCAGACCTGTCTTCACTGAGCCTCCAGCAAGCTGCCAATTGCAGTTCCTGTTTTCCTCTCCCAGCATGGTTCCTAGGATGGTTTCCACCCACGAGTCTACGCTTGATTAGGCACGACTACCTGTATTCCCCTGTCTGTCTTCTCCAATCTTGAGAGCCACGTTTGGCTCTGTGTCCTCCCCTCTCTATGGATCCACAAAAAGCTGTTGATTTTTCAGTCTGTCCCACTCTTTACCTGTTGTTACAACAGAGTGGTGACTTCTAAGCTTCTTAATGTGGAACTGGAAACTGGAAGTCTCCAGAGGAAAGAAACATTTCAAGTTCTGCCCTCATGGAGCTTATTCCCTAGAGGGAAAGCCAGACAATAGCCAAACAAACATAGGCTAGACTCTCAGGTAGTGGTGGCTATTAGGAGGAGAAATAAAGCGCAGTAAGAGGACTGAGTGGGTTGGGGTGGGGTAGGAGGAGCGGGGCTGTTTGAATAGGATGGTTGGGTGACGTCATCAGAGCCTGGAATGAAGGAGCAAACCACACATACATCTGAGGAAGAGGCACAGGCTATGGGACCCTCATGAACTTGATGTGATGAAGAAAGCCAGTGTGACTAGCAAGGGGTGGGCTAGGAGCAGAGCGATGAGAGAGGAGACTGGAGATGAAGACAGGAGCCAGATCACTCAGGCCCGGAACGTGTTGTTAAAAGCAGGACAGGAAGACCGTGATGGATTTTGAGTCAAGAGGAGATATGATTTGATTTTCATTTCACACATTTGTTGCAGTGCCCTGTGGAGGACAGACAGTAGGAGGAGCAGGGTAGGAGAAGCTAGGAGACTGTTAGGAGCCACGGCAGCAGTGCCAGAGAGATGATCGTGGCTCGACTGGGGGGCAATGGAAGGGGTGAGAACTGGTCAGATTCTGAACATAATTTTAAAAGTAGATAGGACGGATTGGTTGTGGAGGTGTGAGAGAAAGAGAGAGATCCAAACTTTGCGTTTTTCACCCCTCAGGAACAGGTGTAAGCGGGGAGGGATGCCAAAACAAAATCAAATATTAAATTTGGTTTGCCTGTTAGATATCTAAGTAAAATGTTGAATAAGCATTTGGATGTATCAGTCAGGTCTGAGTTTCATGCTGCAGATCTAATTTGTGGCATAGAGATATGATTTAAACCCATGAAATAAACGTAATCATCTAGAGCTGTGCTTTCCAATATGAGCTGCTAGTAACCATATGTGGCTACTGAGCACTTGAAATGTAGCTAGCAGGACGAAGAAACTGAATTTTATTTAATGTTAATTAATTTAAATTTAAATGTAAAAACTGTCACTTGATTCAAGTATTGGAAATCTTTTAAGTATGTTTGAAAAAACTTAGGTATGGTTTTCAACTGTAAATGTTATAAAATCAGGCATTTCCTATGAAATGGAGACCAGGCATTTCCTATGAAAATGTAACTTCTGAATTAAGATGTACCAGAAGTGTAAAATATCTACCATATTTCAAAGACTTGGTACAAAAAATGTAAAATAACTTATTAATAGTTTTAATATTGATTACATGTTGGAATGATAATACTCTGGATATGTTGACATAATAAATATGTCATGAAAATTAATTTTACCTGTTTCTATTGCTTTTAAAAATGTGGCTACTAGAAGATGGAAAATTACATATGTGGCTTGCGTTATGTTTCTATTGGCTAGCGCTTAGATGGACTGAAGAGAGTGTAGTAAAGAAGTGTCTGAGGATTGAACTGAACCCTTGGGGTACTCTACGAATTAGAGGTTTTGGAGAGAGGGATAGTTGTGTGAAGAAACCTCAAAAGAGGCAGCCTCAGAGGGAGACCAACTAGGAGAGTGAGGCATTCTAGAAACAAGTGAAAAAATGTGTTAGGAAAGAGGGAGCAAGCAACTGTGTTGAGGATGCTGAGAGGTAAGATACAATGTAGACTGAGAATTGGCCATTGGATTTAGCAACATGGAGATTGTTGGTGAACTTGATGGTTTCAGTGTTTGTGTGTGTGTGTGTGTGTGTGTGTGTAGCGGGGCACAAAAGGTTGATTGGAGTAGATTATAAAAAAAAATCAATTCAAGAAATTTTGCCTTGCAGAGAAGCAGAATAACGGAGCCATTGGGGAATGGGGAGTTCAAGGAAGAATTTTTGTCATTCAATGCCAAATATATTTTTATCAGAGCTACTAGCTTTTTACTTGTATTAAGTTTTTGACCTAAATAAGTCATCTTGCAAATATCTATTAGCTAGCAGGATGATTCTAATTTTATTTAACTAGAGTTGAGGAATGCTAAGAATTTCAAATGAGTACCTGTGTTTTTTTTGGTCCACTAAATAAGTGTGGACAAAGAGGTCTCAGATTACTAAATCCCTTTTTAAGGTTACTAACATGACTAATGACTAACACAATGGGCTGTATACAGGTCCCTAAAATATAAAACTGTGACATCATCTGTGTTGCAGAAGTGTGTAGAATTCTAGAACTTTGAAATAGAAGACAAGTGCCAAACTTGTGTTAAATTTTGATTTGTCACCATGGTTTATCTTAATTTCCATAACACTTAGTGTAGGTTTTGGCACATAGTAAGTGCTTAGTGTAATTGAATGAATGAGTGAAGATGCTCTCAACATGCTGAAATACTAAAGGAACTAGCAATACCCAAGAATTCACCAACAGATGGCACCATGCTGTTTCCTATATGAATTTATATGGAGACAATGTTAATATGGCCTTCAATTCTGAATTTGAAGTGCCGGTTAGGGGGAAAATGAAATCCCTGGGAATATATTTTGCTCCTTCAAATTTTATAATTGAATTATTAAAGCATATTCATATGTATTTATATATTACAAATGTCTATGTTTCTACTCTAAGTTAGACCCTTTCCTTAGGTCAGACCTTGAAAGAAAAGGAAATGATTGACTTATAGATAAGAGAGAGAGAAAATATCCACAGGTTATCATTTTTAAAGTGTTCGTAAACACTAAGAAGTCAAGTTGCTAGTTCATTCCCCCTAAGAGATTAATATCCTTCAATGGCAGTAAAACCAAGGATGTTTTGCATACATTTGGCGCACTGGCAGGATGCTGTGGAGAGCAGATGTTGCATTTTGCACTTCTAGAGTGTTCAGACTGAAAGTGACAGGGACTAAACACACATGACACTTTAAAACAAAACAAAACAAGAAAACTCCCAGCCCCATATGGTCTGCATGCCCAAAGTGTAAAATAATCATTTGAGTGCCATATGTAAACAGTGCTCCCATTACTACCCCCAATTACTTTGATTTTCTGTAGAATTGGTTGTAATTTTCATAATTTCCTATGCCCGTTATTTCACCTGCAGGTCTGAGACGTGAATGGATGTGTTCTAAGATAGCAGTGATGTGAAAAGCCAAGCCTGGCAGCTCCCGTGAGTGTGGAGTCCTGGTCACACGTAAGACAGACGGACAACAGCAGCAGCACAAACAACCTTGTAGTATTAGTCATCTGCCTAAAATTTCAGAACAGTGGTTACTGCCACAGTTAATTTTTTGATCTCATCAAGAAATCTGTATTTCAGGTGTGGATACATCCCTGCAGATAAATGAAACTGGTCAAGGTAGGAAAGTGGGTGCTTTCAAATTGACTGGGTCCTGCTATAGTGGAGCAAGACAGCAGATGCCTGCAGTGCTCAGCACCCACTAACTCTCTCCCTTGGTGAGCCTAGTGTCTAAGGTTTCAGGAGCCAAGCAGGGCTAGTCTGGGCCTCCCTGGAAGATCAGTGAGATTCACCCAGGCTCTGGTATATCTGATATGGCCAATACCTTGCCAGGAGTGTTATCACTGAGTTTCTTGAGAATAACACCACTATGAATTTAAAAACATATGCACATAAACTACTAAGTGTTTAAATGACATGTCAATTATTCTCTCTGTTTTCTTCTAGCTGAGCACACTCCTCAATTGTCTCTGTGGGTTTCTTCCATCTTCTTTAATTGATGCTCACCCCAGGGTTTGGTAACTCACTCATTGACTCAATTACCACCTGGAGGATGAAGATTCCAGACCTCTCCCAAGCTCCTGATTCTTCCTTCTGCCTTCTGAACCTCTCTTCTTGAATGTTCCATTAGTATTTCAAAAGCAATATGTGGGAGAAGAAAACACCTCATTATTCTCTTCCAAAACCTGCTGCCCTTCTGCATTCACCATTTGAGTGTTTGCACGTGTGTGCATGTGAAAGTTTTTCAGTATAATATTTGATACTTTCAAAAAAGAATATGACTTATGTAAGTTATGAAGCATAATTATAAAATATTCATGAAGACTTCACTTAACTTAGGAATTAGTACATGAAGCCATATTATTGCATCTGTATGGAAGTTCACTGTCTCAAGCTCTTGACTCATTCTCATAGTGTATCAATTTCCTATTGTTGCTATAACAAGTCACCACAAATTTAGGGCTTAAAATAACACAAGTGTATTATCTTACAGCTGTGGAGATCAGAAGTGTAAAATAGCTCAGCAGGGCTGCTTTCCTTCTAGGGGCTCTGGGGGAAATGTTGTTCCCTTGCCTTTTCCAGCTTTTAGAGGCTGCCTGTATTCCTTGGCTCATTGCTTCCTCCATCTTCAAAGCCAACAGGATAACTTCTTCAGATCTCTCCCTCTCTCTCTCACCTCTGCTTCCAGGGTCATATCTCCTTTCTGACTCTGACAGTCTTGCCTCCCTCTTACAAGACCCCTGTGATTACGGTGGACCCAGCCATATAGTCCAGGATCAACTTCCCATCTCAAACCCATGATTTAATTACACCTGCAAAGTCCTTTTTGCCATGTAAGGTACATTCACAGGTCGTGGGGATTAGGAGACGGATGTGTTTGGGGGGGCCATTATTCTATTTACTACACTATCTTTAATTGTGTGATTATTTCTTTAAGATAGCATTATCAAATATGTATGTATCCCTAAGATTTTAATGTTAAATTTTTTTTGGCTTTTAACCACAGAAAAATGGTAAAGTATAATACGTAGTCTTCAATTTTGCTACTTAATAGTATGATTTTGACTCACCCATGTTAAATGTAGTTCATTTATTTATATTACTGTATAATGCATCTTGTTAATATACCTAAAATTATTTATCCATTCTATAGTTGATGCAAATAGTGCTGCTATGAACATTGTTGTGTCCTTGGGAAAGAATGTACATGGATTTCTCTAGTGTTTATATCTAGGAGTGGAATTTCTAGGTTAAAGGGTACATTTTAGGGCTTGTTCAAAATAGTGGCAATTTATTTTTGAAGCTATTTTACTCTCCCACCAATAGTGTATAGATGTTACCATTTCTCCATATCTTTGCCATCTAAGCAATACAGTGAGTATGCAAAGGCATTTCGTTGTGGTTTTAATGTGAATTTTTCTAATTGCTTATAAGAGTGAGCATCTTTTCATAAGGTTTTGGCCAATCATTAACTCTTCTGGGAAGTGCTTCTTCATGTAATTTGCCCATTTTTTCATTTGCAGGACTTCTTTATATATTTTGTAGATTAATATTTCAAATTAAGTCTACCAGGCAGGGTCTTTCTTTTTTTTTTTTTTTTTACTTCTTTATAGTATCTGAGTATCAGATACGAAGTATCAGATTCTCAAATCAGACACACATGAATCAGAAGTCTCACCCAGTGTTAAGCTTTACTCATAATTCAAAGGATGCAGGTAATTTTGAGGCATAGGCAAAGCAGGGGGAGGTCAGGGATTAGTAATATCACTCTTCAGAGCCTTTCCTGCCACATTGGATGCACTCCAGATTAATACATGAAGTCTCTAAGCAATGTGTGAGATTCACATCACTTATACAGAGGGAGGTCATTTTGAAAATAAAATTTCTCCGTCTATGCACCATCAATCCCTAGATCTCAAGTTTGTTTACCGTGATCAGTTCTAGACAACCAGATCTATTCTGCTAAAAGCCTTCCACAGATAGGGACGTTTCCATTCACAAATTCCATCAATTCACTTGCCAAGATGTCTGTCATTAGTGTGTTTACAAAGAGATGAGACCATGTTCTTTCTTTCCTGGATTCCTTGCTCCTCATTCTCCTACTGGAGAGAATGAATTACAGGCCTGCTTAACCATTTATTTCCCAGTGTCTTCGATTAGAATGTATGGTGTGAGGTAAAAATCCAATGTATTTTTTTCTGTATAGATAACCAGCTGTGCCAGTAATTTGTTGAATTTCATGAAAAATTTTTCATAGATTGCAATCTATATGATACTCAGTTGTTGAAATATGAGTGATGTTTTAAAAATGTGAATCTTGGGGCTGGTCCCATGGAGTAGTTGTTAAGTTCAGTGCAATCTGCTTCAGCAGCCTGGATTTGTGCGTTCGGATACTGGGCATAGACCTACACTACTCATCAGCTATTCTGTGCTGGTGACCCACATATATAGTGGAAGAAAATTGGCACAGATCTTAGCTCAGGGCTAATCTTCCTCGAACAAAAAAAGAAGAGGAAGATTGGCAACAGATGTTAGCTCAGAGCTAATCTTCCTCTGCAAAAAAATTAATAAATAAATAAAAATGTGAATCTCATCATGCCGTTTCCCTAATAAACATCATTCACATTCTGGGTATAATTAAAACTCCTTAGCATGCTAAGGTACATAGGTCTCCATCTCTTTCTCTGACATCTCAGGTGCCTCATGCACCGCTTGCTCCAGTATTACCAACCTCATGGCCTTTTCACAGAGTGTTCTCTGCCCTCCTTCAGGGCAAAATGATTTCTGACTAGATATAAGTTATCAGATCCTTTTTCTTGGAAGTCTATTTATTCTTCCTTCTATGCAATAACTCTGCTCCAGAGGCCAATCACTTTTCAACCCGAAACATTTAGTGAGGGTTAAATATTACACAAATGTGAATGAAAGAAGAAATCTCCAAAGTCGATTTTAATATACTACGTAACCAATCTATTACTGAAAAAAATTGCTTTTAATTGCAGAAAGAAATATCCAAGGATGAAAGCTTAGTTCAGTTGTGATCCTTGAAATCTGAGCTTTTTAATTAAAAAAAATGAAGCTATGGAGTGACACTCCTCCAACACTAGCACGTTTAGACTGTCAGCCAGGCTAAGGGGTGCATAATGTTCAGTGTGAAGGGGCTGTTTGAGGAGCCTAAGTCCTTAGCTTACTACAAATCTGCCAAGTGACTTAAGAACCGTCTGGGGGCCTGGGCTCCCCAAGTAGAAGCTAATCAGTAGACTACATCTCAAACTATGTTGGGTGAATTGAATAAAAGCAAAAAGATAATCTATTTATCGAGAAAAATGAATCAATTCGAATTTCTGTATCATGTAAATAAAGCAACCAATTAATTAACGAACTATTTCCCCATTGTTCTCACTGTGTGGCAGTCTCATAGTGAGTGGACCACCCAGGGGATGGATTTAGACTCTGGAGTCAGTGAGAACATAGGTGCATTGGGCAAGTTACTTAAATTCTGTCTTCTCATAAGGTTGATGTGACCATTAAACAAGGTAACAAATGGCAAACACCTACCATAGTACCCGACACAAAGTAGGGGCTTAAACAGTATTCAGAAAGACCCTCCACACCAAATAATGTAATGTAAAATTAACTGTCATTTTGTGACCTTTATATTCAGAGGATTTTTTTTTTTTTACCTATAGCGATAACTTAACTGAATGCAAATAAGTTAATGTTTCATTTACAAAAAAGTGATCAAAAAGTTACCTTTAATGAATCAAAAACCCCAATGTTCACTAATTATCACCATTTTATATGAAGTTCTCCTAAACAGAGTGTTTCTTGTATGAATAACTTATTTTTCCTTCTTATAATGAAACCTCTGAGGTCTAGCTATACCATCAAGATGTTAGAATATTTTCATTCAATTAACTTAAATTATGTAATGTGAAAATGAATGATGGCCAGGAGGCTGATGGCCAGTGTAATTCTGGTGAGAAATTATATTTCACACGTTGGTTTATTTAGTTAGAATTTTCTTTGGGTAATAAAAATAGTGTTATATAGAAATTAGTTGTATCTAACCTCACACCTACTGCCATAAATGACTCTTGCAAATCCTAAACTATGAGTGACAGTGACAAATCTCCCAGAAGGCAATTTTATACTAAAACAGAGGTATCCCAGACCTGCTGGGAATGAGTTGTTCTGGATAGCTGAACGTTCCAGATAGCTGATTTAAAATAACAAAACAGTGAATGTTTCAACTATTTTGATTGGAACATTTTCTAATTGTATCATAAACTTAGTTTTTTCTTAAACAGATTGTACAAATTTATGACACAAGCTTTTCTTTCTTTTCTTTTGAGGAAGATTAGTCCTGAGCTAACATCTGCTGCCAATCCTCCTCTTTTTGCTGAGGAAGACTGGCCCTGAGCTAACACCCATGCCCATCTTCCTCTACTTTATATGTGGGACACTTACCACAGCATGGCTTGCCAAGGAGTGCCATGTCTGCACCCGGGATCTGAACCAGTGAACCCCGGGCCGCCGAAGTGGAACGAGGGCACTAAACCGCTATGCCACTGGGTTGGCCCCATATACAAGCTTTTCTTAATGACTCATGATGCATCCCTTTGAGGCCTGGATGTTAAGAAATCAGATTTAGATCTTGGTATTTGAATTATTTCCTCTATGTCACTCTTGAGTTCACTTTTCTTCTTATGGATTTGCCAAAAGCACAAGACAATTCCAGTGACTTGTCACAGCACATTGTTCTGGCAGGAATGCCACCCAGCTCAGCAAAGATGGAGGTCTCAGCAGACTGATCTTGCACCACCTTCTCCTCTTGCCATTTGAGCAGAGTCCTCCATGATGTGGCTTCTCTCAGTGAGTGTGCAACCAGGGAAGGAACTCAGGGGACTGGTGAGGAGGCATCAAGAGTTTCTGTGGGTCAGTTGACTGTATTTTGCAAATCTCGAAAGTTGTCCTCAAAATATCCAGGAAACATACTCATTGTTTGATGCAGATGTGTGATAGCATTTCTCTTGTAGGTGCCAACAAGGATGGAGAGGGTTGGAAAGTCAGTAAGTTAAAACTGGCCTTGGTTGCTGCCAGTGCTACATTAACTTGCATCTTAATGGGAGGAGAGAGGAAATAAAAATATCTAAATTTAAAAGGGGGATCTAGGGCAGAGGTTGGCGAACTATGGCTTGTGGGCCAAACCCAGACTGCTGCCTATTTTACATAGCCCACAGTTAAGAATGGTGTTCATGTTTCTAAATGGTTGAAAAAAAAAAAAAGGAAAATACGTTGTGACAAGTGAAAATTGCATGAAATTCAAATTCCAGTGTCCATAAATAAAGTTTTACTGGAACACAGCCACATCCCGTCACGTATGTTCCTCTATGGCTGTCTTTGTGTTATAACATCAGAGCTGAGTAGTTACGACAGAGACCATATGGCCCACAAAGCCTAAAATATTTGCTATCTAGCTTTTTCACAGAAAAAGTTTGCTGACCACTCATCTAGAAGAATAAATTTTCATTGGCTTCTGTCTAGAAATTTCTTTTTTGGACTGAGAAGTAGGGCTAATTCCATGCTTATAAAAGCCCACCCACTCTTATAAATAATGATGAGGAATTATCCCAAAATCTCACGGTGGAAATACCGAGAATATATGTATGTGTTTATGTGTAGAGACTCTAAGTATTTAAAATACCTAAATGTATTTCAAGATGACCACCACATGTGATGATAATTATGAACATAAATTATTCTTGTAAAAGGATAATATTTATTAAATGATGTCAATAATTTAAACAACATATTTCAATTTTTGTAACCTTCCCCCTGGCCAGCTAAGGGCACTCATTTACTCAGGGTGTTCAGAATTTGTTAAAACATGAAAGAAAGGAAAAGAAAAGGTCAATGCCCAAGTTTAGACAACCAATATGGAAAATTTTTTTAAGTCCATAGAGAAACAACGGTCTTGAGAATCTTGAGGATTTTCTAAATTCCTTAAGCTCTCCTTCACTTATAAAGTAAGTAAGTATAAAGTACTTATAAAGTAAGACACATATGCCTATGTGTCTTCAGGCTTATGATAAGTCACTGGTAGAAAGAACTCAGAAAATGATGTAAGGAAAGTCCCTGACCCATGGGAAAAATGGACAGCTAGCCCTCTCAGGCCCCAGTGGAGTGTGGGTAACAGAAGGGGACACATTTAAGAAGCAATTGGTGAGATAAGTGTGTTCTGGTTACTCCTTTCCAAGCCAAAGTCCCAGAGGGAGCAGGGAAATGGAAGGGTGTCAGAAAATTCAGAGTAAAGTCAAAAGCAGAGTGGGGTTTGCCCCTTTTCCATTTGGTACTCTTAGGGGAGACAGCCATGATAGGTGGCCTTGCTCCAATGTGAGGAAGCCAGTTAAAGTGGCAGAGAGGGGTGGACAGGCAGAGAGAAAGACTGAGTTAGCATTCTGGAACCTCTTCTGTCTCCTGTGTATTGTGGGGATCTAAAAGGTCCCTCATGCTATATAGGGCAACACAGAAGAGAGCTGATGGTGCTGGCTGGCGGGTTGCTACATTGAGGGTGATTTACCCCATAGCCAAGGACCAGGGATCAGCTGCTCATGACAAGCTAGACCTGAGGCAGAGGTAGAGGGAGGGTCAAGATATCCACAGCACCAGTGAGAGCCGAGGTGGGGCTGGGGAAAGCAGGGTCATGGGACCTTTCTAAGCCTAGAGTATAAACCACATGCTTGCCAACCCCAGACTTCTTCAGTGGACTGATTCTAGAAACCAGGTCAGACCAGCGCCCCTGTGACAGGTAACTGAGAATCTGGAGAGCAACATCTGCATTCCAGACTCTCTTTCCTGCCCTCACAGCTGAGGTAAGATGCTTCTCTCCCCAACCCCTTCCACCCAGGAGGAGGACCAGGAGGTAAAACAGCCCTGATAAAGAGAGGAACTTCAACTAACTGAATAAATTGACTTAGTCACTCAGTTAGGAATAGGAAGCAGCCTTTAATCTAGAAGAGCTGGATGCACCTTTAATTACCTACTTTAATTCCATGCATGGCTCCCACCCATCCTTCTTCCACATGCATATTCACCAAGGTCAGTACTAGGGCATCAGTTGTGGAAAACAGGCAGCTTCCTTTTCTTAGAACATAGGAATAGTAATGTGCTAAATATTTGGATTCTTCTGCTCTCTTCACTGTTATGATGCAGTTTTGTTCTAAGCAGTAACTATCAAATGTTTTGCTCATGCCCCTCAGTAGAAAAGACACTTTGTGGCACTATCCGGAACATATATACTTACACATACACCTGACATAAAATGTCTTGAAATCAAGCTTACCTTTACAAATGTGATGTATTCTCTATTTTGTGTTCTATTCTATCATCTTTCAAAAAATGCCATTCATGTCCCACTAAATTGATTTCATGATCCACCCAATGTATCATGACCTGCAGCTTGAAATATACTGTCCTAAAGGCCTAATGAGGTGAATGAAACATTTGTCCCTTCACAATATAGCACCAGATGCGCTTTCATATCGTTCTGTTTTGAGAGCTTTACTGCCCACCCCCCGGCCAAGGTCAAGCGGCAGTTATCTATTAAAGCTGTCTCCATAATATTTATTGAAGTAGTCAAGATGCTTTAAGTTATATGTGATCAAAACCCAACCCACAGTGGCATAAGCCAAAAGTGAGTGTATTTTCTCATTAACAGGGAAGACAAGGATAGTGCAAGCTTCAAGCACAGCTGGATCCAAGGACTGAAAAGTTTTATGTCTTTCCCTTTTGCTTCTTCTCTTGACTCTGCGAGTTGGCCTTTTTCTCAGTTAGGCCTACTCTACAAGGCAGGGATCATGTCTTCAACTGCCCCAAGCAAACATCTCCACAGTTCAAATCTAAAAGGATGGTTAGCTTTCCTCTCCTTCACTGTCCACATATCAAACCTCACGGGAAAAAACTCGGATTGGCCATGCTTGAATCATGTGCACACCCCTGGAACCAATCGCAAAGTCCAAGGAGATAAGGAATTCTGATTGCTTCACTAAGATCTCATGCCCAATCCTTGGCTAGGAGTGGAGCACCATGATTGACAGTCCCTCCAGGACCACATGGAATGGGGGAAAGTTGGGTATTACTATTAGATTAGGGGGAGGAATTCTTCTCAGGACAAGAGAAAAGTCAAGGGAGACAGAATGGATCAAAAGATAGGCCCTGTGTGAGGTGATAAATCACTCTCTTATCAATATACCAAATTTGGTACCAGACTCTGCGACTTTTTATGCCTTTTTAGGACACAAGGTAGGTGTGTGCGCGCGGTGAAGATTATTTCCTGAACTTCCCCTGTCTTCAAGAGAGCTGAGGCTGACAAATAGTTAAGTTCTAGATGGAACAGGCAGAATGGCACATAAATTAAAGAATTACCAAATCCTAGTTTTTTATATACTAAATTGAAATAGCTATGCAGACAGCTACAAATGTGGTCTCCACTTCAAGCTCAATTTAAGTGGAGAAGCCAAAAAAAGATACCAAGGACGAGTTTTCTTCTTGTCCTTGATTACGAAAACTACGTCAAAGAAGTAGAAAGTGGAGTGATTGTACAAAATGAATTGTTGGGTAAAATTAGATGGTGGAGCTGATAGAGCAGAAAGAATTCCAAAGCACAGTTCTGAGGACAGGATGCAGGGCACATGAGTGCTAGATATGAAACGCTGATATTTACGAAGATAACGCTGTTGACCCATTTGCTGTAGGCATGGATAACACTGAGTTATTTTCCCCGTGGTATATTTGATCCTGTCTATTTCAACCAAGTTCTCTGGCTGATGCCCTCAAATAACTCACAGCAGGTGTTTGTAAGCCAAGGTCAAGTGTGCCTTCTGTATTCCTGAGACAGAGGAAACTTAGCTGACCCATGGGGTGAAAATTAGGACCCTTGCCTCATTGGGGCCCCTTATGTTACCAACAGAGCTAACCAAATATGGCCTATTTGAAAAGGAGAAAAATTAAAAGATACCTTTGACAGCAATTATATAGTAGCTTTCAAAAGAATTCCGTATGATTTACAAACTTTGAGGGTGACAAAATTTTTCAAAACATTCTGTAAGGCTGGTAGAGGTGAGAGGGGGAGTAAGAAGACAGAAATAAGACAAGAACCCTCTGTTTCTTGCTCCTCTAAACACCTTCCCCCACCCAAAGAACACATGGCCACAGAGCAGCAACTTACCATTTTTCCAGGGTCAGTTCACTTTCAGAGCTGCTCTAAACCCTGCTGAAAACCAACTCCTTGGGGAGCCCCAGGAATTGGGGCTGGCCTCTCTTCAGTCTGCAAGCACGCAGAAGGAAATGCCCCTTGCTGAGAAAGGGGTGGCGTTGGGGGAGAATCCATCTACTGTCAAGGAAGTTTCAATTAAATACGGATGCCAATTAATTTAATTTATATTTCTGCATGAAAAATGGCATTTTATTATACATGCACTGGAAAGATGCCAGGAGCCCAGGTTAATAAATTACATCTCTACTGACATAATATGGAATCACAGACTAATCAGATACTTATTAAATGCCCACCTGTGCTTGGGGCTACACCTTGTAGAAGCCCAACTGAAATAAGGCCTGTCTAGCAGGGCCTGTCCCTACACTGTGATCATCTGAAACCCACCCTTATCCCCCTCTGCTCCTAGCTTTGGGGCATGTCTCAGGAGACCAACTCTAAAAATGAATAATCAATATTCAATTGCCAGCAGTTATGAATGGGTGTACTGAATGAATAAGGGAATGAATGATGGAGAACTGTAAATAATCCACTCGAATCAAGCAGGGCATAGGCCTATTCTAGTTAGCAGGAAACTTGCCATGATTATTTGACTATAGATTCAAACCAGCTGGTGGTGGGTAATACCTTCTGGTTCTGAAGCCCCTAGTCGGTGCCAGACTTGCTACATGTTTTATTTTGAATCCTTGCAACAATCCTTCAAGGTAGGAGTTAGTCCCTCCCACCTGCTCATTTTAGAGAAATGGAAGCTGAGGTTCAGTCAGCTGAAATGACCTTGCTCGAGGTCACGTGATCAGAAGGAGGCACACTCAAACCCAGAATTCTCTGACTTGAAACTAGAATATTCTTTCTACTGTGCTGGCTGATTTTCTCTGGAATATACCTCTATTCTTTTGGACAAATGTCAGCACTGTCTCCATGGGGGATCGGCTGGTGACTGCCCCGTTCTAGCAGTGCCGATGCACTGGACCGTTCTTGATGAGCTACATTTACAATTAAATCACCAGGGGTTGACTTTACAAAAATTCCCTGTCCCAGAAATTCACTCTACTCTCCACTGGTACGGCACCCAGATACTCACTTGCTGCAGCAAGTAGTGAGATGGATGTTACTCAGCTGTCACAAGTTCTCAACCGGTCATTTATTGTTTACAGTTAGTTATTTACTCAACATTTACTGAGCACTCACTATGTATGTACCTGGTGTCCTGCTAGGTCCCAGGATACAATAACGAAAAAGGAGGTCAAAGGAATGGGGAAGACAGATGCCCTGTCACCAGATTACAATGAGATGCGGTAAATGCTATGGAACTGCTAAGGGAAAACACTCATTTTGTCATTTATTCAATCATTCACTTATTCTCTCTCTGACTGTTTACTGAGTCCCATTGATGTGCTTGGTAACAGGCCCACTCTAACATGTGCGAGCCAGGGCAAGAATAGACATGGAGGCTACAAGCCTGGGTCTGCCTGGCCCTCTCCTTCCCAGCCCTAACTCCATCTTGCGCTGTGCAGAGGCCTCTCATGTATGTGTTTGAACACCCTAACTTGCATTTACAAATTTTTACCCATCTCTTCCTAGAGCAATTTACAGCCAGGAGGAGCCTTCTGCATACCCTAGAAGAAGGCTTGGGTCTGTTTGAGTGGGACTGCTGGGATCCCAGGCCCAGACTGATGGAAAGGGAAGAAATGGGCTTTAGGGGAAAACGTCCCTCGGCTCTGTTCATTCCTTCCCTGCATATGGGGACAAGGACAGAGGAGGCCCAGAGGGGTGCAGAGGATGGTCCTCAGACCAGCAGGCTTGGCATCACCTGGGAGCTTGTTGAAAACGCAGAATCTCAGGCCCCTCCGCAGACCCTGGGAATCAAATCTGCATTTTAACAAGGCTCCCAGGTGATTCGTATGCACGTTACGGTTTCAGAAACACTGCTCTAAGGGCCCGAGGTCTAATCCCCTCTTTATAAATGAAGAGTCGAGGCTGGCTAACGCGCAGGACGGGGGAGGGGCCGGGCTTGGGCTGGGCTGCCCGGCTCTATGAATATCCTTCTGGCACCTTGCTCTTCTCTAGTGGTGGATATGTGCCAAGGCAAATCTGAGAAAAAATACCTCTCAAATAACTCAGAGTGACACGGTCCTGGAGTAAGAGATGTATAGTGAGTGATCCAAGGAAGAGAATTCCACGAAGCAAAGGCATGAAAGGAAGGGTAGTGATAACAAGTCTCGCCAGGAAGGAAATTGAGGGAGGGCTGAGAAGCTTTTTGTTTTCTATTTTATTTCTGGATCCAATGCAAATCAGCCAGAGGGGACTTCCATAGTCAAAGTTAATGGTCGTTTTTAATGTATTTATTTTTTCATTTCTGCATCCTTTGGCCTTTTCTCCCCTCTTCCTGAGTGCAGTTCAGTTCCCAACCCTTTCTGATGCATCCATTTTGCCCTGTTTTCCTTAACTTCTCTGCTTTTGCTTTTCTTAAATCTTTCATTCTGCTCCAAAGAATATGAAACAGAGAAGAGAACAGGATAGGATTTAAAAATAAGGCCCAGGACTAGTTTCATGCCTACCAACTCCCATCGATTAAAAAAATTTACGATGTAATTTTTATTCATACATAAAAATGGAGAGAATTGCATTTTGATTTTACAAGTACCCTTCATCCAGCTACAATTACCAACATGTTGTCAATCCATCCATCCCGGCTTCACGTCTCCATTTCTCCTTATCTTTTTTTCCTTCCTTCCTCCCACATTCCCTCTCTTGTTTCTCCTTCTCTTTCTCTCCCTCCCTTCCTTATTTCTCTCTGTCTCTCTTTTTTTCTTTTCTTTTTTCTTTCTTGCCGGTGTTTATTAAAGCAAATCGCAGACATCATATCATTTAACTCATTTCCTATAGACTTTTCTGGAGGCAGGGCCACAAGAGAATGTAGCCTGAGGAAATGATGTCTTAGGATTGTGTTCTTCACCAAAATATGGAGTTTGTGTTACTGAGATAAGGAAAAATATAGAATTTCTAAAACTTCTACGTAATACCCCAGATGGTGTAGATTTTCCTTTCCATCTCCATGTCCTCCCCTTAGAGTCTCTGAGGGGGGCCTGCGAGAATTTTTAAATCTTCCTTGAGTTTTAAAAAATAACAAAATAACAGAAACTTGGAATGTTTATAAACCTAAAAAGTAGTGTATGTTCCCTGACTGTTTGCAAAGAGCATTCTGAGAAGATTGCTGTTGCAGTTAAAATTTGTCCATGTAAAATTTGAGGAGATTTTCTATGACTAGGAACTAAACACATTTTTCCCCCATGTGCAAACCCCTGAGTTGATTGTTTTAACGGTGTAAAGACACTTTGGGTCCGGATCTAGACATGAAAGCATGGCGCACAGTTGTTTTAACGTTCACACACATCAAATCTTTGGAGTATCAAGTAATCTGGAGGTTTGGTTATTTTCCACTAGTAAATATCATCCAACTAAATTTGAGTGAAATGCCCTCTAAATAAGTCAAATAGACAGGGGCTTTGAATGAGGGAATTAATTATAGCTGGTGTCCTAAGGAAAAGAATCCCTCTGTGGCATGGAGAATGTAATTAATGGGAGGTAAGCACCAACAAATCACTCCTTAAAATATTAATGCTATCAAAGAACAGCTGGATAATGAGAGAAACTTGACCCCTGGGGGACTAGCAGAGGCTGCTGTTGCTGCTGCAGACCTTCATGCAGTTGTGATGTAATGGAATGCCTCTAAATTTAACAAAAATAGTATTAGGAGGTGTGGTTCTGGGAAAGTTATTAGCAGTAAACACGTCTTTGTAGTTTTATTATCTTATTACGGTCCCTATGTCTTCATTTTGCTGTGGTTCTAAATGACTTTCCCCCTTAACTGCTCGGGATATATACAATCCAAACAAAGCTCCTGAAAAACAACTTTATCAAACCCCTTTAAGTCTGGTAAGAACATTTTTTTTGCTGTTTTGGTAAATAAAAACACAGTAACTAAAAAATTCCTGCAAAACAATTTTCCACATGCTTAATTTAAGTTTCTTACGTCAAGAAAAACTGTCCCATTGTTGTTTGTGGATAAAAGCCTTAAAAACTTAATCTGGCTTTACTTCATAGCTTATTATTGTCCCAAGAAGTATCTATTTCTAAGACAGCAATAAAGTTAAATATGTACACAGTCCGATAATATCTGAAATGTTGGACATTATTTTTACATTCTTATAACGAAACGCTAATCTCAATATTTAAAATCAGAAATCAGAAGTAATTCTTCACTTGGAGTATACTTGAACTTAGATTTTTAAAAAGAAATCGTTTTATTCAGAGTTTAAAGAAAAAAACGCTTCTCTGGACTGATTCGGACCATCGGGAAGCTGCGGGCGTGGTAAACGCTTTTGACGCTCACTTTTACTGCTGGTGCGCAGCAAACTTTGTTTTGTTTCAGTCCACTTGCCAACATCTAAATCAGTGACACGGGCATTCAGCGTTTGACAAATAGGTTAAGATACGCGGAACATATTCACACGTACCAGTAAACGATGAGAGGAAGTTCAAGATGCAGTAAAAATAAATTCTTGAGTTTAGCCCAGGTTTCACGTAACACCAGTTTCATAAGACACTTACGCCGCTAAAGGAGTGGTGCCCCTGAAAATAGCACACAGGGGACACATCGTTTAAATAAATGTGTTTCTCTGCCCGAACAGAAGTTCAGAGCTGCTCAATTATCATCAATTTTGTCCTTTTATTTCCTTTGCGGGCGCGAACCGAGAAGTCGAGCTCTCTGCGGTTTCGCGCGCTGCCCTGGCTGGTGGTGGGGACCGGCGAGGCTTCACGGGCGGCGCGCAGGTTAGGGGCGTGCAGGATAGAGTGCGAGGGCGGGTGGATTTGTAAAAATGTGCCGTCCCTCTTAGAAAAGTGGAAGAAACGTGGATGGAAACCTCAGTGCAAATGTTGGCAGCCCCTAAAAATCCTGTTACCCCTCCTGAACTCTTAGAATCGGTGCCCCGGGAACGAGTCCGGATCTGTGCAACAGGCGACAGAAGATTCGAAAAACCTCAATCACCGCGCTCGTTTTTCTTTTTTTTTTTTTTTAATCACATCCGTAAAAAGCAAAACCCGAGTGGATAGACACAGAAAGCCGGCAGCCCTCTCCCTCACTCTGCGGAGTTTTTTGGGCTGTGCGGAGGGTGGGGTGTGTGTGGGAGGGCCTGAGCCCCTCAGGTTTGGAGTTGGGTCCTGGGGGAGCCCGGGGGCGGGGGTGGCCGTGGAAAAGCGGAGGAGGCCCCGCGGTCCGCGCCGCGTCCGCCGTCATTAGCTCCAGCGGCGCGACCCGGGAGGGCGGACTCTTTCTTAACCCTCGCTGTCTCCCCCTCCCTCTTCCTTTTTAAAGGACGCTTTGCAGGCTGAGCTGTCAGCAGCCGGGAGGCCGTTTGTACTTGGCCGCGGCCAGGCTGATTCCTGCTCCCGTGACAGATAGGGGCGGGGGCGGAGGGGCCGCTGGTCCGGGGACACGCACGTGGGGGATCTCAAATTCTTCTTCTTTTGGCCTCGGCTCGGGGACCCGGCGACGGCCACAAGTCGGGCCGCCGTGCAGCCCTGGAGTGACCAGCCCCGGGGGCGATGGCTCCTTTGAGGAGTGGAGAGGGAGGTGGCCGAGGTTTCGGCGCGCCCTTCGCGCCAGGAGCATTATGAGCCGGGCAAAGGGCAGCAGCAGCAGCAGCCTCTGCCGGCGCCTTCCGCGGGCCCTCGCCGACTCGCCCCTGCGCACCATGCTGATCCTCGGCCTGCGGAGCCCGCAGCCCAGCCCTTGCCGCCTCCCCGGCCCCTGCTAACCCACGCGGGAGGCGCAACCGCGCTGCGCCCGGCGCCCGGCGCCCGGCCTCAGCCTCTCGCTCTCCAGCCGCGACCCCCTCCCGGCCGCCCAGGACGCCCAGCGGCGATGGGGGCGCTGCTGGCGCTCTGCCTCCTCCTGGGCTGGCTGCGCTGGGGTCCGGCGGGGGCACAGCAGTCCGGAGAGTACTGCCACGGCTGGGTGGACGTGCAGGGCAACTACCACGAGGGCTTCCAGTGCCCGGAGGACTTCGACACGCTGGACGCCACCATCTGCTGCGGCTCCTGCGCGCTGCGCTACTGCTGCGCAGCGGCCGACGCCCGGCTAGAGCAGGGCGGCTGCACCAACGACCGCAGCGAGCTGGAGCACCCGGGCATCACGGCGCGTGAGTGCGGGCCATCTGGGGCAGACCCCGCCCGGCCGCCGGCGGGTGTGCACGCGGGCGGGTGTGCACGTGGGCAGGCGCGCCAGGCCTTCCTGGGTCTGCGCAGAGTGGACACAGCGAGGTGGGGTATCAAGGGAGGAGTGGGTGGTCGCGTTTCGGGTCCAGGAGCCCTATTCCTTTGCAGTCCCAATTCCAGCCAGACGCGCAGTCTCCGCGGGTCGGCGGCCCCAGGGAAAGTTTGCAAGGGGCAGCGAAGACCGCGGGGCTTGCGCTGGGTGACCCTAGGGAAGACAGTTGGGGCTCCCGGGCACTCGGAAGGTGGGGAGAATGGCTGGGGGGGCGGGGGGGGTGCGGGCAGCGCCAGGCTGCGCTTTGGTTTTCAGGAGCGGTGAGGGCGCTCCATTGCGCGCCCTGCTCGCTCCGGGAGCTTCGGGAAGCGCCGATGGCGCGCGGAACGCAGCTCTTGGGACGCGCTCATCTGCGGCCCTGCAGGGCTAAGGAACTTCAGCCACATTTTACTCCTTTTCTTGTGGTCCTTTGCTAGCGTTTCTAAACCGCTGCCCCATTCTCGCGACTTCCTTTCATTTCTCTGCATCGAATTACCCTCTCCGGCCCACCCCCTATTGTCACGCCTTTCAGAAATGCCCAGGTCCTCGAGGTGGAGATTTAGAAACCGGGGTCGCAGGGGCTTCCCCGCCCCCTATTCTCACGTCGGAAAACACGGGTCAAATTTCCGCTCACTTCAGAGCGGAATAAATCACGACCCCAGCAAAGCAACTTTACACCTGGAAAAAAAAAGCTTTCCACCTGAATCGGAACTTCAGGGAAACCCTTTAGAGCTGGAGGCGATGCTTTTACCGCCGGGAAACGGGCCGAGCGGGCGGAGCTCAGAGCAGCGACACCCCGGGACTCCAGAGTGGAGGGCCGAGCCGGGAAAGGCGGGGAGAGGTCGGAGACTCAATGGTGCCGGCGCCCCCCTCCCCCAGAGACTGATACCCTAGGGGAAAGGGGAGCCTGCTTTTCTTAGAACTCCGTTCGACTTTTAAGGAATTTAACTTTGGAGGTCAAAATTTCCAATCTAGAGGATTTGGGAAGTGATTTCTGGAGAAAAGATGCTCAGTGGAACGTAGGGGAGTCTAGGCCCTCCTGGCTTGTTAGAAAAATGCATATTCTTCCTGGGGCCCTGCTCCTCGTGGGGCCGGTTCCTCTCTCAGAGTAAGTGCCCAGTCTGCAGCAGGGACTCCTTCCCGGGCTTCCTTGCTCTGCTCGGAGGAGCCCGAGGACGGCAGGAGCGGGGGCAGTCTCCGCGCTCACTGAGGCTGGCATCTGGCAAACTCACGGACCGCGGCTCTGTCGCTTGCCAGCTGCGCAAGCTTGGGCAAGTTACCTAACTGCTCTAGGCCTCCTCTCAACTCTAAAATGGGCATATTGCTCTCGGAGGAGTTGGGATGCGCATTATGAGAGTGTATGAACGCTTAGCACGGTGCTGAGTAAGTGGTTAGTTGGTCACTTTGGCCTTGCCTTCCCCAGGCTGCTACTGTACACGCAAGCATGGGTGGTACCCTGAAGAACTTACACCTAGGAAGGAGCCCACAGATCCTGAGGGTTGATAGTTAACTGACCGCCTGGGTGTTTTTGGGAAAGTCAGAAACTCTCTGGTGGGTTTCCCCATCTGGAAAATAGAGCTTATCATGCCCACCTCACAAGGAATCCATGAGACTTGAGTCAGATAATAAATAAGAGAGAACCAGACACAGGGTACAGCCTTAGTTAATGCAGGTTTTCTTTCTTCTGCCTCTAAGCGGGAAGTTTCCTCAGAGTGTGGCTCAATCAGACAGGGCAGACACCCGGAGAACTGCCCCCAGGGTGCCTCTGGGGTGGGAAATTTTGTCTGCCTTGTAGAGAGAGAAGGAAACGGAGGTTTGCTCTGTCTGAGGGATGCTTTCACAGAAAGCCTGGGCCACCAACACCCAGAACTGTGTCGTGATCTATTTAGAGTTCAGCCTGATCTCAGAGTGGAAAAGGTGGGTGGAAATCGAGAGGCAGAGGCATGGCAGCTGGAGTAGGGACCCCAAATCATTTCTGGAAAGAAGCATCCAGAAATAACAATGTGTGATGCACTAGGACACATGGTTAATTGGGGCCCACTATGGATTCTTTTGTACTGTTCTTTCCATAGTCTCCTAAATTCCTGGGGGATCCCATGTAACAGGCTTAGATTGGAGGTTCCTGGGATGAGAGATGAATTTTCAACCTCAGAGATGGGTCAGAGCCCTAAGTGCCCCACTGTGATAAAACTACCAAAACTTGGATTTAAGCCCAGAATTACCGTAACCAAACCACTTTAGCTTTTCCCTCCCTCCGGTGGGTGAACAGGAGGATAGATTCTGTTCCTTCTGACTTTCAGATGTGCGATATGATGGCTAATTGCTAACAGAGGCTACAATGTCAGTTTGCTTTCTCCTCACTAGGAGCAAGAATATTCCATCCTTATAGTTTGCACTTTAGAGGTCCCAGGAATAAGCTCTGAGAAGTTGGGCTGACAACGGTAGTAATACTCAGCCCCTGCCCCGCTCATCCTGAGCTGCCAGGAGTCTGGGAGACCCTTGTCCAAGCCTCTGTGTATGTCTGTTTTTGCCTTTTAGAGCCTGTCTACGTTCCCTTCCTGATCGTCGGCTCCATCTTCATTGCCTTCATCATCCTGGGCTCTTTGGTGGCTATTTATTGCTGTACCTGCTTGAGACCCAAGGAGCCCTCGCAGCAGCCAATCCGCTTCTCACTCCGCAGCTATCAGACAGAGACCCTGCCCATGATCTTGACCTCCACCAGCCTCAGGGCACCTTCCAGACAGTCCAGCACGGCCACCAGCTCCAGCTCCACAGGGGGCTCCATCCGCAGGTTCTCCTTTGCCAGGGCAGAGCCAGGCTGCTTGGTGCCCTCGCCACCCCCGCCTTACACCACAGGCCACCCAATCCACCTGACCCAGCCATCTGGTTTCCTGGTGTCACCCCAGTACTTCACTTACCCGCTGCAGCAGGAGCCCCCGCTGCCTGGGAAGAGCTGTCCGGACTTCAGTTCCAGTTGACAGGCCACGGTTATAGGTCCACCACGTAGTACAATGGCAGACAGGTGGAGGGCTGCTGGCATTGCCACAAGGATTTCTGAGGAAAGTTCCTTGAACCCGGCAACGTCATGGAGGAAAGTGCTGGAAAATACAGCACCTTGTAGTCTTAAAGTTCCTGGCTCCACAGAATGGCTGTTAGATAATTGCTTTCTGGCCTGGAAAACATGGTGATCATTATATTTCAACTTATGGTACTTTTATTAAAAATATGCAGCACTTCGACTTTCAAGTTACAAACTGGCTGAAGATGTTTTATTGGACAACTCCACTCTACTGCTTAGAAAAGGGCTACGTGTTCTTTTTTTCATTATAAGTTGTTTAGTGAGTTATAATACAAGTAGATACATAAATAAGCAAAGAAAAATACCTGATTGTCATTATCGAAGGTTCACTTAAAAAATTAACTACTAAGTGAACTGAGGGGACGGTGAACAACCTATTTATGATTTTGGGGACAACCTAACCATGAATAATATTAGCTTCAAGAGAACAGGTACTTTTTAAATTAATAACTAAATTTCGTTTAAAATATAAGAGGATTTTCAGAATACAAGGTTTCAGTAACCACATGAGGAGTTGAAAGTTTTACGTATTTACTCAGATGTCCATTGTGACACAGATCTCGTGAAAACATTTCCCTGTCCGCCCAAGGGAATATTTATTGCAGACTTTTGTCCAGCAACGTTTAGTGTTTAAATGAAAGTTGGACATTTAAAAACATTTGTTTGTAAAATGAGTTATGTACAGATGTAAAGATTTGTAATTTAATGTATTTACCACATGACGGTACTAATTATTTAGTAGTTACACTGTAATTTTTATGTTGATAATAACTGTGGAGTTTAAAATCCAGCTCTTGGTTATAAGCACCTAATATTACATATTTTAAGTGCCACTGAATTCCATGTCTGATGACTACATATTTGGGCATATATCCTGCTGGGTTAGAATAAATAAAATACTTATGTTTTCGTGAAATCTATTTGAAATTTTAGATCACAGCACTTCATTTTATCTCTTTAATGATACTATTTGCTATTCAATAAAAGGCAATGTCTTTACTTAATGCTTTCTATTTTGAAGTGAAGAAAAATCCTATGTTGATTTTGAATTACGTTAACAAGCTATGTTTTGCATTGCGGCTCATGAAAGCAGCAAAGGAAGTGAATTTTTCTAGAAGTGTCAGCCTATAGGTTTCATGCAGACTTCAGATGTATTATTTGGCCTGCACAGATTTAAAATTGGGATATTTCTCATAAGAATCTGGATTTCTGACTTCTTGTGACCCTAGGAAGATCTTGCATCGAGGCACGTGTACCGCCATGGGGTCAGGCCAGCCCTTTTCAGACAGGACATTTGCCATTTGCCTGCCTCCTGCCTGGTCTCTCCCACACCTGGCCCATCTCCCTCAGTTTGGTTACCTGCCTGGCCCCTGCGGGTGTTGTTTGGGAATCCAGGTGGATATGACTTCATACTGTCATGTGTCACCCTCCATAGCTCTTTTCTAATACAGCCAGTTGGAGTAGAATTCTGACCTAAGAGAGTCATTTGGTCCTTGGTTTCTAGTTGAGGAAACAAGTTTGAAGAAATTGTGCCTGTGCCTGGCCTAACAGCAGAGGGCCTCTGGCTTCTCATCTCCTGCTTTCCTGAAAGTGGCCTGACTTCCGGGCATCCCAAATTAGCCAAAGTAATTAAGGAATGAAAGAAACGGAAGGAAGGAAGAAAGGAAAAGAGAAAAGGTGGAACATGAAAGGACAAATGTTTGTGAGCATTCTGGAACACAACTTATGGCATTAGGCTGGTTTTATCCATGTTCGTTACATGCTGCTCCTTTGATATTTTTAAGGTAATCTTTCCTGGGCTCTTATGAGCCAAACGCTATTCTAAATATTTACATGCTGTAACTCATTCCAAACCACCCCCACAGGGAGGTATTATAATTCCTATTTTACAGATTTGGAAACTGAGGCACAGGAGTCAAGTAACTTGCCCAAGATCCCACAGCTCGTCAGTACTGGAGCTGTAGGCAAAAACATTCAAACAGCAGGAAGCACCTGCTTTGAGGTTTTGCTGCCTCAGTGCAAGAAATCACGGGGGAGTAAAGCATGAGGGCCAGCCCCTCTCTCTAAGGCAGTCATTCTCAGCTCTGTTGGACCCATCCCATGAGCTCTCCAGAGAACAAATATTTTGTGCCATCCCTTCAACTCTCCTTAAATAAAATCCATAGATAATATCACTCACTACACATATAATTAAAAAAAATCAATACCATGCCCTCATGATGAATAGAAAGGAGAAAGAAAAGGAAAATAATTTATTTCAAAATATCATGGCTTGGACTAAACAAAGGATTCAGATGCAAACCTCTTATGAAGAATCACCGAGATGTGACAATTCCAAAAAGGGACCCATCAGGTTTGCTAGACTAGCAACTCAAACACCACAGTTGCACTGTCGCTATTAATGTGATTTTTCTAAAGAAAGCAAAGTTTGATCTTCCTTTGATTTGCACAGTAGTTATATATCTTGAAAATTCAGTGTATAATATAGGCAGTGCAAAACATAGTTTATCAGTAAAATGGGGTTAGGTTTTTCCACTGAAAGGAATGGCGGGACATTGCAAAGTCAGGCCAATGGACCTCAAGTCATTGTTGTGCAGACTGTCCCATGTATTGCAGGATCTCTGTTATAACTGAGTCCCACCCAATGAATGTCCATAGCACACCTGCCCACACCCCCAAACATTCAGATGCCAAAGATCCCCTCACACAAATCCACAACATCCTCTAGAGGGCAGAACTACCCCCACTGAAAACCATCTATTTTGTCATTACTGAACCATCTATTTTGTCTCTACTGAACTTTTATTTGCCAACCCTCTGGGAAGTGGTTTATATCCATCAGGCAGAATAACTCTAAGAATTCAGAAAGCTCACGTTTGCCATCTTCCCTTCCTTAGCAGGATGCTCCAATCAATCAAGTTAACTGGCTCTAAGTTGTTTAAAATTAGGGAGGCATTGTGTACCTCACTGTAATATTTATTCAGTGACACTGAATCAAGTCACATCCCCACATAGTCGTTGACATATAACATGTGTCTTTGAACTTCTCTCTGGAAGCTATGTAGTTAATATTATTATTGTTTACGATCCTAGGGTGATCAGGCCATCCTGTGGCAGATTTCCAGTTACCGTCCCATTCAACAAGCATTTGTTGGACACCACCATGGGTCAGGCATAGGCTGGAGGTTGAGAGTACCAAGATGAATAAACCTTCGTTCTGACTCAAGGAGCCACTATCTTCATGCACTCAGGCATGACAGCAAATACTTGTGATAAGATGTTATAGGTGCTTTATAAAAGAAGCACATTACCTGTCCTGCTTTCCAGGAGCTCACAGTCACACAGGGGAAGATGACCCCATCAGTCAACACTTAGAATTCATTTTGGTAATTGCAATGATCGGGGAAGTGCAGACTGCCCTGACAGCACGTATGAATGGCACCTAACTCATCCTGGAGGGGTTGAGATTGGACCTGAGCCTTGAGAGATGAATGGGATCTAAGTGAAGAAGGTTGGGTAGGGGGAGGGAGAGAGGAGTGCTGGAAATGAGGGGAAGAGCATATTAGGCAAAGTAAAGAATTAGTAGAAAAGCAGAGAAACACCCGTGAACATGGAATAAGGAACACTCTGGAAACTAGACAAAAAATTCAGAAAAAGAATGAAAGTAGAGAGAGAAGCAGGGCAGATGAGAGATCTTGAACACCATGCTGACTGGATATATACCAAATGCAAGGGGGGGAGCCTTGAAGGATTTTATAAGGGAAAGTTACTTGATCACTTCATTTTAGAAAGATGAGACAGCAAGGGTCAAGTCAAATCACTTGAAGTTTCCCAGACGATGTTCACCACAACCTGCCACACCACCAAATACAGTGGAAACTTAGCAATGCTTTATTACTTTCATAAAGCATTTGAGTCCTAATATCCTGAAACCACGACTATTTTGAAGAAGTTCCATATTTCGAAAGATAGTTGTGCAAATAATGGGTAACATTTATTAAGCACCATGTGTGTGTCCCAAGCGTTTTATGACTTCTAACATTTAGGCTTGACAACCCTGGAGTCAGGACCGTTATCATGCCCGTATTGCCGATGAAGAAATAAAGCAGAAAGGTGAAACACTGTGTCCAAGGCCAGGCAGTAACAGCAGAGCCCAGATTTGAACCCAGGCGGTCTGCTTTGAAACTCCACATTTTTTAGGATACACCTAGAAGGTCTAATTTTCTCAGGAAAAAAATATCCAACCTACTTTTCAGAAAATCTATTGAGGCAAAAAGGATTGTGTAATATTGTACATACCCTATAGATAGCAGGGGATTGTAACAGTCAATAGAGTTTGTGCTACACTATGAGAACATAGAATAATATAAAATGCAAATAGAAATACTAGATGAAAAACATCTCTCCCTTTACACATGAGAAACTTGAGAGACCAGAAGGTGACAGCATGGATTTTGCAGTCACAGTGTCTGGGTTAGTCTTCTGGCTCTGTCACTTGTAAACTGAGTGACTTTGGGCCACTTACTTTACTTCACTGTGTCTCCGTTTTCTCATTTGTAAAATGGAGATGTTAATGGTACCTACAGCTTAGGGTTGTCTTGAGAAATAAGAAGTTAGAGTCACTGTCTCAAATCACTTGCCTTCTAGTGGGGAGGGAGTGTGTAGTAAATTAATGATAAATCACAGAATGTAGATGAAATATCCTAGAATAAAAATGGAAGGCTAAGTACTGGGGGAGGGCAGATGTAACTGTTGATTGGAGGGCAGGGAACGGAGAAAATGGCCCCACGGTTTGATGGAGTCAGCCTGTGAAAATCCATGACCTCCTCTGATACCTGGCCAACTTCTGTCATTGCTTGGGGTCAAGCACTCTCCCACTCTGTTGGGCACTCATGGCCTGTATGTTTATTTTATCATTTGCTTTAAAAAAACGTATTTAATAAATTTGCTTTAAAATGGTTATTCATTCCAAAGCCAATATTGTACTTTTAATTGTCCAAATGGAGAGATTTATCTTCCCTGTTTACTCTTTATTGGTGTTATCATTAGCTACTTCTTATGGTGGAGAATTTGCCAGATTAACTTAAATCCATAGGAAATTTTCTTTCTAAAATGGGACAACCAAAAGTTTCCTGAAAGTATAGACAATCACAATAAGGAATTTGATACATTTCATTGAGTCAGGATTAGTTTACTTAGGCGTAACCTAAAAAGTTTATTTAGTATACGTTCAGGAAAAATAAGAATTTCCAGGCATGTTAAACTATTAAGGGAACAAGCTGTTAACATATTTTTATATGTACATGGCTATTTTAAAAAGACAAACAGTAGTTATTAATGAAATTATTCTGACAGAGAATTCTTATTTGAATTGCTAGTTACATAGTTTGTACTTGAAATAAAAACTGGATAGTAAAAAAATATTTCATACTTTCCAACAAGTTTTATTAGCCTACTAGTGAAATTATCCAGGTTAGGAAGATCTTTCTTCATTAAAATGAGTGGGCCTGCGTTACCGAAATGGAAGCTTTAGGTTAGAGAAGCCATAGCATACAAAAACAAACTTTAAATGGGGATGATGTATTGAATTTATGGGAACGTATTTCAAGTTTGCTGTTTCCTTACAGCTGTGTTAGAAGGCATCTTAAACTACATGGTCAGTATAAACACAGTACTTATTTTAAGGAGATTGGAGTTGACTGTGAAAGTCATTTGATATAATTCGCAGGTAACTTTTCTGTACATCGTTCTGCCATGGTTTTGCTTGGGGAACCCACACCAACGGTTGTCCCTGGGAAGGAAGACTGTGGAAAGGACATGGGGCCCCGAGGGCTAAGCACACACTGCCTCATTCTAATAAAACCAGGGGCTCCTCAGCCTGCTTCCTCAGTGCCTCTCGGTGAAGGAGTCCTGTTCTAGCAGTTTCCCAGATGGCAGTGTCAGTCTTTTCTCTTTTACCTAGGGATGCTGATTTTTGATAAAGCTCTTGTTCTCATTTCTGATGTTTCCTATACTTTTGTCTCACATGGCAATTTTAATATTTTCTGGTTACTTGCTTCAAAGGTTATTGGCTCAACTTGGCCACTTTCTCATGAACTTAAAAAAAGTGGGGGGTTTAGAAAAACTTAAGAAATTCATCCTAAGTGAAAGGATGGTGCCATGAATTAGCTGTTGACTTGCAGGCTGATTTAAATATGTAATGAGACAGTCCTGGGAGACTTTTCTGACTGAAGAATCCAAATACAGTAATTTTATTAAAAGAATTCTTTTTTGATACTTAATTATCAAAATGACTCTTCTTGTCAAACTAGAGTTAATATACCCCATTTAATGTTTCATTTAGCTGGATAAAAATGAAGGAATATTTTGTATATCAGTGGAGTTGTAAACAAAATATGTTAAAAGGTCATTGAATGGATTCACCTTCTCACACTATAGTTACCGTGGATTTGAATGTTTTATAAAGGAATATAATTTCGAAAACTAGCAATTAAAACTTCAACAATTTTCTTTACGTAACGGTAAAGTTTATTTCGTTTTTAATAACAATTAGAGGACAAAATGTGTAAAATTTGTAGTTTAAAACATGCACATTCACAAAAGGCCAATGACACATAACACTGCATAGAATTGGGTATCACTCAACTTTAATAACTATTTATAAAACACAGTGCATTGAACATCGAGATCAACAAACCTGAGAAAACTACTATAATCACAGATTCAATACTCTCCACTCATGCAGCTTCACAATTTCTACAGCAGTTTCAGCAGGAATGGTTTTTAATGGAGCTGAAAATACTATTTTATCTTTAATGCAAACTGCAATTTTCCATAGTAGCTGCCTTCCAAGGCTGCCTTTTTTTTTAACCTAATAAACTTGAAAATGTGAAAAATGAAGCTTGAAGTAGTAAAACAAACAACAAATAGTATTTACTGCATTTCTGCCTTCTATTCTAGAACCACGAAACATAAAAATATTTTTTAAAATATTCTGCTCACATCTTTGCAAGAGCAGATTTACCTACGGAAAATTGCTGTTAATTCGAAGTAAGCAAGTACGAAATCTAGCTTTTTCCTACTTAAGGGAGATTTATTTGCTGAGAAGTTTTGTGAGCTTTATTAAGAAAAGTTCTTAGAGGCAAGCTAAATAAAAGTTTCAATTAAATTTGTTCAAATTTGTTTGTAAAATAATTTACTTATTTAAAAAAGTTGTGCAGAGAACCAATTAATTTGTCCACTGAACATTAAATTCCAGGTAGGCCATGATAGAATGTTATAAGACAGAAATAAACATCAAGATTTATAGCAATAGCCATGCATTGGCCGAGACCACTTTAAATATTAATTCATGCAAACCATAAACCTATCAAAAACACAGCTGCTCTCATACAGAAAATAAATCAAGACGAAAAATGGAAAACATTTATTTCCTTTCCTTCAAAATTTAACTTACATTCCATTTTAATAGCTGTTGAAGGTTAATTAAAATGCAGCAAAGTATAAGTTTCACAAGTGACTTCAGTTATTTTAATGTGAGAAAAATCAGACTATGGTCTCTTTAAGAGGCATTATGGAAATGTTCATCATTAAAAAGCATTTATTAGGCACCAGACTGCATGGTGTTACATTAAGTAATTTACAAAAAGAATTCCATAGGCGTGATCCATATGATGTGAATGGGGTGGGCATTTTCTCAATAAATTTTGTACATGATTACAAGATTATAGATTTATTTGATAATATGAGTTTTAAAATCAGGAACTATTAAAGGGCAACTGCACAAAAATAAACACCAATGATTATTTAGCTTTGTAATGATGATGACATTGTTATAATTTAAAAACTATATATATACATTCTATTACTTTCAGACTAGCATTCATTTCCTGAAAGCACATTTTAAATGACAAACTATAACTGATATGCAGTGCGCACGATGCAGAACAAATTAACATATGACTTTCATATTGGGTATTTAGAATGCTGAGTTGCAAAATTAAAATATAAAATGTAATGATGAGAATAAATGTTGGTTTTTTAAATTCCTTTTTTTCCCCTGGAAATTAAGAGGAATCACTGATTCCATTTAATGACCCTACAATTCATGTAAATGGCTAATATTATTGAGCAGAATACACGTTCACCTGACTTAATTAGAAGTTCTCCATGAACTTGGCAACACTGCTGAAGGAGGCTCACACCACACAGGGCGGGGCGTGGGAGGGCGGGCAGCATACACATCATTTTAAATTTACCACATTCCTGAGAAAGACCATCTTCCTGCTAGTAATTTCTACCATAAAGCATCTTTCTGGGTGTGAGACACAATATATTTTTATGTGTATATATAAAACATTTAGAAACTTCATGCTCAATATCACTGTGTACCATTCAACATTAAAGAAGCAACCCCAGCTTTTCAACGGGAGAGGAAGGAGGATTTTCTGCGTAAGTAGTATTTTCTGAATTGTAAACATTGTAAAGCAATGGCGTTAGCATCTGCCACAGTCCCTACCAGGGACTTTTTAATTGAAGAGTACCTGTCCTTATTTCAGAAAATAAACGTTAAAAGTCACTTCAACTGTTTATTTTAATCCTGGTAAAACTGTGTTACTTTTTTCCCCCTTAGGAAGGTTAAAAAATCAGAGGGTTTTCTCTAACTTAACACTACAAAGTCATTGCAATTGCAATGTCATATTTTAAGTTTTACCAAGGAGGTTGACCCCCTATACCCACCCGAGAAGCAAAGAAATGGACTTAACATTGATAATTCAAAAATAGGACCATGGGACAAAAAGACATAAATTAATCATATTTCAGATCATGATCTTACACATTAAATTATTAACTATAAGTATTCTACTCATGTTGAAGAGCTCCACAGAAACAATTCATGTTTCAAGATAAAAATAAAACTTTTAGCTTTCTTAAGTCAGAAAATTCAGTTCTATTATATTCATCACATTGATATTAAAATTTTGGAGAAGGATGCCACTGATGAAGTGAGGGCAAAGGGAAGTGGCTCTTCTCTGTAATTGCTATAAAGTGTTTCTCTGGAGGGATGTACTTCATTCTTGTTTGATTTTTGTGGTTTGACCTCAACTATCACCATTGGGAGGCTCAGAGAAGCTGCTCTGAATATCCATTCGGTACACGGTTAAAGTGTGTGACGTCAGAATTTTGAAGATGATCTTAGCCTTTTACACCTGTGCTCTTGCTAGAGGTTTTGATTCCCCATTCTCTTAATCTGAATCCCCAATGGGAAGGCTCTGGGAAGGGATGTCAACTCCTTGCCTCCTTTCGGTTAGAATCATGTATGTGTTATAACTTCTCTTATTTGTAGAAAACATGGGACGCATACCTGTAACTAAATAGCTAATGGAGAAGGAAATGATATATAGCCCAATTTTATACCTAGATTGAGAAAAAGGGTGAAAAGAATGAGAAATTATTAAACTCAAGGAGTGATTTTGAAAATCACCTCTCTTCTCAATTCTAGTTGACTTTGTTTTTTAAAAGAGTAAGTTCTACCTATTTTGCTGGTAAGTCCACTTAAAGGCAAACAGGCTTTTGAATAAAAGGCAAAAAGTTTGCTTCAATCTCTGAAGTGTATCTGAAAACTAGAATTCCTTTTTATTTTTTTCTAAATGAAAGCGTTATTTTAAAAATAGTGTAGAAAACCGGTGGTGGTTTTTAAACAGCCCCTTCATATATTCTTGGTAGCAAAATAGGCATTTTCAGGAGATGTCTTGGAAATGCTGAAAATAAGTAAACTGAACATACATTTTAAAACATATTAATGAAAGCTACTTATGATGAAAAGTGTTCTTTGACTGTAAAGTTACAGCCTTGAGTAAAATAGGTGTTTTTAAAATGGGGAAAATGTACTACTTCTTTGTCCCAATTAGCAGCATGTGACTACTTTTGGGAGCTGCTTGACCAGTGAACTGTGAAGTAATGCTCCGTCTTAAGCGCAGGGGCAGTCACCAGAACACGGGATTGCTATATAAGACAGCAGGCAGCTCCAGTGGGAATCATAGGGAGACCCAACATACAGGACAAAAGCCGAGAGTACGTATGTTACAAAAGCCCATGCGTTTATCCGACATGGTATTCCAAACATCTCGACAGAAGCATTGGACATCTCACATAAATACATAAGCATATTTTTCTTGAGAGAGAAAACATTAAGACAAAATGACATCACTCAGTCTACAGCAGAAGCCAGATTTTTAGAAGAATCTAAACAATGATGAAACTTCATCAGAAGTGACTGAAACATAAATACAGGTTTGAAAAATCAGTATCGTAGCGACAGTCACATTACCACATGTGCCCTATAGCTTTAACAAATAAACAAGACAAACCAGAAAGAAGCATTTGTAAGGCCAAAGGTGCAACATGACAGATTTTAGTAGCAAATGCCTTGAAATACTCATTTTTGTATCACTCTTACATTTGAAAAGTCAAGCATGCAGATCTGACAGCAGAACTGGAGGTAAACTTTCTCTTAAATTTCCGGGCAAATGACTACTGAGTGAGAAATACATTTATTGAACTTCTTTGGCAAACATTTATCAAGACAGTTTTTGACGCAAACACTTATTAATGTCTTGTTTAGAAATTTTGCTCAAAGGTGAGTCAGTTCCTTAAGAATGCTGGTTTTTTTCAGCATATTCTGAAATCTAAGTCTGGATTTCAAGAGTCCCTTTAACTTATTACCAATTTAGAGTTTTTTAAATGGTGGGTTGCCTTGTGGTATATCCAATAAATTGATAGTCAGGTACAGCCCCAGAGTAACGGCATAATACTGACCTATTCTCAGTTTAAGAAAGCACTCTGGCAAGATACAAGGTCATTTTCAATTTCTGTTTACAAAGACTTAGCAAATACTTTAAAACATCTGAAAGAGATGGTGTTACAGTATAGTTGCACAGTGCTTCTGTCTATAATATACATGAATCTGAATGTCAATCAACGAGATGAGCTCAGATCCACCTTTCCCCTCCTTGGACCAGACTGGAATTGGTCAGCAGATTCCGGTGAAGACCTGGGAGCTCTCCTTAGACACAGCAGAGCCTGCCTCGCAGCTCCTTCCCATCACCATTCATCAGGTCTCTGCTTTGTGGTGTCATATGCTCTAACCACTTCAGACTGTGAGACAATTCCATTTTCATCTTGAGAGAAAGCATACCCATCTGTAAGTGAAAGATAAAATAGAAATGGCCATCATGAAGTCACTGGAAATCTCTTGTTACTCTGAGTTTTGAGTGCTCATTTTCTAACTTGGGAAACTAATACATCTCTCCCATCTTCAAAAGCACGAAGACATTAATTTTTAATGTCTAGAAAAGACGCAGACTCAGCTGCAAAAGGGAGAGTGGGATGACTGTAGGTTGCCAGCTTAGATTCTACAAGTTTTGCTTCTAGATGAATGAGTAGGCACTCTCAAGTCCCCTCAATTCTCTGTTCAGCATCTCAAGTCCAACCCGTCTAATTTTTGCTTCCCGAATACTAGAGAGGGTGGGAGAGTCAGTCACGTGAACACACGTATTTCCATACAGATCAGGTGGAGGAGGGGGAAGGGAGAATAACAGTGAGGAAGAGGAGCAGATGGAGATAAACACACACAACTGCGAATGGCGGAAAAGTGGTCTCTTGCCCTCCGACAACATTCTCCTTGGCTCCCAGCATCTACAAATAAACTCCCCCATGCCCCGGCATGGTTGGAGGGGGCATGGGGATAAGAAAGGGCCCCCAAAGGGATCACATCTTTAGAAAAGGCCTCTTGAAGTATAAAAAGCAAAAGCATTAAACATGAGCATATATAAATGAAAATAAATTATATGTGGAAACAACATGAAACAAAAGATATATTACTAACACAAATACATCTACTACAGGGCTTTATATCTTATATTCTTTTTTAGATCCTTGAAATGTTAAGAGGGCGTGATACCCAATAATTTCCTACAACTCTAAATATTCATAAATATTTTTGAAGGGGAAAATATATGTTTCACTGTGCTGTACGAAAGCTGAAAAGGCTCTTGCAAAGTTATTCAAGTAGAAAAGATAACAATACAGAGGCAGCTTTTAAGAGTTAAGATTTATTTTACTGGTTCTTTTTAAGATTTAAGGTAGCAAGGGGCATGTGGAAATGTTATTTTCCTTTAAGTGAGAGCAGCAAGATTTTAAAATACTCTCTCTCTTCTGCTAAAAGTGGGATGGTTGTGGTCAAAGGATTTGCTAAACATTTGTTATTTACATAACATGTTGCAAATATGCAAAACTTGCTTTAGGTGTTAATTTTAAATACTTAAATATCCCTAAAGTCAAAGTACTGCTCTCATAAATGCTATGAAATAATGCCAGAGAATTTTTTAAAGAATAAGAACTCAAATACTTACGGAGGTTATGTTGCACCGATTCAGACCGGTACAAATTCACGTGGTTCTTCTTAAAGACGTTCTTGAGCAGTTGCGCCCTCTCTGTGAGGCTGCAGAGCAGGTGCAAACGTGTGAAACGAATTATCAACTCGGCAGAGACCCCAGCATGCCCAAGGACCACCAGACAGAGTTAGACTTAAACAAAAGATTGCTTGAGAAATCAGGAGTCTAGTGATTTTTTTAAATCCCATTTTCTCAGTAAATGAGATTTCAAGTATTTAGATAAATACTTTTGAGGCTATTTTTTTCCATAGCTAAGGAGAATTCTGTCTCCAATAATCCAAAGACTTCCCTACCTCCCAGTTATATTTAAGTCAAAGGGAGACACAGAACCTGCACAATACAATGAATAAATACAAAATCTCCCAGTAGTTTATTAGCTTCTAAAATCTTGGTTGACTTACTACTTGGTTGAATTGCTTACCATATTCTAAGTATGCATTTTTAGAGTTAAAAAATTATTACTAAATCTTTTTTCTACTTTGCACATATTTTGGTGCACAATATTTTTTGTTATATAAAGAAATCCTAAAAATTATGCAAGGAAGAAATTTCATAAACTTTTTAATTAGAAAAATTCCACTCCTCCTTCGATCAAGTATGAAATGTATTCCTTAATTTGATATTAAAATAAACTATTTTCAGAAATTATACTCAGAAATATATAAATTATATTTTCAGAAATATAAAAGGTAAAACGACATGGAAAAATATTTTTCAATAAACATTTACAATAATCTTCTCCAAGGAAACAAATCCATTTAATTAATTATGTAACTTTGAAAGGCACACTGCAAGAAATAATGCATCTATTTTGTTCCCACTGCACATAGAACAGTGTCTCGCAGAGCAGTAACTCAAGTGTTCGCTGAATAAATGAATTTGAGTAATAACTCTGAAATGTATTTCTATTTTTTTTTTGTTTGTTGTTTTTTTTGAAATGTACTTTGAAACACCATCAATCCTCTCAGTCATGCCATTTCTGCACTGGCTTATTTATAAAACTCTACTTTGATATCAAAGAACATAATCAGCATGAAGAGCTAATAAGCAATCCACATGCATTGCAGCAAATGTTTATGCAATTTTGTTTTAATCATTGGAACTGACTCAGTTGAAAAATTTCCATCTTGTATTTTCCCCACTATAAAAACTTTAGTTAAACTGCTGTAAATTATGTTAGTTCTGTATTTTGCCAAATTTTTGAGACATTGAAATGGAACAATTTTTATCATACACACACAAAAAAAAGGATCCTCTGCAAAATGAACTCATAATTACACAAACATTTAGGCTTTTGCTGAAGTAAAATATTTAGAAATGTTGACATTTGTAGTAATCTTCTACACATTTTTTTTAAAGTTTAAGGGGTGTTAACTGGTACTTATTAGACATACTTTATTGTCACTGGGAATTAGCTACATTAAGGCAAGAAAGCTAATTAATCTAAAACTCCAGTGGTTTTGCAAATACTTGTAAAACTTGTTTTTGCCAGTGAAATAAACAGAGATGGGGAATTGGAAAGGGCCATTTTTACAGTCACTTTTCTGACTCGACTCTTAAAATGATCTAACATTACAGACCCCAGGACCCTGAGGGACATGAAAATATGGAACTGCTTTGAGGAAGTCGGCAGCTTTGGCAGCAGGTGGCCTGATTTTGTTAGCAGAGCACTGCGGATGGGGTGCTGGGAAGTCCCGGGTGTTGAACACTGAAATGACTACAGAAGACTAGAGGAAGGCGACGTATCATTACGCAGCTGCTTCTTCCCAAAATACATTTTCCAGGTTTCAGGCTGGCCTTCCTAAATGCATAATACTTTAATATTACAACACGAAAGTGTTAAGAAGGCAGATGTGAGAATTTCATCTTTCCTCTTACGGCAACTTAAATATATGACATAACGTAATTTTGTTTTGTAATGGTTCACATAAGGCTGTACTTTCACTCGGCTGTTACATCAAGTTAATGTCTAGTGTACTCATCATACACACAAAAAAGCAATAAGAAAGTCTCTTTCTTTGGAAAGGAGCACACTACTGTGGCAAGAGCATGGGCTCTGCAGTCTTACTTTGGTTTCATTCTGAGTCTGTCACTTATCAGCTGGGTCATCTTAGGCGAGCCTTTCTTGGTCTTCTCATGGATAACAGGACAAGCCCTCAGGCTGACTGTGAGGATGCAGGCAGTTGCACATCTTGCAGCACAGTGATTGGCACTTAGGAAGCATTCAGTAAAGGCTGTCCCTCCCATCCTTACCACCCCCCAGATCCCAAGAATTTATTATAAAAAATCCACTAGAACAGAGATTATCACAAAACAAAAGATACTTTGCAAGGATCATTTCTGATGCCTTGGTTTAGATTCAACGTTAGCTCAACACAAGATGTCTATGGCTGCACAGGAGTTTTAATTTATAATGACCCTACTCCACTTCCTTAGTAGGAAAACTACTAGGTTTTTGTTGTTGTAATGTTTTTTGTCTTAGCTACACTGAACCTCTTGCTTTAGTTCCTATAGAGCAAAGAATCTCTCCCACAGAATACAAATGCCATTCACAGGAGGCTGCTTAATAAATAATAAGTGATGATGATTTGTATTTCTCTAATCTTGTCCTACCCTTAGGGTACTACTCATCATTTCAAAATTATACAATTCTGTGCCATCGACGATTGTGGGTTCTGATTTTACTATCAAGTCACATTATAAAATGTGCTGGTAACATATGAACATTAATAGACACGTTAAAAGTTCAGTTTTTGTTGAACAGCTTAACACAGTATGAGAAGGGAAAAAAAAAGACTGTAAGATACTTCTAACTAAAACCACATCCTATTCACAACTCTTGGTCAGTAGTTTTACTCAATTTGTATGGTCTTTCATTTACATACCAAGCTATGCAAATTCTGGATTTATTTAGTGCAATCACACAACTACCACTTAAATATTGTTACCTTATTGCCAAGCCCGCTAAAACGTTGCAACTTAAGATATCTGGTGGCGGGGATGTGGAAAGACACCATGTTTTAAAATAAGATTTCATTTAGAGACACTAAAAAAAGTATAGATAAAAACCCATTATTGTCCCGGGACGCATCGTCTTAAGGTATTTTCAGTAATCTTTGAAGAGCGGTAAATTTGCATTTGTCTTTATATTGGGTTGCCAAGTTATTTTGGTTGACTCATTAAAATGGATCTCCAGAAAGTAAATCACCATTCATTCATGGAATGTTTTAGGGTATAGCATGTGACAGCTGTCCTGTACTAGATGGTGGTGGCGGGGAGATAAACAATGACTATAACAGGCTTAATCTCTGCTCTGGAGGAGATAACATTTCATTGTTCTGTCAGTTTTCTCTGCAAATGCTGGATAGAACCATTAACACCATGATAAGAATAGGCTGGGGGAAAACAGTTGATACATTCTCCTATTCGAAACCCCTACCAAAATAGTTGTGTAATACTGGTATAAAGTCCAGTGTAAAAATTGAGAAATACAGTTTCTTTTCTATTAGTTTGGCAGCAATGTTAAAATAGCTTTTTATTAAGATAAAAAATACAGAAAAAGGCTGGGATAGACCATCATCACCACCCACATGACCGAATTACCTGACATGTGTACTTCTCTACGCTCTTGATCAAAGCTAAGGCTAGGGGCCAAACAACGGTAATGGACAAATTAATGAGGACTGACCTGAGGCTCCTGGGCTAAAATTCTATATAGTAATGACTGCTGATGATATGCTGGCTAATGTCTACAGTTAGATATGAAAAAAATTATTAATCTCATTATCATATTTGCCTGTCTAGAAGATGCATTGCTTCTCAAACATACACAAAAGATATCCAAAAATAACTGCCTTGTCTCCAATGAGCCCACTGTCCATAATCCCTTATTTTAAACTTTTGTGGATTTGAATTCACTTTTGTTTTGTTTTGGAAAAGGTAAAACATTACATACAACTTATAGACATAATAGGCCCCAGTGGTATTTGAGAGGCTCATATTCCAAAAAATTCATGTTTTTGCTATAAAGTGTATAAATATTTTACATTGCAGAAAAAATAAAGACCATTAACACCTTTATATTTATATAACAAATGATTTAGATTTTTTCAGGAAATGTTTCTTATAAACCTATGGAAAAGAACTGAATTTCAAAGTTTTTGGATTTTGGAATTGAAGATGCTAATGCTCCCTAGTGTTAGAGGCTGCCCACATAAAAGTTACTGCAAGGAACAGGTTTTTGCAGCTTCTAGTCATTTTCTTAACCAAAAATAATAAGCCATGGCTACACAGTGATCAGGAGGTAAAGTTTGGGCTTATTCTGCCAACATTTTAGACTTAAATCGATTTCTACCATAACCCATGGCTCGAAAACAAAATACCTAGATGATGAAACACACCTCTCTCCTCAAAATTTCCATGTAAAACTTGAATATATCTAATTTGCTGGGTAATATTGTAAGTGGCATACTCCTTCTACTAAAAACGACTAATTATTTTAACCAAGATGTTTTAATTTTTAAAAATGAGTAAAGATGAAAAATTAATACTAATCTGGATACAGTGCTCACAAGTTATAGTTTCTCTGACACAGTTTCATTTTATGTATAGCTTGACTTCATAGGAGTGCTTAGTGAAGATTAAAAGAAAATTGAGGATGATCAACTCACAAGATGGCATCATTCTATGACAAAAAGTAAACTGGTGTTCCTTTGGAGATTACTAGTTTTGGAAACGTAACCTGTATAATTGTGTTCTTATGTACCACATTTTTATTTAACTACCCACAGGTCAATCATCTATTTACTACCCTCTACTCAACTATCCTTTTACTCACTCATTCATTCATTCATTCCTTAGTTTACTCTCTTGACCATTCGATCATCCATTCAACAAATATTTATCAAATGCTACTATGTTCCTGGCGCTGTGCTATGTGTGAGGTTGCAGTAAAGACTAAGACAGAGGCCTCTCCTTCAAGGAGCTCAATTTAGTAGGGGAAACAAACAGGGTAAACAAGTAGATTATAATACGATACAATAAATGTCACAACAAGTATCAAGCACAGACATAGCAGAGTAGGAATTAATTTTATCTGTGGAAGTTGAGGTAATTGCATCTGAACTAGGTTTTGAAAGCTAGGAACTGGACTGCCCAGTCTGTAAGAGGCTATCAGCTTCTACACAAGCAAACAGCACATGCAAAGACTGGAGGCATAAAACAACGTGGTGTTTGGGACTAAAGGAGGTCTGATATCGCTAAATACATAGAAATCACGTCTCCCACTTTGAAAATGTAGATAAAATTAGCTAACTTTTTTTGAAATTTGACTTCAATCCCGTTCTCCAAGGTTCTTAAAATCATCCTGACAGTAAAATCAATTGGACAATTCTTTAGTTGATTTAGAACATAATTAGTTCAGCGTGAAGACTTTTCCAACCAGTTGCTGCTCTATTTTTCTCCTTTCACAGATCCTTTTTATTTCCCCCTCCTCTAGCTTTCACCTTGCAGGAAGACACGATGGTCGCCCTGACCAGGACCACCCTTCTGATCACTGATAGGCAGCAATGGCAACACAGGGTACATGTTGTACCAGGGTTTTTTGTCTGTGGTATTCAGTTAACAAGTAACTCATTCCTGAGTTCTTGAGAAAAGTTGAATAGCTATTTTAGGCAAATGAGCTGGGCAGCAGAAGCAATTTATCTGATGCATTTTCTATGGAGAAGTTGGCAGTCATTTATGGTGGAATTCACTTCTTTCCTTTTTAGGCTCTGACTTATTGTATTTAATGGAAGGGGCTACATATATACAGACTCCCTGAATCTTTAGGACCTAGAAGTCATTACATTGAACTCTCAGCCTGATTTATGAATTGTCAAAGCCACCGACATGCTACAAACCACAAAAACTAAATATCACACAGAAGGGCTTAATGTATGTTGTAGCAACATACTTACACATATGAGAAATTTACTCCTAAAGGCAATAACAGTATTATCCTTTCCCTAATAATTGTTAATAAATGGTTTTATTCACAATTTTGTGAACTAGAACTCTTACCACATCCTTTATACAACTAAAGTGAAAGAGGAAACATTTACTGAGGGACTACTAATGCCAGCCAATGGAGCAGATGCAGACTTTTAGATGTAGGGACAGAGATGCAGGGGAAGGTGGAGGGAAGAGAAGACCCATAACCCTGAAAGCAGGTGTCATCATTCCCATCACACACACAGAGAGGATAAGGCCCTTTTCAAGCTAGTGGTAGGCTGTCTTGGCTGCTCTACCACATTCCTGAAAAGAAGCAAAAGGAGGCAGAACAGTGAGTGGTTAGAAGCAGGGGCTCTAGAATCAACTGACGTTGGCTCAAGGCCCTGCTCTGTCACTTATGACTTTGAGAACTTAGACTCTCTAAGACCCGGTTTCCTCATCTGGAAAAAACGAGGATGACAGATTTGTAGAGGCTTGTTATAGGGATTCAGCGAGAGAGCACACAGGAAGCGGTAAGCTCAGCGCCCAGCACGTCGTGAGCGCTCCACAAGTGCCAGTGCTATCACTTCTAAAGGAGAGGCACAGACGGGTGTGTGACATGTTCCCCTGGCCTAATGAAAGCCAGTGAGGGCTGCAAGCCAAGGTCTGAGTTCCCAGTCTGACACCTACTCCATTGTGTCAAACTGAGTAATGACAGTGAATCACGATGCAGGTGACACATACCGGTGCAAAACGTTCCCTGTGGTTTAGACAACACTTGAGCTCATTTTAGTGTGATGAAAGAGAAGAAATACAACATATCCCTGGTATTCATAATTGTGCTTTATTATAGATGGCTTTCAAACAATTTTAATTTCTTTTTTATAAAGCTCTGTGAATTTAGTAAATTTGGTTAGCTTTCTAACCTTGCTTTTTTGGGGGTGGCAGAGGTAAGAAAGAGGACTTAGAAGTCATAACTCACTTCATACATGATAGATGCCTATGTCGGTGCCTAAAACGCCCTGAACCACAGCAAATGTAGGGCAGTACGCCCTATGTAATGTGCTGATTTTCATTACATACTACTTCATCATGGATACTGTTTCAAGCTAAAAGTCTTTTTTCCCCCCTTTCAGTTTAAGAACACAGTAATATTGGTAACTATCAATAAACCATTTATTTAATGCTCATTAAGCACCAGGCACTAAGCTACCTGCTTGATCTATAGTATTTTATTCAATTCTCAAAAACTAGCCATGAGGTAGGTATTATCATGCCCATTTTATAGAGGAGGAAACTGAGGCTCAAGAGCATTAAGGAACTTAGCTAAGGTCACACACAGCTTAGTGAATGACGGATCTGATCAGAATCCACATCTCTCTGATACCAAAATCTGCCAAGGACACTGCTGGCTCCAGGCTAAACTGCTAAATGTTTATCACTTATTTCCAACCACTAATAAAAGATAAATTTAACGCTCACTTGGAAAAGAACATATTCAATGTGTGCTTTACCTTTTTCCAAGCACAACTGCTCCTGGGTCTTGAGATTTTGCCTCCAGTTCCTGAACTTCATCTACTAATGTTTTAAAAGCAGTCCTCTTGATACTGCAAAGGAAGGATTGGCATGGAAATATTTGTGTGAAGACTTAAGACTTTACGAAACTGGCTTATTATCATGCCGATGCTAAGTACAACAGTAAGCAGAAAACAAGCAAGAGTTTCTCAATAGAATCTAAAAAATTATAGTAATCTTGAGTATTAACATAATTATAGAAACAACAGTCTTTGAATCATTCAGGTTTATAATATTAAAACTCTCACAGTTATACATAAATGTTGTATAATTAATGTTAATGATGTTTCTTGTGGGAAGAGATAACATTTTAAAACTTATAATCCTTGAGAAAAATTAGTAAAATTTTAGGTTCTATATTTCAAATATATGTTTAGATTCAGGCAAGCAAAAAACTTCTTTTCATAACTATTGCTCACCAACAAAAAATATATATGTGTTTGGAGATAGAATTTTTTTCTTTTACCTTGAATGGGTTTTTCAGGCTGACATCTAAAAACATACTCTCTGATGGTAACTGAAACTATCTGCCTTACTTCTCGTTTGGTCTTTTAAGCTAATTTAGTTTTCTAGTTTCTCAGTCACTCCTTTCTTCTTTACTTATGTAGAATTAACTAATATTACTAATTCCTAGTCTGCAAACTACATTCTGGAGTTGATATTACAACTAGGGTAATCTGAGGATTAACATGCATCTATATTTTTAGCACGTAACTGGGTATTATACTTACACCTTGTACGCCACGTCAAGGAGCAAAGATGTCACAGGGATAAATAAAAGACCCATCCAAAAGATTCCGGAACTAAACAACATGGCTGCCTGCGTAAACCACCAGAAACAATATTAGAACAACTTTAAAAACCAAGAAATACATCATTCAGGTTTATTATTTATATGATTTTAAGTAAAATGATTTTAAGAATCTCATTCTGCAAGATAGTACATAATAACTCTGAATTCAAACTTGTGAAACATTTGGAATTAAAAGTCAAATGTGTTAAAACATGCATTGACTATATATTTTTTTTCCCTCAGCAGCTAGTATAGCAAAGTTGTGTCATGTGCCAAATCTTTTTCGTATTTTTATGTGAAATTTTTATTACTGTGGTCAATACATGGAATAATAAACTTTGACCTTCATTTATAACTTAGAATATAAAAATCAATCTTTGTGAGCAAACTTCAAACACACTCTGGATGAAATTCTCTTATAACACAACATGTAAAATAAATCCTGGTTAGAAGTTAAATTTATTATTTCTGACAGATGAAAATCAACTGTACTTTTGTAAAATATTACACAATATTAAAAAATCATCCAGATAAATCATAAACATAGTATAAACAAATTAAGATATATATGAAAATAATAATTTGATTATTTTTGGCTGATATCAGGTAGGAAAAATCTTAATTTTTGTTCAAAGATTTACATAACTTGTATCGATGCATTCTGGTATTGCTAAAGTCAAACCAAATATCTAGTATACAAAACCCAAATAAAAGTGTGTTAAAAATAACTTTAATCATTCCTTTGTATTAAATCCCAAATTACCACATCAGAGTCCTTGAGTTGCAAAGAAAATGATTCCATGATTAAAAAATCAATAAAGTCTATTAGTTATTTGCGATTATAATAAAAATCCCCTAACGTAATTAGATTACACAGAGCTTAAAAGGAATAATATTATACAATAAAATCAAAAGAAATATTCTGTTTCACTTCTGAGTCTGTTTATCAAGACTAAGTATGCAGTACCTATTTAAATCCATAAATGTATTGTTATAATTCCATTAAAAAGCAGCTGACAAACACATGCACATTTATACCCTACTAAAAATCTCACAAGAAAAATTTTTTTCACTAGGTGTGATTCAGGAATTAAAAATGACCTAGAGTCTAATTCTTACAGGCAATTTCACAATTACACATAACAGTCCTAATCAATCAATCCTTAAAATATAAAGATTACTAATTTTCAACTACGCTTCAGATTACCTATTCATTTGGACTCTCAACCGAAGACCAGGAACTGCTGTTCACGTTTTTCTATGGAGACATGGGCTTCCTTATACAGACTGTTGGTTCAAGGATGCTAAAGCTTTTCCCCATGTAGGATTAAACAGCTCTGACGACGTTTAAAACATACACATGTATCACCCAAAATTTCAGAAAATAAATATTGCCTCATGGATTCAATAGACAAGCACCCATATTTTAGACACCAACAAAATGAAAAATATTCACATAAAAGTCACTTTATTTTATAAGCAAAACATGATCTTCAATATGTTTGCTGACATCCTCAATAGTGAAAACCAACAATAACAATGTAATAGGAAATGTCTCTCAAGTCAGTGGGTTTTATTTAGATTGAAGGAAGCTTTTTAGCACGGTAACGACTGTAAAAAAACCCACATTTCTTTTTCCTTCAGGGTGAGGGGGAAAGGTAAGATAAGATTCAGTCAAGTAAGTGAAAATACCTTTACGTGGCTTAATTTTAATCTATTTTAACTTGGGGGGCAAGAGAAGAAAGATTTATTCTTGCCTTTGCCACCTTGTATTAAATGTCCGCTGGTGGAAAAGGCAGAAGTGGTGGTGGAGCCCGAGGCTGCTAATTCTGACCATTGTGATGTTAACTATGAATGGTGAACAACTGGCACCCACTATTCAGTCCACCAGCCTTTGGCTTTACAAATGAACAACATGAATTGAGGGGAAAAAAGTTTTTCTGCGTCATATCTGAAAGCCTGTCAGATTTTTTTTCCTTTTGCAGAGTTAATCCAAACCTAAAAGATTTAAAGCCGACATTCGCATTAAAGACAGAGAGTCTCTTTGTATTTTTTGGATGAAGAGGGGAGAAAAAAATAAAATCCCACAGAGGTATTTCCTTCCTTTCTGTACAAGAAAGCTCCCCCTCACTCTGTAGAAAACATTTTTGTCTCTAACTTTTCACATCTCTCCCCTCGCAGGCAGGTCAGCTGGGAAAAGCCGCCCGATGCCCGCAGACAATGGGGGTAACAGGAGCAGCCTGTTCGGGGCTGGGCTCGGGCTCCCTCTGAGAGCAGCCTGCAAATTGCTCTTAACGTGGGAGATCGGTGGGCCATGCCAGGGGGCCCCCACCGCCCCTCCTCGAGGCCCTGTGAAACCAAATGGAATCTGCCACAAAAGTGGCTCCCGGGGGACTTGAGAAAGGCTCCGCCGAGGGAGCCACAGAGCCCGTGCACTGGAGGGCACAGCCCCTGCGTGGGGAACAAACACCCGCTTGTCTCTGTGGAGATGCTGGCTCAACGTTGGACCACGCGGGCTGCTTGAAAACACAAGTCGCAGCAGAGGAAAGAGGGATTGTTCTGAAATTTCCATGTGAACCCGCAGAGAAAGAACGTTTGAGAAAATCCGCGCTCATGTCATTTAGCCAAGCCAAGGGGCTTGACCAGATAAGAGGGGCTTACCTTCTGACCCACAGTGAGGTGATCCCTTGCACCTCCGTTCCCACACCAGAAAGGAACACTTACTTCTTCACCTTCAGGGGCCCGGGCCAGTCTTGCAGGAGAGAGAATTTCAATGTGCTACCTGCCTCCAAACCTTCAGGATGTGGTTCTTAAGTCTACCCCTCCTACACTAGAGATGCCAGAGTGTGCACTAGGACTCTTACTCTTGGATAAGGTACAGACGCTGTCTAAAAAAGAAGGCCCTTTGGGGAATCCTAAGACTCTATCGGTGGACCCTAGTTGGAGCCGGGCTGGTGATAAACAGCCCTGGAAGGAGTCCTGGCTCTGCCCTTCCCAGCTCTCAGACCTGGGGGAAGTAACTTCTGAGTCTCTGCTTCCTCAGCTGTAAAGTGGATTGTGAGAAAGAAACTTGAGAATGTTTGTAAAGTGGATGCTTTTATTCTTCACACTGATTATTAATAAACTTTCCTTTCTTCATTTTAATTTTCAAATATCTTTAAACACGCTAGTCTTTTGTCTTTTCTAGTGATCTCTCCCATGAGCTTCAAGGACGGAAATTTTTATTACAATATCAAATTAAGTGTAAGTCAGTTTATAAATGTCATGGTTTTCATCACATGAATATCACAATATATGCTCATCTCCAGACTGAAACCGCCATTCAACTCAATTTGCTAATTTAGGAAATGGAGATAAATTTTTTTTCATAAAAATTATGAAAGACTGCACAGGCATAATATGTTAATTTGGGAAGAGAAAATTATTCAGAAAACAGTGCTGTAAAACTTGGTTAGTTATTTTTTTGGAGGGGAGAGCAGCAAGATAAATGAATATAAATTCCAGAGGGGTTAAGAGTTAATGTTAATAACAACAAAAAACCAAGAAGTGATTATTAAATGTCTAGATAAAGCTCTATATAAAGACCTTCGAAGCTTAAAAATAGTGAAAAAACTACAAAAAGAAATGCTTGAACTGACTCATAAAAATTTAGAAGTTCCACATGTTCAAAAAGAACATAACTAAAACATAAAAGATAAACAAAAAACTGGGAGAATGTCACAAATACATGACATTCTGCATTAATATCTCATTATAGGAATAGACCATTTATGTTCACAAGAATAGCTAAGGTGCCAACAGAAGACCCGAGAAGGTATTCACAAAAGCCGCAGCAAGTAAGGAATAACAAGGAAGAGTGCTGAGCCTCTCCGTAGTCAGAAACACCACCACATTAGATCGGATTTAAACAACTAGTGAGTTGCAGGGGGGAGGAATGATGAAACAGGTCTTTCTAACAGTTTATATTTCCATCAGCAATAGAATCGCCTTTGGGAAAAGTATTTCACAATGCGCATCAAGGACACAAACATTCATTCCTGTTAACTTGATAATTCAATTTCTGGAACTATGTGTTGAAATCTGGGACAGCTTTTGCACCCAGGTTAGTATCTCAGGAAACTGTTCTATAATCACTAGTCCTGAAGGCACTGCCCCCAAAAGGCACGCCACGGCCCAAGGCTGAGAAAAGGTATAAAAGAACCACAGGAGCATCCTCTCGGAGAGTCACAGCGCAGAGTCGCATATTTAAGGCTTTGAGAAATCACCACAAAGAACTCTACCGAATAGTTTTTTAAGCCACAGTTTCCAAATGTATTTATCGACCATGAAACACTTGTCCCATATACTGCTTACTAACACCCCATGGAACTAATTTTGGGGAAGCAAATATTCTTTGTAGATTTTTTAAAATAGTAAAACCTTAGTGAAAACTAACAAGATACTATGTGACTGGTTAAGTAAATGTACATCCATCTGAGAAAATATTATCCAAGCTGTTAAAGATGCTGTTCACAGAATGTATTATTAGAAAATCGTCTGGAAGAGTGTTAAGTAAAGGTAAAGGTAAGATACCCTGGTATTGTGTCAGGAGCCCTCTGTTATCATATAAATATACTCCCTGGGAAGACTGGCAGTTTCTATTATTTATATGGTGATCAGGCACAATCTCACCCTGTAGCTTAGATCTCTTGCCTGCATAGTCATCCCTTGGTATTTGCAGAAGATTGGTTCCAGGATCCCCCATGGGTACCAAAATCTGTGGATGCTCAAGTCCCTTAGCTTGTCCTCAGCATCTGTGTGTTCTATACACGTGTCTGGGGATGCAGAAGCTGCGGATACGGAGGGCCAACTGTACTTCAAACAGACTATCCAGCTCTAAAGTTTAATATCGCACAGATTCTTTGAACTTAACACATCCCAAATTGAACGCACATTGTCTTTTCCCAAAACCTGCTCTTCCTTTGTGCAATCTATCCAGTGAATGGCTTCATCACCAATTGCCTAAGACAAAAAACTAGGCTTTATTCTTGAATTGTCTCTTTACACCACACCATCCAGTATACCACCATGTTCTGTTGTTCTTTAGTATCTTCCAACCTACCCACTTCTTGCCAACCCTGCTGCCATTATGCTAGTCCAAAAACTTGCCTGTCCTCCTAACAGCCTCCTGGCTGGACTTACTGACTCCAGTCTTGCTCTGCTTCTAGCCATCTCCACTCTGCAGCCAGAGAGATATTTCCAAAGCACAACTTAGATTTTAGTAGTTCTTAGGTTAAACCCTTTCAATGGCTTCATACCACCCTCAGGAAAGAGTACAAAACCCTTACTATGATTTTAAGACTTTTCCTACCTGACTTCTGATTGCTTCCCCTGTATCATCTCTCAAGCCAGCCCCTGTCTGTAGCTACACAACACGTTTCAGTCCCTGGAATGTGCGCATGCTTACTCTCATCCTTGGGCTCTTGCATCTGTGACTCCTGTTGCTCCTCAATTTTCACGTTGGACGTCTCGTCCTTCCTTAGACTTGGGTTAGCTGACCCTACTTTAGGATTCCATTTTGGTGGCACCTATCACCCATTTTCTACTTGCTCCTTTGTCTTGCTGTTAGAGTATAATCTCTGTAAGACATTCCTCTGTAAGAGGAAGAAACATATCTTGATGAATTCTCATAACTCAAGTGCTTAACCACCATGCAGGTGTTCAATAAATAATTGTTGAATAAATAAGTCCTTACAGTCTAGTGTTTGGAGAGATTAAAAGCCAAAAACACCAGAGCCTTGGGACTATGTTCCTGAGATGTAGCGGTTACAGTTTGACTGGTTTTCTTGTGTTCTGGCAGGGAGTTATCCTGGGAGCAATTATAACTAGATATTTATGTTATACTAACACAACATACTAACATAAATATACTAGATATTTAGGATTATTTCCTAGGCTAGATTACAATCATGAGGAGAAGATGTATTTTCTTTTTCTTTTCCCACAGTGGTTCTCTTAATTGGGAAGAACTGACGATTCAATAGTGATCGTCCTATTCAGAGAGACGGTATGTTTATTTTTTCAACTTGTTTTTTCTCTTTCTCTCATTTTTGTCAGATTTTCTAATTTTCTTCCCGTTAACTATACACATATCTGGCTAACGCCTCTCCTTGTTGTTGCTGTCAATGGAACCCTTCACCTTTCTTTGTGTAGGAGGGCTATTTTACCTTTGAAGACTTAGAGCTTTTCCAAGGGAGCTAACAAGTTTTGGAGAAAATTCCACAAGCTTTCATATATATATTTCATATATAGCTTACATATCCCATTACATGCTTCTTAGGATTTGGTCAGTTATGGTGTCAGATCCAAGAGTTTAACTGCTCTTTCTGGCTATGGCTCCTTTGCGACATCTTGGTAGAGCAACTCTTGGGAGCTGATTTGTACTATGAGGTGGTTTGGTGATCCTCAAAACCCACAACTTCCATCTTTCTCTTTTTTTAAAAGCCATCTACCATGTAACAGGATCGCAACCTCGCTTGCTTCCTCCTATGTCTCAGTTAATCCTTTTGGTCTTCTCAGGAAGCATCATCCTCATGAAATTGTTTTCATAAAAAAAAAAAAAATCATCACTAAACTTCAGGTTTGCAGGTATTGTTTCTTTTTATACAAACTTTCTGGATCTTTCCCACCAAATTGGGGCTCTTCCTCCCTACTGCTCCTCAATCATTGGCCCTGCTCTGTCAGCTAGACATTTCTTTGGAAAAGGTGGGCTCTGTGTTGCTGTATACCCATTTCATCCAACTTCAGTTAGCCATCTGGTCTTTTCTCCTTGAGCTTCCTTTTTCAGTCACCCAATCTCAGGGGACTAGAAAAGGCAGTTCACTGAACCTGAGACACAATGATACTCTCTTTTTTTTTTTTTTTAAGACTGGCCCTGAGCTAACATCTGTTGCCAATCTTCCTCTTTTTTTTTTCCCCTCTCCAAAGCCCCAGTACATAGTTGTATATCCTAGTTGTAAGTCCTTCTAATTCTTTTATGTGGGACGCTGCCACAGCATGGCTTGATGAGTGGTGCGTAGGTCTGTGCCCAGGATCCAAACTGGTGAACTCCGGGCTGCTGAAGCAGAGCACATGAACTTAACTACTTGGCTATGGGGCCAGCCTCCACAATGATACTCAATAGCACCTTGAAAGCTGAGATCCACAGCTTTAACATCTGTGTTTTTATGGCAAAATATAAATTTTATATAAATAGAATGCTATTTACTGTATCAGAATTGTGCCTTCTCCCTGCAACACAACCACGGATGTACAGGAACTTAACATTGGCTCATCAAAATCAACTCTCCTTTCAGACAACGAAATGCTGTGTTATTTGAATTTGAACTTGCAAACATTTCTGAAAGTGTCTTTGTGTCCAAGGCCTGGGAAACAGCATGGTGTGACACTGCCAAGGTCTCTAAGTTATGTGAACCTTTCCCAGAATCTTGAGTCTTTTTGTCTGAACACATTACGGTACCTGAGCATGGGGCTGAACTTGGAGGTACATAAGCATCACTGGTCAGTCCTAAGTGGTAAATCTGCGACACTGCACTTTAACCAGAGACAAATTTCAAACTCTCATGAACTTTGTCTTAAAGACGTGAACTTCCACTGACATCCTTCAGTGGCTGTACATCTTGGGTAGTCAAGCTCAAAACTTTCCTCTGATAAAACCCATAGACAGAGGAATGTACACGCTAAGTTCTACATTCTGGTGCTTATCACTGAGAAAGGTCCTTGACGTCTTATTTTAAAGAATTCTTGTAAATTTCTAATTACATTATATGATCTATATTCATGTTAAAATATAAAAATGTTTTCATCATTTACATTAATAGCATTTATTTTATCATGTCCTCTGACCCAAATCTTTACACTATGGCTTCAGGTACTTTCTGGAACACTGTATATTTCATAATGAAAAGCCTCCTTGCCACGGCTTAATGTAGTGATGTTAACGGCATTCAAGCAACATTCTGTGATCTGGTCTTTGCTTAACTTTTCAGTTCTAGCTCCAACCATTCCCTATACTGAAAACCCCAAACTCCTTCTTTGCGTGGACTGTTGTCTACCTGGAAAGCCCTTCTCCCACTTGCCTTGCTGGACAGACCAGGGAACAGCCTTACCGAGAAATCTTTCCAAACTATCCAAACTATAGCCTGGGAGTTGAGTGCCCTCTCCCCTGCTAGCAATTGTGCATCCTGATCATAATAATTAGCATCTTACATTCTAATTATCCGTTGATCTGTTGGTTTGCTCCAGGAGACTCAAGTTCCTCAGAAGGAATCTTTCAATTCTTGATCCACTGACACCCAGTGTAAGTACTGACACATAGGCACACTCCATAAATCTCAGTTGAATTGGGCTCTTATACAGGATGAATTATTACTTTCTCCATAAAAATAGACAGGGCAGAACACCCAGAAAATAACTAAGGAGAAGGGTGTTTTGGATAAACTTCAATATGTTTGCAATTATTCCCAGAAGCTCTTGATTACTCAGAGACAAAGAAAACTTTTGGCTTGGATTATCCCAAAAAAACAAACAAAAATCTTAGAAAATATGCAAATTGTTCCAAACAAAGAAAATCTTAGAAAATAGGCAAATTAGATACCAGCTCACAGCATTTATGTGCCTTTTTCCCCTTGGACATTTCTGGGTGGTGGGGAGGGACTGAAGGAGGAGTGATCACCCTGTGGGACTCAGAACCGGAATTCAATCTAGCTGTACGATGCAAGAAACTACCTTCGCATCTCCACCCTCTTGCAAAGGTGGCTGTGAGAAAATAGATGACTGAGGAAAAGGAGGAAGAGCTATTTGGGACCCGGATCAATCAGAAGTTTTGTTTTTTTAAAAAAAGTAAAATTTGACTATATATCAATATATACTGAGAACAGAACATGCAAAATAGTCTTTCTAAAAAGGAAACAAGAGCACTAGGAAATGTGTGGTTCTGAAACTTTATTTTCTAGGGATATGGTTCCCAGAATAGTAAAAATAATTAACAACAGAATTCGTTGGTTGTTTTGTTTTGTTTAAATCTTCTTTACTGTGTTATTTAAAAAACTTAAAAGTACCAGAAAAATGAGGACAGAAGTGGTAACAAAATATTCTCTTTATTATGAGAAATATAATTTAAAAATGTTATGATGTTACTGGATAAGTTGGATAAGATAGGGTATGTTATCTCAATGCTCAGTGTTTACTTGTTAAATCACTCTTACAGGTTTTTATAATTTTATGATGGCTTTATATTTTATCTTTTTAAAAACCAACTCATAGAGCATCAATTGTTTGATTACTAGTAATTCAGTCCATGGTCTATATTTCAGATTGTAGGAAACTATTCTTTTTTCTTTTAAAATTTATTATTTTCCAGCTATACTGAGATATAACCGACATATAACATTATTAAATTATGTAAATTTAAGGTGTACAATGTGTTGATCTGATACATTTATATATAGCAAAATGATTACCACCATAACATTAGCACCTCTAGCCTGTCACATAATTACTATTTCTTTTAGGAAATTATTTTTTAAAAACTCAAAACTTTGAAAAGCACTTAGCTACAGACAAACATATAAAAGCCAATAAATGGCTTATGTAGACCAATCGTTGACTTTCAGGGCAGAGAGTTCTAGTTGCCCCCCAGTATAGTCCCTCTCCCCTTCTTCTTAGATGCAACCACATGATTCTTGGTTGGACACCCTGTCCTCCAGCTCAAAGACTACATTCCTCTGGCTCTCCTGTTGTAGCTAGCTGTGGCCATTTGACTAGCTTTTGTTCAATGAGATCTAAGTGGAAATGTGGTGGGCAATGTGTAGAAAAGATCCTTGAAGAGAAAGAGTTAATCCTCCTTCTCTTTCTTGCTGGCTAGAACGTTGCTAAAATTGCTAGAGCTTAAACAGCCATTTTGGACTATGAGGAAGTATGCTAAGGTTGGCAGTGCAGCAAGATAGAAGAAACCTAGTCCTTGATGACTGCGGAGCTGCCACACCAGTCCTGGACTGCCTGCCTCCACCAGATGGCTTTTACATGACAGAAAAATAAGTTTCTATCTTGTTTAATCCACAGTTCCTTTTTTTTTTAACATAAAAAAATATGCCATAAAATAACTTCCTTGGATGATACATGCTTGGGAGACTAAGTGATAACTTGGAACAAAGTGGCTTTTGACCACTCATTGACGATCTCTTTATCTTACCATCTCACAGAACGCAAAAACTGTGTCCAATTATGAGCTTTATTGAAGCAGATGGCACAGTAACATTCATGGTTTCTTTTACAAGCATTTCTGATAGCATCCCTGGCATGCAACTCAACACCAAGCTGTACTACTTTTATGAGCTAGAGAGCTGAGCTTGGAGGGGTGGCTTGCCCTCTGTCTATCTCACTGACCCCATCTCATGCTCTTTCCCACCCTCTGCTCCAGCCACACTGGCCTGTTCATCTTTGAACCTGCTGGGCTCATTCCTGCCTCAGAGCATGGACACCTGCTGTTGCTCTAGCCCCGAAATGTTCTTTTTCACATGGCAGGTATCCCCACATCATTTGAGTTTCAGCTGAATCATTCCTTCTTCAAAAAGATCTTCCTGGAACAACCATTATAGCCCTGCCCCTTATAATATCCCCTGGTTTTTTCCTATCACTGATCACTTTGTGAAATTATCTTTAGCCATTCATCATTTAGTCATTGGATAACTGATTTAGTGGCCTTTTCTCCTTCCCATTCCCTGGTCCCCACAACCTGAATGCTCATGGGTATCAAGCTTAATTAACTCATTACCTGGACATGGTGCCCAGTACCATTTAAGCACTCAACACATATTTATGGAATGGATGAATGCGAGAATGAACTGATTCTAGAGAAGAACCAAAGCTCTGCCTCACTAAGAGCAAGCTTCATTCAGTTTTCCATGGCTTGCTCACTGCTACAGCACTTTGGGTACACTACAGCATCTCTCACATGTATGACGTCAACACCCCATCCTAGCAATGAGATCCTTAAGGGCAAGGGACCAACTCCATTCATCTCTGCATCCACCACTGCCTAACGCAGAGCCTGGGTTACACTAGACAATATACATGTGCTCTGTACTGTAGGAAAAGATGATGTGCTTACAGAGAGCAATGCCAGCTCTTGTAATGACTCTAAAGAAAGTTGTAAATTTAAAATGAGTGCAAACGTCCTGATTTGCCAATTATGTTTGTCATTGCCATGTCTCTTTTTCCTTCTCAGTGTTTCTATGCAGGCTTCTCTTTACAAAATGGGCTTGGAAGTGGCTACACAGCCAGCTGCCTTAAGAACTGTGAAGGTCTGGCCTGTCTCATTTACTGTGAGGGGCACAAGGACTCTGACCAATGACATGTTTTACTGGATGGGCTCACAATTGTTGGCTCATTGAACAACATCTGACAGAGTTTAGGGTTGTTGTTCCCTCCAGGCTACTTGGCTAAACACAGTAATCTTGGATGAAACTCCATTGGATCATAACACCGCCCTACCCCATCCACAAGAGCTGGTCTTGTGACCAATAAATTATTATATCCTATCTAGGTAATTAAAAACTGATAGAGGAATAAGGACTATTTTAACCAGGAAATTCCTCATATGTAAAGTAATTTATTGTGTTGGTAAAACGGGCAACAGCACAATTTAGGGAAATCATATCACTAACGTTGTTTATTAATACCTTTCCTACGGGGGTGACACCAAAGGGTTCAACAAAGATTTTTATTGTTTTTCAGAGAGACTTTACAAACCTCAATCAAGAGATCTGAAATTCTGTAAAACACATGCTCGTTCCTTAACTTCAATTTCCTTCAGTAGTTTTATAGATCCCTTAGGCCAGGGAGAGCAGAACCAGATGGCGCTTGGGAGGACTTTACCGTGCATGTCTCTAACGCCACGATAAATTTAAACGTTTTGCCAATCCTAAGCTTCTGGTATTAATCGTGATATGAAATGGTCCTTGATGTAGCTTGCTATGTATTTTTTAATCTGGTGTACTAATCATAGCGGTTAAAATATTTTTAGTGAAAATTCAAAAAATACCCAGTAACATCATCTAGACGAGTCAGAAAAGCAGGCCAGCATATGTTTATATAACATAGCACTTCTCCCCAGGGCCTACCTTGCCCCATAAATTGTTGTACTGGTGTGAAAAAATACAAGTCAGGTCTGAAAAAAAAGTTCTCCTCTTAAATCACAACCATATTTGTGAGAGAAGAGGAAGACAGCGACATATTTAAAGTTGCAGCCAAGCTCGTCACACTGTTTTCTCTGTATTTTCCTTTCCTAAATAATTTCTTAGTGTTGTATTTTCTCCCTTTGTATAACCCACGACCAGCCCCCCCACCCCCCAATCCCCATGTCATAATTCCTTTTCAATAGCTAACTATTCCAATAATTTGTGGTACTGGGATACTTGTTAATCATTATCAGTTGAATCATTATTATGGGCAGAGATGTAGAAACAAAGCACAAACTATAGGAAGGAATGTTTCCCAAATGGGAACACCCTGCCCACCAACTGAGAATAACCCACTCTGGCTGTGGCTGGAGCAGCTGAAGTCTGAACTAAACTCTGAGATATTTGGGGAACAAATTTCTGGTGACTTTAGGCATATAGAATGTGCTGAAGGGGGAAAGAAACTATGTGATGCTGTGAAAAGGACTCCTGAGCAGTGATACAGCCAGCTGAGTACAGCTGAAGATGGAAATATCACATGCAGATAATGGACTGCTTACTTTACTCACTAGATGGAAGTAAGTACTTTGACTGGTGGCACTGACACTAAAAGACTGTCACTCTTTTAAAATTAATAAGGCTAGGAGAACAGCCTGAAGGGAAGGGAATGGAAAGGTGAGAGAAGAAATGTAAAAGGAACAGAGACAGTGTGTGTGGTGGTTAAGGGGATAGACTCTGGCTGGGTTCCATTCGCAGCTCAGATACTTATAAGCTGTGTGACCTTGAGAAAATTATTTAAACACTGTGTGTCTGTAAAATGTATAATAGGAACTATCTCACAGCGCTCCTGTTAGGTGCTCACAGTGTTAAATGAGTGAAGACATGCCAAGTGTTCTACCAGTCACTGGCCTTCAGTCAACGAGACTCTATTATTATCGAAGTGGTAGCTCTGATAAGCTAGGATGATTGGGTTTTCAATCTCATGTATATATTTTAAATGACATGGGTATTATTTATGCTAATATTGCTGTCATGGAGAGGCAAGAGGCTAGGATACAAAGTCATATGGAATTCTATAAAAGGGGATGAGGGAGTTAGGTGGGTGTTGAAAAGAGGGAATTAAAAATCTAGGCACTTTTAAAAAAGAGATGGGCACAATTTTATATTTGGTTAACTTAGGGAAATTGATCAGGGCCCTAGATACCCTGGGAAATAACAGGGAAATTGACAGGATGCAAGGAAGATGGGTGCAAGAAGAAAAGAGTTCCTGCCTGGGAGTAAGGAATAGCACCGGGCCCCAAAGAGAAGGTTTTTAGTTCTTCAGGATGTTAGAGGAAACCAACGGGGTTTGAAAAAAAAACCTGGAATGAATTCTCTGGGTCACTTGCTATTGCTCTGCTTACCACAGAACTTTGTGCTATGGACTTAAATAAAATAAGGACTGCCTGGGATCAAACATGGCGCCTGGAGAGCATAGTGGGTGCATAATAAATTTTGATTCCCTTCCCTCCCCCAGAAGAAGAAAGAGCAAGCCTTTTCCTTCAACACATTGAGAGAAACGGCTCTGTGTTCAGATGGAGCTGCAAAGATGAACCAAGAATGTAAATTGGAAATGACTATAAAATCCTGATACATGTGTGAATATGTGTCCAGCTGAATATTGAGGCATGAGAGCTGTACCTGTAAATTGCCTAATTTGTGTATAATTTGCACCCTGAGATCCTGTTAACTAGAGAAAAATCATCTGTGCCCTTTCAACAGTTAACATAATATAGTGAAGAGAAGCACACCGAGAATCCGAATCTTAGGAGCTGGAAGGCAGCACCGGAGGTGTAGACAAATGAGGCTCTGCCTACATATCACTAGTGGCCAACAGCTCATTAACGATGGGCACAGGAAGGATTAGTTAAATGAGATTAGCATCCTGTTCTGCTGCTGGAAATCTCTGGATGTTAGGAAGATGTTCTATTTGAGCTGAAATCTGCCTCGCGGTCAACTCTATCCCATTGTCATTTGTTTGTTCAAAACAAACAAGAAAAGCAAAAAAAATTAGTTAATGATCATTTATTTAACAGTTATTTATGGGGCACTAGGGGCCCGACATGGTTATGCTGGGGTGAATGAGTAAAGAAATGAAGAGGCAGTGGACTTTGAGAAGTGTAAGCATTCTGGATTGGTTCGCACAGCTCCGATGTGGAGGACAGACTGAGGAAGAACAAGACCACCGAAACGTCTATAGAGAGTAGAATTGTGGGGGAGGCAGTGCTGTCAGGAAAACAGAAAACAAAGATTTCCTCTCCTACACAAATCCTTGAGATACCTGCCAGGAAGGACAGTCCCTTCAGACTTCTAATTTCCAGATTATATACCATGGATTCCTCTGAATAACACTGATCAGAGAAGCAGCATAGCCCAGTGTCTAAGGTAGCTGACTCTGGGACCAGACATCTAAGTCAAAATCTTATCTTTGTCACTTAGTATTAGTGGGATGTCAGATGAGGTACTAATTTCTCTGCGCCTCTGTTTCCTCATCTGTAAAATGGTATAATAACAAGTTTGCAGTGAGGGTCCAGTGAGGTGAGAACAAGCACTCCCTGACAATGTTCACGGTCAACATGATGGAGTCGTCCTTGACTTCTTTTCCTCACATCTAGTCTGTCAGCAAATCCTATTGGCTCTACCTTAAAACCAGATTCAGAATCTGATCACTTTCACCACTGCAGCCTTCCTGGTCCAGGCCACTATTATCTCTCACCTGGGTTATTGCAATAACCTCCTAAGTGGTCCATAACAGAGCAGCCGTGGTCCTGCTGTGGAAACATAAGTCAGATCACGACACCTCTCTTATGCCCCTCCAGTGGCTCTTGATCTGACCATGAGTAAAAGCCACAGGGCTCTACGGGAAACACAACGGAAAGCTCAGCTCTCAGCTCCTCCCAGCCTGCTGTATTTTTCTGTACAGTACTTTTATCTGTCTATATTTATCAGTTATTTTATTTATTGTCCATCTCCTTTCACTGGAGGAAAAGTGAGCTGAGAAGGGCATGGGTTTTCATGTTTTACTCACTAGTGAATCCACAGTGTCTAGAACAATGCCTGACCCAGAGAAGAATCTCAAAAACTAGTTGTTAAATCGATTGAATGAATGCATATACAGCACTCAGAGAAGCACGTGGGATTAAGTGTTTGATAGACCTGAGGTATTACTAGTGATATTCTTCTCAGATCTTGGCTGCCACTTTGAAGAACTTCCCTATTGTGTTGATATCCCTTTAAAACCACCCACTATCTCATCCTTCAAAATATCACCTGAACCAGGACAGTGGGGGACAGGGTTGCTATTTTCAGTTTCTCAACTCCATCTCTATTAATGCTGGACCATCCTGGAGGCCCTTATTAGGCTTTTAGGCAACCAAAACACACATACATAATTAATCAATTAATCAGTTTTAGAAGGAACTGCTGCCAAATCCATACAGGAAAGGACTGCGAGTCCTAAGGGTATGATCTTTGGATTAGACACTTATGACCCTATTAGTGGTGGTGACAGAAAGTTGCCTACACACCACACCATGAATCCTGTGGAGTAGCCTTACGTTCTGAGGGCTGCCCGTGCTGTGTTTCATCATGTGGATTACATAAAACATGTCAAGTCAGAGAATGCTAATATTTATACTTATCCTTGTGTTAGTCACAATAATATATTACTATATAAAATATATAGTAATATATATGTAATATATTACAATAGTATTTTGCTATGAAACATGAATAAGCAAATTTTATTTAAGATGGCTGGCCAATTATTTATATATATATATACACATATACACACACACACACACACACAAAAGTACAAATATTGGCACATAAATGAATTTTTCATATGTATGTAAGTATTTGGCTATACTCAACTAAAATATAAAATTTTAAGATTAGAAAAATGTAAAACTAAAGGTAGTTACTTCTTGCTGTAATTAACTGGATTTTAATAGAACTAGTGACTCTCTACATATAATAAAAATGCTCAAAAATTGAGTATTGAGTATTGCTACAACATTTTTGGGGATCTATTACCCGAGTGCCCAGGAAACAGTAAATGTAGGCTATCTATCCTTGAGAATCTGAGTAGTGTTCTTGTTATTTCTTGTAATCATCTTTTTTGGGAGTTGTTTTGAGGATTATTTACACACACACACCCCCACACACATATATATCAAAATACTTTGCAAACACTAAGTACTACATAAATTTAAAGTATTATTCTTTTCTTTGAATCAATTAAGCAGACATTTTAGACAAGCTAGTTAAGCCTACAGCTGAATTAATCCATTCTTCATATTTTCAAGGGAGCACCAGCTATTTAAACATTATATTCAAAGTATCAGTAGTAATAAAACAACAAGAAAAAGAATCCCTGTTAGCACTCCCCACCGTATCTGTAGTGAAGAGACACGTGATGGTGTACTGATATTCATTTCACTTTGAATTAAACACAGCATCACCACAAATCTCAGGAGATGATATTAAATTTTGTGTTTGGGCAATACTGGGAACTCTACAGGCAAGGGGAGAATTATATTTGGTTGGCAAAAAGCCAGTCAAACTTCACACTTGTCCTAGAAGTAGGTGGTCAGAAACTCCATTCTTGTCATCAAAGCTATTGGCTACAGCTGCTTCAACTATCCCACTCTCAAAATCTTATGTCATTGATTTTGAAGATAAAACATTAAGAAATGTGATAAAATGAGGTCTTATGAGAAAGATATTAAGTTACAATTGACCTTGGAGAAAAGCAGGTCCAATCAGAGCACAACAAATAAAAACAAAGAACAGAACTGGATTTTCCAAGAGGCATCATCAGACACATATAGTCTTTGATTTTTGTTTCTTCAGGGAAAAACAACTCAGAAACCAAGGTAAGGAGGAGATGCATTCATGGCTTTCTCTCTGTTCTCCTCAAAATATATGCTGTAAACTTTCTAGAATTCACAGACCATGTATCACTAGAAGCCTTCACTTTTGGTGGAAGGAAGTACATGATTCTTGATATGTCTGGTTTCGCTGTAATAGTATATAATGTCTTTCTCTAATAAATTTAACCACAAAATTTTTTTTTAATGTGTCTGCATTCTGCTAATTTATAAAAAGCAGGATGCTGTCAGATAAAATTTCATGAAAATGATCTATAAACCAGACTGTCAAAAGTGAAAGGTACTCAGGCAGTACTTAGGGGCAACAAATACAGGGAAACCACTGGAAAAGTTTCCGGTGACTGCGGGAAAACAATGTCCTGTAACGGAGCTCACATTACCTTGATTTGCAAGTTATTGTGAGGTCACAGGAAATCCTGAAATGTTTTCCACATTTTCTTTTATACATTTTATGTTAAATTTCCTGCAATTGAAATCATAAACCCTCCTACTGCTGGAATCTCTTCTGAAGGAAAGGAGATCCTGTGACACTCCCCCATGAACACCTAATAACTCAATTCCTACCAGTGTAACAAGAAACTGAAAGACAGAACTGAAAATGGACTATGACAAGGCTGAAATGTCAGACGCCCTAACTCTTTTAAAATGAAAACCAAGCTGATGTCATTACGACAATGCTAAAAGTGCATTTAATATAGTGACAGTAGATTTCTCTTTAGAATAAGAGATAATAAAAGAAATGACAGACTGTCCCAGGGACACAAGCTCACCACTTCCCAGACCTCTTATCCAAAATGTATTTGGGGATTTATGGTTTAATTTTAAAATGGCATTTTCTCTATGGATATTCTTAACATGATTCAAACTCCTGACAACCATATTTTATTGTGCCAGCTACAAAGAAAGGGATAAGTCAGATTTAAGTAAAATATCCAAGTTTAAAATATTCTCTCAAGATTTATCACTCACGACTGTGGAATTTAAAAACAGCTTTTAAATTGTCAAATACTATTTTAATATAAATCCAAGCCAAACAATTAAAGTTCATTACCAACTTTTAAGGATGGGGGGAGCATGATTTATTAGGACACCTTACCTCTCCTGACATATCAGGGGCCATCGGAACACTGGGCCACAGGCACGAGTAGATTCCAAAAAACACCACCCAGAGCGCGATGCTGCCCCAAATCGCTATGTGGCTGAACTGTGAAGGAAGGGAATCTGAGTCAAGAGACTTTTAGATAGACTGAGGACACAAACACTAATGAAGTTTTCATAAATGCCCTTATTAATTTTTTACTACTTCCACAACATATTATCATGGGAATTTGTAACTGTTTTAACCAGATCTTTCATTAAGTGCTAACCTCTCCTACAACAGTTAGGATGCTTGTGGTATTGGCATTTAGAACTATTTCTTCTCTACCTCCTTTGGTGGGTCTCTCCTCTTACTCATTTTTTTTTTTTTTTTTTTAACCTCCTGCCATCTTTAAGCCTCCTTAATTTTCCCTCTGCATGCTCTCACTGAAAGATGTTAGACCCTTGTGTGAGTACGGTCTGCATGCCGATGACCGTCAAATCCAAATTTCTTGTGCCAGTCTTTCCCTGTGCATCAAACTTTCATTTCTTTTTGTTTACTGGGTCTCTGTACCTGGATGAGACTATACTTCAAAACTAATGTATCTGAAACAGAACTTGTTTTATCCAGATTGAATATTTACAAATGTTTGAGGATAAATCTTTTGCTAATACTAATGGTCTTCAGAATCATTTTCCAGTGGGTTTTCTGCCCAATGCCAGTCTTGTGACACCCTCTACTAAGAAAAGATTCCCAGTCAGTAAGTTTGAAAGTCTTCCCCCTTCCTGGGATAGTCACGATATACAACAATATATTAAAGGCTCTGAGAAATCTTGTGGTAAAAAAACTTGTTTGTTTTACTCCGTGTTTCCAAACTAGAATCTCCAGTTCTCTCCCTTCCACCCCTGATTCCCCACAATTAACAATCTGTGGAACTAGGGCACAGGGATGCATAAAGTTAAAATGAAAAACAACAACAAAAAAATCAGCAAGAATGCATGAGTAAATATGACATGCGTAGGGTGTGATCAAAACTCTTACCCATGTCCAATATGATGTCTCCAATCCAGCTTTCAAACACACAGTTATCACCACAAACTAAAACAGAAAGGAAAATGTTATTTTATTTAATAATCTAATAGTTCATCGAATGATTAAGAGGGAGATTTATAAAAGAACAAGCGTCTCTGAATTAGACTATGGGATGGTAGATTATTCACAGTTTGCCTTGTACATCCAATCAGCAAAGAAACAAGTGAATTAGCTGGGTGGCTGAACATTATCACCATGACTAGTCAGAGCTGCCCATTCGCAGCATCACACTCCTGTCTCCCTTCCCTGCCTCTCCTTACCTCCACAGCCTTACGGTCCACCCACAAGGCTCCAGAGCATGTCTGCCTGCTTCTCGTATAAGTCATGAATAGCAACTGAGAATATACGTCTACAGTAACATGGGTTTTCAAGCTTGCTTTAATTTTATTTTATCTGTAATACTTAAAGCCCCACTTTGTGCATTTTGAAGATAAATTGCAAAAGTAATATAAGTGGATATTTAGAAATCTAAACACTTACTCTGTAACGTTACTTACCGAAACCCGGCAGAGCAGGATATAAGAGCCCGTTATACCTCCATGATGTACATACCCACCGTTGCCAGTGACTATGCTACTAGTTCTGAAGTAAGGGACAGCAGGACAGCATAACGGTTAAATGGACTAATCTGAGAGTCAGACTGTTTGTGCTCAGACTCCATCATTTACTAGCCGTTTTGGTTAAGGAACAAGACAAGTTACTTGACCTCTCTGTGTCTCAGCTCCTTCATCTGTACACTGGGGCTGATAAAGCTTACCTACGTCACAGGGATTTGAGTCTAAAACACTGAGAACACTGCTTAGCACTGCAGCATGACCTATTATTATCTATCTATAATTCATAATAAAATTTTAGATGTTGTTGGCAGCCAAGGGAACTCTGGGCACTTTCAGCAGTTTGTGGCTATGGAAGTGTGATGTTTGTCTAGCACTGGTGATGAGTAAATGCTTGAAGCGCTCACTCCTACTTTCAGGTACTTTAATGGTTTTCACACAGTATTTGCTTAGAGGCTTCCCAGTGGGGTCATAAAGGCAAGTTAAAGTGGAGCATTGGGCTTTCTCAGTAGGATATCTAATGGTAATTTAGAATTAATATTCGTAGAAATAAAACTCTTATTAAAATGTAAATATTAACTAACTTAAGCTATACAAAAAGTTCCAAAATAAGAGATATAGTTCGACATAAAATTAAAGAAAAACATCCTCCTGAGACTTGGGTACTTTAATGTGTCCCTAGGAAACACCTATGATATATACTCTGATTAATTTCTAAACTTACTCTATCAAGTATTTACTTATTTCTGTTTTGTACTCACGTTGTATGAGAACAAATTACCAGCCCCTCTAAACATATTTTTCCTTCCTGTTACTACTTCAGTGAGTTGATGTCAATGGAAAGGAGACCTCTGGAAAAACCTGCTCCCTCTGTTACTTAATGACCTTAATATCCTATCATTCAGTCATTTAAATATCTGATATTTAAACATCATATTATAGTTTTTCTAACAACTGAGTCAGCCATATGAACAGCCACTTAGTATTTAGAACAGCACACTGCCCTGTTTGGAGGTCATGGGAAGGACACACGAGTAGAGAGGAAAGGTTGGTCTGGGAATTCAGAATTGAAGGTTGGAGTAAACTTTTATCAGATACCAGCTGTGTGACCTCGGGCATTAGCATTTAAGTAGTGCTTTTGACTGTTAAGGAAAAATGATTTAAAAATATTTTTTGGCTCTTTATGGCAGGAACGAGCTTGCATTCATCTGTGCATCTTCCACAAGCATTTGGCACAGTGACTTAACACAGTGCGTTCCACGCCTCATGTGGGTGAAATGGTCCCAAAGAGTGGAGATTTCTCTCCCATTTTAGTTATCATGAGACTCTAGAATAATTACTGGTTAAACAACCAAGAATAGTATGATAATATTTGCCATAAATTCAGGAAAGCAAGAAAATATTAACAAGGCCAGTAAAATAAAAGGGACAAGGAAGAGAAAAAGGGCAAATGGGGGGCAGTAAGAGCAAAGAGGGAATATTGACAATAATAGCAACCAAAAGTCCTATAAAGTCAGCGAACCTAAATGACATTTTTATCACCTAATACAAAAGAATCTCTTAACAGTCAAAGCATCTCATTTCATTTTTAAAGGGAAGTGTAAACAATCCTTAAATTCACAAATGCACACATTTAAATTTGAAAATAAAATGAGCACATATGAAAGGATTCAATTTTATATGCAAACCAGGTAAACCTCCCATACTCACAGTGTAAACAAAGTTTCCCAGCAGCAGATAATCAGAGGTTTTCCCATTTCCAAATACATTACCTGTATGAAAAGAAGAGAGCCTTGTTAGAAAAGAAAATAAATGAGGTCCTTTAGAAGCCTTTCAAAGATCAACTAATTTATAAGTGTTGAACAAAAGGGGAACTAAGGGCCACACAAGGGAGCCAGAAATGAGGCTAATTAAAAAAACACTGAGTTAAAGGTTGGCATGCTGTGCTTTGGCGGCCTAGGTTTGGTTCCCAGGCACAGAACCATACCACTCATCTGTCAGTAGCCATGCTGTGGTGATGGCTCACAAAGAAGAGCTAGAAGGACCTACAACAAGAATATATGACTATGTCCTGGGGCTTTGGGGAGGGAAACATACAAACAAAAAAACAAAAAAACCCCCCCCAAAACACTGTAAGAAATCACACAAAGTTGCCATTAATATGGTCATAAATTTAAAACAAATTTCCAATAGCCAACAAGAAGAAGAAAATCTGACTTGTTAACCAATTCTTTCTCAGGTTCCATGAAATTAAAAAAAAAAAAATCAAACTACTTGTTCAAGCAAAGCTTAATGTTATGGGCATTGAGACAGGAGAAGACATTCTGATCTCTTAATAAAGAACTTTGTTAACAATACAGATGAGGGTTTTGGGAGCCTTCTTACTATCTCTCAGTAAAGTTGTTGGCATTGCACCAACAGGGATTCATAAAAACAACTCATAGAAGACTAAGGAGCATCAATATGATTCCAGGCATACGGCTCTTTGAGGATACGGCTGAATTTAGGGGTATATCTTAAGGTATTTTGTTATTCCAGCAATGACTAACAAACTTGGTTTTAGATGAAGGGAGTGGTAGTTAACAAACAAAAATTACTATTATTGATAAAATAAAATGAAAAAAATAACAATAATTAAATCATTGGCACCATCGAAAAATTTAAACCTCACGGTACGCATAATACAATATTTTATTTATGCACATTTTCAACAATACTTATTCAAATACGTATTCAGTGCATAAGGACAAAACACATTAGAATAAAGTATGGGACAAGTCAGGGAGAGTGATGCTGGTATGAAGAGAAGAGATAGTCTGGTGAGTTCTGGAGACATAGACTAGGCTTGGTTCCGTTACTAGTTGTGTCATTTTGTGTTATTTATAATCAATCTCCATGGGACTCACTTTCTTCACTTAAAAGATGGAGTGAAACTACCCACATCAGAGAAGTTCTGAGGTTAAAAAGATGTTTCATATGTAAAGCACTGAACATGGGGCCTGGAGCATGGCAGATGCTCCATAATGTGACGCTTCCCTTTCTAAAGTATTTGGTTAAAAGTAGCCAGGAAGGGTTGCTTAACAGTCAGTCCAGCAATCTAGACCCCATTCTCTGTGGGGGTATTCCATGATTAAGGACATAGGATCTGATGTGCTATATCTTGTGGGTATATTGTGGACAAACTTATAAATGTCTACAACTAATCTGCAAATTTCCATAAAAACGAATGAGGTACTGATTCACGCCACAACATGGATGAACCAAGGTCACATATTATATGATTCCATTTATGTGAAATGTCCAGAATCGGCAAACCCACAGAGACAAAAATTAGTGGTTTCTAGAGACTGGGGGAAAGGGTGGGGAGAAACGGGGAGTGACCGCTGATGGATATGGGTTTTCTTTATGGGCTGATGAAAATGTTCTGGAATTAAATAGTGGTGACATTTGCACAACTCTGTGAATATACAAAAAAAAATTCTATTGTGGTTTTCCTGGCCTACTGTGTCAATACTCTATACTTTAATTAGATTTTCTTACCACACTCACTTCCACGGCCTATAAAAAGAGAAGTATTTACTGTTGCATTAGCAGAGCAATTAATAAAGAAATGAGATGGAAATCTCTAACTAGGACATAAAACCACTGCTTTCTCTGTAACACTCTCTCACCCCACCCATGCCTCATGCTCTCGTCATTCACTGACAATTTACTCAGTGCCTACGATGGAGCTAGGCACTGTTCTAAGCACTGCAAATACAACAGTGAACTAAACTGACAATTCCCTACCCTTCTGGAGCTTTGACTCTAACAGAGGAGAAAGACAACAAAAAATAGACACACATATCACACCCTACTAGGCAAGTACCAGGAAGAAGACACAAGAGGGCAAGGGGACGGAGCAAGAGAAGCGGTGTGGCTCTTTCTAATGGGGTGATCTGGGAGGGCCTCTCTGAGCAGAGACCTGGGAGTGAGGGAGACAGCCAGCTGGTATCTCCGGGTGAAGAATGAGGGATCGCACAGAGGCTGGCAGGCTGAGGAGGAAAAGCAGGGGAAAAAATCAGGTGGAGGATTTGGGTAAGGTTGGGGCTGCGGATTTCCTTCTAAACGTGATAGAAGTCTGTGGGTTTTCTGAGGAGAGAGGCACCTGGTCTGATTTACGTTTTACAAGGATCATTCTGGTTGCCTGTGGAGAATAGACCGTAGGTGGGCAGGAATGGATGGACAGCAGGCTCTTCTGCTGGCAAGCATTACTCAGAGGCAGCGAGGTATGACCTGTACTTCTAAAGGACTGATGAATCCTCCAGTGGAGCATGTGTTGTGTTTTTAAGTACTGTAGTTTGGGAGCAGATGCACTGAATGGTTGGCTGTCTTCCTCAGGATCTCAAGGCAAGGTCTGCTCTGGGACACAGCAGCACCAGCTTAAGCATCACAGGGATCTCTATCCTAAAGTGGCTACTTACTCATTTTTATGTGAATAGGAAATTCACCATGATCCTATCTCTCAAAACTGACAGAATAAAATCACTCCCTCAAAACAAGCAGAGGAAAAGCCTACACTCCAAGATGAACATAAAAACGTATTAAAAATCTCATTCAAAACATCGGCTCCAGTATACTTGAAAATACTAGCACTGATTAGGTTCAGTATAAAGAGCCTGATACAAGCCTCATAGGTATCATAAACAGACTACATAAAATATTAGCACTATTGTCTTCAAACTATACATCAACAGAGGAAAAAAGGGCCCTAAAATTTAACTCTGTAAGTTTGGAAAACATGAGTAGTAGAGAAGAAAGGCTTTGCATATATTAAATCACTTTGCTCCCAAAGGAATAATAAAACTCTTTAAAGTGTGTACAACTTTTGAATGCATGTATTTCAGGTTAAGGAAAATACCATAAAATGTAACACTGCTATAATTTTTAACATATATTGACAATGAGTTATTTTCCTAAAAAAGTAAAAAGTCATCTCTTAGCATTCATATTCTTTCTACTTACCATACTGAAGGGCTTTTAGTGGAAACCAAAACAGAATAACTGAGTGGAAGAGGCCATTTAAACAATGAACCCAGAAAACCTGAGGGAAAACAAAAATCCATGAGAACCATTTGCGATAAACTAGCTCTGTGAACTCTGACCTTTCTTTTTATCTGTGAGCTGGATTCACAAAACGTGTTTCTGTCGGGCCACCACTGTGAATTAATAGAACTGACAGACACTTTCTGCCTCTTAGACCTTCAGGGGTCATTTATTTATTTTTATGTTTCTCAAAATGTTTTTTCAGCTTCAGTGAAAATTCTTCTACTTTTTAAAAACCAAATATTAAAAGTTTAAATTTCTGCCTGAAAAAGAAAATAAAATTTAAAATAAATGCAGATCCTGAAATTCTTTACGTAGGACTATGTTCGTAATTCCAAAAGAATGAACTTTTGAAAATACTGTAATTTGGTGAAATCTTTACTTTCTCTTTCCCATGTGCCATAAGTGTAAACTTCTCAATGGTAAGGATACAATGCATTTTCTCCTTGTCTCTATATATCTATACACACACATTATACAATAAAAATAGCAGGTATAAGATTTACATTGTATAATTCTTTCAAGTAAAGTACTGTCACTATGCTTGAATTTATAAAAGGCTTTCACAATTTTTAACACCTGGCAACATCAAACTTCATACAATTATAACATCATTTAACAGTTATCACTTTCTATATCTATTGTATTTTAAGGACAAGAGAGCGTGCATCACTAGCACTTTCTGTGCAGCATAGATGTGAGAGATTAAGTTATAGAAAAACTGTTTAGAATTCTTATGGCCCTTTGAAGAGCAACAGCTTTGTCATTTAAAAGTGCTTCTTGCAAGCAAAACTTATGCTAAATAAAATTGGCATGTATTAATAGTTTTAAGCTGTTCAAACAACAGAAATTAAGTTGACTGCCTCCCAAATTTTCCACCGTGATCTCAATCTCCTTTGTTAGTTCATCCAGCCACACTGGATTGTATGATCCAATTTACGCTCCAATACATTACACATTTGAACTTGTGTTACTCATTAACCTTTGTCTCTTCTCCTCACTATGTCATTACCACAAGTTTTTATTTGACAGAAAGCACAGGTGGGTGCAAGAAAAATTAGTTCTACTTTTCCATTTTCCTGACCGATACTTATTGTCACATGCTAATCCTTCGACCCCTGTCATGACCTCAGAACCTCCGACCCTTCTTACCATAACAAACGCAATCATCATCATTCAGGACAACAATGCTTCGACACTGGAGACCCACAGCAACTGCTGTGTAGACAACTATGCATTTTGTAGCCATTTGTCCTTGAATTTTAAAACACTTATATGGGATTTAATCAAAGAATTTTCACTGAAATCATTAGAAAAATCCATAAACCCTATAAAAAATGGTTGGTAATTTGTGTAGACATAAATATTCAAATGGATACAGAAGTTGTATAATTTATTTGGGTTGATCTGATGACATTTCGAAATGCATGGGTTGTGCAGATAATGAAATACTTTGTAAACAACAAAATAGCCAAGGATACAAGGAATGATGCTTCCACACTAAAACTATATCCTACCTTTTCCCTGGCCACGTAACTGTCTCCAAGTTGCCATGTGCAAAGGGCATGAAAGGATGTGACTTTCTGGGAATTGCTTTGGGTAATCCTGTGAGGGTCAATTTATGTTTATAAGCAGGAGTACCATGGCCAAGTCTGCGGCCATAGCGTTTCCTCTCAAGTGAGCACCATGCAGCCTGAGCTATCGTAGACTGGGGACCTGTGGCTGGGGCTGATACAACTCTCTAGATCGGTGAGCATTATTGTTAGTATGCCAGGAGGCCTGGAACTCCCCCAGCTCTCAGATCACCTTTCTAGGGAAACAAGAGCTCAAAGTCCATTTTATCTGCCCTGATTGTGGCTTTCCATCACATGAAAATACCTAACATAGGTAATGAAAAACATTCCAGCAAGGTGGTGGAATTTAATATAAACTGGACATCATAAATAAATTTTTTTAAAATCCCCAAATAAAACATTCAAAAATGGGGCCAGCCCTGTGGCCTAGTGCTTAAGTTTGGTGCACTCCTCCTCAGCAGCCCAGGTTTGCAGGTTCACATCCCAGGTGCAGATCTACACCACTCATCAGCCATGCTGTGGTGGCAACCCATACACAAAATAGAGGAGGACTGGCACAGATGTTAGCTCAGGGCGAATCTTCCTCAGCAAAAAGAAAAAAACAAAACAAAAAACACTCAAAAATAAAAGCATAGATATTGCATTTTATACAGTAATAGTTTTAAGAGACCACTAAAAATACTTTTCAGAAGCAATGTAAATCTAAGAAGACTTCAGCTCTTTTAAATTAACCAAATTCAGTTATTTAAAATGCCATCAAGTTGTCTGTGTGTGCACACCTGGACACGCATGCACATTGCATTCATGAAGACCTAGTCTCAGAAGATGAATAACATCCTGGCTATAAACTTAGCACTGTCATCTACGGTGTGAGGTTAGAGGCACTGAAACACCTGTTTCACTTTATTCCCTTAGTATACGGAGAACAAATGTCATTCAAGAGCTTTATGAATTAATAAATATTAAAAATATCCTACATTAACTGCCCTAAATTGAAAACATTGAATTTAGGTTACATCTAATTATTAGTAACATGCTAATAAACATATGATATATGAGATGGAAAAAAAGTCTGTGAAAGTGTATTATATTTGTTGCTTTTATTATAGTTTCAAAATGGCATCTACCTGGACTGTTATAAAATTAAAAATTTTTTCCCTCACTTACACTGAACAGAAACCTGAATTACCAACAAATACCAGTGGAAACGCTTTAGAATATATACTTGCAAAGTAAACTATGCAGAAAACGAGATATTTTTTGTTGTTAGGATGAATAAAAATCATGGACCACAAAAGATAACAATAGGCCATGGCGTGTTATGTAGGATATAAACCCAGATAACGATTTTATACAAAATGTTGGATATTTTATCTTGTATTTTAAACTTTACGGCTTGGAAATACTGAGTCTTATGACTAAATGATTATTTCCCAGAGACCATAATTTTAACGCCCAATATAAACAACCTAATATTCGATTGAGGAAAAAGTTATTTCACAAAATAGAAAATTAGTAAAGAATGATAAATCACCCCTTGCCACCTTATACTTGTAAAGACAGTGCTTGTCAGTCCTGGATGACTGACCCCTGCGAAGAATGAGCATTTCCCCACAACACTGCAAAGACAGAAAGTCAGAGGGCCAAAAGGACATTCACTTCTGTCTGCCAGACTCAGTTTACTGCTGCCTGGCAAACTCCAGTGAATCATGGTTACATTTTAGTTTTATAACAAAACACACAAACAAAAAACCTTCTCGGTCCGAATCAGAACCTCAGGCAAATCTGAGTTACCATGGTCGGCACCCTGGAGTTGTTTCCTCAGCTTAGGAAGACCAGATACCCCGTGTAATCAGAGCAGTAAAGTAAGTTTCCCCAAACGTGTGCCGGGGTATCGTGTCCTACCTTGGTGTTGAAGTCCAGGGCGTTCTGAGATGTTCTGTATAATTCAGGATACTTCAACATATTCTCTTTTCTGCATGATCTCTCAAATATTCCGAGAGTTAAGGGAGGCATTGCTGTAAACATCTAAAACGCACAAACTGGTCATTATACCAAGCAGCCAAATGCAGGGTGAATCTTTATCTCAAAGAATTCAACAAAACAGGAATAAGCAAATGTCTTAAACTTACCACATTATAAAGACCTATACACCATCTCTCAAAGAGGATCTGTCCAGAAAAGCCATTAACAAAGGCAAACCAGATCTAGGAAGAAAACAACCCCCAAACGCCAAAATTAGAACACAAAAAACACAAATGCATTGCTTAGAATCTGTTTTATACTCGACCATTGCATAATAGCAGCGTTAACATGTTTTCACCACTATCTTGAAAATGGCATATCTTTGCTTTACTTTTTAATTTGAAGGGATGTTTTCATAAGGTATTTGCTATTTAAGTCAGAATTGGCTCCTCTTGTCAAATCAACAAAGAATTATATCAATAGGTAATTACAGATTTAAAAAAAGATTAAATATAACCTTATTTTCTAAAAGGTGCTTTATGAAATATATTTTATGTCATTAAATTTTTAGTTTTAATTTCCTTTTAAAACACTTATCCCCTGATAGTTATTTAAAGATTATTGTTTTTATTATAAAATATACTTGTCTATCTAGAAAATAATTTACTATAATAATACAATCACCATTTTTTTCTGCATTGGACGTATTCATATAGTTTATTCATATACATTCATAAACTTACCTTACTGGAAACCTACTGTATATAGTGTCCTGTCCCACTCCTCTCCTCTTAACATTATGTAACATACATTTTCTTAAGTTGTTACATATCCTTTAAAATAATGTTAATGGTTCTATAACCTCTACCATGTGGCTATAACTATTTTTAGATATTCAGCTTGTTCTAGTTTTCACTATTATACATAATTCTGAGTGGAATATTCTTGTACAGAAGTCCTACACATCTCTATTTGCTTATGATGAATTCTTTTTGTAAAAGACAGCTTTACTGAGGTATAACTAATATACAAAAAACTGTACACATTTAATGTATACAATTTGGTGAGTCTGGACAAATGCATACGCCCATGAAACCATCACCACAATCCAGACGACAGACATATCCATCACCTCCAAAAATTTCCTTGTGCTCCTTTGGTTTTTTTTGTTTGTTTTTCGGATGAATTCTCAGAAGTAGAATTAATGGGTCAAAGTATATGAGCTTGTTTATAATTCTTGATAATCACAGCCATCAGAAAGTGAAATCTGAATTTATACATTAAAATATTTTATAACCTAGATTTAGGCTTTGATTAAAAACAAATCTTTAACTAATAGAGCATAATGTTCTTATATATTTTGCAATTCTCTTAAAAACAGAAACCTAAACTGTTATAACTGTAATAAAATTAAAGAGCAATATAGAGAAACTTTTTCCAACATGTTTAACATAAATGGAAAATTACGTAAATGTTAGTAAATCAATAAAACCTGAATATAATTTTTTGAAAAAGTAGACCTAAAATGTAATTAAAAATCAAGTTGATCTGAAAGAGTAAAAGTCTGGCTTGGCAATGAGATTACATAAACACATCCACAAAACCGAAACCTAACAACAGCAACAACAAAACCTGTCGGAGGAAAGCAGTCTTACATGCCGATCAAGTGAATTTTTGAATCGGAGTTACAGGGACTTTTCTACACTTCGCGTTTCATTTAATCTCATTATGGAAGCATGAATTGCTACAAATTCACCATTTATCAATATGTACCCAGGCTGGCCTCCCGATGAACAGTTTCTGTACCCACACTGATCTTTCTTCTTTTTATAGTGGAAAGGAGTGATTGAGCATAGATAAAAACCAATGTCTGCTTCATGAGATGGAAAAGAAAACAAAGTAGCGATAGCACATGAAAAATAAGTCCAAATTGTGTTAGGGTTGTAACACACATTAACAAGGACAATAACAAAAGCATAGAAATTGGAGTCAAATCTGAAATTCTTGCTTGCTTTGCTACATATATTTACAGAAAAAAATTTGAACATCCACCCTAGAGTAGGAGCCAGATCCTTCATTTTTGCACGCAAGCTTTAAAAGAACGTAGCATCTTACGTGAAGTTAAGTTTATTCCTTACTGTGGTGCTGCTGACTTTACACTTTTTTTTAAAAGCGTAAGTAGACACAAGTTGACAAAACAGACTTTAATGCCCTCTATTCTGTTTTCACATTTGGCCTTTTTGAGATGTGGATTATGTAAATACATATTTGTGATACTCTGGGTGATGGTAACTCCCTGAAGGCGACTGTGTTCCATTGTAGTAATACACGCTAAGAAGCTCTTTCAGATTTCTTAGGTATGATGGAAATATAAGGAATTTTTAAACACAAACTTTCAAATTATGGCCTTATTAGTCTATGAAGATGGGGTCTAATCTTTGTTGCTCTGAAGAAAGCCAAAGCTACATGTGTAAAACATTCATCTAATGGACATGACTTGGCTCAAAGGTTACAGTCATAAATGCATTTGCAATAATCAAAACTGTATAAAATGAGAAAACTATGTTAACAAATTTGTGAGTGAGTAAACATTTGTAAATGTGAATGGTCTCCTAGCTTCTCTGTACATAACATTTGGTGCTGATTCAAATGATACTGAGCTTGAAATTTATGAACCTGTCTTAAATCAATGAATATTTACAGAAAGTTTCAAATTCAAAATAATTTGCAGACAAACTAACATATTTGCCTTCAAAGTTCATTTTAAAATGCATAAACTGCTTTATGACAGAAATGCAGAAATTTTTAAGTGGAAAGCTATCGATGTATTTTTACCTTTTTATTTTTCGTACTGAAAGGTACGTGAATGTGTTTTTAAAAATTCTCTTCCTGTATTTTAAAAAGTTATTCTAATTTCTCTTTTAAAAAAGGAGAAATGACTTGATAAGAACAGAACTTTCCAATATAGTACCCTACACCTTCACTCAAATATTTTGGCATTCATGTTTACATATTTTAAAGGAGAGAGAAAAGATGTTTAATAGTGAAGAAGTCTACCAGAATTCAGTGAGTCCGAGATTTGTAGTTAAAAGATCTATTAGAAACCTATTCCTTGCTAAATAAAACAACACCTAAATTACTATAAACACATAAAAGTCTCTCCTTGGACTCAATCAAAACCATAGTTGCAAAAAGAAAACATGAGTCCCCTGGGGAGGCATCTAGATTGCTTAAATTCACAGGAAATCTATAATCCAGCACAATGTGCTGGGAAAGTATCACCTCATCGACTTAATCAAAGCTTCTGGAAATTAGAAACACTACATTGTTTTGGGATCTTACCAGAAAACCAGGATGAGACCAATGATTTTAAAGAAAAGGTCTTATTTTGCTAGGAAGGAGTGAGATGTTTCAGAGAAATAATTTTAAAAAATCTCTTTAGAAAGAGCCAGTAATTTCAATGAACACCTAGAGCGGCTGCTGAGCGGGTCACCATAAGTAAGTGCTTATACGGCCACCTGCCAAATCCGTATTTATTTATTTGGCTGTAATTTATGGCAATGGAGTAGTTAGATAGTGACATTCCTGGCACCACAGCAATGGGAAAAGCAGTGTTTGCAGATAATCTATAAAACCCGTAGTGTTCCAGACTATTCCTTTATTAGTAGAGAAACTTCAGACCTGCCTCTCCTGGTATTATTTTCTAAGTTCCACGTCCCAGCAGAGGCGTGGCATTTAAAGCTTCACAGAACTTTTCCTGATGGAGCATTTCTGCATATTAAACAGCAGCTTACAAATAGTCAATGAGTCCTCTGCTCCCACGCCTGATCAACACAAAAAACTGAAAGGAGAGATTCGAGACTGGCAGTTGTCCTCACTAGAGACATTCAATGATGTGTTTTCTGTCTATTCATTCACAGTATTGACATGAGCCATTAACATCTGCAGAACTTGTTTTAGCTGGCAAAAGTTGGGTATCTGGGAATTGATTTAAAAGGTCAATTTGTTTCCAAGATAGTTGAATTATATTCAAAATATGTTTCCATAAAGTGCTAAAAGAAAAAATGAGGTTCCCAGTAAAGTTTAGGACTTTACGTCCTTTTCAACGTGTAAAAAATCTGATCAGTGTTAAATATCTCATGAAGAGGCTTTAAATTCAAAGCCAAGTGAAATTTAGGGAGAATCGACCACAAATTGCGTAACTCTGCATTTGAAACAGAGCGTGGAGATTTAGCTCCTCATTTGAGCTTAATATATTTTATTTCCCCCATTAGTACATAAGTTTTGCCCGCTTCATTGTTGGCTGCCAAATAATCTAGATTATAAAAAGCAGCAAGTTGAGTATTCATTTCATTTTACAAAATTAAATTTTTGTGAGCAGACTGATTGCTGCCAGTGGCTTTAAACTCCTTGTATCTTCAAAAGTATATGTAAATAAACCGTATAAATTGATAGTCACTTGAATGTCAATGTTCTGAGATGAGAAGAAAATATAATTAGAAAAGCTAGAACTATAGGGGAGATTGGGAATCAAAAATAATTATTTTAGAAAAGAATCACAAATTTACATGTACAACAAAGAATATATATTTTTTGGATCTTATAAGCTATTTTGGAAGAGCATTTTGCTTCAAAACACAGATTATTCCAGATCAAATTCAGCAGTAATGAACAATAAGTAATTCAGATTATCCTGTTTATCTTTCCAAGCATTTTATTATTTCACTTAATGGATTGCAACCTAATTAGAGATTTTTAGTGACCAATAAGTGGAACTTCCTGCACACTTCAAAACTCAGTTTCAATTTTACTAGCCTGACTCATAATAAGAACTCTGCTCAGTCAACATTTTAACAAGGAGATAAGCATTCTGACAGGGACATAAAGAAGAGCTGAACAAAACATACGTTAGTTCCCAACTAACGTGTCAACAGGGTAAATGTGAAATCTACTGATTTTTTTGTTTAAAGTGATACTTCTCTGGTGTAAAGTATGGTATATTATTTCCATACAGCAAATGGTGAGGTTGTGTCTCTTCTGATAGATGTGTAGAAACAGTCAACAGCTTAAAGGGCAAGGTGGCATAAACAAACATCTGTGAGGGAGCCCTGGGCAGATTTATGAGGGTGTGAGCAGGTCCTCTGACAGGAGCAGAAGATGGAGGGTGTTCTTAACAATTTATGGAGAGTTCATTGTCATGCTCTCTGAAGCTGCAAGAAGAGCAAGACACTGATAACACCTAGAGTTTAAGTATTATAAATACAGCTTCTGACGATAAAAGGGCCATATGTTGGGGGAAAAAAATGGTAAATAACTTATCTATCACGACCTGGTTAACCAATCAGTTTAGTTAAATTTATCCACTAGTGCTGTGATGTCCCGTATGGCAGCCACTGGCCACATGTGGCTCCTGAACACTTGAAATGTGATTAGTCCAAATTGGGATGTGCTGTAAGTGTAAATTACACACCAGATTTTGAACACGTAGTACAAAGAATGTAAAATATCCCATTAATAATTTTTTACAGTGATTACATGTTGAAACGATAATATTGAATATACTGAGTTAAATAAAATAGCATTTAAAAATTAATTTGAGCTTTAATTTTTACTTCTTGCTAATGTGGCTCCCAAAAAACTTAAAATTATACATGTGGCTTGCACTGTATTTCTATTGGCAAGTTCCTGGAGGACGTGAACCATGCTTGATTTACTTTGTAGTTGTAAAATACCTGGTGCCTGGCACCCAGTAGGGCTGCAAAAATGTTTGCAGAACAAAACGCATCCTTTTAGAAGTGATATTCCTGACTTAGGCTAAGTTTTCTTTTTAAAAATGTCCTATTTGATACCTGAAAAGGAATGTAGAAATTCCTTGCTATCCAGGCACAGGAACTGAATGTTCTAATTCTTAGACAAAATCCTCACTGTCTGAACTCTTGCTACCTACCAACCTCAGAAACCAAAACAGATCTGGATAGCAAGGGATACTTGTATATAAGTATCAAAGCTTGAAACTTAATAAGAACTATAAGATGAACAATACTAGCAAAACTGCATGAGCATCTTTCCTGATTCACCCCTTAGTAGAACCACTATCCTCAGTTTTAAGTCTATCATTCCCTTACTTTTCTTTTTAAATAGTTTTCCATGTGTGCATCCCTAACCAGTGTATTGCTTTCTCTAGTATGTGTCTGAGCTTTATAAAGAATGCTATATAGTTTGTAGTCTTTTAAAAACAGAAAACATTACTTCATTAGCAATTCTAATTCAACATTTCTTACCAAAGCAATATAACATTTTTAGCTGGAATTTAAACATTAGTTATTTTCCACAGCCAACACACTTTTTTTTTTGAGGAAGATTAGCCCTGAGCTAACATCTGCTGCTAATCCTCCTCTTCTCTTTGCTGAGGAAGATTGACCCTGAGCTAACATCCGTGCCCTTTACTTTATATGTGGGATGCCTGCCACAGCATGGCTTGCCAAGTGACGTGTAGGTCCACGCCCAGGACTGAACTGGTGAACCCCACGCTGCCAAAGGAGAGCGTGTGAACTTAACTGCTATGCCACTGGTCTGGCCCCAAACTTTCTTTTTTTTTAAAGATTTTATTTTTTCCTTTTTCTCCCCAAAGCCCCCCAGTACATAGTTGTATATTCTTAGTTGTGGGTCCCTCTTGTTGTGGCATGTGGGAACGCCGCCTCAGCGTGGCCGGATGAGCAGTGCCATGTCTGCGCCCAGGATTCGTACAAACGAAACACTGGGCCGCCTGCAGCGGAGCGCGCAAACTTAACCACTCGGCCACGGGACCAGCCCTGGCCCCAAACTTTTTAACATGTTTAGAAGTTATAAAGAGTAAATGGGCAAGTGAAGGATTAATTAAAATGAGAAAATGTCTTCATAAAGAAAATTTCTTTAAATATCTATGCAAGCGACAAGGATTTTAAACTTAACCTGCAATTACCTCGATAATATAGAGGACTATATTCTTGTAGAAGCAGTACAAAATGCACTTGGAGACTCTGTTATAGTTCCAGGCACCATGAACCATCAATAAATTCTTCAAATACTTGAACTAAAACAAGAGTGGAAAAAAATTAGTATTTTTCTCTTCATAGTGTCAGCTGACTGAGACAAATGGTGTGTTTTGTAGAAATGATACTTTACCTGCGCTATGGAGTAATCAGAAGAATTAGCGGCCTGAAGGCCTTCATTGCCACTTATACCAACACCAACGTGCGCTGTCTGAATCATGCTGATGTCATTTGCTCCGTCGCCAATTGCAAGCGTTATGACTTTGACTTGTTTCTTAACCATCTCAACGACTTCAGATTTTTGAAGAGGAGTAACCCTTAAGTTAGAACAAATTATCAATTATTCTGTTTTCCGAAAAAAAGGAATTTGGAAATGTCATTGTCTTGAAGGAAAAAGCAGCAGAAGATTCAATTGACTAGATCTCTGAAGAATCATTATGGAAAAGTCTTAGGTGTACAAATGTTTAAGCTCTCTGTTAACCTGGTTGCCACTTTAAGGGAAAAATAAAGTCTCCAAAGCAAACCTCTAGATGACAGAAGCTACAATGCCTTGTTAGCATTAGTTTAACAGGATGTTTGCATTAATTTGTTTCAGAAATAACATTTGAGTTCAGAAATTCCATTATTTTCTAACAAATAACATCAGAATTTCTAATTCTTCACTTTTGAATGAAATAGAAGGTCAGAAAGGCTGTTGAATAGTAGTCCAAATACTAACTAAATCCTATTCTGTATGTGGGAAATAAAAGTTTTGAGCCTCTGCAAGCTGATCTTAGATAATGTACTCTACATTTAAAACAACTTCAGACTCTACTTAAGTTAACAGTAGGGAACCGGCTAACCTCTCGACCTGTTCTCAGCCACCATATGAATGAACCAAAGTAAATACCAAGTGCTTGATGATATAACTCATGTACCTCAATTTTCTTCCACAGCTACTGACTAACGGCCAAGTAGGATCAAGCAACCTTTTATACAAACGTGGATTGGGAACAGAGAATACCAGCATCCAAACTAAAATCATATTTGGTATTAACTTTGGAGTAACTTATCACAACCACTTAAGTAAACTCCATGACAATGACAGAAGGGCTCAAAGACAGAAGGCATCAGCGTCATTAACTTACTATATTGTCCACACTGTACTGGCGAGTAAACAGAAAGAAAGGAAAACTCAACAGTGAACTGGCTCAGTAAACTATTAAGATAGTAATTAAATACTAAGAAACTAATAACACATACAATGTGAGTGGACAAGAAAAATAACTTGGAGCTAAGTTCTTTATTAAGGTTAAGTGAAGTAGGTGTCAAAGATCTGCCAGAACATCTGGCAAATCATTTATTATTTAAAAATGAAGATCATGACTCTGAAAGACTCAATACATCTTTGCACATTCTCCTGATTATTTTCTTAGGAAAAAATTCCTAGCAGTGGATACTCTGTACAAATATGTGCCTTTAGGAGGCCCTCTGCCCTTCCGAAAGGCTTCAGTGAGAGCAGCTCCAGTCTGAATTTCACGTTTGAGAATCATTGCATTAGACTGTGAGCTGCTTGCAGAGTGAAGCAGTCTCCTCAGCTTTGTATTCCTAGTGCTGATCCAGAATAGGTACTCAATAAATAGTTGCTATATGAAAGAGTTATTTTTAAATCTTTCTTTGGATTTCCTTTCAGAGTCTGGCAGCAGTACAAAATGACACAACTGTGAATACAGCAAGGAAACGAATGGATGAGGATCAGGCCATTAATGGTTTTTTTCGCTGTTAGCCCTCATTTTTCTTTGAAGCAATTTTCATTTCATTTTCATGTTTTATTTAATTTTTCTTAACAGGCTAATATAAATTGGTAAGCCCGCTGGCCATAGGCCAATGTTTTAAACACGGACTATAGCTGACATTTAGTAAATGTCAAAAAAGAATGCTCACCAAGAAATGATCTAAAAAGCAAACGGGAAATGGGTCTGAAAAGAGAGAAGCATTTGAAAACATTTAACAAATTCCCTTCACAATTTAAATACATTGTGAAGTCACACCATGGGATCAATGGAGCTAGAAAACAGTGGTATTTTTTAAAGCGAATACGTAATAAAGGAAATCTCTGCATGATGATCTAATATTAGTGACTTAAGGAAGCATCGGAAAAGACCTGGATTAAACTTTGTTTTCTTTCTTCATGGCTATTACAACCAACACTGCTTTCTCTGCCTGACATTGCAATTTTCAATACCCCACAATTAAAATTGGTTAGGGATTTTCACCAACTCCATGGGTGTGGTTAATTCAGGTGATAAAAACAGAATACAAATCCCCTTGTCAAGAACAACGGCTGTTTTAAAAAAAAAAGATGATGTAGTGAGAGGGATCCTCAGAAACACACTGCGATTGCTACTAGCAAGGGCATCTGCTTCCATTATCAAGCTAAAAGTAGACAGCTGGCTTGGAAGAAGATTCAAGAAAAGGTGGGAGAGCTCGTATCTGATGGGTTTGAAATAGCAGTTGTTTGCTAAACAAAGATAATCAGATTTAAGTGGGGATTTATAAAAAATAAAATATACATATTTAAAACATTTAACTCAAAATATAAATGTACAAACTTGTGATGTAGGGCAAGGAACCTTCCTTTGCATAGGGGTCTGCTGTTGGAAAGTCTGCATGTTTTTGCTACAGAAACCTCACTCATGAGGCACAATCCATGGGTGGTTTCATTAAGTGGACTAGAATACAATGATGCCCTTCACCCCAGTTTATTGTTATCTGACTTCAAATTTAACAGCAAATTTTTTAGCAATTCAATAAGTCTTTCTAGAGTATTTATACCAGGTTTTCCTAGCCACAATTTTGCTAGATTGTTATTTCGATGACTTACGAAATATTTAATTAAATGAAGATTACTTTAAGAAGTATATTAGGAATAAACAGATTAGGGAACAAGCACCTAGTGATTCCCAATAAGCATCAAGTTGACTCATGGAAGCAAATGTGCAGGTGTGCACTGAAGAGCATCCTTTCAGCTCTGGGCATGATATGCTGTGGGCATCCATCAGCGTACCTCAGGGAGGGAATGTGTTTTAAGGGGACTCAGATTAGTCAAGCTGAAATCAGTTAAAAACATCTTCTACAGCATCCATTCAAAAAATTGTTCCTTGCTACAAGGGGGTTACAAGATAGCAAAACAAAATTATAAGACACTAAAAATGATTGTACCAGAAAGCTTTTTGATATAATTGCCAGTACTTAATAATTTCAGAGGACATATTAGCATGGGCTGCAAGAGGCTTCCTTGATGAGTCAGAATTTGACTTGCCTTTGGCAAGGAGAGGAGAGCTCAGGTCAGGTAAAAGAAATGGCATATATTAAATTTAACTTCATGTTAAAAATTCTCCAGAATATTCCTTTCTATTGTGTTTCCACCTCAAAAAAGGTTACTCACTTCACTCATTAGAGTTTATTTGCTTTCTTGACTTTTGTACATCTGCTTCTATATTTGCACAATTTCCATAATAGTCTAGAACAACCTTACCACTCAAGTTAATTCTTCCAAATGTCTATTAAAAACCACATATCCATGGCTGAGTATATTTAAACCTAAATTTTACAAATACCAATAGTGACCCAATGTATAATTCAGAAACATAAAAGTGCTCTGTTTTCCACCCTAGGTATTTTTTTTTTTTACCACCCATGGGTCTGCATCAGAACTTAAATTATTCACAGTTCTCTTCTCTTTCACTGTTGCTCTTTCTTCTTCAGAAGAAGTCAAAGCCTCTATGGAAAAAGACTACATACCCAGCATGTGCTGTAAAGCCCAGTTTTCTTCCCCGTGGCTCCACAAACAGAGGGTGGTCCTTTGCGATACACCCTCACAGCGCACTGAGTGCAATACGCTTTTCAGATATTATTTTGGCTGTAGTTTCTGCACATGTTATTCATTATTTTTCTTATTTGCTATGTAGTAACTCTCACTGCCCTGTGAACATTAGATCAGAGTATTGGAAATTTTTACCATTTAGCTAGAAAGTATATAGGGTGGCCATGAGCCTCATTTTTCACTCTTTTAATGGGATTAGCTAAATGAATCACCTTTTAGAATGGAATGTGGATAAAGATTATATGTGCATGTATATACACAGACACATAATAAAGAATATTTTAAGGGACTTTTTATAGGTAGCCAAGAGGAGTACAATAATTTGTCTTACTATACTGTGTTTTAGGTTAATAACCTTAAAAAAACCATATATACACCAAAAATTATGCCAATAATACAATATTATCTCAAAAAGCTGTACTGTAAACTCAAAAGTTACTATAAAGTTGCCTTTAGAAGGTGAATCTAGAAAAAAATTTTAAGAATATGCAAGAATATACTATTTCTTAATTATCCTGAAGTGTTTTGTATAGTGACCCTGCATTTACTAAGCTTGAGGGCTGCTTCTGGTGACTATTTAGAGATCAGGATCGTTAGTGGGGGATCTGCTGTACTTTCCTTTGCAACAAACTTCCTAAGACTTCTCCTTGTGAATATCAGACTATTCCCCAGTGAGTCATATTCTCCTGACTAATAAAGAAATTACAAAAAGAGAGAAAAACCTAAGAGAAAAACTTATGAGATCTTACTTGACTTCCCTTTGAACTAAAATTTGTTAGGCTCTTGTAAAGTTTTGAATTAAAGAGGAATTAAAATATGGCCAAAAAATCTGTTACATGTTTCAAAATTACATAAATATAACACTTCTAGAGACTCACCATCAATTTATTACTGGAATGAAAACAGTCACTTATATAGCAAATTCTGAAAACCATACTTAGCATATGGTATGTAATGAAATATTCAATCACTTCTAGATAAGAGAACTCTGTTATTCAAATGACTGATGAGTGAGCACCTTCCTAGCCTCCAAAAGCAACATCTGTTAACGTACTCTGTAGTCAGAGGCATCAAGGGGATATTATAATATAGGGATTGAGTCTACAGAAAAGAAACATAGATAATCTTTCCACAGGACAAAAAAGGAAAGCAACTTTTAAAAGATTTCCTTTTGAAATGATGAAAATGTCTCTTTTGCGGAATTTATGTTGTTACAGGTAAACTACTACTGTCTTCAGTTTCTATAGTTCAGATATTTTAAATAGTGACTGATCATATTGGTAGCGTATATTTGAATATGCACGCATGTGTGTGTATGTGTGGGCACTGCAAACTATTACTGGCTAATGTATCTTACAAAAGGCATGAAAAAGAAAACTCCTCCTAGTAGAAATCTCTATTATAGTATTCACACCATAGAGCAGTTAGTCCCCATTGCTACTGTTCATTAAAAAAAAAACCTATCTCCATCTCTATCTACCTATCATCTATTTATCTAGAACCTAGCACTATACTCAGCCCATAGCAGATGTAGAAATAGTAGTGGAACCAAATAAATGGGAAATTTTGCAAGGAAGAGAAATTTATCTCATTATCCTAATACAGTTCATTCATTTTTGACTGTTTGCTGTTAGGAGGAAATGTGGTTAATCTTCTCTGCATCTAGAGTGTAGAGGAACTATGTAAAAGATATTGGATTCTGCAGGCTTTCTGATATGGATGGGAAAGACAGACAAAAAATTATTAGGTAGAGAAGGAAGCATACTACTACTTCAACAGAAAGTGGGTATATTCAGAATGGATTAGAGCCAGATGACAGAGGGCCTCTGCATGCCACGATAAGAAAGGCTGAATGTCACAGATAGCTCTAAGCAACAGGGAACACTAAAAGATTTTGAGCAAAAAAAGAGCATGGTAGAAGGAGTGCTTTAAAAACATTTGGATTGCTCAAAAGACATATATACATCGCTTTGAAATACAGATATTTATATTTTATATTTATATCTATCTATATATAAAATAGCTATAGATGTCTATCTATACATCTGAATTTTACCTAGGATAAGGGCAACAAAAATGGAAAGAAAGGACATATGGGAGAGTGGGGGGTTTTGAATGAAAGTGCAATCAGGGGTTTCAAATTTGGGTGACTGGGGAAATAATGAGGGATTAAACATAAACAGAAAAAGCAGGAAGATTTATGGAGGAAAATTATCAGGGAAGTTCTAGACACTCAGAAGTTCAGATAGTGGTGGGATATCCTAGTGGAATCATTAAGCACGCTGACTGAAAAATTAGAACTGAGCTCAGAAAAGAATGCAGAGCTGGGGATGTGCATTCAGGTGTCACTCATTAATCAAGTAGTGATCCTTTGGTATGTGATGAGATTTCTATGGAAGAATATAAGAGAAGAAAGTAGATCTCAGGATTCTCCTTCTGCCCCTAAGAGCTATTAATTTAAGGACTTTTATTGAGCTACTGTCTCAGGAGTTAAATATTAAGATCCTATACGACAGTGGCCTCTCTAGGGATGCTTACTCCAAGGAGACAGAAGTGGTAGAGAGAGACAGAAATTTCTCCTACGTGGGACAAGCCCAAGCCATTTCCGTTTAGGCAGTCTTGTATTTGGAACTGGTGTGCTCCCAACTGGGGAGCACACCTACTCAAGAAGGCCTAGAATTCTTCTCCCTTCTAGTTCTCCCCTTTCGTGACCTCGCTCTCAAGAGTGGTAAGATGTATGGTCTCCCTCTCTTCCCATTCTTAATTATCTGGTTGAAGCCCACATGGGTACTGGCTCTCTTTCCTTTTCTCATGACTCTGGATAGGTAAGGAAGGGCTGGAGCTTGCCTTTCCTTTCTTCCTTCCCTCCCTTTGCTGCTATGTGGATGGGTTTCTCCAAGGAACTTTCTCTCGTCTTAGAAATACCTAGTGGAAGATGGAACAAGTGGTAGCACAGGCTATTGACAGAAAGTGGAATAAAACCCTGAAGATGCCAGGAGTTAAAAAAGGAGTTCAATAAATTTCAGGGTTACAATTAGCAAAAATCTATGAGAAACCTTTGGGAAAAAGAAGTGGTGCATATCTGTTAGAAGGTAAATGGCATAGAGGGAAAGAGTGGTATGCCAGGGGCCACAGATTAACATACACGTGTGGAAATCTTTTCAGCTTTACTGTTCACTCCCCATGGTGCCTTGTGCAAGCTCTGGCTGACCAGTGTAAGGGGCAGTTTGGGCTGGATGGAACTAAGGAGCTCCTCTCATTGCAACTGTAAACTTTGGGTTAGGCTTGGAATTTGTGGAAACTCAAAGTCCCCAAAATAACATGCTTGAAAAACAAAATGCCACCCCAATTCCAGGAGTATCTCCAACACCCTAAAGCTAAGATCCCAGGAAAAGTCCCACCTCATGCCTTGGAACAGGAAAATCAGAGCTTTCTGGTCAATCTCAGGGCATGGAGCTAGGTAGGAACAGGTGCTAATGACATGGGTGTGTTGACAAACCCTCGAATGTTACCTCAATTCCATCAGAATGCAGCAGCCTCTAACAAGGGCAGTGCTTAGCTAAAGGAACTAGGGGAAGAGGGATTTACTAAGCTCAGATTGACCCCTGACTCAACTTTATCTCAAGTTAGGACCTAGCTTTCACCTTTCTCCCAAAGGGACATTACTGTCATTAGGGCAAATGGGGAATAATGGTCTCACAGGGAAAACTTTTAAGACAGGAAATCATGAGCACAAAAGAAAGACAACTTATAGGAAAGTAGAACTAGTAAAAACAGATGTAACAAGAATTCAAAAGAAGTATGATAAAAAAGCTAGGAAAGATATGGGAAGATACTGGAAACATGAAACTACAACAAGCAGTTACAATGAAGAACCAATTGAAAATAAGTCATATGAAAATATAACTTCTAAAATACAGAAGCCAATGGTAAACTGAGTAATAAATATGATAGAGCCTGAAAGTTCAAAAAACTGTCCCAAAAGATATTAGGAAATCAAAGGAAAGATTGTGAGAAAAATGAAAAGAAATAGAGGAATAGAGGCGACTATACATATATAATGGGAAGTCCAAAAAGAGAATAAAATGGGACAAAATGAAAAAGACTGATTAATAATTTTCCAGAATTAAAGAAAGACATATGTCCCAGATTGAAAGGGCTCATACAGTGCCAAAAAGAAATATAAGAAAAACAGACCTACCTTAGATACATTACAGCTAAATTAAGATTAAGAAAAATTTCTAAAAGCTTCCAGAGAGAAAAAGCAGATTACTTACAGAGAAGCAAGATCTGTCTGACACTGGACGCATGCACAAAACTAATATCTGCAGCTCTTGTCTCTTTATGGGGAGGCAGGGGAAGGAAGACATACTAATACATATAGGCAATAAGCACAAATATGGTTATCAAAACTTTAGAATAACCAGACATAGAATAGATATAGACTGCAAAGCTTTCAAACCAGCAGAAGAAAATCTGATTTAGACAGTGGAAGGTAGAGGGAGAAAAAAAGAAACAAAAAGCATAATAAATGGAAAGCACAAAATAAAATAGAAGAAATGAGGCCTAATATAGCAATAACTATAATAAATATAAATGGATTAAATTTACTGATTGAAAGAGATCTCAGGTTGTAGTAAAACAAAAAAGATCTGGCAATATGGTATCTAAAAGAGATACATTTTATAACAACAGCTAACTAAGATACACTTATTTACTCACTACCTTCTAAGCTCGTTTTAACTCAAATACTCAATTCTCAGAAGAACCCTATATAAGATAGTTACTGTTATTGCTATGTTACAAATGAGGACACTGAGGCACAGAAAGATTATATAACTTAAGCAATACAGCAAGTAAGTGCTGAAGTCAGGATTCAACCCTAAGCAGTATGGATTTAGAGACAGCTTTCTTAATCACTATATTATACAGAAATATTGAACTTAAGGGTTTAGGAAAAAAAAAGATCAGGCACATATGAAACAAAGGAAAGTCAGTTTAGAATTTTTATTTTTTGGGCACCTGAGCTAACAACTGTTGCCAACCTTCTTCTTCTTTTTTTATTCTTCTCCCCAAAGTGCCCCCGTACATAGTTGTATATTCTAGTTGTGAGTGCCTCTGGTTGTGGCATGTGGGATGCCGCCTCAGCATGGCCTGATGAGCGGTGCCATGTCTGCACCCAGGATCCAAATTGGCAAAACTCCGGGCCGCTGAAGTGGAGCGCACAAACTTAACCACTTGGCCACGGGGCCAGCCCCCAGTTTAGCAATTTTAATACCAGACGAAATAGAACTTAGGACACAGCAAAGGCGATAATGGTCAGAGAGAAATACTTATGTATGATAGTATTCCCCTCACCAGAAATAGTCGATTAGACCATATAAAAGAAAATTTGATGGCATTTCTAAGAGTAACAATTTTTAACAACAACCACTAACACATCCAGTACATATATTAACCCACTCATTCCTCCCAACTCTATGAGAGCAGTTATTTTTATCTCTATTTCAAAGATGAAGAAACTGAAGCCAGAGAGGTTAAGCAACATATTATTCACCTAGTAAGAGGTGGAGACTGAACTTAGATTCTGGAAAGTCTGGCCCCAGAGCCTGAGTGCTAGAGCATATGGTATCACAAGCAGAGGGAAAAGGGTGGAGACTGTTTAGTAAATGGTCTTGGGAGAATCTGCTCACTATGTGGAAATGAATATCACTGGACCACTTCTCCTTCACAAGATAAACAAGAATAAACTTCATATGGATTAAAGACCTATACGGAAAACAGAAAGCTATAAAGTTAACAGAAGAAAATGTAGGAGAATAGCTTTGTGAGTGGGAAGTTCTTACTATCCAAAAGGCACAAACCATAAAGGGAAAAATTAATGGAATTTGACTATCTCAGGGTCAACGATTTCTGTTCAAGGAAGAATATCACAGGCAGAAGTAAGAAGGGAGCCAGACTAGAAGATATTTGCCAAGTCTATAACAAAGAATCAATATTCAGAAAACACAAAGAATTCTTGTACACAAGCAGAAAAAAAGATAGGAAACCCAAAAAAAGTTCAGTACCCCTTATCCCTCTTCAATGTAGTACTTTTCTTCATAGCATCTGTTACCATTGACTTCATATAAGTCCATCTGATATATAATAAATCAGTTGTTACTATTCTCACACACACATACAGAGTAATTATTGCTTTTTGAATGTGTACGTGTGTATTTATTTTAGTGAAGAATAGCTACAATGTGAAGGCAGGGATTTTTTCCTATTTTTCACTGTTCTATTTATAGCACTTATAAAGGTGCCCATCACAAAGTGAGTGCTCGAAAAACATTTGTTGAATAAATGAATGAAAAATTGAATGAACTTCAAAAGCAGAAATCTAGAGAGGTAAACAGTTATATGAAGAAATGCTCAATCACCCTAGTAATCAGAGAAGTGAAAATCAAAACAACAAGGTGCCACTTTTCAACCATCAAAAGTGGTAAAGTTATAAATTCAGGAATGCCAGGTGTTGATGTTAAGGTAAGGAAAACAGCAACCCTCCTACATGGATCTGGGAGTACACACTAGTGCAGCTGTTTTGCAGCAATGTGGCAATTCAGAATGAAATATACATACGGCCCACAGCCAAACACTTCCATTCCTAAGTCTATATCCTAGAAAAACACTTGCACGGGTGCATAGAAAAGATATTCATTTCAGCACTTTCTGTGGTAGCAAAGATTTAGAGGGAACTTATGTGGCTGTCACTGCGGCAATAGATAAATAAAGTGATGTGTAATAGTAAGCAGTGGTGAGAAGAAATAAACTTGTTCTTCACATGGTAACATGAATAGGTCTCAAAATCGTAAAAAATAAAAGAGGCAAAAAGTTTATGCTGGGATATCATTATAAATACACATGTATCTCTCGATTCAACACACATGTAACAACATTATATATTACTCATAGCTACACATATATACAAATAAAGTATGGTAGATGGATGGGAAAGTATTAAATACTTGAGAATGTTTTCCTAAGGTGGAGGAAGAGAAAGTGACTGGTGATGAAGGGCAAAAACGAAAATAATATATAAAAATCAAAGCAGAAAGTGCTTGAGTTCAAGACTCTAGGATTCTTCCAGTTTGAGGAGAAGGCTAGCTTGTGTACCTTCCTGCCTCATTCCTCTGCTGCCATAGTCCTCTAGCACCTTGCTGGCACTTCCCCCTAGAACAGAGGGAAGGCATTGGGTGACAGGGCAGGATCCAGGTTTGGTCCTGGGCTCCTCATATTTCTCTTGCTAAGATATATAAATATCTATTGACACCTCATTTTAAAACAAACTGACTTCTGGAAATATCCACATTTTAAGGAGTTTTCTTGAATTCAAGGGCACAGAAAAATTTAACGGAGAAGCCAGATTCTGTAGCTGTCACCACAGAAAGAATGTCAGTCATCCTTGAAGAATCGCGGAGAAAGGGAAACATGTCAGGTAAGGAGAGATGGGCAAACGTCTCAGTTTTCAAGAAGAGAATCAGGAAATTACACACTAGGGAACTTGGGGTTAACTCCACCAATATTCCAGAAAAGTTCTGTCAGAAGCAACTCTGTCATTCATTCATGAGCCAGACACCCCACAACAGCAGACTGTGGCCCCAGGCTCAAAGCAGGGCAGCAGCTTGTCTTTTACATAAAGTCTTCTTGGATCACAGGGCACATCCGTTCGATTCCATATTGTCGAGAGCTGCTCTCAAGCTACAATGGCAGAGCTGAGTAGTTGTGACAGACTGTATGGTCCGCAAAGTCTAAAATATTTACTATCTGGCTCTTTACAGAAAAAGTTTAGCCCACCCTTGCTCTATAAAATGCTCCCTCTTGGAAAATGCTACCTGGAACCACTTCCTTTTTCACGCCTCAACTTAAAGCCTGTTGTTTTACATCCATTTCTTGTCTCTCTGACTGTTCCCATGCTAACATGCCTTTTGTTTCCCAAGCCCACCTTTCCCCTAGGATGCCATCTCTCTTTTCTCTCTACTCCATGCCCTACAGCTGCTAGACAGCTATGACCCACATCCTACCTGGTCTTGACTCCTGGAACTCAAGCATGGCTCACAACACCAAGCCTTTAACTTGCCCTAAGTGGGTGGGGATGGCTCAGACAGGTTTATTTAAAAGAAGGTAACCACTAGAAACCATCATGGGTTCACGGAAAACCAGTTATGTCAACTAACTCTGCTTTCTTTTCCCACACAATCAGAGAAATGTCAGAGGTTCTATATATCACGTCCTTAGCAAATTGGAAACTGAAGTCCTTTCATTCTATCACTGTAGAGCTGAAGGAGAACTGCAAGCAATCTATCAGGTGGATTTGTGTTTGACTCAAGAATATATTAGAGTGTTGATTTATTGATTTATATAAAGCTTTAGGGAGGCCTTTAGTGGAGAGCTATAGAGCTCTGAAATTAAAATTGTTGAACAGAAAAGAATTATCAAGAATTTCAATGTAGTTATGGAAGATACATATATGCTTATTCAAATTTCGCAAGACAGAAAACAGAAAAAGACTAAAATAAATAACACAGCATTTAAGAGGGATGGTGATGGGAAATCAAGATAGCAGTTACTTACCCTTAGGGGGATAAGAGAACTACAGGGAGCATGAGGGGATTTCTGGGGTGCTGGTCACGCTCGGGTGCTCGATATAGGAGTGTGTTCACTTTGGGAAAATTCACAGAGCTTCATACTTAACGTTTTACATACTTTCCGGTACAGATTAACTCTGCTTTATCAGAATTATATAATCTGCGGTTTTAATTGGTGTGTGTGATGGTGGTTTATTTAAATTGAGTCACATCTAAAACTACATAATGTTGAATTACAGTGGGATTCTGTGGCATTTAGATTTCTCATATTTTTAGAAAATTCACCATAAATACGGACTCCTCTGGTGGTGTACATCGTAACTGGCTACGAGGCTGTAATATCGCCATGCAGTTCCTTTAACATTACTCAGTAGAGGTAGAATAGCAAATCAGATGGATAGAGCTGAGCAGCTCATTACTGTATTATGCTAAAGCAAAACATGGGCATTTTATGAAGTTATAAAATTTATTCAGTGTGTCCTCTTTTAGCCATACATGTATGAAAGAAATATTCTCTCGACATTTCCAACATTTATTCATATTTTCTTGGAAGCAAATATAGGGTTGACATTCATTAACAGTTTGTAAGTCTTCTCAAAGCCAAACATCTGCTTGGCATCCAATGGTGTTCACAAACTTTTTTCTTTTTTAAAGGAATGTCTGTTGCGCATTTATTAGCTTCATTTGTGCTTTATGACCACTCTTTAAGTAGAACATGTATTTTGAGAAATCCTTAAAGTTTAAGACAATCCCAAAAGATTCAAGAAGTAGATCTGCCTTGACCCTTTCTTTAACATACTCAGGCTATGACAGAAAGTATTCAAGGTGTCCCTTTAGACTTCTTCTTGGAGGACCCCTTGATCGGACTAAGGTGAAGGGTTTTGCCTGGAATGCCACTCCCGACTGACGACACTCACTGAAGTCAAGTGTTTTTTTATGCATTATGGAGAAAATGGCCTAAAAGGGGGTTAAACTTTGACTAGAGATATTGCAAGTAGGGAAAAATGCTTACTTCAATTTAACTCCTGCGTTTCAGAAGACGTGAGCACATAAATTATGTGGAAGAACAGTGATTACTAGACAGTCTAAAAGCTGGAGGCTCTGGGCCAATTTTGAACCAACTGTCACAGAACGTAAGTTTCAAAATATGTTTAAACAAAACTGACAACTGCAGAAAAAATGTAAGATTCTTTGAAAGGCTGGGTTATGTGAACTGACCAGGATCTCAGAAACCACATGCTATTTAACACACAGCAATACTTCACTGCAACTCTTCTGGAGGGAACATTAAAAGAGGTAGAACAGATGCTTCCCCAAATTAAGCTGATCCAGGCAGTAGACAGATTCTTCCTAGCACAGACTGGCCAACAGAAGTAGGGTTCGTCCAAAAAACAAAAGGCCTAGAAGAGGTCCTCTGGCCCAGAAGCTTTCAAGCTGGAAGGAGACAACCCAGGAAGGGTGCAAGTGTGTGTGTAGGTTTCCCAGCTTTCTATGCCAGAGAAGCTCCATTCTCAGCTGCCTTAGACAGCCAGGCTCCCGGAAGTATTTGGATCACTGCTATATGCCAGTCTCTTCACCTTACAGATCACAAAACCAAGGCCAGAGAGATTCCATTAGGTATCCAAACAGCCCGAGAGGCAGAGTTAAAACAAGAATGTCACGAATCCCCAGCTAAAACACCATTACACCAATTATACAAGCTGTATTTTAGGGCATAAAATATTGGTAACTGAGATGAGGAATTATTTGTCTGGTACAGTTACATTGCAGAATAGCTCTTGATGTTGGCTGTGTACACGAGTCTTAGAGCAAGCTTTTTTCCCCCCTCTACTCTGTCCAAGAAGTTTCAGGGAGTCTGTGCAACTTCTAAAATGGTGCATTTAATTTTCCATGTTGGTGTGTAAGTGTATTTTTTGGAGGAGATGGTCCATAGCTTTCATTTGTTCTTCAAAATGATCTGTAATCACACCAAACAATAAGAATCAGTGTACCTGAGCAAGGCAACAGAGGGAAGAAGGACCACAAAGGAGTGGTTTATAACCAGAATAACTTATCAGAAACTACCCTAAAACCAGAGGCATGTTTCCTATGAAACTACTCAGGTTACACAGGTAAATGTGTACAGAGGTAAAAACAAAAGCTACAAGGGATCCATGAAAATACAGGACTTGATACACTGATAAAAATAGATTTCATTTTACTTCTTGGGTTTTATATACTTAAAAACATTATTTGAGGTATAATATGCAAGCTTCACTTTGTAAACCAAAACCAGGACTCCAAAGCCCTGAATAATTTGGGAGCCCGGGGATTACTTCTGTCTTTGAATATTTCCTTCAGAAAATGGTGGTGAGTAAGAGACATAATGACTACTGACTGAGAACAACTCTTTCTTTCAATTCCACTGTAGACTCTTGAGGGAAAATGCTCATCTTTATAACTGTGTCAATTAGGCAAACACTAAAAACGGCCTTCTGCCCTTTATGCTGATAATGTCAGGGAAGAAAGCAGCTGATGTAATCGTAGAGATGGAACTAAATTGAGAGCCTCATTATCCATTACGAGAAGGCTTTCTCCTCCACTTTCACTCTAGCTATGGCTCAAGAGAAGACTGCACAGGAAGGGCCGATTCTGAATTATCTTCATGTGTGGACTGACAAGAAGGAGACTGGAAAGTAGTTTGAGGGGAAAACCCATAAAGCCAGAATGAACATAAATGAATTTGGGAAACAGGACCGTACTGTATTTTGAAATAATATTCAGTATTTATTTGGAGAGTCTCTTATAATAGAGTGAAATAGAGAATTTCCTGAGGCTGGGAAATTGTAATCATCTGAGAAATCTGGAGTGACACTTGAATTTAATTGTAAAGAATGACAGACAGAATTGCCCACCTCTTCCTCACCAGAGATGGAAGCATTATCATAGAAATTATACTGCGAGGTCAGTAGGCTAAATGACACGAAGATGGTCTGATGCCAAGAGGCAACTGGCCAAGAAGGTGCACCGACATCAATCAGGCAGTGGCACTGATGTAATTAAGGGCTTAGATGAATTCTCAAAGCCAGACCGGAAGTTGAACCACAGTCATTATGGGAAAAGACAGAGTATGAAGGTAATTAGAAGAAAAAAGCTGCGGAAAGATGTTTTACTTAAAAAAAAAAAATCCTAAAACTCTAAATAAAACTGAGTGCCTGCATAGGGACCTTCACGGTCCTCAAACATGCATAAAACAGGACGGAGGGAGGAAGGGGCCACACACATCTTTATAAGCTCAGTTTCAGAGCTGAGCTGCACGTGCAAGGCAGAGTATGATTCCCTCCCAGGGGCCTGGGGCCTGGAGGAGCCCTGAGAGCCATGTGACTTGTGAGCATCCAGAACAATGATCTCGGGAGAGAACTTCACAAGCACAGAACATATTTTTTCTCCCTTGACTCTGCTTTCTAGTTTTTCTCTCCCTCTGCTATTGTTTAATTTTGTGGTTCAACGTTTTGAAGAATGGTGGGAGGTACTGTTAAGCAATACTCTAAGAATGAGGCTCAGCTGCAATGACCACATGATGAAAATTGGCCTCCCACATCTTTCAAACCAACTGTGATTGTACTTAAAAGAAAGAAAGATACATGAAGGAGAGCAGGGAGGAAGTCGTATTCCTCCTTGTATGTGCAGCATCTATGCCTAGCACACAGTAGGCACAGAACAGATGCCAACTCAAGGGAACTGGTTATTATATCTAATTAGCTCTGTATTCTGTTTTATTTTGTTTTGTCTTGTTTTTTTAAGGAAGATTAGCCCTGAGCTAACGTCTGCCACCAATTCTTCTGTTTTTGCTGAGGAAGATCAGCCCTGAGCTAACATCTGTGCCCATCTTCCTCTATTTTATGTTAGAGGCCTGTTACAGCATGGCTTAACAAGCGGTGCTAGGTCCACACCAGGGATCTGAACTGGCGAACCCTGGGCCACCGAAGCAGAACATGGGAACTTAACCGCTGCGCCACCGAGCTGGCCCTCTGTATTGTTGTGTTTCCAAATAGGAGCCAACAGTCATATCACTTAATGTGCTTTAGAGCAATTTTCTGTTGATCCTTGCTATCAGATTAATGAAAGTGATTAAACAATCAAATCTAGCACAAAATTACCTTGATGGAAGAGTGTCAGAGTTGAACATTACTGACACTTGGTCAAGAGATTAGATAGGAATCAAGAAAAGTCACTGGAAAAGCAGATTTTAAAAAGCATGAGGATACCAAAGTGCAGATGAGACAGTCAAGATAAAATAATTTCCAGTTCTTTCTTCGTGATGATACAAAGAGCCTGATCATTACTAATATTAAATATCTGTAAAATATATTGTCCAAGAGCTTTATAGTGATATTATTTAACACATGCCACAGAGACGAAAAATAAATGACTAAAATAATTAGATTCCTGGGAATAACAAGCAACTTTTAATTCTCTGAGTATGAGATACTTTTATAGACTGAAATGATGCTTATAAAGGGTACTTACTACGTACGGTTTAAATTATATTTTACAAAGTATACTTCAATTGAAACTTAGGAAATATTTACAAGGCATGGCTTATAAGTTTGGAGACATATGATATACAGGATATTTAAGTGAATAAGGGTGGACAAAAAAAGGTTTAGAAAGCATAACATTTTTTTATTTGTAAATAAATTTTAAAGATAATAAAAGCAAATAGAACAATTTTAAGATAATGTTAAAAGAACAGATTCAGAGAAATTCTTCAGAAGCCCTGCTAACATTTCATCTCCCAGGAAGACAAAGCAATTTGAGAAACTGCTACCCTGGACCTAGTCTGACCAGCTGGTAAGATTTAATAAGTAGGTGACAGAGAGGAAAATCCTTACATTTCATGGTGAAGAGGTTGGGCACAGTCATGAATACACTTTAAATTTTAGGAAGACATAGTGTAAACAATTTAGACAAAGAGATGGGAAAGATTCTTTGACAAGATATTCAGGAAGGATTGGAGCTAAATAGTTTACAAAAATACAACTCTATGGATTAGGCCTGGATAACTCAAAATAGATTTTAATTTAGGATACAGGCAACATTATAAATTAGAGGGAAAAAGACTATATAGTCAATAAACAACCTTTAAGAAAATGCTTAGCTTTTTGGAAAATGATTCAGTTAGTGCCTCCCATCCTGCCCCAAAGTAAGTCTTAGTAGCAGAATCAAAGATTTAAGTGTAGAAAATAGAACATTTACAGAAATAACTCTCAATGGAAATTCAGGTAAAGAATCGATTTTTTTTTTTTGGTGGGGAAGATTCACCATAAATTATATCTGTTGCCAATCTTCCTTTTTTTCGCTGCAGCAAGATCAGCCCTGAGCTAAGGTCTGTGCCAATCTTCCTCTATTTTGTATGTGGGATGCCTCCACAGTGTGACCGATGAGTGGAGCAGGTCCCTACCCATGATCTGAACCTGAGAATGCGGGCTGCTAAAGCAGAGCATGTGGAACCTTAGCTGGGCCATGGGGCCAGCCCCAAGAATTGATTTTAAACACAGAAAATTACAAGAAACCTGGTGACCCAGATTACAAAAGATAATTATTAATGATTGTTAGGATTCACTTTTAAAAACTCTACTACTAAATTCTATCCCAGTTTGTGAACCTTAAGTCTTGAGTGAGTGAAATAATAATAACCTGACATTTACAAATTCTGGATAGAATAACTTCAAGGAACTTTAAAAATCAAGAATTTAGGATTAAGGCGCTCTTTACTGAAATCTGACATTATTAAGGACAACTTACCTGCAGCAAATAACAGCTTTGCATGACAAAGCTAAGTCCAGGAAATACTGTCGCACTCCGAAAGTTAAGGCATATTTGAGGGTCTTCCCATCAATTATAAGAGCACAATTATTCTCTTTCCCAAGAGTATCACCGAGGGTAGTGCAGTGACGACTGAGAGTTTCCCTTGTTCCCTATAAAATGAAACAAAAACATCCTCAACATTTACTCCCATCTCTTCTACTACGATGCCTCAAGGATGCTGCGCAACCACATTTAGTTATTTTCAGTGCTTTTTATGTTTCAAATGGCTTTCATGTACGTGCACTCATTTGATTCTCACAAAAGCCCCTCAAAGGAGATTGGACAAACGTTATCAAAAAGGAAGTTACTCACTGAAAGTCACAGCTGTTCCTACCAGGGTTGGGGACAGATTACAAGTCACCCATTCCTCTGCAATCTTTGCTCATTATTCTAACCACACAATCACAATACTGCAAAAATATCTTCAGTAAATTATCTTGTTAAAAGACAACAACATTGTCCTAATTTATGAACTAGTCAAAATTGCTTAGCCATGAATCAAGGGGAAAAGTTGGAGAGTATAATTTAAATAATTTATGGGTATTCTTTCTGAAGTATTCAATGCTATTGAAACTTAATTCCCAGTACCAACAGGAGGAAATGCAGTATCTGTAATCTCTTGCCATTTCATGAATTGGCTTCTGTACCTTTAATCATGATTTCATGATGCTGTATTTTAGTTGGGGATGGTGACATGTGGCTTGGTAATCTTGATGGGTCAAATAAAAGAACCCCTTCCATCAATGATGAGTTCACTTTCAGGCACAATAAAATCCTTTAGTGTCAGGGAAAGCTTTGTTCATCTGAACTACACAGAGGGGTTCTATTTGTCTCTCTGTCAAGAACTGCTTTCCCAGCTCTTCAAAGGCAAAAACTTTCAGGATATTTAGTTTTTCTCTCCAAATCCTGTAGACTCTTCCTACAACCTAACGGAGCCAGCTTTCTGTTTCACAAGAGCCCTAACATTGTGAAGAAACAGAACAGTGGCTCTGTACAAGGAAATCTAAGGAACAATCCCCCTCCTATTAGAGTTTGGTTCTGAGTGGTAATATCTAAGCCTGTAATTTTTACATAATAAATACAAATATATATTTCCATAATAAAATACACCTACAATAAAAACAATTATATAATTTTCATTATATTCAAGAAAGATATAATTATTATTCTGATTTAAGAATGTGTACAGTCATTTCAAAGTTATTTTCAGAAGGAGGGAAGTAAAGGCACAGGTAATTCAAATTTCATATTGGGGATTTTTGAAGGTCTTCCTGCATTCATATTCAAATCTGGGTTATACTATGTTCTGGAATTTTAGAATTTGTTTATCAAAATAACAGAGCCACGTTGTACTGCAGAGTTGGACTGCCCAACTTTCCCAATACTGGAACTTCACTTAATGATTCCCCTATTCCCTGTCACACACAGTGACACCAAGGACCACCATTCTTTACAAAATTTTCCATTCACTCTTTACATCGGGGAGAAGTAGTTATTTTAATTTACAGGCCTCACCCTCCTATTTTCTGCTGGAAATTTTTGTCCCAGGAAGACTTAAGAGGCAAAAAAAATGTCAGCAAAATTCTGACAATCTATAGTAGACTGTCCTGGATTGTTGTAAAAGCAAATTCACATACATTAAATGAACAAACAAGTCAGTCAATGAGTGGATTAAAAAAATAAAAAAAATTTATTTTCACATGGACCACACACGGCATGGTTCTAAGGGCTACACATATAGACACAACATCCCAGCTAAACTTATTACAACCCTACGTGGGAGGCACAACTGTTATCCCCATTCTGCAGATGAGAAACACGAGACAGAGGTTAAGTTCCTTGCCCACAAACACATGCCAACTAAGTAGTGAAACCAAACTCAGAATTACATTTCTGTGCTAGCTTGTCTTTCTCTACACAATCCAGCAAAAACAAACCCAACTTTAGACAGTACCAGGCATAGAAAAGCATCAATGGAATGCCTGCACCATTCCCTCTGCTGTTTCCCTAGGGCTCTCATCATCTGTCTTGCATCTCCTCTTGACCGCCAACAGAGATTTCTCTTTATAAAACAAATTTAAGACACAAATCATTTCTCTTCTTGCTCTAATATTTTTCTATGGTTTCCTACTGTCTACATGATATGGTCTAAACTCCTTACAATGGCATTTAAGGCTTTCCACACTTTAAACCCAACTAACTTTTGTTCACATTTCCTTCACAATCTTGATTCCTTTATTCCCTCTCTCTGGAATGCCCTTCCCTTTAGAGGATAGCTATCACCTTCTACACCAAGCTCACTGTTGTAAAGCCCTCCTAGACTCACTCCACGCTACCAAGTGTCATTCACTCTATGCTAACAAGGCCCTCAGTTCCTTGAGGGCAGAGACCACATTTAACCTGTTTCCAAGCAACAAACACAGTGCCTGCAATTATAGATGCTCGGGAAATACATATATATGAAATGAGAGCACTGATAAATTCTGATTTCATCCCATTAGCAGAAGTCCATTTCCCTCTCTATTATCATTTCTGTTTTGAGAGACAGAGCATGAAAGAGACAGAGAGGCAGACAGGAACTTCAGCATCTGGCTGTGCTATAACTCCTGCAGCAGCATCTACAACATGAACTGGGAGTACCTAAGACCTGACCACTGTGGGTGCCATCACCCAGTACCATAACATGGAGCCCAGCAGTGAGCTCAGGGCCCCTAGATCCTGGTCATGGAGGCGGGGAAGATCTTGGCCAGCAAGTGCAGCCTACTGGTGATCAAGAAGTTCTATGACTCCAAGATCAAGTTCCTGCTGCCCCACCAGCTCCAATGTTGCCAGCACAAGCCATGCTTCACCACCAAGAGGCCCAACACCTTCTTTTAGATGCAGGGCCCTCCCAGTCCCCAGGTCTGCTCAAATAAACTCCTTGGGGAAAACAAACCTATGTGTAATCCATTACTTCAACAGTCTTTCAAACCAAGGCATTGCTTACTAAAATGCCACCATATTTTTTTGTGTGTTGTGTCCAATTTCTTTTCTTTCCTTTTTAAATGAAGTATAATTGACATACAATATTTTATTAGTTTCAGGTGTACCATATAGTGATTCTATACTTTTATACATTACAAAATGCTCACCACAATATGTCTAGTTACCATCTGTGACCAAAGTTATTACAATGTTATTGACTATATTCTCTATGCTGTACATTACATCTTCATGACTTAATTTATTTTATGATTGGAAGTTTGTACCTCTCAATCCCCTTCATCTATTTTGCCCATCCCTCTACTCCACTCCCCTCTGGCAACAACTAGTTTGTTCTCTGTATCTACAAGTCTGTTTCTGTTTTGTTTTGTTTGTTCTTTTGTTTTGTTTTTTAGATTCCAGATATAAGTGAAATCATATGGTATTTGTCTTTCTCTCTTAGAATTATTTCACTTAGCATAACACCCTCTAGGTCCATCCACATTGTCACAAATGGCAAGATTTCATTCTTTTTTTATGACTGAGTAAAATTCCACTGTGTGTGTGTGTGTGTGTGTGTGTGTGTGTGTATCTTTATGCATCTTCTTTATCCATTCGTCTATTGATGGACACTTAGGGTGCTTCCATATCTTGGTTATTATATATAATGCTGCAGTGAACACAGGGGCGCATATATCTCTTAAAAGTAGTGTTTTAATTTTCTTCAGATATATACTCAGAAGTGGAATTGCCGGGTCAAATGGAAGTTCTATTTTTAATCTTTTGAGGAACCTCATCACTGTAGTTTTTAAGCTTTTTCCCAAGTGACTCCTGAGTTGAAAACCCAAATGAAACCTGAGATGGACCTCAGGAGGACTTCAAATTTCTTTAAGGATCAGTTGCAAAGCAAGACTAAAAGTCAAGCCCTGAGCTGTGCAAGCTCCTCATTAACCAGCCTGTGGGACACAATCCTGTGTGCCCCACTCTCTCTCCTTTTCAAAGGTGTTCTCTAACACCTTAAAATTGGTTGAGAACTCTCTTATTTGTGGCATCAGTACCCCCAGGTTTCCTTGGTGATTATCACAGGTCTTCAGCAAATCAAAAGGTGTCAGGAGATGTAACAGGGATAACATTTCAGAAGATGAGTCAAAAAATCCCCACAGTGAATTCTCCAGTCAGGCCACCTAGGGTGCAAGGTAACAACAACGAACTGCAAACAGTTTATTTTAGTCTACAGTTTTCTTTTCTAAGTAGCTCTGTTGGCTGTGTGCTGCCAGTTACAAGTTACATTTTACCCTTATTTTTACTGCCAGGAGTATTTTAAAATTCTTTCATTTACGAAAGTTTATTGCTTCTCCCCTAAGCCTGGGAGCCATACTTTATGGCCATATTGCATTGAAGCTTATCTCCTGTAGCTAGAAATAAATTTATTACTATAATAGCTGTTGCTTTGTTTTCTTTTTGGCTACTGAAGGGGGAAATGTTTAAACATTTAAACTTAGTGACATGTGAAAGTGAAAATATATAAATGAGAAGCTAAATCAGAAAAAGGATAAAAAACCCACATAATACAACAAAAGAAAAGCTCTGTATCTCCTTGTTCTACACAGTTTTATTTGCTGCTATAATCAGGGAGAGTCAGAAGTAAAGGCAATTTGGGGAGACAGATAAGGGGCAAGGGGCCAGGTCCGGGGTTCAGGTGCCTTGCCAGGTGGTGATCTAGGGAAGGGGGTAAGCCACAGGGAAAGTGGGATTTGCTTGAGCCTCCCTCACCCTGCATCCCACGTGGACACTCTAGTCAAGCATTCAACTCCACTCTCCCTATCCACCATCCTGCACACAGCCAAGTGCTCACTAGAAGCCCTTAGCCCCTGGACCTCCTGCCATGCTTTCCTGCCTTGCCAATTCCCAATTTAGGCCACAGCCAATACTTCTCCTTGGTTCTTAGTCTTAACAACACAGAAGGGAAAAACCCTCGCCTCCTGAGGACACGCTCTGTTCCAGCTCTCTCCTCTTACATGGGTGCTCATTACGGCTGCTCTACACTTTTATCTATGCCCAGTGGATTCCATTTTTCCTAGAGGCTACTCCAGATCTTTTCTTCTCAAAATTCCAAATTTGGCCCCTGTCACTTCAGCAAACATCTACCTGCTTTACTGAGAACACTTATACTAAAAAGAATTCTCTCAACTTTCCTCTCTTAACATCAAAACTGCCCTTTACCTAATCCTCCCTAATTCTTGAGTCAGGGGGAAGAACTGCCTTCTTTTCTCACCTCTATTCCTCCCACTTCTCTCTTGCATCTTCTTTCTCCCCACTGTCACTATTTTTTTTTCCTTTAAGACTACAGACTAAAAACAAGGAACAAATAAACCAAGAAACGTCCCCTTGACTCTATTTTTCCTGAGTCCTCCAGGTGACAGGAATACTTCCATCTTTTGGATTCTCCAAATACTTGTTTTTATTTATACAATGTAGCATGATGTATAGTAGCTTATCTATTTGTATGTCTACTTCTCTTTGGGATTGAGGCTCTTGATGAAGAGATGAAATACAATGAATAAAAGCTTGGTAATGAGAGAATAATCAAATCATTAAAGATTGGAGAATATCTTGTGGGAAGTCATAATGGTTTTCTCATGTGACTATTTTGAGGATTGTTTTCTGCTGCTTGTGGAACTCCTGTATAATCTTGGATACATTTAATTAGAACAATAAGTAAAACATTAATGTGTTTATCCTATTACAGAGGAAATGGAGAACAAAGTGGAAGTTATGATCCAACATCTACTTCTGTCTCAAATAATATAAACAGTCTAATGAATAGAATAGATGTCTAGACTATACTTAGTGATCAAGCCAGGGTGTTCAACAGTAGGCCAATGATAAGTAAATAATGTTTATTTGGTTTATAAGAAACATGCTTGGAAAAGAAAAAGAAAGAAAGATGGTTAGTACATAATTAGGCCAAGTAGAATTTCTCACCAAGATAATTCTGACCAGAAAGCCTTAATAGTTCCGTGAGAATCTTTATGGTATAGCCTGGCAAAATAGATAACATGTTCATAAAACAACAACAATCTTTAAGAAATCAGAGACTGGCAGCTTTATGGTAATCTTTTACATTACTTTTACATGACCTTTATCAAGGAAACCCTTGATAAAAATCACAGGGGGCAACCATGACAATGAAATCTGACACAATTTTATACTGAAATAAACAGAAAGCCCTGATTTGTTTGGAAAGTATCACAGTATGCAAGATGTCATTTTCATTTTGGCAAAAACTCTCCTTGGATCAGTCTAAAGAACCGAAAGGCCAGATGTGCAAAGAACATGTTAGGCCACCTAAGAACTATGTTTTTGATGGCCCAAAATGCAATGTAGCAGAAAGCACCTGCATAAAAATGGCCCTTTTCAGCTTCTAGCCTTTTGGTTTTCTTCCTGCTTTCTTTCAGAGGTTTACAGGACAAATAGTCTTACTTAGGAACACATCCAAGGAACACCCTAGCGGAGAATGTGAATATCCCTAAGGAAAGGAAAATAAAAGCCTCTAGCCTCTGATTAGAAGACTGGTTAGCTAAGTCCAACCAGCAGAGACGAGGTGAAGATTACAGAGAAACAGTCCGACATGCAACACCTAATGGTCGTGGCTTCCACACCTTGCTCTGGGGCTCCAATTACTTATAGTAACAGTAAATAATGTGCGATCACTCATCTATATCCCAGAGGGTGTCATCAGCAAAGCTAAGTCCAAACAGCAAAAGTTAAAGGAAGAAAGTATATTTATACTTGTGTAGTTCGAAGCATATGTTGGTGTTTTGGTCTGAATTCAAATAAGCACATGGCATTTATATTTATTCCTGGGAGTTTGTTAAATGTGTGCAGGTCAAATAATAAACGTAACATTATAAGGAGGATTCCATTCCCAGAAAAAAAAAAATCAACATTCTGAACTACACTTTGACTTTCAGACACAACATTTAACAATGTATTTCATTGTTCTTGGATTTGTTCTTTTCCGTCATGAGTTCAACCCCAGTTAGGGGAAATAAGCATATAATTGGGCTAATGATGAATCACTTTTGGAAGAAACACAACTTCCACCCTTGTCAGAATGGCCTTAAGCTTATGAAGCCTGCACTTTGTACGTTAGTATCAGCACCACAGTTTTCTGTTTTCACTGACTTTACTAACTCTTGAAGGCAATAATATGGTATCAGAATGGCTCGGGTTGAATTGTTGCTCTGCCATTTATGGCTATCTTTCTTCAGGCAGGTTACTTAACTCCTCTGAATCAAAATTTTCTCATTTGTAAGATTGGGTTAATATCTGTTTTGTAGGGTTATTGTGGTGATGAAATGTGCTAACTCTACTTCTGAGTCAAGTGCCTTCTCCAGTGCTTGGGTCAGAGTTGACACCCAAGGAAGACTAGTTCTTTCCCTTCCTCTGACATTAGGTGTAACAGAGGTGCCAACACATGAGGAGGAATGATCTGCAAACTGTCAAACACTGCACAACATTAGTGCCATCCAAGTGGTATATTACTGAGATAATTTTAAGTTTCCTTTTGAAATCTTCCAATGGCAATTTTATTTCAATCTACCTTTTGATTGCTAACATTCAACTCTACCAGCTACTACTTCTGTAGAAAAAGTATCTGGAAACCTATTTTTCCCACAGTTCTAGAAAAGATAGACTTATCTTTTCTCAAATGGCACATAGCTCTTGGTACATGGTAGGAGGACAAATATTTATATAACTCAGACTGTTTTCTTTTCCCTATTAATTTCTATCTCCAACCTGATATAACTCAAGAGGAGAACAGCTTGAAAGTTACAGACTGATTTGGTGTTTCTCTTTTCTGATTACATGTTTTGCATCGATGACCACATCAATATATATGCTACACTTCAAGCTTCCATAAAGAATACAAAATTATATATATATATATATATATGTATAAGTTACATAAAGTAGTACTCTAAGTTACATGAAATAGCACTATATGCAAACGAGCACTTCATAAATACCAGGTTTAAGGTAACTAATGATAAAGAAAACACAGAGGAATTGTTTCGCTAGCTTGTCCTTCAGATATAACACTACCAACTTAACTTCTTAGGTACCGATTGTTTTTAAAAGCACAGAAATAAATATTCACTGGGGGGGGGTGAAAAAACTTTAGTTTGCTAAGGGTTCACCTTTTAAAACCTACTATAAGTTAATTGAAAATGTCAAATAAGAGGATATATATAAGAATCTTAAACGAATGTATATTTTATTAGCTATTTTGGTGGTTTGCGGCCCCACTTCATCATCATTTAAGACACAAGGTATTTACAAATTTATGGCCAAATAATGTTTCATTCTTTCTCTACTTTTACACTCTCCAAATGTTCACACCCTAAAATTACAAATTAACAGAACATTCCAAGGCATTCTTAATAATACATTATGACCATATCAAGTATGGACAATGTTAGCATGCTCTTAAAGAGTGAGTTATGACTCCCATAATAGCAACATGGATAAACCATTGGGTAATACTTATTTTTCGACAATGTGTTGTTGATTCAGTGGAACACTGGACATTCCATATACCCAATGCAACACATATATCAACTACTCTTTTAGCTACTGCAGGCTGTAGTAAGTTGTAAAGAAGGTACGCCTGAGAGTAGAGAAAAACTATACTTATATACACCTAGTCCATTTAGTATGCATCCCAGTCAGGATCACTAGCTCCACTGGACATAGTTTTTGACCAAAAAGCCTTGGTGTTTCTAAACTCCCAGACTATACTAGAACATAACTTTCAAAAACATATTCATACAGAACAAAACCAACATAAAGTAATTTTTCCAAAATGGGTAAGGGCAGACAGAAGGTGAAATCATTAAAAACATATGGTCAAAGAGGTCCTTCAGAATAGCTTAGTGGAAGGCAGCCAAGTGAACGCATTTAATCAATACATATTACTAAATATAATGGAGAGGGAAAGAGACAAAAAAAAAAATTTCCATGCTTTGCTGATACACAGATACAGACTTTCCAGGGCGGGAGTAGATATAAAACACTGTAATTGAGGAAGTGGTCCAATCTCCCAGAAGGGTCATGCCATCTGAAAAAGGTCAAGGGTTACAAAATGGAAGAAAGTAAAAGAGGAAGTTGCAGTGCTGGGTAAATTGCTCTTGGCCCCTTGGCAGAGGTTTGGGATTTGGGATTATGATAGGTTCCATCAGGCAAATAACTCCTTGTGAGACATCTAGTCTCACTTAGGGTACACTAGAGAGAGAGGCAGAGAAGTGCGAATCTGGGTCTATGTTTCAGGTTTGGGGTGGGGGCACGCAACCAAGAAAGCAAGATCCAGGGAAAGGAAGGAAGAGGGAGGTAGGGGATATAATTATATAATTTAAATAGTTGTGTGGATAAAGGCTTTTACCAAAGCCCTCATGGTAATTATTTTAAACCACCACTGAAAGCCTCCTAAACACTTATTTTGAGCTTGTGTTAAATATTCTTCTGTGGCGGCAGTGACTCAAACGCAGAAGGAAACATTCTGGAGAAACTGGGTCGGCAGACATCCAGTCTCTCGGATTGTCTTAATTCAGCCAGGAAGAGGCGGCTCAAAATATACAACCATTTTTTTTTTTTTTTTTGAAAATAAGCAAATTACCAAATCAACGTTTTGGAGAAAGTAACAACCAGGGCCTGTGAGAAGCTGTTACCCAGAACCGCAAAGAGAGCTAACGTTGGGCCCACTTTCCTAACTGTTTGAACTAATTAATATAGGAATACGGAAGAATCATTAGCTTCTGAATTTTCTCAGTGCAAATCCCAAATGCACACCATTTCCATTATTTCATATGTACATTCAATAAAATTTTATGTACAATTTATGTATTAGTAAAACTAAATATAGGGCCCTTTCCTGCATTCCATAAATGCAGGATGCCCAAGCACCACCATTTTCCAGACGGGTATCCCTCCTTTAGCTGCTTTGTAGTCCTGGTATGAGTGGGAAAGGAGGTAGGGAAAAATCAGAAAATGTAAGGGAGGTTTCCCAGAATGCTTCCTTCTGTGATTGAGTCTCTGCTGCCACTGGAGAAGGTATGGTTATTTAAAAACAACAAGGAAAAACAGCTTTGGACTTAGAGTAACGTAGGTTGAAATTTCAGGATCCTGTACTTCCTAGCTATGTGAACTCAAAGTCTCTATCTGTAATTGACACAAACACCGTCAGCACTATAGGAGCAGAGACTAACGTATGCAGATATACCTGTCACGTATTAGGCTTCCTATACGCTGTCAATGTGATGGCTGTGCTGACTCATCAAAAGATACGGGTGGCAAAGATGCAACAAAGTCACAAGGCATGGCCTACTCCTCTCAGAAAATTCAACAAGCTGTGGGAGACTGGCAAGTGGGCAGACTGCTTAGAAAGCATTTATCTGTAATTCTAGGTCTCAGGGCACTCTTGGACTTCAGATGTTTAGCCAAAAAAGAGATAAAGAATATTCAGGCTTGGGAGGAGGAAGAATTTCTCCAAGCAGAAACACTATGAATTTGAGAACAACTTCACTTAGGGTTCTGCACACAGCCAAGATTACTGAATTTTGGTTAAGAAAAGGGGACACATTTAATTCTTATGAGACCAAACAATGGGTTTGATGGCACTTTTTCAACCACATACTTTGGCTTGTGGCAGACACTGACCTAAATCAGAGGAAAGAAGAGGAAAGGAGAAAGAAAGATTATTTGTTCATATATTATTTTCACTTTTTGCCATGTTTACATTTTTCACTAACCCATTTCTTTCAAATGTAACGAAGTTGGCTTTCTTCATTGAAAGCTTCTTGGAGGAAGCAGTGTGCCAGACAGTATTTGAACAATCATCCTGTAATGGGACATTATGAAAACATATCTTTGATTCTAATAGGGATACTAACACCTTAAAAGTTAAACTAAGCCCTTAAAATTTTGGGGCCAAAAAGCTGAAACTACTTTGCTAATAGTAAAAGAAAATTCACAATACTACAGCTCCATGCTGGCAATGGTGGAAAACAGTGTGGTTTAAAACCTGCCTAAACTATTTTTCAAACCAATACAAAATGTATTGTATTAGACTCATGGGACATATCAAGGCAAAACCTAAAGTAGCCCCAATTCTCTTTTTTCTCCTCCTTTTCTGGAGTCAAGTCAATCACTTGTTTATTCTGGATTCCTTTCAGAGGCCATTGCACAGTGGCTGGTTCCCCAAACAGGGAGGTTTGTCTGCATAACACATTTAAGTTGAGCTTAAAAGGGTACAGACGACAACTTCACCATTTATGTATGAATGCCCTATAAGTTATATTTGAAGCTTCCATGATGTTAGAAAATCAAATTCAGCTAGGAGAAAAAGAGCAATCCCATAAAGGGCTTTCTTTTACCAGGGTGTTGAAAAATATATATTCTTATGCTTGTTAATGTCAAATGTGGCTAACAACTCATTGACATCAGTGAGGGGGAACACTGGTATCCATAATCAAACCTAGGTTGGTTTGGGGTCATATGATCAAATTAAGCAGAGAAATTTAAGTAGTGAGAAGGGTGGCTGTTTGAAATCACCTCTTACACTAGCTGGCAATGAGGAACTCCTCGACTCCCGGAATAATAATGCTAAAAGAAGTAATAATAATGATGATCATGATAATGGTTCATATTTCTTAAGTGCACACTAAACACCGGGCATTGCTACTAAGTTTTTAGAGGTACCATTTTCGGGGCTAGCCCTGTGGCCAAGTGGTTAAGTTCAGCTGCTGCGCTTTGGCAGCCCAGGGTTTTGCCCGTTTGGATCCTGGGTGTGGACCTAGCATCTCTCATCAGGCCATGCTGAGGCGGCGTCTCACATAGCAGAACTAGAAGGATCTACAACTAGAATATACAACTATGTACTGAGGGGCTTTGGGGAGAAGAAGAAGAAGAAGAAGAAAAAAGATTGGCAACAGATGTTAGCTCAGGGCCAATGTGTAAAAAAAGAAAAAAGTAAATAAAAGGTTTTGTTTAATCCTCACGATAACACCCTAGAGATAGATATTATTATTACTCTTGTTTTACAAGAGTAGCTGGCAGGTGAGACCCAGAAAAATCTATCTGCTTTGACTCTGGAATCCAGTGACTGAGATACGTCCTTCAGCGCTGCTTCCTGGAAGTCAAGTTAACCTTTCATAATAGGATCTGCCTACTAACGTTTTCAGGTGTAAATGTGATTGTCCCTGTAAAGTTCTTAGTCCAGTACCAGGTACAAAAAATAAGTACTTCATAAATGTAAACTAGTGTTTTTCTTATGGCTGTAATGGCAATGCATAGAACCCTGCAGGGGTGGCAGAGTTCCTTTTCACAGAAAGTCAGAAAGCTGCATTTCCTCTTGGGATCCATACACTACTTTCCATATATGAGGTGCTGACTCCTAATCAGGCTGAATGTGAATGTCAACGGCAGTAGAAACTATCCAGCAAAACGGAGCGCAGATGATCAGCAGGAGAGCAGGGGGAGGGTTTCTCAGGAGTTAAACTTAGCAACACTGGAAGCCTTTTGACTTTGAGTGGAGGGAATTTAGTCCTCCGAGCTCTCTGCATACATATTTAACCATCATTCCTGTTGACTCAATAAGTATGTAGTAAATAATTTTCCTTTCTGCTTCTTTTGGTTTCCTAGGGAAGCCAGACAGTAGGAAGGAGGAGGAAAACTAGTAAGAACAGATTTACGATCTAGCTCTATGTCCCAGGACAGATGCCACAACTCTCCAAATAAGAGAGATGCTAGAAGGAGAGACCAAGGTTAAGGGTACATCATGTGAGACTCAAGAAAATGGCTTAAAAGATTACAGTCCCTCCCACATACCCTAGACTTTCCAGATGAGGGGAATGAAATCTTGAGCTATATCAGTGAAATAAGTCTTCAAACTTTTCTACCTTTTAGAAGAAGGCTAGACCATATTGATTCAAAAATACATATATACATATTTAGAGTTGCCTGAAAGTATTTCCAGAGATTCACAGAGTTGGTATGCTATGGGGGATTTGAATAACAGAACAGTCACACTCCTTAATATAACATAAGTCCAATCTGTCCAGAATTGTTTTAGTACATTTTGAAAGACCTTAATTAGACCCTGGAAGCTAAAGATAGGTCACATATGAGATTCTCCAGTTCTTAGCTCACATTTTTAGATGTTTCCAGTTTTAACAGACAGACTTTGAACAAATTACTTTATGACAAACTAAAGATATAAACAAGATACTAGAAGAATCCTTGGATCTAGGTCATTAAGTGGAAGGGGTTTCTAAGAAGCTTGTGAGATACTTCCTGACCACGGCTGTGGAGTGAGGGAAGAAGTACAATGCACCCTTCAAGCCAGTAATCTGAAATTCCTGCCTGTGCAGACCCGTAAGGAAATGCCTCATACCAAGATCATCAGAACCCCTAATAAAGTGGTTCAAAGTAGTATGATAGAAAATTATACAAATTACCTAAATTATCTATTGATTACAAGTGTCTAATAGATTTTGATCAACTTTAGATGATTCTTAATGATGCTTATCCATGAAATTCTTACTTTTTAAATTGAAAAAAATATGATTAAGCTTTCTAAGAAACTCTTTTGCTGATACTGCCAACATTTAACAACGGCTTGGTGGGTAACGGGGTCAGAATACCCAGCTTTGATCTCGGGCATCACGCCAGCAGGGGGTGCTGCTCTTGCTAGGAAAGGAGCTGGGAATGGGCAGAGGGAGAAAAGTCCATCAGATTTCCATAGCAGATCTGCAGAGCAAGACTTCCATTCTGTTTGTTTGTATTTTCAACTGTAGTTTGGTTTTATATGCTTATTTAAAGATTTTAAAAACTGCTGAATAGCCACTGATTTTTCCCAGGGTCCTACATTCAGGTTACGGCAGAACTGTGCTTTTAACCACTGTGTTATTTCACAGAATAATTTGAGTACATTCATTAAAACTGTCACTTGACAAAACACACACGCACGATTTATTTCCTAAGACATTATGTTCCTAAGTTTATTACCTAAATGTTAATTATTCTTTGTGCTGATGGAATGGTAATCCCATATTTTATTATTATCAGTACAATCTGAACACACAGGATGCTTTTCTTTTCCATGCCAATGAAAAAATAATGATTTACTTACAGGCATTCTAGCACATCTAATGATTTGCCTGAAATCTCAGCCCTGGTTTTTAGGAGACAAGATCTGAAGGAGCTACGCAAGGTGATGTTTCCCTTCCTGCTGAGAAGCAAATGAGTGTACCACAGAGAGCCTGACCTCAAACAGCCAGATTTGTAAAGTCACCACTTAACGCCCTGGGAGAAAAACCTTCCCCAGACAGCAGGGCAAGAATGCTTGGCAGTCCCGCAGTCCAGAGCTGGACAAATTAGTGTAATCCATTCAGCCACAGTGTTCGCCTGTGATCTTCCACAGCAAACTGTCACCTGAATTGCTCAGGACATTTCTAGTCACTTTACTTTTTAAATATCAGATGAGACTGATTACTGCCAAATTTAAAACTCATCAGTGCCTAGCAGAGGGCCTATTAATGAATAAATAAAAACGAAAGTCTTCCAACCACAGGCTAGCTTCTTTTGGTTTATGTTTTAGGATAAAAGAAAGCTTAGTTCACAAAAAAGTATTTCTCCAATAGTAAAAGGCATAAACCACTCTTTTAGTTGCAGAATCATATATGATTCTTCAGGCTACAAGTTGCTCACAGACTTCACAAGAAAGGGTAAAGTATCACAAGGATTGTTTTGAGATCAAGTAATTAAGAGATCATCATTCCAACTTAAAAATCTGAAGTCAAATAGTTCTTACACATAATTCCTAGTCTATACTTGACTTCTAAATATTTGCCTCTTCACCATCCCTTCAACACAGTTGGCCTCTCGGCTTCACCAACATCCTTAATTATCAGGTTTTCTCTGCTATGCTCTTTGCGTCACAGTGACTATTTTAAGCAGTTGTATAATCACCTCTCTCCTGTTCTGTCTTCCACCTTAAATTACAAAAAGCCACCTTTACTTTAAAATACTTACAGGTCATTTGACCTACATAATTTTTGCTAACTTCTATTTTACACTGTATATCTAACAAGTCTTTCCCAAATATAACTTCATGTGATCACAGCCATGAAAAAAGACATCCTAGAAATTAATATTTCAGCCCAGAAGTTAGGACATTAAAAAAACCCAAAAACCAACTTTTCTATTAGGACTGGTTATTTTGCGTTGTTTAATAGCTTTCACCAATTTTTTTAAAGAAGCAAAAGATTAATACTGGAAGCTAAAGCAGATATTAAATGCTTAATATATAAAATACCCAGATAGATACGAATAAGTTGCAGTCAGTCAGCAACTTCCAGACATAGCGTTTTTGTAAAGCAGCTTTTTTGTCTCACATCATTAAGCAAATCATTTAGCAATTTATTTTAGCTGTCACAGACACAAAACTGGATCTATTTACATCAATGTGATTCAAAACAGTGCACATTATGTTACAGCACATTATGTTACAGAACAATCATAATAAGGTATCTTTTAACCTCTGGAAGATAAAATATTTCCACAGCTATCTGAATATAAAATAAAATACTATAAGATGATTACATTAAAAGATTAAAAAAAGATAATTTTACTTACATCAAGAGAGTCTTCATTTATAACAATCATTCCCATGTTCTTCCTCAAAAGTTTGCAGGAGTGTCCTATGTCCAAACATAGAGTAATTAATTGATATAATTAATTTCTTTAGAGAGAAGAGGTGAAGATGTTAAAGTAATAATACTATAAAAATATCTAAATTTTATCTATTTTATTACATAATATTAAAATTTTATCTATTTTATGAGGATGATACCCAGCAGCTGTTTTCCAGGTTTGCAGGCAGTTAGAAACGAAATGTTCTTTCTTGCTATAGGAGGGATATGATACAAAGACAATAGCTGTCTTGATAAATAAGTATGGAAAGAGATTGTTGTAATGATTCTCAATTTCCTGAAAACTACAAATGTACATGGAATATCCATCATGCTGACCAACACGAAGAGCAGAAAATGGGCCGATGGCTGATTCCGGGGAATGGTGCAAGAGGGCTGTCTGGCTCTTGGACCACTGATCCCACCACCGTCTCTCTGCCATTGGACAGTCATCACATCCTCTACTTTCCTGCCCTCTCTTGCTTTGCTGTACTTACTGCAGGGCAAAATCACCCACTGATTAAATCCAACTCTGCCTACTCTGCACCTGTTCACATACAGCTGAATATGGCTGGACAAAAACAGGCAACCCAGCTGACTGGTCTCCCATTTAAAATAATGCCATCACATCTAAAACAATACCATCTATCCTCACTCTCTTTATGATCTCATTCCATCCCTGGTTTTAAATACCATCTCAATGTCGACCATTCTAAAATTCATCTTTCCCACTCAGACCGTTTTCCTAAACTCCAGACTCTCACATCCTAGTGCCTACTTAATAGCAGACACTTCGGTGTAAAACAGGCAAAACTTAACATATCCAAAAACAAGCTCCTGACTCCCCTCAGAAAACCTGCTCCTCCTTCACTCTTCCCCATTTTGGTTAATGGCAACTCCCACCTTCAGCTGCTAAGGTTAAAAAAGCATGGAGTTACCCCTGAATTCCTTTTTTCCTCTCACACCCTACATCTAATCTATCAGTCAATCCTGTTGGCTTTACCTTTAAAATATATCCAGAACCCAACCATTTCTCACCACCTCCACTTCTGCCATCAATGTCCAAGCCAACACCTTGTCTCACCTGGATTAATGTCTAACAGCTTCTTCACTGACCTCTCTGCTTCCACACTTGCTTCCCTTCAAGTCCATTCTCAGTCTAGCAATCAGACTCATTGTTTTCACAGGAAAGTCAGATCATGTCTTTCCTCTGCTCAGAACCATACAATGGTTTTCCAACTCGCTTGGGGTAAATGCAACACCCCATCCAAACTGGGTTCTGTTACACTGCTGACCTTCTTCTATTCTCCCCCTTGGCATTTCTGCTCTTTCTCCCTAGAACAGAAGACAGCCTCCCCTAATCATCCAAGCGACAAGCTCCTTCTTCTCTTTTAGGTCTTTCCTCATATGTCACCTTCTCAGTGAGGTCTTCCTGACCTTGTTCTGAGCAATGCCTTATCTCACTTTCCTGCGTTATTGTTCTTTATAGCAATTATTGCCATCTAACACACTAGGTGTTTTTCTCATTTACTTTCTCATCTGCTTCCCTGACTAGGAGCTGAGCTCTAGGAGGGCAGAGATTTTGTTTTATTCCCTGCTTTTAACTGGTGCCTGGCACCAAAGGCACCATAACCATTTGCTGAATGCATGAATCTTACCTACCTTTTTCTAGGAACAGTTATGGCCCAAGATTCTAAAAGTTAAATGTGATGAGAAACCACCACCATATTCTTCTTTTCATAAGATCTTTCAAAAGGGTTACATATCCTGGACTATTTTCAAAATTGCTTATTTTCCTCACATATTACTCTTTACCACCATATATTCTCCCTTTCTCTGTAGTCGTTTGTTCTATCATATTTGTGTTTTTCAGGTCTCCCAATTCTAACGCATTCTGTATTCTCGCACATTTCCTTTCCATTTCGTCTCTTACACCAGAGATAGTTTTTATCATCAAAATTAACAACTTGTGTGGCTTGTAGATTTAAACTTTTACTAGTTACTATTTTCTAAAAATTCATTTTCCTTTATTAATGACATCAATTTACTATAAACTTCGTAGTTGTTTTATATTTACAGAATACTGTGATTACTAATACTTTTAAAAGGGATATTAGCTAAATGCTTTTTAGATAGATGATCGTAAAAAATGACTTTCTAAAAATGTAGTTTCATGTTGTCAACACCTCTGAAATGGTTTCTCCAACTCTGAGAGACTTTTGCAAGTAATTCATATCATTAATATCCAGAGATGGAATCTACGGCAGGGTTTACAGTGCTCAGGGAACCTACTATAACTGAATTTGGGGAAAAAAAGTGCTATTTTCTTGCTTATTATTGGTACTATAGGCCTCTAACACCAAATATCAACTTTCTCCTCTGTTATGGATTGAATTGTGCCCCCTCAAAATTCAGATGTTGAAGCTCTAACTCACAATGTGACTGCATTTGAGACAAAGCCTTTAGGAGATAAATGAGGTCATGGGGTGGGGCTCTAATCCAACAGGACTCGTGACCTCACAAGAAGAGGAAGAGACATCAGGAGGGCGCATCCATATGGGAGAGGCAAGGCGAAGAAAGAGTGAGAAGATAGCCATCTGCAAGCCAGAAAGGGAGGCCTCAGAAGAAACCAAATCTGCTGACACGTTAATCTTGGACTTCTAGCCTCTAGAATGGTGAGAAAATAAATTTCTGTCATGTAAGCCACCCAGTCTGTGGTATTCTATTACGGCGACCTGAGCTGACTGATACAAGCTCTTTCCAAAAAACTGGAATTAACTGTAGGATGAATGAAAACTGGCAATCTTCTTACTTCCCATTTCAGAAATAACCTTTGATCACATAAACAAATGTCAATACACAAGCCTGCCATAAGCCCAATCAACAGACTTTCACAGACAACTGCAGAAATGCTATCTATGTGTGTCAATTATGGATGGAAGGTGGGAGTGGGTACAAAGGTGAGAGAGGGCATTATCTGATTGCAAGAGCTAAAGTTTGGCTGTAAATATAACCACTGTAACTTTAAAGAGGTATTGGGGCTGTGAGGAAAGAGATAAGCCCAATAATACTACCGCTATGGAAAACTCAAAATACCAAATCTTTCAAATCTTAAAATATCTCAAATCGAGCTCCTGAAATATATCAATGATTTAAAGTTTGAATAGGTATATTACCAATGTTAATGGCAGTTTCTTGCTTATCCCCTGTAAGGATCCAGATTTTAATGTCTGCTTTCATCAGAGTTTCTATGGTTTCAGGCACTTGATCTTGTAATTTATCTTCGATGGCTGTAGCTCCAAGGAGCTGAAGATTCTGGGGAAAATAAGAGGCAAATATTTAAAGAAGAAAACCAGTTTAGATTCTTTAAGAACAAAAAATTGAAGTGTGTATATGTTTTTAAATTAGAGACCAAATAATAATTCATGGATTTCATGTAAATTCCAACTATCCCATTGAGTTTTCTTTCTTGAAGATCCCTGACTTTCATCCAGTAGTTTTGGTAGAGGACTGAGGTCCCTGAGGCTACCTGTCTTACCTTACTCCTCCCTAAGATAAGGAACTGATTCTAAAAAAAAGCCACACATGAATGCAAACTGGTGCAACCACTATGGAAAACAGTATGGAGATTTCTCAAAAAATTAAAAATAGAAATACCATATGACCCAGCCATTCCACTACTGGGTATCTACCCAAAGAGCATGAAGTCAGCAATTCCAAAAGTCCCATGCACCCCTATGTTCATCGCAGCATTATTTACAATAGCCAAGACGTGGAAGCAACCTAAGTGCCCATCAACTGACGATTGGATAAAGAAGATATGGTGTATAAATATATATACAACGGAATACTACTCAGCCATAAAAAAGAATAAAATCGTCCCATTCACAACAACATGCATGGACCTTGAGGGAATTATGTTAAGTGAAACAAGCCTGATAGAGAAGGAAAATCTCTGTATGATTCCACTCATATGAGGAATTTAAACATGTGGACAAAGAGAACAGATTAGTGGCTACCAGGGGAAAGGGGGGGTGTGGGGTGGGTACAAAGGGTGAAGGGGTGCACCTACAACACGACTGACAAAGAATAGTGTACAATTGAAATTTCACAAGATTGTAAACTATCATACACTCAATGAAAATTAACTTTAAAAAAAAAAAGCCACACACATATAGAAGGGAGAAAGCATAAAGTCAGTTAAAAGTCAGTTAAAAGGGAGCAGGCACCTACTAAAAACAAAAACAAAAACAAAAACTATGGAAGATCACCACAGTGAAGAAGCAATCTTGTTGACCTGTTCAAAAAAGAGTAAGGATATCTGCTGATACTATTAACCTGTCGTTTGATGTGCTGTCAGGCAATGTATACGCATAATACAATTAGAAACGTTGAAGAAGAGAGCAAGACCAAAGTGACAGCATTAGTCTCTGTAAGAAAGAACAGGCTGAGTGTTTTTCACATTGCTCCACATTTGCATGGTAGAAGCTCAGAGTTCATTATAGATCTCTCACTCATTAGATGTATCTTTCATACAAGACTGAATACAACCAAGACGCTCTTCAGAAAGCTGTTCTAATCTCTCACAAAGAAAAAGAATGGTTTCTACTCTCATATTCCTAAATGGAAGAAAAAAGAGAACAATCTTTGGCTGTTAGGGAAACTTGGAGTGCCAAATAGACACAAGTAAAGGTATTCTTGGTCCTAAACACATAGGAATGCACAGTGATGGACTAAGATTTAAACCTGTCTTTCCATCGTGTGACCAGGCATTGTTACTAGTAGGACACTCTTCCCAACAGTGCTCTGCAAGCCACAACCAACTGGTTCTCAGGTTTTCCCTGTAACCTAACCTCCAGCATAATCTGCTTCAGTATTTATCCTTCTTCTCAATTTTTTTCTCCCCTCTTCCTTCAGTTTTTATTTAAAATATCCAACAAGGACAGAATGGATACAACAGAAATTAAATGCTAAGGAGAGTGTCTGGTTTGATAATAACAAAGATTAAGCATTCCATTTGGTATTTTCCTCTAACATTAAGTTCTGTTTACTTTTCACTAAAATGGAAGTCTAAAATTAGTCTCAAGTCTTGGTAGGCCTAGAAAATAAAGTCAAACGTACACACAGACATGAAAGAGTGTATATGTGTAGCTTATGCATGTATTAATTAGAAATGCTTTTGGCTACAAGTAAAAGAAAAATCGGACTAACAATGGCTTAAAGATTTAGTTTTCCTTCCATAAGTAGTATTGAAGTAGGTAGTGGTGGACATTAGATTGGTGGCTCAACCATACCTCAAAACTCATTCCCAGATCTCTCTCAGTGTCTCCAGGTGGCTGTCACAACTCTAATTTTAACAGCCACATTGGAGACAAGAATAACGGGGTAATTCCAACTGTAGCCATCTCTTATTTGAAAAGCAAAAGTGTTTCTAAAAGTCCTCAGCATATTTCCAAATATGGCCATCCCTAACTATTAGTATTTAGTTTTTCCAGCCACTATAGCGGAGGGGGCAAGGAAGGAGGAGGATGGGAGCGGGTGGTAAATTAGCCAGCCAACAGTCCTTTCATAACGCTCAAATATAGATGGGCATGCATATGCATTAGCATTTGTATGTACCTGTGTGTATGTATTTACACGTGTACATATGTATACAGACACACACACACACATCCCCCACTGCATTGCCTGGCAAAACTTGGCTTGTCCTGTAAGGCCAAACTCAAAAGTTACTGCTTCTTTGAAGCTTTTTTTACTTCTTAAGTAAAGAAAGTAAGACAAGTTTTCCCCTCTACTGTGCTCTGATAGAAATTTGCTCATCTTTACAACCCTTAGTCTATCATATTAACTGTTTAAATGTCAGATTCTGGTAGTTTTATTCAAGAGTAGGGACTATGTCTAGCTCAACTTTATACATTGCATTTCCATAACACTGACTGTCAGCATTCAGTATGTTTGCTGAATGAGTAGATGACCAAAAAAAAAAAAAATCCAAAAGCCACGTTATAAAGTATTGCTGCAATCTAGACCATATTCTTTTTGATATATTCCAAATAACTTCTACAGCTATTAGATACACTTGATGCATGACTTCTTAGTTTCCAATATATAAGACAGGAAGGCAAATTTGCTTCTTTATGGAGATAGTACTATTTTATTATCTTTAATGGGAAGCAGATTTGAAATCTATCATAACCTGATGAATAATTATCATCAAGAAGTTCGAGAATGAAAAGGAGGAGAACAGTTCAACATCAACTATGCCAGGATCACAATTGCTGTATTTCAACATTTAGACAACGATTCTACCAATTTTTTCAGCTACTTTCAGGGCATTTGTAGCTAAATCATTCTGGCCCACATCCAAGGGAAGATCAGGATATCACTGCATTCAAATCTTAAATATTCTACAGAAGACATGATAAGATTTTTAAATGATCATGGGGATAGTTCAGTAATACAAGCTCTCAAAATTTTCTAAACCAAAAAGTTATTTTTTGTAATATGTTTCACAAAACCTTGTGGTAACTAGACAATGTGAGAGCCAAGATGTGAATACACATTCCTTAGAAATTTAGAAACAGGTATATTTGTATATCGCTCTACTTTAAGTGGAGAAATGAGCTCAGGAAGCATACAAGCATACATTACCCTGCACAAATCTAATAAAAAATAAAATGACTGCACTGGGGAGATCACGTTGAAAACACATTTGAAAGAAGGAAAGCACCTGGTTTTGCACAGGTAAAAAGGAAACATTTTTCAAACCAGACAAAAATAATATAAGGGACAAAGAGGTAAGGCCAGTAATGCAGATGCTGAGAAAAGTTCCATAAGTAGGTAAATTTGGAGTGTGCTGGTGGCTATGAAAATGAATTTCTAAAAAGGGTAATGAAACATTTCTGAATATTCAGCAAAATTGCAGAGGGTCTACTTTGATGGCTATAGAGAAAAAACCATGTTCCAAAGCCTGTTAATTTTCCCTGTAGGGGCCAGCCCCGGGGCAGAGAGGTTAAGTTCCTGTGCTCCGCTTTATCGGCCTTGGGTTTGCCAGTTCAGGTCCCAGGCGTGGACCTACACACTGCTCATCAAGGCATGTGTGGCAGTGTCCCACATACAAAATAGAGGAAGACTGGCAAGAGATATTAGCCCAGGGCCAATCTTTTTATACTAAAAAGCATAAAAAAATATTTTCCCTTTATCCTAAGTGCTCCTCAAGTACAGCACTTATTAATTTTAGTGCAAGGCACTGCAGCCTTCTTTCCTTTGACCCTGGGGTCACTTACTGTGAGATTAGGATCTTGAGTGATAGGTTGCTCTGCCTCTGGAAATTAATATCTTCAGCTACATAATGATCATCAGGAAAAAAGATTTGAACTTTGCGTGCTTTTCCTGATCATAACACATGAGTGTTTAGGCTATAATCAATTTCATCCCAAACATGTATTACCTTACACAGATGGCCACTAATGGGCACTATGGGAATTACATATTCAGCAAGTGTTGAAACATGATAAAATTCCCATGGCATTTATGGAATTAAAAAAAAAAAAACCCAAACACTAATTTTACTTTCAAAATGTCACTATGCCAAAAGTTTATAAAGGTTTCAGGTTGATGACTCTTTGACACAATATAGATTTAGTTATCACTGAAAAATCATGAAATAATATTTATTCATCCAGTAAAGCCCTCAATAATCTTATTTTCTCTTTTAGATGTTCATAATGTATGCAGAGTTTTAAAAAAGGCATATAAATGTAAAATTTCTACCTTGGTGATGATAAAAAGCTTCACACAGAGTATTTAATAACTGTATGGTAAAACATATTATGACAGATTTTTAAATTGTTTTTTCCCAATACATGTATATTTTGTTCAATAACTGAACCTCAAAATGACCTGTTTCCATATGAGCAAATATTTTGTCAGTGCTTAGATTATTTCATATTTTTTAAAAAGTTTGTGATACACTCCCAAATAAGAAAAAGTGTAATAATCGAATTCATATCAATTTAGGCTTCAGATTACAACATGGACTATTTGGCAGAAGTTTCTTTAAAGACAAATAAAGAAATAATACTAGCAAGCAAGGTTTTATCACTGGAGTAAATGTGGGTAAATACTGGTAACATTTGGTAACCTCTATTTTAATTTGAAATAAAATTGTGACTGGGAAGATGAAGAAATATTTCCTTAACAGGGAAAATGTACCAGACACTCCTAAATGCTTTATTAATCCAGTTAATAGCTTCGGGGAGGTTGGGTAAATGATCTAAGGTCAAGTAGAGGTATAGCTGAGCTACAACAGTTACAGCAAAACAACAGGAGTCAATACACACCCAAAGGCAGTGAATGGGGAGTAAAACAGATTAAATGAAAGTTAGAATTTTATTCAAATGAGGATTTTAAACATTTGTCTCTGTTCTTCAGTCTTTAGTACTTTGTTCCCATGAATGGGTTTTAGTCTCAGTCCTGGGCCACCTCTGCCAGGTGTACCTATTTCCCCGTTTCCACCTGCAGGCCCCAGAGTCACCTTTTGGAACAGGCTCCTTTTCAAGCACACATGCATGCCTGCGTTCACTCACAAATACACACTGAGCAGATTAGTTCTGGGCAAGACAGTGGGATACAATGAGTTCCCTCCTTCCTGGAATTTATACTTCAGAATGCATCAGTAAAGACTCATCTTTGGATTCCTTCCTACCTTGTTTTCTGATTGTACTCCTTTCCTTTTACTGGCATCTGTTTCCCCTAGACCCTAGCTGTCTGGCTGTAGTCAAGTCCCAAGTAATTAACCACAGGGCCAGGAATCTAGAGTGGTGGTTTTCAGAATCACCTGAAGGGCTTATTGCACACAGATTGGTGGGCACCACACCCAGAATTTCTCATTGAGTAGGTCTGAGGTGATGCCGGGAAACGTGCAATGGTTACAATGCTGCTGATAGGAAGATCTAATTATGAGAACTGCTTATCTAGAGCACGGCTGACAAAATTTTTCTGTAAAGGGACAGATGGTAAATATTTTAAGGTTTGAGGGCCACATATTCTCTGCTGCAAATACTCAGTTCTGTTGTGGTAGCATGAAAACGGCCAAAGACAATTTCTAAACAAATGGGAGTAGTCATGTTCTAATAAAACTTTATTTACAAAGATAGGCAGTGAGTGGATGTGGACCTTGTGCTGGAGTTTGCAGATCCTTGACAGAGAATACTTGTGAGCAGCCCATGTCTGCATGGGCTCCAACCTGACTAATTGCTCTGGATAGTTCCTTGTCCAACTCCTACCTTTCCTTCTTAGCCTGACCTTACATCCTCTGGTCCCAGTTCTCTCTCCTCTCCTGGCAATCCCAAACTACAGAAAAAGTCTGTTAACTGTAATATAGATTACGATCTGAGAGAAACAATGCTTTCCCCAAATAATCACATTATTGTCTGTTATACACTATCTTAAAAGTAAACACAAAATTTCCTGTGAGTACAAAGGATAAACAGAAAAAAGGTATCTTCTTAGTCTGGGTGGCTCAAAAAATCCATCCAACACCAGTTAGCACTTGACCTTAAATTCTAAACGAAGAATCAAGAGTTAGCCAAGCAATTGAGAGAGGTGGGGAAGGATGAGGGAAGGAATTCCAAACAGAGGAAATCACATGTACAAAGACAGAGGTATGCAAAAGCATATTGTGTTTGAGAAGTTGCCATTTAGTCAATATGGAAACAATAAATGAAGTGAAGTGTGGTGGTAGTTTAAAAAATACTAATTTAATAGGGTTGTTCTGAGGATGAAATTAAGTCGGTCATCTCAAACTTTGAGTATTAAGTCAGGAAAAGATGAGGCTGGAAAGCTGGCAGGGAACAAAAATTGAAGGGTCTGTGTGTTATGTTGTGGATTCCCAAGGCACAGGGTGTCTGGGGAAGAATTTTAGAAGGGGAGGGACAGGCTCAGATTTACGTTTCAGAAAGCTCACTAGTGGCCGACTGGGCGTGGATTATGAAGAATGGAGGCCTCAAGACCAGGTAAGAGGCTACTGCAATCATCATCCTCTTGAGCTTTAAAATGCGGTAACCCTGGAATACAGATACACTGGTGGCTATGGGATTCTTAGAGTTATTCTACAATGCTGCCTCTCAAAGATGGCCAGGCTCCTCTCTGTTCTGCATTCCACTGGGTATCATTTCTTCCCTCTTGTGCTTTCTCTTCTCTACATCTCTTAGCACACAACAAAGGGGTTTTATTTAAAAGTGAATCTCATATCTCTTTCATTTCAGTTTAAGCTGGGCTACAGTACAATCAGACGAAGAGCATTAAATCACTGGAATGGCTCATTTGCCTGCTTCTGGAGAAATGCAACCAGTTAATTTTTCCAAGGCCAAGAAGTAAGTTTGAACTTGGTACTTTTTGAGCCACAGAAATCATATTTGAACTCTCACACAGCCAAGGCTTGCCAAATAAGGCCAGAATTCATACAACCAGCTGAAAAGAATCAGGATTTGAGAGGCAATTGGGTGTAGCCTGCAAAAACAACACATCTATCTTATCCAAGTGAGAAGACAGCAATACCCAGTGTGGGAAGTCTACCACGAAGAGTTCGTAATAAGAAATCTATCAGGCCAGAAGGAAGAAACTATGTGATTAGAGATCCAAGGAAATCTTAAGTATTTTAACTAAGATTCTAAAGACCACTTGAGGGAAAATCATAAAAAACATTTTCCGCCTTTATTTCTAAGGAAAACAGAGTACAATTACATTACGTAGAGTACACAGAGGCTACATTTACTAAGTGGATGTGTCCTGAATGCACCAATGCCTCCCAACCTCAGGCCCAGTGATTCCACAACTACAGACTTGGTTCCATTTTCTTTTCAAGTTTCCAACATTTTACGTACATTCTTCCTTTCTCCTAAACCAAGATGGTGGAATAACATACCGATTATTAATGGGGGATTTGGAATTAAGACAGAACTGGGATTTGAATCCCTGTTCTGCCAACCACTGGATATGTGTCCTTCAGCAAGTAACTTAACCTAGGAATTTCTATATCAGCAAAAGAAGGCTAATAATACGGATTTAATAGGGTTGTTCTAAGGATGAAATTAGATCAGTTATTTCAAACATTTTTAGTAGTATGTTAGGAAAAACTGCTGAGTACTTACCTATGACATAGGTATATTTTTGTATAACACGTTTGTTCTGTTAATACTAATGAACTATGTATATTATAAAATGCAAAAACAGAAAATTGCAAAAAAAAGATGAGGTAAAACACAAGTAGAAACAGAAGTTCTGACATTTTCTTGCTCACCCCAATGGATCACCTTGTATACCCCACTTTACAGGCCCTTGAATTACATAATCATGGTAAACAGTGGAGGCCTCTGAGCTTAGTAAATGCTCAAAAAGTGACTGGTCTTATTAGCGGATGAGCTGACAGGCTGCAAATGTTCTTAAGCAAACAGTAACACAGGAAACTACTGGAATTTTAAACCACGAAATCACCAGCACATCATATAAATTTTCATCCAGTACATTTCATTTTTTAGTACAAATGAAAGTGATATTTGCAGCTACTAAGAATAGAAGTGGTAGTTTTATCTGAAAAAGCATTCCTTTCTAATACAGAAGTTACTGTGAACTTGGCAGCCATAGATGTTCAAGAAAAATTCTGTTTTCCATTAAGTTTTATATTTCGTTAGGAATCCTCTAAACCACTTGCCACATGTTGCAGAGGGTGCTAAACTGTTGTATTTAGTCACACTGAATGTAATGGTTGACCTATATTATGCCACATCAACGCAGTCTTTAAAAAATCCCAGAAATGTCAACCATATTTTGGGGAGGAGTAAAGGAAATAATGTAGAAAAGGATCGGTACACCTCACTGTCCTATCTTAGTGCCTTACCTCAGTGCCCAGGGCACCAAGCCCTCACTGGAATGATATCTTCCAGTTCATAATTTTACTGCCTAGCTCTCACACTAAAATGAAGACTGGGATTTTTCTATCTTCTTCCCCTGCTGTGCCCCTGAGCCCAGAACAGAACCTGCCATGGCCTGAGGCATTTATTGTTGAATCTTTCCAACCACGTGATTCTCATATTCATATATTAAATAACTTGGAAGACAGGTTTTTAAAAGACTGAGTCTAAATTTCTAAACAATGCACTCTCTAAAATTATTAGCTCTTTTTCTAACATATCCCTAAGTTAATCCTGAGTGACAACACATTTAATATCAACATTCTCAACGTATAGAAAGTATGAACTGTATTAGTCATAGGGGCCAGGCTTTCATTAAGCAAGCACATACTAAATAAATTTAGCTTCTGAATAAATTATTTAACTGAATCATTTGTTTATTCATCAAATATTTATTTGGTGATTAACATAACAGGCAGGCACTGGAGATAGAGAGGAATATGATAAAAATGGTCCCTGCTCTCATGAAGCTACAATCTAATGGAGGATTTACATAATCATAAATAACAAAAGGTATGTAAAATACAACATTTCTATCCGATTCAAGGGAGAGCTAGATGATGCCAAAATTACAGCTTTCTGATTACGCTTAAGCTCAGAAATAATCCTCTCTGACCCATAATCCATTAAAAAAAAAACTTTAACAGATACAAGTGTTGGATACATTTTCCTTTTTTAAAAAAATATTTTGCAATCCATGCCTCATAACAAGAGAGAAAGACCAGTTTTATCATCAGGGAATTACTGCTCCAATCATTGCCCAATCTAGACAGGTATTATATCTCTGTTTCCTGTAATGCTCAAGAAAAATAACCTGCTTTCATACACATTACAAGTGATTAGTAGATAATGTATGCAATGCTAAAGATATAATTGCATCTTTCTATTGAAGCAAATATTAAAAAATTTCAAAAAACCATATTTACCATGAAGGCACACCTTCGTATTTCAACCAATGGTTTAATTATAAAATCTTCTGTGGTAAGATCAGAGCCCTCTGTACTATTAATTTTCAAAGAAACCCAGCAGCATACCATGAATATGAGCAAAAAAATAATCTACATGTCATAGAAATATGTTAGAATAAATGTAAAGTGGCAGATCAAAGAAGGAGGTGTGCAATTTCAGAGAAACCACTGCTAATGAAGCATAAAGCTTCATAACTGTTCTGTTACTTATTTGCATTTTTCCTAACTAAATACAAATAAATGAATTCTTAATTTAATTTTAAAAATAATCAAATTTTAAAAAATATAGACCAACAAACTATAAGTGCTTTCATCATCTAAAACTACAAGTCCAAATACATTGTCTTTCAAAAGAATGAGGTTAAAGAAGGTAAAACGGGTCAAGTTCGTCGTCTGAAAGAATATGACTGGAAGTTCTCCCCGGTGGTGACGAGAAGAGATGAGAAGGCATTACTGTCCACAAAACCTGAAGTGATGCTACAATTCTCCTTCTCAAATTGGGTCAAGACACTTCAAGTGTCCGATCTGATTCTAATAACCCCTTTTGCATTTTAACTATGTGAACCTTCTTATTCCTGAACAATTTTGCCTTCCTAGCAATAAATGTCACTTCTTGGCCTATATCTGGTAACAGAAAAAAGATGTTTCAGTAACATCTTGAAAAAACTCATAAGAATTTTTTTTTTAAATCCTGAAAAATTTACCATCTGAATGCAAGTGTTGGAGCCCAAACCGTATAACCTCATAGCAGAGATGATTTTTATAGATGGATGTAAAAATCCTACATCCTCTCGTCTCACAGTGACTGTCAATGGGGATAACAATATCTGGAGGACTTTTTCAAACCTCTCACATCCTTTCTTCTTTCGTGTGCCCCAGAGGGTGATGGGAATGCATCCTAGCGCTCAGCTGCACTGGGGTAGGAAAGTAACAAAGCATTGCACCAGAGGACAAATGTCATTCTCTTCTTGGATGCTTTTGGCCTATTTGGATACTTTTTTTCAGCTTATGCTAGGAGTTACAGCCACCAAGGGAATAAGTCTTTAACCAAATTTCAAAAACTGAATTACTTGTTTGAATAAATATTGGAGGATAAGATAGAGAGTAAGGTTTAAAAGCACAACCTTAATCATTTTACAAAACTTTCTCTTATTTTGTAACATATTAAAAATATTCTTGTTTTCAGGAAAAACTCTACAAATCTTTCAAATTTTGAATGTCTTTAATGTAATGCTAATGTGTCAATGGTATTTTCCATCATTAATTCAAATATTTCAGAAACATCCTTATATGACCACAATGATGTTCTGATCTTTTGTTGAAAAATGAAGGAAGATGTCTATAGTAACTCTTGAGAAGCACATTTTCTAAAAACTTCATGCAAAGATGGACTATTATGTGGTGTTCTTTTTTTTTTTTGGCGTGTTTTTTTTTTGTGTGAGGAAGATTGGCTCTGAGCTAACATCTGTGCCAATCTTCTTCTACTTTTTGTACGTGGGACACCACCACAGCCTGATGAGTGGTGGGCAGGTCCACGCCTGGGATCCGAACCTGTGAACCCCTGGCCACCCAAATGGAGCAAACGAACTTAACCATTACACCACCAGGCTGGCCCCATATTATAGCATCTTTAAACTGTGCTCAGTGGAGCCCCAGAGTAGTGCTCACGGGCCATGATGAGGGCAAGACAGAGGCTGAGGGGAGGGCCCATCTGGGGCTTCTCTCCATCCCCCTACCCCCGCCTCTAACCAGAGCAGCTTTACTTTTATCTGCTATATACATCATGATTCAGGCAATATTTTGTTTGGAAAAATGGGTTCTGCTCTTTAAAAAAAAAAAAGAAAGAAAGATGTGAAAACCACTCTTGGTTTATAATTCATTATCTTAAATGCTAAGTTCAATATTATGGTCTACCTAAAAAAACAGATTTCAATCATATCAAAACCAGATTACATAATCAACATGTCTCATTTAAAATAGCCAAGGAAGAAGCCAAAATGGATGACCCCTAAGACCATGAGAGCTGAATTTAAAGCCACGGCAGCATCCTAGCAGAATCTGTGCTCTGACATGTTGAAACTGGCCTCACCAGCGTGGTTTTAATGGCAGTCATCCACAACTCCTACTGAACACTAACCCCAGCTGATTTTAACAAAGACTAGAAGCTCAGACCAAGGAGGAAGTGATATCACTCTGACTCTAAATACATTAAAAACCCTGTAGTCCTCCAACGATCAGGGTTGGGAAAAGCATTTTTCAGAAGAATAGCTTTCAGTTGCAGAGACCCCCACGGTATCACTGTGCCCATTCTTTTTCCCTAAAAAAAGACCTCTGCTCCTCTTTAACTGGTAAAATAATCTTTTGTGGCTCATTTCAAAAGTTCTCACCTCTCTGAAAACTCCCTTTGGACCAAGTTCATGAGTTATTCCTCTGGGTTCCTTCAGATTTCCTTAAGGAATTGTTCAGACAGTGACACTCAGAGCGCCACGGCCAAGCATTCCTTATTTGCTTGTGCATCCCCAATAACTAACATCTATTAACCACCGCATGAAAGCTCATTAAGTGAATAACTGAATTAAACTATGGTTTTAGGGGTGGAGGTGGATCTGGAAAACTAGTCCTAATTTGGAACAAGCTGGGTGAACAAGGGAACCAATCTCTTCACCTTTGTGGGGTCTTAGATTTTTCAATAAAACTTAGTGAGACTATGGCTTGTCACGAAGAGGAACTAGCTAGAAATTCCCTTTTCCATTTATTTTAGGCAAGAGGCAGTCATAAGGAAGGCCTTTGCATTTGTAAACTAAAAATATACTCATATATATTATAGATTTCCCCAGGCAACATAAATTTCAAAGTGACTCATGATCGCCATCTGCTGGAAAAAGGTTGAACATCTATTTCATTTAAAAGATGGAAGTCACAAGTCTTTTAGTAACAGATATTAAACATACATAAACATATACACACAACAACAGTTGTTAAACCTATTAAATCTAATCTATAAACTCTAGGACATTCAGAGTAAAAATTTTAGGCACACTAAACATTTAACCCCAGAATTTTTTACAGTATGCTTCACATAGCAACAAAATTTAATGTGTGGAATCCATTTTCAAATCTTTTGTCACTTGTTACATATAAATTCTATCTCATTACCACGAGGGAAGAGACTACATCATATTCGGGCTGTGTAGCAAAGGAGACATGAGAAAAAGAATCATTTTGAAACAGGGTAATTTCTTATTTACTTCCCAAATGAGTAAGAAAAGTAAAAGATTAAAATCAACGCCATCAGTGCTTTAAGACAACAAGCGACTTTAGTCGGAGAGATTGAAAGAGATTATAGCCATGGTCTCATAAATAAAATATTATTTTATCTCATCATATAATACCCTCAAGACATAATCATATATAAGTACATTAGGAAAAAGAGAGAGAAAGAGAAAAATTCGATAAGTTGATTGGTAACAAGTCCCCTGTTGGGTGTGCACATCTAAAATCTGGGACAGGGTCATCAAGTTGGAAGGTATCACACATGCTGTCACAAGTCTTCTGAGAAATAAGCAGGATACAGGAATAAGCTCAAATATAAGGGAAGTCTGAGAAACAAACCAACTCCTAAAGTGATCACAGTCTGTCAAGGAGACAGGAGAACAGTCACATACGGCACCTGTAGAATAGGGAAAACCACCTGTGGCTGGGCATGTCATTTCCAAGTATTATAAGGTGGGGAGGGTACGTGGGGAGAGGAAGGGCAGAGAAGTCCAGGGAGGTATCAGTGGTGCTGGTTACCTTTCAAGACAGGAAGTACATTATTTTAGAGAGAGGAAGGAGGAAAAAAATGCTGGCCTTTACTCACCTGAAGGCAAGATCAAGTAAACTGTGGTTAACAGGAAGCTTGATGCTATGCAGTACAAATGTGAATATAGTTGAAGGAATTATGCAATTAGGACGTTAGTTAATGGAAAGTTAACGGTTAGAATGAAGATACTTGAGCGGCTAAGAGCAGGAACTCTGGAGCCAGAATGAGAATTCTGGCTTGCTCTCTTATGAGCTGTGTAATCTCAGCCAACTTACTTAACCTCTCTGTTGCCTTGATTTCTTCAACTGTCAAACTGGGATAATGAACAGCACCGACCTCAAAGGGATGTTGTGAAGATTAAATAGGTTAATAGACCCAGGTGCTACAAACAGCACCTGGAACACAGTAAGTACTGCGTAAAATGACTGCTATTCTTAATTAAGGAAGCAAGATTTCTTACTATTTATACAGCATCCATCACAGTGTATCCATCACGTTTTGGCTAAATAGCCTTGGTTTCTTTATCAGTAAAATGAGGATATGTGTAGTTGTGACAGAAATGATGGATGTATACAAGTGAACAGGGACTGGCCAGGTATAAGCACTGGATTGTTCATGTAACTTTATTATTAGCTAGAGTCACACAAGCTGCATATTTATTGTATTATTTTGTACTACATATTATACACCTTTATTAACTATATGTACACATGTATGTGTGTGTAACTTGTGTGCATTTTTGTGTGGGCGGAGAGGTGCATATCTTCCGTGATGCAGAAGCAATGGAATACACTGGCCAGGAGATGGCTAGACTGGCCTAATTTCCAGTGAAGATCTATACAAAGTAACCTCAGAGACTTTTCAGCAAAAACTTTAACCAGTATTAAGATTTGTCAATGCTTAGACCAGAGAAGATTCAACAGTGAGTGGTGTGTCAAGGTATTTTGATTTTTATTTTATTGGCCCCTTGAGTAAAGACTGAAGTTTTCTGGAAACCAAACTTTCCGTACGAGCAAAAGAGTCATCCATGTACCTTTTCAATTAACTCGTAACTCTCTTCGAGTTTGAGCAGCCGGTTCTGCACAGATGTAGACGCACGCTGATAGACTGCTCGCCACTCCTGAAAGTCACTCTCTGAAATCTCAGCCACAGCAAAACATAAAGTTCTTAATCCTGAAAAAAGACAGCATGCACCCCCCAACACCAAATAAGATGTTATTCAGAAGTCTGACACTTTTATTTTTATTTAACAAACTTTCATCTTGAGAATACTGATTCAGTTCAAATAATACATTGAAGGCTGATTCAAGTCTGACAAAACCTTAGGTAAAATATATGTTAATGTTCCCCAGCCTTTTAAAATTGGCACCCTGATGCTAATTCTCAGCTCTCAGTCCATCCTCCATGCCTAGAGTGGCTTTTCTAAAATCCTAATCTTATCTGGTTATTCCTTTGCTAGAAATCTTTCCATCGCTCCCTAGGATGAAGTCCAAACCTCAAAGTCTGGCTCATTCACCACACAACAATTGTCTTCAACCCCATTCTCTGTCATTCACGTCCTACGTACCAGGGTCTTTGCACATGCTGGTCACTTTTTCTCCATTCCGCCCTCTTCCACTCTCCTCTGCTGTCTGCCTTGCATCTACTTTAAGACTCAGTTCTTAAAATCATCTCTTTGAATCATCCCTCTCTAACCCCAACTCCACAGGCAGAAATCCTCAAACACTCCTATGGTGCGAATGACAGCAATGTTTCATATTGTTTCTCCTGAGGTTCTCCTATGTGAGCTAAACGCTCCTGGAAGGCAGGGACTTGGCATTCTTCTCATCTGTAACTCCAGTACGGAGCACAGTGTCTGGCTCATAACAGTGGCTTCAGAGATGCCTGTGAAGGAAGAAAGGGACTCCCGTGGAGTCTATTGGGACAGTCACGTACCTATTATGGGATATACGGTTGTATTTGTTACTGCTCTTTACCACTGTAAATCTGTACTATAAAGAGCCTAAAATAAATTTGGGATAGTGACAAAAAAAGCAATACTCCTCAGAAACACCCTGGGGAAACATTGTCAAAGCTGATGTTTGAGGTGACCTGCTCTCAGTGCTTGGTGCCTGTCAGTTTCATAACTCACTGGAGGTTACTCTCAGCCAGAAAAAAAATTGGTGGGTTAGAACGACAGGCAAAGGCATTTGTCAGCCATGACAAATGCAGTTAACTAGGTTCCTGAGAAGACAACGCCCTCACTCAAAGTCATTTAACTCTCAGAATAACTAGGGTGCCGGTAATTTCAAGTCAAATAAAATATGGCTGGGGAACACGTCAAAAACAAGAAGAACATAGACTCTATCTTCCAAGAAAGGAGAAGGGTTATCTATTGCCAGATCACTGAGCATAGAGCTTAAATCACTGGGGCCACATTAGGATGAGTTTTTCTCTTTTGGAAACTTGGCTGGAAACCTACTCTAGGGTAGCCATGGAGTAGTGTTGCTCAGCCTAGGGCCAGAAAGAATGGGGTGGAGGTGGAGGCTAAGCCAGGAGCTGGAATATCTTCAACATCACAACCAGAGAAGACAAAGATGCTCCCTTAATCCTCAAAAATAAGAACCCGTGCTGTTTGCTGGGTAGGCTGTACCTGCCAACCCTGGGCATCTTAAGGAATCTGAACTCCATGAACATGTGTGTCTCCACACTCTCCCATTTTTGGAGGACAACTGGGAGAAGGTTCTTCATGTTCTTGCTTTTCAAAGCCTAGTCTTTTTTAAAACATTCCTATCTTTTCGCAGCTTGGATTCAGAGGAAAAAGCATTTGGTCAGAGGTCAGGCTTGGTGCTATTGGCATCAGTTCCAGCTGAAGCAGACAAGAGTGAAAACTGAGATGGGAGATTCAGATACAGCTCTGGCCACTTTTGTTAAATTCAGATATAAAACTCTACGAAATCCTGTAGTAACTGACCCTAATGTTTCACAGCTCTCACTTCCTTTCATCTAATCCAGATCATCTCCCCAGACGATGTAGTGTTTGGTTGCACAGATCATATATTTCAGTAGGACCAAGAGACGGGACTGAGCTCGTTCATCATGGATTCTCAGGCCTCACACACAGCCTGGCATGTGGTAGGGGCTTAAGGAAAAGTCTGTGGTTGAAACAGTGTTGGATAACTATTTTAATAGTTCTATATAGGTATCTTTATTCTCCTCTTTCATATTCAGATAAGAATATCCAGTTCTTTGACTCTTGTTTCTTTTCCTTCTGAATTGCTTAAGATACAAAGCAAAGTATTTAAACTGTAAATCATATCCATTCTAAAAAGTGAACAGATTTATAGGCCCCATATCCCCTAAAACACGGGGATGAAGTCTCTCAAAATTTTACTAAGTACAGTTTTAGGAAAGCAAAATAAAAATACTGGGTGGGAACAGCATATAGCATAATCTAAATTATCCAACAATAATTACTTAGAAATTATTCTTACTTTAGGAATCTCTAAGTAAAATAATAACGATGATCCTGCAAGACACCAGTAGCACAAGATTTCTTTTTATTTTAATCATCTTTATTGCCATTTTATACTCACCCTCTGTAGCGAACTGTTCTAAATGTTTTAGGGTAATTTCTTTATATTTTGAAGTCTCTGCCAGTCGATCATAAATTACAGTGTCCTAGAAAACAAGCAGAAGGTATAACACACTGAAACAGAGCATTCTGAGTTTAATCAAGCTGATGTTGGAAACGTGGTTAGCAGCAAATCAGTACAAAAACAACCAATCACTTTTAGCATTAGTTTTACAGCAAAAATATTTTTCCCTAACAACACTGTTTCCCCTATGACCCTAAGGAATAAGGTTCTAGTCTTATGTTTCCATCTTTCTCCTTTCTGAATAAATCCGTAGTTACTCCAATGCCCCAAATCTCATATTCTATTAATACTTCACTGACCTCCCACGTGCTACAAGATCTCCTCCTACCTCAGAAGGTTTTGTGGGACACTGCAGGGTTCATAGGTGCTACAAGGGAGAATGGTCCAGCACTCAACAATTCTGGGAAGTGCTGGACCGAACAAAACTAAACAGCTTGCCCTACTGCAACTTCTTGGACCCTTGAAAATGCTAATGTGCATGGTGGGTCTCTAAGGTGACAATATGGTAAGTGCCCCAAACTCACTCACCATCGAACGTTTTAGGGGTTAGGGCATCTTTATGGGACGGATGCTCACAAAAGAACAAACTGTGAGAAATACAGAACTAAATTCATTGAGGGGGCTGGTAGGCATAGTGGGGAGAACCCTGGACAAACCCAGCATTGCCTTATAGCTGAATACTTCTGATTGTGTCATTTTAGCTTTAAGACTCAATGTACTTAGTCTGTAAAATTCAATTACTGGATTATCTTTAAAGTCCTTTTCAGTTTTAACTTTATGCACTACTTATGTTTCTCTGATTTTGCCCCTTTATAAAATGCCTATTTTTCTTTTAGTTATTCTCTGGTTTGGGTTTAATGTTTTAAGAATTTTAGTATTTGGCTTTCGTGGTTTTATGAGATCAGGAAAAAATAAATCATTTACCTGCAATTACTTTCTCAGTGGTATTACCCATTCTGGGTCTCGAGTCTCAGGCCTAAGATTTGGAAGCAGACTAATGGAGTATGATTTAGAACCCTTGAGAGAAACAGAGCTTAGTGACCTCAGAACAGATGGAATATTCCAGGTCCCAATTATGAATTTCTTTTCATTTTTCAGTGGCGGAATGGGAAGGGGGGGCAAAGCAAAAGGAAATGATAATTTCCCCTCATGGCTCCTTTCTGACAATGAAAGGTATAACTTATGAACTCTATTTTTTCCAGAGGCTAATGAAATTTTCAATGAAATTAAAATAGGCCATTTTAAAACTAAGAAAATCTTCAAAAAAAATTAAAATCATGAAAACAAAAGTGATAAGTAATAAGGCTAGGGAGATTAAATTCTGCAATGTAGCCAAGCATTCTAGTAGAAGAAACTGGTGCTCAGAATAGGAGAATTTTCTACCTTCTTTATAGTATCAAGGAAAACAGGGGAGAGAATGTGGCCTTTTACATGCGTTGTATAGTTTGTTTTTAAACGACCATCATGATCGGCCATGTTTACATGTGGAAATAAATACAGTCAGATACCTTTCAATCCAAAGCAATACTAATTTATTCAGAGGGCTACATCAAGTATTTGGTACATTGTTAGGAACCAAAAAAGGTTTCTTCATAAGAACTAAAGCTTGTGCATCTCCTAGGATCAGACTTAGAACCTGCTGAGTCTACATTTACAGAAAATCCTAACTGGATTTACTTATCTGGTAGCCTGGCCCTTGGCAAGGTAAAAGTGAAGAATCTTGGTGAGGGGATGCTCTCAAGTGGCATGGCACAGTCAGATTACAGTCACTTACATAAAGAGCCTAGGGCTTCAAGGTGAATAACTCATCTTAGGTGAATTTTCCTTCAAAAAGTTGTTTACTGATTTATCTTTTAGACTGAAGTTCCAATGCCACTCTATGTGCACCTACAGTACCTTGCACATGGCAGTGTTCAAAAATAATGTGTTAAATGAATAAGAAGCAAAGTAGTCCTCAATCATCCTGAAATTTCACTTGTATGGAAGACCAATTATACAATATTATACAATTATACAATATTGCCAAATAAAGAAGGACTGTACCATGAAATGCAAGAGTCAACAATATGAAGGTAGCAAGTAGGAAAAAAGAGGTCTTATGTAATTACTTATTTAAGCACTGCAATTTATACTGAAGTTACCTAGATAATCTTGCTATAAATTAGCCAATTACTACCAAGGACTCTGATCATGCTGTCAGGTTAAACCACATGGTGAGACTGTGGGAAGCTTGGTCCCTGTGAAGTGGAATGTTTGCTAAAGACATTAGAGACATCTATATTTAAATAAGGAATTTTATTTAACATACATTTTCTGTGTTTATGTGCACCATTCAGATTTATCTTACTTTGCATCCGATGTGGTGGTGAAGTGCTAAAAATAACTAATTTTAGATGTGGCCTTTTTTGTGTATGGCACCGAATTTTATTTAGGGAGCCCTTAATCTGAAATATTCAGTTACTTTAAGGTCTCTGAAGCACTAAGTGTAATAGTCAAGTGTCTAATTTCGCCTCTGGCATATAAGTATTGGAATAGGATTTTTATTTTCTTAAATAAATTGAATTTTTATTTGTTATAATAACTTTTCCTAAATTGGCTACTATTGCCGACATAAATTGTGTATTATATATTTTTCCTTTTTTCATTTAAAAATTAACAAAGCAAGATAACCTCATTGCAGAACATCCAGAAAAAAGCAAGAAAATAAGTCATCCATAAACACACACACGGTCACCATCTCTGTACTTTATTCTAGATAAACTCTTCAGTACTATCTTCCAATTCACTAACTCCACCCCCAGCCCTTCAACTCCGTGTAATCTAGACTTTATTCCATTTACTGATGTTTTTTCTTAAATTTAATTTTGATTTCTAACTTACCTTACACATATCCCCACTCCTCCCTTCCCCTAATTTCTCTGTGATGAAAAATAATTCTAATTTCTTTATCACGTTGAGCACTAAACATCCTCTGTCAGACTGGTCTACACAAATGATTTCATCTGGATTGAACTCATGCTCCAGCCACTTATGTGCTTGTTCTCTCTTTGGCATGAGATTTCCTCATGTGTCTCTTAAGTTTTGTACTTGCTTTCTCCCTCTTTGCATGTATCCCAACCTAGTGGTTTTATATAACCTCCAGCAGAGGCATGAGCTTTCCTTAGCATCTTCCCATGATTAGGAAGCTCACGACTGTCTTAGGCTACAAAATGGGGAGAGTAGCTGTCATCTGTATTTGACAGACAGCACCATTTTCCTCCTTTGCCCCACAGAAACCAGACTCCAGCCACTGCTCCTTGATTCTGAACCCAGGGCCTGGCACTCCCACTTCACTCAGCTTGAGACTTCAGTTCAATGTACCACTTTGATTTTCTATTGATATTTTGGTTTTCAAAGATGCTTATCTTGTTTTTGAGCCTGGTTTTATCTTTTGTGTTTTCTCTTTATACTATATCTTCACTGCCATGATTTTCAAATAGAAAAGATACATCAAAGTATGAACAGACTATGCTACCTTGACTGGAAAGTATTATTGATGACTTCTTAATTGACTTTATTACTCAAGTATTCTTTTTTCCTTTTTTGAGGAAGATTAGCCCTGAGCTAACATCTGCCGCCAATCCTCCTCTTTTTTGCTGAGGAAGACTGACCTTGAGCTAACATCCATGCCCATCTTCCTCTACTTTATATGTGGAATGCCTGCCACAGCGTGGCTTGACAAGTGGTGCGTAGGTCCACACCCAGGATCCAAACTGGCGAATCCCAGGCCGCTGAAGCAGAATGTGTGAACTTAACCACTGTACCACCGGGCCGGCCCCTATTACTCAAGTATTCTGTTGCACTTGTCACTGTTGATTATTCACCCTACCAAGGAATCAACAGACTCCTCAGACTCTCCTCCAAATTATAATCTCCATTCTTGGATCCTCTACTTTTCCTCATTAGCCCTCCTCTTTTTACGTAATATTTTCTTCATAAGAGATCTCATCAGCCCTCTGCTTTTAGTCAGTTAGGAGTTAACACCTGTTTTTAATTAGTTAGGACTTAACAACTCCTAAATCTGTATCAGCACCCTAGATTTCTTCCCCCATGAAATCAAGGTACCTCTGCCTTAGGGCCCAGATGTAGCTCCCAACCCTCTGTTTTGCTTAAGCTTATCACTTAATCTACTCAGCCAAGTAGAAATCTGATAATAATCCTTGATCATATCTTTTCCCTCACCACCCACATGTAATCAATTACTAGGTCTTAAATCTCTGTCCTCTCAATTCTCTCTGCAATTGTTTTGATTCCAATCCTTATCAACTCTTTCCTGGACTATAGTCAATGGCCTCAACTGGCAACTCCGTATGCATCTCCTTTCTGCCTTAAATCATCTTCCTAAATTGCATCAGAATGATCCAGAAAAAAAGTACAAGTTCTTGGGCATGAAAAATAACCCATGACCTAACTTATGCCCACCCTTCCATCTTTGCCTTCTGCTAGCCCCTGCCAAACTACATGTAGTTCTCAAATGTACCTTGCTGTGTTACATGTTTACGCCTTTTTAGTATTTAGCCACATTTCACAGTCAATTTGGGAGTGGGGGGAAACAATACTAAAAGCAAGTTAATATATGCAAAACATCTCTGTGATTATTCAAAAGGAAGCTCAATGTTTTAATTTTTTATTCAATGGTTTAACTCCCCAAAGTTTCTAGGTAGAAGATTATTAAAACTAAGAAAGGAAGGATGTGAGTTGGGGTAGTAAACTGGACACATATCAACCATTTAAAGTGGGAGGTCTCAAAGGTTCTCTTTATTCCCTTATCACTAACTGTCACTAGTGGGATGCGGAAGATCTTTACAATATATGCTAATATTGTAATCTAATTTTCTCTTTATATACATTTCCCTGACTAGTCTTAAGCTCCTGACAAGTCTTGGGTCTTATCTTCCTATCTCCAAAATCCAGTTCAAAGTCTTGTAGATAAAACGTACACAATGAATAAAAGTTACATGTCTGAATCAAGAACAAAATGAATTTTAACACAATTCATGAGACATCACAAAACAATTCTATTAAAATGCTTTAAAACCAAGCACTCAAAGATTGCATTTTAATGCTTTAAAACTAAGGAACTGAAAACATTCTGAGCAGGAATTTAAGTGGTAAGCTTGGGCTTCTTAATAAGTTCAGTTTCCAAGTTCCATGTGATAAAGCAAGGTTGTTGATTATATTTAAAGTCAAAGTTCCAAGTTGGCAAGTTACCTGACTAGTCCAAGTAGACTAGGCACCAGTAAAGGATAATTCAGAAGGAACACACTAATTTTAAGAACAAAAAAAGCCCCTGGTCAGTAGATTTCTTATTTTTCCATGAGTGTAAACATATTTTAACTAGGAAAACTCAGAATGAAATATTACTATTTCTGTCAATATAACCTGCTAGTATACCAAGGCCAAACAATAGTTAGAAATTCTTTTATAATTAAAACAACGCAAGACAAATAGTAATCACCACATGAAGAAATTATAGCAGTCACCATGATCCAATTTTTTTCTTTCCATTTCTATGGTCTCTAAAAAATTAGATTCAAAGTGGTGTGGATCACTACATTTCTAATGCAATTTAAAAACATTTTCTGTATTTGTCTTCCAACTTATTTATATAATATAAACCTCAATTATTATGTATCAAAAATCAAATTATATAAATAACCTAGGCTAAACTTTTTCAAAGTACCTAATCTACCCAGAAGGAATTCCACATTTTACCAGGAGAGGCTGAACACTATTACTATAAAACACCAACAAAAGTGGATGTCAGCAACTTCATGCTAAACATCTGTGTTACATTTCCATAGCAGAATGCTTAACATATACATTATAAACCATCATAAATCAACACTGTAAAGGACAAAAATAAAAACTTACAGCTCCTTTGCAGTAAAGTCGTAACTTCCCGGATGGAGTGCGAACAATCACCGACATTCTTTTTCTATCGCTGAAAGAGGTTTTCCATAATGTATCATCATACTGAGCATATGCATATATATGTTTGTCATGCCTCACATATTTTAATGCTCATAGTGAAAAAATAAATTTGACCAAATTATGAGCGCCATCCTTCCACATATACAAACTATCCCCTGGTTGTATCGTTGGGTACCTTTGGAAGTTACATATGTTTTTTAAGGCACCAGGGTACCACCTGCTGCCCAAGAGGAATAATTTACAAAATGGCTCCCTAGAAACCTGCAGGAGTTAGTACCCACCAGGGTAGAGGAGAGTTCTGGTTCAATGTTTTCAGATTTAAAAAATATTTAAGCCAGTATCTTTCAAGATGAATTGTATGTTATAGTTTTTATTAAAAACAGAAATGACAATCAATTTTAAGTGCATACCCAATCACATATAAAGGCAAACACTAGCACTTTAAAACTGACTCAAGCATTCACAACTATTGTTTTTCAAAGATTACTGGCAAACCATTGGAATCATGTAAAAACCCTAATTTATATTACAAAACTAAGCTAATGAGCACAAACATTTTAATACTGTGTTGGCAATGTAAACAGTTTAATAAAAACTGCTAGTCAAACATACAACATCTTCCAACACATTAGCAAAGAGAGCAAATAACACAGAACAGAACAAATTGGTAGAACACTGCAGAGGAAAGGCCTCACTTGGAACCAAGCATGTACAGGCATTCTCTCCAGCAATTAGGGGAAAAAAGGACTCCTCAAGTGTCTGTATCTACTTGTTTTACCTTATAATGTTCTGCTGCAAAAAAACTGAGAAGAGTCCACTATACAGTAGCAGTAAGATATGGTGTCATAGCATATAGTTAGGAGCTTTTTTCAGAGGTATCTAGAAACATTTAGTCCTCTCTTTCTCCATGCATAATCCCCATTGTACTAATATCTCTGATCTCCATCTGTGTGCTTTAGGAATACATTAATTGCTCCCTGTCCTTTTGTAATGACATGTGTATATTCTATCTCAGCCCTTCTTGACCCTTGCCTCTCTTAACCCAGCTTTCACAATATGGTCCCAAACTTAGCATCTTCCTTGGTCTTCTCTTCTCCTGGCATAACTCCCAAATCTTGAGAGAACAGGAATGCTTTCTGTGGTACATTGCGGTAAATGGACATTGCTGGAGAAAATTCACCCAGCCACAGATCAGTAAATACATGATACCAATGTCAACTGGGTGTTCCATACTGCCCTGCAGCCAACTACATTTTCCTAACAAGCTTGCTCTCTCACTCTCTGCAGGACTATGAACACCTTCTCCATTCTCCGAATCTTCAATGCACCCTCGGCACTCAGGATCCTTTGAATTTTTGCAATTCACCTTGACAGAAGCCTCAGGCAAGAAATCCCTATTCTTTCTGCCATTAAAACCTGAACATTATCCACAATGCACCATCTTTTCTGTCTCTTTTCTTGATACAATGGAGGAAACATTTCTTTTCTTATCAGAGACCTTCCTATCACACGTGCTATGAACATTCTCACCCCTCTTTCTTAGCCACCTCACTCCTAAAGTTATGTGGCTCTCCCCTGAATCTGCATCTTCTCTTTCTAGAATAGATCCTTCTCATTAGTATTTAAACATGTTCCAGTCTCTCTCCTACAAAACTCATCCCAAACAACCCTCCCCGCATTGAGGAACACCCCCTTCCAACTCTCCCTCTTCCCCTCCACAGCTCAACTTCTCAAGACAATCACTATGCACACTGCCTCTTCCACTTACATCCCCTACACTTTCCAGTCACTCCCATCTTGTTTCTTTCCTCATCATTCCACTGAATGGCTAAATCCAACACTTTTCAATCTTCACCTGACCTAACCTTTCAGCACCTCCAACACAGATGATGACTCTCTCCATGAAATCATCCTCTTCTCTTGGCTCCGTGCTATTACTCTCTCTATTCTCTACTTCTCTGACCACAACATAAAGCAGGCTCTTTTGCTAATTCCTCTTTTTCTAACCAGCCCTTAACAGTTGGAGTTACTCATAGCAAAATCCCCAGCATTTTTTGTTTCCTTCATTACACAGTTTATCTCCGGGAGATCCAACTCATTTTCACGGCTTTAAATAACACTTACAGGCGAATGACTATCAAATTTACATTTCAGCCATAGCCTTCTCTTTTATGTTCCCGGCCCCCTACATCCAATTGCCTGTCTCTGGCACCTTAATTGTATACCCCACAGGCACCTAAAACTGAACAATTCAAACATATCACCCTCTGCATTTATTCCTATATCTGCCATCTGTGTAAATAGTATCTCTATCCACCCAAGTGTTCATGTCACGGACCGTAACCACTTCCTCTTTCCTCCTTCCACATCCAATCCATCCCAAAGTCCCCAGACATTCCCTCCAAAAGGTATCCAGATTCTATCAACTTCACTTTACTTTCTCTACCATCATCCTACTCTAAACCACTAATGTCTTTCACAAAGACTATTTTAATAACATCATGTTCACTTTTCTCACTTTCAAGCTTAAGCTTACCCCCATCAGAGCATCCTGAAAGAGCTTAAACTCCTAACCTTGGTTTATTTTTCTTCATGGTATTAACACTTAGCATAGTGCTCCTAAGTGTATGTTAATAAACAAACATATCCAAATGCTAACTGATATACTATCTGTAAGATATTACAGACATAATACAAGCAGGCTTAGAAAAAACAGTCACTTTGACATGATAAAAAAGAGATGGGGGATACACTTTGGGAATACTCTCTTACAGTTAATCACCTTACTTCTTTTTATGCATTTTCCCTTGAGCCTTTCAGTGCATACAAGTAAAGAAAACAGTGCCTAAATGGTAAAGTTAACAGACCCCATTACTTTTGATATTAACCACTGGCATGTGGTCACTCGCAACCAAGACAGCCACTAAAGTTGGCACAGAAAAGGAAATACCTTTTCTAGTCAGCATACAGGTTTGCCTTATGCAGGAGAAAGTTCAAGAAAAAAGACAGTCACTTATTTCCTTGAATATCAGCGTTACCTCCTGGCTGTGGCCTTGAAGATATTTTTAAGTGTCCCGTGAATGGTGATGCAATCTTTAAAGACCCTCCTGTCTGTAGCTAAGGCCTATCTGCCCCTAGAATGTAGGTTAGTTGGGTAACTACATAATCACAGGGGAATAAAAAGCCAAAAAAGGCCTTTATTATTTCACCCTAAGAAACAAAGTAAGGAGGATAATCTCTTTGCTTTCTGCTGTTTTCTACTAGATGGTAACTGATTTTATACCTAATAGGGAGATGGATATGGCTTCAAAAATCTCAAAGACAATTAGATACAATGAGCAGATAATTAGAATGGTGGGTTCCTCACTCTGATTCATCTAACTCCACATAAATCTTGGCACCTCTAAGTATAGCAATGTTTTCAGATCACTAGCCATAAGACTCCCAGGACTATACCCCATAGTTGTGATACAGATAGTTGTGTTCACAAATATTTTTACACTGCCTCCAGGAGTCATGCTGTGTGACACTCTGAAGAGAGCTGGTTATAATCTATCTACAGCTATGACAATTAAAAACTGTACTGAAGATTTTAATATTTTGCTTAAATAAATTTAGTTAAATAAAAATAAAGCACACTTTCTACTAATTTAAAAGGGAAAAAATAAAAATAAATAGAAATTTATCTCATACACACAAATCACAGAGCAGATGTTTTACCTGGTGAACTCCAGGACATTGAGCAATTCGTATCTTTCTTCTTGCCCCAGCTAAGAAGAAAAGGAATACATGATTACACAAAGCTGAAGTATCTCTGGCTTCTTGGAAATAAACCTCAGTCATGAAGTTTTAATGTAAAAATGTCAACACAAACAAATCGTCCTTTCTGAAATACATCATCTTTAATTGAACTTACTAACTTTCAGATTAAGATGGAACACTGGACATACACATTTCCTTTCTGTCCTTCCCAAAGCCCCACTAAAACTACCGTAAACACTTAAAAAGAAAGAAAGAAACTCATAATAGCAGGAAGATAAGAGATAATAGCACCAAAAATTTGGAAGCTAGAAAACAGATCAATGAGTGCTATCTTTCTTAGCAGATACAAGAAGGGTAAATGCTACAGCAGCCATGAGAAAAGCTGAGAATCAACCCAGTTTGTACCACATAATCCTTAAAAGGCTTAAGGAAGTGAAATACCAGACAGCTCTAGAATTGTGAGGTAAAGGAAGGCCCTAAAATGGGGAGGACTGGGTAAAAGCTACTTGAAAAGCAGCTCTCAGCACTGGCCCTTCCTGCATACTGGCAGAAGAGCAGAGGTTTTGCTCTATAAACAGTAAGGCAGAGGATTTTTCACCTAGAAGTTGACTGGCACAGTTGAAGAAATGGCCTGGTATCATATTTATATGAAACGCTCGGCCCCAATACCCCAACCTGCTCAGCTCCCTACATTCTGGCAGTGAGATCTTTCTTGGCAGAAACTGGAAGATCACTCTCTGGGGAATCCAACAAGCCCCAGAGAAGCCCTAAGGGTTCAGACACAAGAAGGATGTCTTAAGGAAAGAAGTGCCGACTGACAGATCATCTGCTGTGACTTATGACAAAAGTGACTAAAAAGGTATAGGAACAATTAGTAACAGGTAGAAAGAAAATTAAGTAATTGAAAAAAAGATGAGGGATTTATCTTTACGCAATAAAGGAAAAAATTATTTTCAGGAAATAATTTTATATCAGGAAACATAAAAATAAAAAATAAAATAATTACTGTATACAACAGTGTTCAGCTACGAATACTGGTACAGGTGTAATAACACAAACACTAAACAATGATCTCTTAATGAGATACGACTTATATACGATAAAGTACCTAGACTTTAAACGTCTAGTTCAGTGAGAATTGTAGAGTTTGACAAAGGTATACTTGGTTTAACCGCCACCCAGATGCAGACCCAGAACATGCCCATCACCCCATAAATTCCTTTATGCCATTTTCCATTCAATCTTCTCCCTGACCCCGAGGCAACCACTGTTCTGAATTCTATGAGGACAAATCACTTTGTCTGATCTCGAGCTGCCTATAAATGAAATTAAAGAGTATGCCCTCCTTTGTGTCTAGTTTTTTTTGTTCAACATAATGTTTTTGTGACTTATCCATGCTGTTGATGAGTCAAAAATTCCTTCCTTATTATCATTTAGATATTCCATTGTACGAGTTCATCATGATTTGTTTATCCAGTCTGCTACTGATGGACGTTTGGTTTCTTTCCAGTTTGGGGCTACTATGAATATTCCATTAGACATCTTTTTGTGGACATAAGCTTTCATTTCTCCTGGGTAACTACGAGTACAATTACTGGGTTGGTTGCTTGTTTACCTGTTTTAGAAAACTCTACAAGGTTTTCCAAAGGGATTGCATGATTTTACACATTTACCAGCAATATACGGGTATTCCACTTGCCCTAATTCTCATTAACATTTGGTGCTGCCAATGTTTTTAACTTTAGCCTTTTTGGTGGGCAGGTAGTAACTCACTGTGATTTTAATTTGCATTTCCCTCATGACTAATGATGTTTTTTCATTGCTCATTGGCCATCCATATATCTTCTTTTGTGAAATGTTTGCTCAAGTTTTTCACTCATTTTAAAAATTGGGTCTGGGCTGGCCCTGTGGTGTAGTGGGTAAGTTTGGTGTGCTCTGCTTTGGCGGCCTAGGTTTGTGAGTTTGGATCCCGGGTGTGGACCTACACCACTTGTCAGTCATGCTGAAGTGGCGACCCACAAACAAAACAGAAGAAGATTGGTACAGATGCTAGTTCAGGGCTAATCTTCCTCAGGAAAAAAAAAAAAAATTGGATCTGAATACTTGTTTAACCAAAAATTGTACATAATTATATAATATTGGGAAGGGACGGTGAGTTGAGAGAAATCCTCATTTAACATAATAGTCAGTAGATATGCCTAAAATTGAAAAATCAAAACATGTATCATTAATAACATATTTTTGGAAAATATGAAATGTATAAATGCCTAAAGAAATAGCTAAAAGAACAGAAAGTGGTTGCTTCTGGAGAGGGGAACTGGCATAGGGAATCTCTATTTTATTATGAGCCTTTTGGTATTATTTTATCTTTGAAGCTATGCGTATGTATTATTTTGATGAAAAAGAGACTTGGAAATAAATAACTTACTGAATCTATAATCACTGAGTCAGGCGTTCTTCCAGTGAAAACAAAATTCAATTGTTTTGCTGCTCTGACCAATGCTCCCTCATCTGTTTTAGGAAAACAGGTGAAAGCAAATACATGGTGAAAAAAAATTATCTCAAATGCAAGAGAAATACGTTATTGTAATATAATTTTCTGTTTAATTTTAAAAGAATTAAAATTCTTTTTATTCTGGCCCTTGTGATAGAAATCTATTTCTTTTTAAATTATATGACAATGCCAAAGGAATGAGTAGAATAATCTTAAGGATCTGAGACAAGCGTATAGACTTCAGAGTCCTATTTCTGATGATGAACTCTCACTGTTAGTCACGCACACCTAAGAAGGAAAATTTAAATGTACCCCTTGGTCCAGCATATTTTCTAGAACCCTTTCTCAAAATGAGTAACACAAAATTGCCTTCTTACATTTTATGCTTTTCCTGCGAAAATGGTGAATGTAGAAAAACTAATACTACTAATTGAGGGTTCAATTTAAATGGATATAAACGAATTGATGCTTTATTTTATTATATTATTTACTTTCATTGCTATGCTATATCAAACTTTCTCGTTGCTGAGGGTAGGATGTGAGATAAGAAAATATTCATATAGTTTCTATCCTAACAATAGGAGATGTAACATTTCGTTTAGGAATTTGGTCTATTTTACAAGCTCAGCAGGCGCTGTTTAGAATACACTTTAAAACACTCACAACAAAGTTCTCCAAAGTGTTTCCTCTTTCCTAAAAACTTACAATCATCAAATTGACTATTTATCCCATTTTACATTGAAAATAGGTCTAAAATTAAGCTTAAGTATTAAATATTGATAACTATGCTAATATATATTTTTTGGAATCCCTTCAAATGTGAAAACTTTCCTTATCCAAATAAATACACGACAAGCTCCTTGATTATCATTTCCAAAAGAGAAAAGCAAAATTGGTGCTCTCAAATGGACACTATTCAGGCAAATAGATCTTCCTTTTCCTGTCTGCTTATGTGTAAAACCAGTTTCTGACTAATAGGTTATTCTTAATTATTTATAAAGAAGGGAGAACTTACTATGTACATATAAAAAAGTACTTTTTACTTGTGAGAATTTTGTTATTCAAATTTCCATGTTATTTACGTCATATACCCAAAATTACATATACAAAGTTATGTATTTTAACATACATATATTTAATGCTGAAAGCCAAGTTTTTTGTAATTAGTAAATAAAATTTTTTATCTAAGAAACATAACTTGGTCATTTTACTTTTTTCAAATTAAATAGATTTTTTTCTAGACAATCTCAAATTTCAGAGCAATTTATACCAAAAAATACATCACAACTGCTTCATTTGTACCTGGAGATGATGCCTGATAAATAATCTTATCACCTTCTCGCTCTGGTACCGCCGTGTGACAAACTGCCATCATTGTAAGAAATTCACATATTATAGGTGCAGTTGGCTGTAAGAAATAAGCACATAATTTAGCCCTTTTCATTTAAACATTTTGACACTAATGATAGCAATATTACTTCATGTCTATCTTTTAAGAGTATAGATGTTAAGCCTTGAGGGTGTGAGGTTATAGTCAACTAGGAAGTCCACATCTATTATGGAGAAAATATTTTAAACTAAAGTTATTCCTTCTTGAACTCTATCATTCATTTTCTAAACATTTATGCAGGACAACTTTGTGCTGTCAAACAGAAATAGTATAGTGCAAAGGCAGATATGGTTGAATCCTGTCCTCAGAAGACAGGAGAGAAATTCTAAAGTGTTCATTTACCTGGTTCTAGGTCTGATCAGATTTAAATTTTAGGCATCTGATCTCATTGTGGATCCACTGCTTTGGGTTGGGGTGACGATGGCAGGGGATTCCTCTCTAACGCTTCGTCCTCCTTCTCTCCCAGAATGCCAGCCTTAACGTGATATATTTTTTACTGAATAAAAAAGAACTGATTGAACAATTCCTATGTACAATGGACTCTTACAGCCTGAGGAGGACATAAGAGTAGATCCTTTCTGCAAGTAGCTTAGAGTATATAGGAGAAAAGAAGCCAGATCTTCTAAATTAAACATCTTCCTGTATGGCTCCTGATGAAGAGAAATGTCAATTAATAAAGAAAAAATATTCCACTATGCTTTTGGACTTTAAAAACAAAAAAGAATGAAGCGATTGGAAAGGTAAATCAGAATATTATTTGAAAAATCTGAGTTCAGGCTAAAACAATAGATAAAACAGACATGGTTCCTAGGATGTGAAGCTTAGACTTGCGGGGAAGACAGAACACAAATAAACACACAAGAATGATGTATTTATAGTGCAAAAAGGGCTATAAAGGAGAGAATGTGCAACTGTCATGTAATGCAATTTGGGTCAGTCTGTGGTTGTTCTCAAGAGAACGTGATATTTAAGCTGATGAGGTTTCAATCTTATGAACGACTGAGCAAAGAGTCTTCCATCAAGAAGAAATCAGATATGACTGAAAAGGTCCTGAAGAAGGAAAGAAAAGAATGAAGTGTGTTTGAGAAAATAAAAGAAAGCCAGTGTGGCCTGAAGAGAAAGAAAAGGCAAGTAGCTTCAACTGAGGTTAGCGACTTAAGCAGGGGCTAGATCACGTAACTTTATAAGTTAAGAAGGAAGCCAGAAAATGGTTTTAAACCAGGAAGTGATGGGACTTAACTTTCATTTGCATCTTTCCAGTCACCATATGCAACCGGAGGGGAGTAAAAATGGAAACAAGGAGACTAGTTAGCGTGCTATTATGGTAATTCTCATGGGGGATGCTGATAGTCTGGATCAGAGAAGCGGAAGTGAGAACGAAGTGAAGACGACATTTCAGGATATATTAAGAAGTCAGTCTTGACAAGGGCTTGGTGATTCTTTATAGACCTAGTGGTGGAGGGAAAGGAGGTATCAAAAGCAACCCTTAAGTTCTTAGAAAGAGTAATTTGATAGGTGATGGTGCAATTTACTGAACCTGAGAACACATGAGGGAAGAGGTGGTCTAGTCTAGTGAATCTTGAACCTAATATTTTGTTGAAGGCTTTCTTAACAAAAACGAACACAAAAATACCCATCAGAACACATTGCCAGGCCCCTGGCCAGCGGCACAGGTGATAAATTTATCTATACTAGAGAGGCAGCATGTTTTAGGGTAATGATTATAAGTTCAAGTTTTGACATATGGAGATCAAACCAATTGTGAGAAAAAGTTCTGGATCTCGGAGACCATATCACTGGATCTGATGGAATTTTAATAAGTGTCAGTAACTTCACAAGTGGAATGTTCACATTGGGTGGCAGATGTCTGAAGTTCTCATTGTATAGATTTGGTACTGGCCTATAATTCTGAGCAGGTAATTCATTTCTACAGATATTTTGGAAACTGTTAATAGTAAATTGTTTCATACAAATAGAGTTCGATAATTATTTAATATAAAACATCTTAAAAAGAGAGAATATTGATTGATACTAAAACAAATTTCTAACAATGATAAATTTATATTGGCCAAGTAAAAAGGATTCAGCAATAACAGATTTTGATAACTATTAAAAATGATCGTGAAACTAAAAAGAAAGTAATATATAAATACATAAACATGGAAGATAATTCAGAGAAACACTCAGTTTTTATTAATTAATGAAAAGATAATGGTTTTATGTTGCTTACATGATTATTTTGGAGGTTTTCCAGCAATGATGAATCACTAAATGTTTTTTCATCTCCAAACTGTGAGCTCTGCCTAAAGGGGAAAAGAAATGAGGCAAACCTGGTTCATTTATACAAGTCTACTGATCTATTTGAAACTTGCTTTTTAAATTAATCATTATGCCTGTAAACCCTTAATAGATTAAATGTAATTTAGTCTGCATTCCCAAATAAGACATCATAGATTCATGATTCAATCATAAATTTGTTTTTAAGCATTCTAATATGTGACAGATTTTTGCAGCACAATGAAAAATAGTATCTTATAGTTCATTTTCCTGGAGCAAAATTATATTGTAGCCACATGAAATTTAAACAATTAATTTAAAAAATGTAATAAAACTGCTAAAATACCTGGAATTGAATTTCTTCTACTTCCAAATTTTTTTAAGCTTTTAGAATTTTGAGGACTAACAAAGTTATTATAAAAATTATTCTTTTACTTTAGCCTATGAGAAATCTTCATTGTATTAACACTACATAATTAGCATATTAAATACAAAAATATGAATAAACCGTTTACATATTTTATCAACATCTATCACTAACAAATATCTAATATATTTATGTACATATCACATTTGTTCTGTATAATTAAGGAGAACAAATCATAAAGGTGTACGGGATTTTTTGTGTTGTGGGAACACCCAGATCAGCAAACACATTATGTATTCCATATGAAATAAACAGAATTGCCTCCTTAATCTAGCTATTATTAATCTCATGGCCATGCAATTTAATATCAAAATGTTGAGATTCAGTGGAAGAACAAGGAGCATTTCAGCAGGAATGTCAAACCCAAAAGGTATACTTTGCAATTCTCAGTGAAAATATATGCATGTAAGCTTCTGTGCATAGAAGAAAATTTCAGAATTAATTCACCGAGGAAAAAATAATGTGTCCAAAACTAAATAACTGCAATCCAGAAAGCTTTTAATCACAATTTTTACAGGTTACAAAGGGTAATATTAATGCCAATGTGTCAAATATCAAGAGTTTCACATTTTAAAGTCAGTAGCTTGAATGGAAGGAGAAAGCAAGGAAGAAAAAAAGAATTAGAAGTAATTGAACATACACAATATCGCCATTGAAATATATTTTTCCCATAAACAAAGGAGGAAGTTAGAATGTTTATAATAAAATATATCTTTATTCACATGTAGTTGTTCGGTCTATTAATTCTCAAAATTACAATATAATGCATCTTTATTTGCATGTAGTAGTTTAGAGTGCTCAAAATTTTCCTGGGAGACAGAATAAACACATTATTATTATTATTCCTCTTCCTCTAGCTTTAAAGATGGAGGGAAAAATCCAAGACCTTTTAAATGACTTATCAGTGGGGAGACGGAAAAAATCAGCATATTTCTCCTCCAAATACTATCACTGCTTAAAAATAGTTAATTATTTGAGGTGTCATAAAATCTCCCCATTTTTCAAATGTTTTCATTAATGGTTCTTAGTTATACTTTCCTACATATTTGTTAGATAAATTGAAACGTCGAGGAATATTCACAGTAACATCTTACATGTGGAGGTCTATTTTCTTTCCAAAGAATTCCAAACTAAAAGCCTTTATAAATCTGAAGACATGCCTTAATAATCTCACCAGTAATTCTTTCATTTCATAAGTCATGGTTACCATAATTGATATAACTTTCAAATGTATTTATAAGAAATAACACTGGATAAACAATTGAAATATTTACATGGACACAGTCCACCCTCCATGCACCCTTGAAGGTTTCCACCATGGATCATGGCTAAACAAGAATGCTTCTCCCAGAAAGTGGCTTTCTTCCCAAGATCATAAAAACCATAAAAAACTCATCTGCTGATCACATAGCCCAGGTCAGATAACTCAGGCAAGGCACTCTCATGACTCTTCTCTGAAATCTTACAAAACTTTTACTTTTAGTAAAAGTAAACAGATAAAATTAGGAAGCTCATGTCATTTCAAAATAAGAACCAACTATATTAAAAGCAAAAGTAATAGTTTAAACTGTTAGTTGACAAAACTACATGAATTTGCAAACTGCTCACAAGTAAAAATATAAGCAACATCTATATCTTGTTAAATTTTTCCATAGAAATTTTCAAGTGACACTTTGCTCACAAGGAGACAAAGAAATGATGATGTTTTGTAAGAAGCAATAAGGCAGAGACTGTAACAGTTAAAGAAGGAAGAAAAATGAGCTGTTAGCCCATGTCAGAAAACTTGCAGCTTCTTGCAGGCTGATTTAAAAGCTATGGAACATTGTAGATAATTATTTCTTGATCTTACAAAAATGAAGAATCCCCATAGCAATAAAGATTAAGAGAAAATTCAGAATGTATATGGCTTAATTAGTATTAGCTATTTTCATATATGACAGTATGGACTACCAATTTTTTTAAATTCAAAATTGGTATCAACAAGAAAGTCCTCAGAAGAAAAAAGAAAAATGTTGGATCCATACTTTTCACCTTAAACCAAAGAGGTTTCCACCTTGGATGAACAATTTAATAGAAGTATTCCAGATATGTGAAAATTTAAGAAATAACTTAGGGGTGGGAAAGGCTTAAGTATCATACATAATTCAGAAAACAAAACAAATAGACAAATTTGATTGCCCATATAGCTAAAACATTTCGTCATAGAAAAAACTACTGCAAGCAAAGTCAAAAGCCAAAGGCAAAACTGGGAGAAAAATATTTCCAACTCATATAATAAAAGTTAATTTCCATAAAATAAAAAGAACTCATGGAAATCAGTAAAAAAAAAAAAATCAACAATGGAGTAGAACAACAAGCAAAGGATATAAACACACAGTCCACAGAGAAGGAAATACAAGTGGCTTTAAATATAAGTTCAACCTTATCCCATAATGAGAGAAATGAAATTTAAATTTATCAATTTGGCAGAAATAAAGTTTGACAAACTCTGTGCTGTTGTGATTATGGAACAAGTTAAGTCATATATCACTGGTGAGAAGGAAAACTAGTATAACTTCCAAAAAGCGCAGTTGGGAAATTACTATCAAAATTTAAAATGCATCTATCTTTTGATCCAGTATTCTCAGTTCTAGGAAATTATGTTATCTATGGTACAAAATGCTGTATGTACAATTCATTCTTTGCAGCACATTTTTAATAGCAAAAGATAACCCAAGTTCTATCAGGGATGTTGCTTTAAAAAATTGTGGTACATCCACATAACAGAATACCACACAAAAAATGGGAAGCTTTTCATGGAATATTGACAAATCTCAAAAGAAAAGCTGATGCAGAACTTGTGTACAGTAGGCTTCACTTTTTGTAAAAACATGAAAGAAAAAAACACATGCATGTACATGTGGAGAGTAGACCTAGCAAGATACACCTGAAATTGGTTACAGCGGCTGCCCTCAGAAGCGGGGGAAATGGAGGGCTCTAAGACAGGGAGCTCTTTCCACCCTTTGAATTTATAACATGTTAATGTATTAAAAACTTAAAAAACAAGTCAGATTTAAATTAAAAATTAAAAACTGGAACAAAATCCACATCGGCCACATGAAATAAATACACACCCTACGTATAAACTAAATGCACACATTATATACATTTCTATGCTACACACATGCACACACGGGAAGACCACGGTGTGACTGCAAAGCACTGTTTCTTGAAAGGATCTGTACCTCCTGCTTTCGAATGGTGCTACTGGTTCCAAATCAAAATTCCTTAAAGGGAGATTTAATTTTCAGAGACGAATTTGTTATGCACAGTCAGGTCCAGTCAAGATCAAGAATTTAAGTAAGTGATTGAATTCAGTAATAATATTTTTGTTAGACACTGGTTTTGACCAAAGTAATGAGATCTGCTTTCTGCAGGGCTCAAAGTATTTCTGAAGGCAATTACAAAAGAAGAATTACAAAAACATTCTGTAAAACGGCTGCATCATTGGAATAAATAAATTACCTGTCAAAGTGACTACTTTGAAGACTAACACTAATTTGGATGTGTTAGATCTCATTATTATACAGTACACCTGGAAGAAAATTTTAGTGAGCCTAGCTGCTGCAGCAGAATAATACCACTTATTCCACACATAATTATAGACCAGAATAAAATGAGAAAATAAATAAGACCAGAAAAGAGTACTATCCACTGATATAATGATAATACTAAAAACCACAGTGAAATGATTAAGCATAGAACAATTTAAGGTAATCCTTCTGGAGAATCATGCTCACTAGCATTAACTTAAAAAAAAACCATTAGAAAGAATAATGTGGAACTATATTAAACAGTTAAGAAAAACAAATATGTTATCTGGGATTTGCTTCAAAATAATAGTGGGGGGAAGGTGTAGCTGAATTGAAACTGGTCTTGAGTGCATATTACTGAAGTAAGTAGATGGGTACATCTGTCTACTTTTGTTTATGCCAGAAATTTTCCATAACAAACATCAGAACAAGAAAAAAACAGTTGTGGAAGTACATAGATGTGGAAAATAATCATATCTTAGGGCTTCATGAATGCTGAGAATAAGCAGACTTTTTTTCTCCAATTGTAGATTTTTAATGGAAAAGAATTAATCTAGAAGGTTATATGTTAGCCGATGGTACTTGGCAATAACAAGAAAACCGTGCCAATTTTGGAGTAAGTGGCTACCGGTTGGGAGATGATTTTATCTCCATAAACTATGTATATTAATATATTTAAGCAACTAGAGCTATAGCCATCATCCAATTGTCTTCTTGTCAAGAGAGCATGTTTGAAAGGACTACCACATTACAAGTTTGCCTTCAAGTTGACTAAATGTAAAATAATCTAAATACATTTAAGTGTTAAATATCATGTGTTTTTTTAACTTGACATTTTTGTAGTGACTATGGTTCAAGTAGGACAGTAAAGTATAATATAATACAGGTCACAGGCTTTATATATGGAATTCAGTGAACTTCACATTGAAAGGTGAAGCTGCTGACAGATAGGAATGAATTTCCAGATTCTGGATTTACACAGTCACGATGCGGTCAGGTGCCTGGAGCACAGGATCCAACCAGGATCGTCTTTCCATCTTGGTTTCATTAGCAACATGAAATCAACTGGATGAGACCTGGGGGATGCCAAACCTATAAATGTGCAAAATTGTGCCCCTATGCTAACTTTTCTCAACTCAGTAAAATTTCACCTGCTCTTGCTACCTTAACAAGAAAGAACGAAAAATAAAATGACTGAAATAGCAAGGATATCTTGTGCTCTAAAAGCAGATTCTCTTTAAAGTTCTTTAAAGTCTATAGGACGTAGTGGGACTAGGCTGAGTGAGGTTTTAACTCGATCTTCCATGTTTACTGGTTGTACTCTTTAGGTCAAGTTATATATTAGCTTCTTTGCCTAAATTTCACCAGTTTCAAAATGGTCATGTCAATCATAACTCATTAAATACGTCATGAGGATTAAGTGAGACACACCAGAGCTAACACTCCCTCTGAGCTTGCTATGTCCAGACACTATTCTAAGCACTTTAAAAACAGAACTCACTTCATCTTCACAACCTCCCTGTGATGTCTACGTTGTACCAGATGAGGACAGGCAGGTAGAGAGATTACGTAACTTGTCCAAGGGCACCAGTAGGATCAGGGTGTGAACCTGGGTGTCAGAATCCAAAGTCTGCATCATGGCCGTTGCACAGGACCCAGGGCATAACAGAAGCTCAAGAGTATCTATATTCCTTCATCTTTTCAGGCCTACAGGTAACCATTTGATAGATGGGGAATCCAAGCATATATTTAAAATAAAGCTCACTTTATTACAAAGGTGGCAAAACCCTTCCCTAGTGTTTTATTGTTTTTAAATTAAATCATTAACATCTAAGTTTCTAAGCAACTGCAGGTGGAAATGTACAAGCAATTTCTGAAAAAGCTGGAATTTTTTGTTTGGAGTTACCTGGTTTAGAATGTCAAATATCAAATTTTCCAAAAGGGTGTTTCACAAAAAGAACTTATTAAATTAGATAAAAGATCCTCTTTTTCCAACAGTGATAAAAGTCATGAAACCTCCATCAGAAGTAGAATATTTTAAATGACCTGACTAAACAAACAATAATTTTTAACATTTCCATTCAACATTAATAAAAATATGGTAAAGGTAACTTCCCTAAGAATAAATGAGTTATCTTAGAAAAATGTATATTAATTCTATACTAATGGACAGGGTTTAAAATTAATATGCTAATATTAGAGAAAAGCAACAAATGAGAAGATACAGTCAAAATTTTAACTACATTCTCAAAGGTTTAAATAAAAGGGAATATTTATGCCATTAAAGTTGAATTATCCACCAACAGTAAGACGCTTTGGCACATTTAAAAAATACTAAAAATTATTCAGTTGTGTGTAGGTGTCGAAATGTATGACACGCCAAGCAACGACCTTTAACGTGATGACTCATCAGTTATCACATGAACCAAACAGCTGCCTCTGGCATTAACCTAGGTGTTATGAGGTTTACTGCAAACTGTTTCTGAGTCTCCACTTTACTGAAACAAAATCCAAGTTGAAAAATATCAAATGATGTTACTGGATTTCCATGCATATTGGAAATGTGGCTTAATCATAAAACACACGTGTAATCTGAAAATAAAAACATGACCACGTAGAAAACCACAATATTTTCAACAGTTACCAGCATTAAAAGAAACTGTTTTTGGAAATTTCATTGGCCAGTAAATCATGATGAACTATGGAAATATCAAAATAAACTTAGACTATTCTAAATGAAAATGTAAATCCATGGAAGCGGGGATTTTAAGGTAACACAAACAAAAAACCCAAAAAGTTATTGAAATTAAACCTATAAAATGCCATCTTTAACAATTCTAAAATTAATTATGTTTCAGTTAACTCCTGTCCTTGGTAGCATAGTCTTCCAAAATTTGTCCCAGACATTTCATTAAAAAAAGTTCATTTCCTAGTCGCCAAGCAGATTTAGTAAACTAGTTGAAAAGGAAATTTCCACTCCTTGGTGTTTCAGCAGCATTCTGCTAGCGCTGTAGAGTACGTACGTAGTGGCAGAAGGTGGCAGTGCTGAGCTAAAAAACATAAGAAAGCTTCTGGAGCTGCAATTGAAATCCTAAGTAATCCACGGCCCAGGGACTCCGAGTTGATCATTACAGACTTTATTATGGGTATGTAACATAAAACTCTAATAAGCCTAACCTTTAAACTAAATGTTTTAAAATGACTAAAGGTGATTCAACACGAAATCATGGGTAGTCATGGTTTTCAAGAAATACTTACTTTATAGCATTGTCACCCTACCTGACCAGTAATGCTTTTGTCAAAAGTAATGAAGTGTGTCTAACAAAACAATAACATGCAAACCTTTTAAAGGAATCAGTGAGACAGAAAGATCCATGCAGCTTACCATTCATCAGGAGAGCAGCCATAATCCTCAGGTTCAGGGACATGGCTTCAGAAAGCAAGAGGAGGGACAGAAAGAGAGGAAAAAATAATCACAGAAAGGCTGGAAACATAAAAACATGAATAACGGAAGTACTGAAAGACAGATCTCAAAAAAGTTAAGAAAATGAACTTTTAGTTGCTTATGAAAGAATGGCAGTTAGTACAGTAAGTAGAACATGGCTTATGGTAACTAAGCAGGTTTACGAAGTTTGTTCTATAACTAGATAGTCCACTTGCCTCTTTGCCATGAAATTTACTGATTTTTATGCACAGAATTCAGTATTCAGTATGAAATATTTGAACTTAGCAGTTGAAATACAAGCTAAAGCCAACATAAAATTAATCACATATTGTATACTCAGAATAAAGTATTTTAATGAAAAAAACATGCCATTACCCAGGAACGAACTGTCACACTGATAAACTTTGCCAAATACATTTTAGAGGTAAATCTGACTACCATGAGGTGATGGTTCTTTAAGCAGATATACTAAAGTAAAAGTTAATTACATTTCTATAATTAAACGGAACCAAATTTTAAAAGATTGACTGATATTCCAAACTTTTCACTTAAATATACATCAGTCACTAAACCATTTATCTCAAACAGAAAACACAGTTGTCAACACTTTCATTTCATCCATTAGCTCATTTGAGCGCTAGGAAAGTTTGATTGACGCGTAGCTTTTATTTCAACCAGCCAGTCATGTATTAATTAGTACCCATAATACATGACAGAGATTTTATTTATTTATATATTTATGTATTAAATTTTCCTTGTTAATTGTTCAATTTTTTCCAGCTTTATTAAGATATAATTGACATATAACATTGTGTAAGTTTAAGGTGTACAGTGTGGTGATCTGATGCATGTATATATTATAAAACGATCACCACCACAGTGTTAGCTACCACCTTCATCCCATCACATAATTACCATTTCTTTTTTTTGTGATGAGAACATTTAAGATCATTCTCTCAGCAGCTAGAGCAGATTTTCTTATCTCCCATTTCTTTCATTATATATAACCATTCAATATTTTTCCTTTAAATTAAATATATTAGATATAGGTAGATTTTTAAAATATGTGGAACTCAGTACAAACGTAAAATCATTGTTATTTTTGAGAAATACACAATAAACCTCATTGGGATCCTTTCACTTCCTAAGTGTCCACCTCACTCTCTTTACCCTTCCAGCAAACTGGCTGTGACACGGGTCTCATCATTCCAAGCCTCCTCTTCCAGCTCCAAAGCATTAAACTGCCTCCAGTGCAGTACCCACTATCTTCACTCCAATCACCACAGAAGCAGTGGCTTTTCCTGACTATTCTCTCTCTTACCAAAGGAATTTTGTAGATGCTTGAGAGGAAGGGCTAACCAAGCCTCTTGTGGGCTGGACTCCCAGAAAAGGTGATGGCCTACTGCAAAGCTCTGCGGAAACTGGCTGCAGCCCAGTGCTTAAAGCAATTATTCCTGATCAACCTCAAGGTGTGGACTCCAGCCTCCAGACTGTACCAGGGGAAGGCCTGGTGCTACCCAAGCAAAAACACTGCCAAGGTTCTGCCACATTGCACTGGTATTATACAGCACCCCTGATCTCACACCAGGAGAGGGGCCAGTGCTCCTCAAGTCATGCAGCTTAAAAGTCGCGGAGCTCAAGGCTCAAGGTCCCTCTCCCCAGGTCTGGTCCAGCCTTGGCAGACACTGAGTGCTACTCAGAATGTGATGAGCAGCAGACAATCCAAACACCTGCTCCTGATCCTGTCTGCATCAGCTTCCCTGAGATGGCTGTTCTAGCAGCTCCGGTGTGTATGCGCTTCCTGGTTATTTGCCTTCGTTTGCAAATCCCTGCTGTTACATCTGCCTGGAAAATGCTTCACTTAAATTCATCCTTAGATCTCAGCTCACATATCATTTTTTCAGGGGGCAGTCCCCGACCTTCCTGCTTAGATCTGTGGGGGACTGGAATTGGCCACCCCAAGACATGTCTCTTTGGCATGAGGATTATTTTGGGCTGGTTACTTTTAAAAACTGCAGACAGGAAAGAAACTCTGAAAAGTAGAATTTACTTACCCTTTGTAAAAGACATTTACATTTGTAAAGGAAATCTCCATCTGTAAAGGTGTCTCCCTCTCTGTACCAGGAAGAAGGGGGGATAACCTTATCTCTAGAAAGTCATTAATGTGGAAGGCAAGGACTCAAGTCTGCATAATTACCTGACTCTTGTTTATTGTGCTTGTGTGGTAATCTCCCATGATCGACTCCCCCCACCCCCAACATCTTCCTTTGCCTTTAGTTGAAGATGATTTTTAAGATGGTGGCTTCAGCCATTTTGGCGAATTGCTCAGTTTGCCTGAGCCTCTCCCATGTATACATGTTATAAAGCTTTGTTTAATTTTCTCCTGTTATTTTGTCTCATGTGAATTTAATTTGTTTTCCGGCCAGAAGGACCCAGAGCAGGTACAGGAAATGTCTTCCTCCGCTACAGATCGAATCCCTGATAACAGACTCACATAGACCTTTGTACTGTGTCAGGATTTTACACTTGTCTGTATGATTACTTAACTAACAACCATTAACCCTCAATTAGACTATAAACTTTAGGAGGGCGGGAACCATGTGAACTTTTGCTGATCATAACATCCCCATCGTTTAACAAAGTGCCAAATACAGAGAAGGAGATAAACATTTGTTGAGGTATACGAATGAACAAATGAATGGTGTTTTACCAGCTTTAACCATCAGTCATGGTGAGCAGTAAGATAAATTTGTTGGTTATAATCTCCCTTGGAGCTAAGTATTATAATTATTGTGAAGTTTCTCACGGTGAATCTCTTCTTGGTGTTAAAGAAGCAGCTCATACTTTCAGTAAGCATACTGCTAAATAAAATATTGTCAAGTAAAGCTACTCACATATGGTATTCATATATAAACAAAGACTGCTTTTTTTTTTTGAGGAAGATTAGCCCTGAGCTAACATCTGTACCTATCTTCCTCTATTTTTTTCATATGTGGGATGCCTGCCAGAGTTTGGCTTGGTCCGTGCCTGGGATCCGAACCTGTGAATCCCAGGCCCACAGAAGCAGAACATGCGAAATTAACTGCTAGGCTACTGGGCCGGCCCCCAAAGATTGCTTTTAAGAACATTAATTTTTCACTTAAAGGGAAAATGTCATTGAAATGCTTTTAATACTGATTAAGTGACTTGCTCCCACTAAAAGTAGTTTAGTTTGCTTAACAGAATTTTTTTAAATCTTAGAGATTGTATCATGTTAAGCTTTGCCCAGCTCATCAGTTCATTCTAATAGTAAGGTCTGAATTATCAACAAAGATGGCACTTAGGATTTTAGCCCAGAAAGAATATCCGCTGTATTGAGAATCTTTGCCACTGAACATAAAAGCCTTCTTACCTATTTCTGGTATTTAAGGAACAGTGATAAAACTGACTTATTCCCTATAGGAAGCACTTTGTGGAAATGTTAAACAGTGGAATTTCTAGTTTGTAGTTAAGTTAGATTTACAAATGACATCACAACTCATTTATATCTAACTAAAGACAATGATCAAATGAAACAGTCTATACATTTAAGCATGGTGGCATCTCTGATTCAACGTTGATCTCTGCAAAACAATCAGCATCAGTACATGTGCACAAATCTTTTTATTTCGTTGCCCCTCATGAATCTGATTTGGGGCAATGATTATGTGAAATGAGAGGAAACTTACCAAGACTAAATTTTGAAGCATTGTTTTAAGTGTTCAATATTACCTTCTTACAAACCTATGGAATACACAGAACTAGGCAAAGATTGTACTATCAAGAGACTCCAAGTCTTGCCTTTCTGTTAAAAGTCATTAGAACTCACCTTTGACTCTATCTGGGGTAAAACTAGGTTTTACCTTACTTCTTAAAAAATGGTGAAGAAGCATTAGCTCTGAAATCGTAACCCCAAAGGCATTTGTTAGAACATGAAAGTTTGTGTTCTTCTCCTTTGTTTTGCTACATCCTGGGGGGATAAACACCATGCTTTTTTCTGTGGGAGCTGGAAGTGCACGTACTTAATAGTTCCCCTTAATAAACAAGTGTCAACATTGCTGTGGGGCAAAGGGGATAGTAAAAGTATGTTATTTCCCTGTCTGGGTTCTTACAAACCAAGAGTGCCCAGAGGAAATTCCCAAAGAAAGGTGGCTGACAGTAATTACTTTTTCCTGCAGAGTCTGGCGGAATTAAGTTGCAGTGGTGTGTCTGCTATTGCGAACACCTGAACAGTCTGAAGTCTCATGGTTTGTCCAAAGCCTTCATATATCAACAGCTCTCTACAACGCTGACATTCCAATTGTCCATCAGGATGTGTGTGTGGCAGAGGGAGTGTTGATAAAAACTCAACCAGGGTTAAGGATCCTAAAAGCACATACACAGCCAGTACATGATTGATTATTGGAAGCAGCTTAACAACTAGCTTCACTCAGCAAGGATTCTGGTCTTCTCAAAAACATGATACATCATCCAAAGAAGAAACATATTTCTGTTTATATAGTTAAACTTTGCAAGCAAAGGAATGCCTGCTTTTTCCTTCTTAACATGTTAACATTTTATGTCTGGAAAAGAACCTTAGAGATTATCTGGTTTTACCACCCTCATTTTAAAGGATTTGGAATATTTGAAAGGAATTGTCTAGGGTCACATGGTGAATTAGTGACAAAGCTAGGACTAGAACTTATGCCTTATGACTGCACCTCAATATTAAGAAATGTTAGTTTCCCAAGAGGAAATCTGTTTCACTGGAAACTTTATCTAAATGATGACAACACTTGACTCTTAATTCTACTTTAATATTAACCAGTCTCAAACCCACTCCAGCAGAATACAGTTGTTAATGACAACATCATCAATAGATAGGAGAAGAATACTGCCTGGAAGTGTTTAAGGACTTTTATTCCAAGAACAGGAAGAAAAACCTGATAAAGTGTACAGATCACTCTAAAAAATAAGATTTATGAATGCACAATTTGCGTAAGAACAAACATCACCATAAATCTCTCAGCAAGTATATTACAACAAACTCTAGAATCACAACAGGACTTTCCTTCTCTGAGATAGTTACGGGTGGAATACATAAGTATAAGATGTCAAAAAGTGTGCTGACCCTCTCCTGCTCCAGCAGCTAATCAAAATACCAGCCGCCTGCAACAATGGGGGGAGGGGCGAGGAGAGCCTCTTTTGTCTATGGAGATTAGGAGATCTTTAGATAAAGAGGAAAGATACAAAATGGCATCCAGCTCTGGAAACACTAAGCATCCTTCTTAAATTAACAGCATGTCTTTTCAGTGTGAAAAAGCCATTCAATTGAATGTCTTTTTAGCTTCATTTACCCACACAGTTTGAAGTCATTTTTAGTCACACTCTTTGCTAACCCAAAGTACAAAGATATCTGCCTGCATCTATTTCTCCTAGTAGACTCTGCATATAGAAGTAAACATACGATTCTAGAATTTTTTACCAAATGGTTGTTTATTTATAACTTTAAGGCATTTTCAAAATTCAATATACTATTTTTATACTAGCTTAGTGCTTGGAGACAGAGTGTGAGTGGGGAAGAGTGGGTACAAGCCAGAAAACCCAAAAGCAAGTGTCCCTGCTTGTACGGTGTAGGGGAACAGTATTTGCAACCTCCAGATGTATCTCCGGCACGAGGATTATTTTGGGCTGATTATTTTTAAAAAACTGCAGACATGAGAGAAGCTCTGAAAACCAAGTAGAAGTTACCCTTTGTAAGAAACATTTACATTTGTAAGGGAAATCTCCATTTGTAAAGGTGTCTCCCTCTTTGCACCAGGAGGAGGGGGATGACCTTATCTCTAGAAACTAGTATCAATGCAGAAGGCAAGGACTTGAATCTGCATAATAGCCTTATTCTTCTTTACTGTGCTCTTTCTGATAATCTCCTATAACTGACTCTCCCCACCCCCAACATCCTCCTTTGTCTTTAGCTGAAATAGTATTTAAGGTGGCAGCTTTCACCACTCTGGCGAGTTACTCCATTTTTCTGGTTTCTCCCATGTATACATGTTATAAAGCTTTGTTTGGTTTTCTCCTGTCATTCTGTCTTATGTCAATTTAATTCTTAGACCAGCCAGAAGGACCTAGAGGGAATAGAATTGAGGGTAGAAGAACTGTCTTCCTCTCCCACAATGGTTAAGAGACTGATATTTACCAGTCTCACTTGTAGAAAAGGGGTTTGGAAAATTTGATATATATGCCAATGTCAATCAATCAGGAGGTGTTTCACCTTTTGATCATGTCTTCTTAGGATATGTAAAAATTAATTTTCTCACATTACCCTATAAAATATTTAAAAAAGAAGGATTTTGAACAGTTTAGGCAAGCATACTTGGAAGTAAGAAATAAACGGGTGCTCAAGCAGCACATTCTAAAGGACATTAAGAGCCTGATAAAAGTTTTTGATGATATTCACTATCCCCCATATTTAAGAGTTTCGTATCCCTTCCTCCTTCCATTGTCAGATATTTAGATTGCTCTGTGATTGCAAAGAGGAGAAATGATAAAAGAAAAAAACAAATCAAAGGGCTAACTATCAGAAACAATCATATTTTAACTTGAAAACTGCCAAGGACAGACTGCATGTTCTTACCACATGCAAGCCGCACTCTAACTTTATGGCAACATAGAGAGAAGCATACATGTACTTTATTACCAGAGTCAGACAGAGACCTTCGGCAACTCTAAACACTGAAATATTATTGGGCAGAGCCCCCACCTCATAGGTAATTCCAAATGAAAAACAATACCAAACTATAAAAGACAAAATGTATATGGATACTGAAATTAAAACAGTTGCTTTCTCAATTAAAAAAAACACAACTCCCATAATAAGAATTCCCAAAATGTATCAAATTGTTAGCACTAACTAAATGTGTATTTCATATTCTAATTAAAGGGTAAAACTCACCCATAAGCAACTCCAGCTATGGTGCACTTCTTAAATTGCATTACATTGCATGTCAGAGTACCAGTTTTGTCAGAAAATATGTATTTTACCTAAAAAAAGTTTAAAATTTCTCATTAAAATTTCAGGTCTTTTTAAGCCAGTCTTTTAAAGATGGGGGAAAAAAACAGTCCTACATTATTCTATTTATCAATTTTGTTACATTATAGGGACACAATGAATACTATTGACTGACTACTTTCTGTACAATCATTAAGGAATATGTTCGACTGTATTTTTTTAGTATTTTAGCAATGAATCATTTAATATATGAACACTGTCAAGACTATCAAGATGTTAGAAAAACTACAGTCATATAGAAATTTGTCTTTATATGGTCTGAATTTCCACTAGAAAGTGCCACTCCTACTGCTTAACATTTATAGAGCACTAAAACATCTATTAGCATTTCTCAACATAACAAACAATTATGGAATTGGTGATAGCTTAGCTTAAAATTAACTTTAGACAACATCTAAGTTGGTAAGAAAAAGGATAATTCTGGCCTAAATACTATTTGAAAAGTAAGAGTTAGCAGAGGGCAACACTACAAAAAAAACAACAACCATACTTTCTCAGCTAGTATGTATAAATGGATTACAAATATACACATAAGTGTAAATATAGCATGAACTATAAATCTAAAATTCCTGCATGACTGCTATTATACTTTGACTTACACAACTTCACCAATCAACTTTAACTTTTCCTTCCTTTCTGGTCAAAAGCTATTAATGATTCTAATGTTGGGAGTTTATCACTCAAAAAGAGCCAACACTTTATATACTAATCAGACTATATACTGAAGGACATCCCTCAGTGCAATACCTTAATCTGAGAGCAAACTACGCTTTAAATAAAGTTTTAAAACTTCATTTACTAAAAATGAAAATTGATAGTTATGTACTAATGTGTATTTATGCCAATTACTCAAAAAATGGAAAATTAGGAGCTGTCAATTCACCTGAAATTGTCACATACTGCAGAAATTACACCAAATCTGACTTCTAATTCAACATATCAACAAGAAATTTAGTTTACCTGCCCAAGTTCCTCATTCAGATTAGATGTTCGAGCCATAGCAGCAGTGTCTGTGGGTTCATAATGCATATCAAGATCCTTTTTAAAAAAAATAAACACATCATTGATTACAACTGGTAATAAGAGTTTGAGTGAAATTTTACTTAGCTGGGGAGCTATAAATGAAATTACTCTCATCTCTTGCCATTCTTATGCCATTTCAGTTGATTACCCTGAAAAGTATTCAACACAGAATATATAATATCATATTTCACAGTAAAGGCAGTATGGTAGTTAAAATGTCTCTAGAATCAGGCAATCTTGCTTTATTATCATTCCACCATCTCCTAGATATGTGACCTATTATAAGGATTAAATAAGATAATGTGTAAAGTGCTTCCTACTGTGCCTGACACAATGTCAGTGCTTAATGCGAACTAAAATAGCCATTAAACATTGTTCAAATAATTAAGACTTTAAACCTCTGGAAAAATAATCTAAGTGGTTCTATCTTGTACTTTCTTGGCCAAGTTTCTTACACTTTATATACTTGAAAGCAAAACGAGTGCATGTCTCAAAACCCAAACAAAAATGTATAGTTCCTGTACCAATTTGTACTCACTTTGTACCCAGAAACTATGAGATTTGACTATTAATCCTATAAAAATTAATATTTCCTATGGTGGAACATTTTATCGACAAGAGTGGAAAGCAGAATTTGCCATGCTAAAATGTCTCTTTGATTTGAGATTATTTTGGGCAGATTACTTTTAAGACAGGAAAGACTCAAGAAGAAAATGTGAACTTCTAACTGCCTAAAAGAATTTGAGACAGGAAGGATATCAGCAACATGGCAGAGTGAACTGTTTGCTTTTCTCTCCCCCTTCTGAACCACAACTAAATGTACATTCAATGATCAATGGAGGAAGCCCACATAGCACAACAGGACACCTGAGAGATGCATGCAGCTATACACTGGAGGGTGGATGGACTGGTTCCCCGGGAAGTGGCAGAGATAGGTGAGCATACCCGGAGCCCTGTGCACCCACACAAATGCTTTCCAGTCTGGCGCCAAAGCACCCCAAAAGTGGGAACACGCCCCTGGGTGACTGTAGGAGGAGACAGTGGTAACCTTTGCTGGTGATCACTCTCGCTCACCCAGTGGGAATGGGGTGTCCACCATGCCCCTGCAGTGCCGAGAAGTGGCTCCAGCTTGGGTCCCAGCAAGGAAGCCCTGCCTGTCAAGGCACAGTGGCACCATGGACCACGAGCAGATCACGCAGTGGGCCAGGCACTCCCCAGGCCCCTAGAGAGTACACATAGGGCTGCTGAGCCCTGAAAGAGGGAACGTGTGCTGGGTAGCTGTGGGGAGAGTCGTGGCAAGCTTGAGCCTGGCGGGGATGGGGAACCCATTGTGCCTCGGAAGCACCTAGGAGTGGTCCTAGCCCGGGTCCCAGTGAGGAAGTCCTCCCTGCCAAGCACAGTCCACACAAGTGCCTCAACACACCCCAGGCTGGGGCAAGTACCCATAATGCACCCACAGCCTCCAGTAGACAGGGTGGGGCCAGAAAGTCTGCTTCTGCTTCCCCCTAGGGGTAACAGGTGGAATCTGCATCCACAAGAACACTGACAAAACGTTAGCTTGTAAAGCACCATGAGAAACAGCAGCAACAATTCAGACTAGAAGGAAAATGACAATTCTCCAGAAAACAACCCTGAAGACACAGGAATTTATAACCTAAATGACAGAGAATTCAAAATAGCCATCACAAGGAAACTCAACGATCTACAAGAAAATACAAAAAGACAATTCAAGGAGCTCAGCAATAAAATGATTCTCTTCACCAAACAGATTGAAACTATAAAAAAAAATCAAGCAGCAATTCTGGACATGATAAACACAATTAATGAAATAAAAAATAATCCAGAATCATTAAGAAATAGAAATGATCTTATGGAGGAAAGAATTAGTCTTCCTGAGCATAAAAATGTAGAAATTCTACAGGTGGAGGAGGAGACAGAAATATGGAAGAGACAAAACAAAATACAGATACCCTGAATGCTCCAGTGGACATCATAGAGGAGCAAATCAGCATAATCAAAGATAGACATGTTGAAATGCTCCAGACAGAGGAGAGAGAACTAAAACTAAAAAGAAATGAAAAAGGTCTCTGAGAAATATCCAACTCAATGAAGAAATGCAACATAAGAATTATAGGTATTAGAGAAGGTGAAGAGAAGGAGAATGGAGCATGTTCAAAGAAATAATAGCAGAGAATTCCACAAATCTAGGGAAAGAGAGGGAAATATGTGTGGAAGAATTTTCCAGATCGCCTAGATTTGTCAATCTAAAAAGACCTACTGCAAGACATATAGTAGTAAAACTGACAAAAATGAATGACACAGAAAGAGTACTCAGGGCAGCAAGGCAGAAGAAAATAACCTACAAAGGAATTCCTATCAGGCTTTCAGCAGATTTCTCTGCAGAAACCTTACAAGTTAGGAGAGAAGCAATGCCATATTCAAAACTTTAAAAGACTAGAATCTTCACCCAAGAATACTCTATCCAGCAAAAATATCCTTCAGATATGAGGGAGAAATTAAATCTTTCCCAGACAAACAAAAGCTAAGGGACCTTGTAGCCACAAGACACCCCATACAAGAAATCCTCAAGAAAGTCCTCATACCTGAAAAAAGAAAAAAGAGAGAAAGGGGTCACAAAACACAGACTAAGGAGATAAATAGTTAGAATCAGAATAGGATAGCAAATATTCAACTATAGCATTAGGCTAAAGGGAAGGAAAACACCAAAAGCAAAGACAATCTTGTCACTTTAACCACAAACTCACAACACAAGCTGGAATAAGATATGAGAAAAACAACATGGGAGGGGAGGAGGAAAGGGACTGAATCGGTTTAGACTAAGGAAGTAAGAGGCCATCAGAAAATGGACTATCTTACACCTAAGATTCTGACTACAAACTTCAGGGTAGCCACTAAACTAAAAACCTAAAAAGCAGAAGAGAGACACAAAAGATAAATAAGGAAAAAACAAAGAAACATATCATAAAAAAACTACATAATTCAATGGGTAGACCAAAACATACAGGACAAGAAACAAAGGAAACGCAGGAAAATCAGAAAATGAGTGATATAATGACAGCATTAAGCCCTCACACATCAATAATCACCCTAAACATAAATGGATTGAATTCTCCAATAAAAAGACACAGAGTGGCAAGATGGATTAAAGAACAAGATGCAACAATGTGCTGCCTCCAGGAAACACATCTCAGCTCCAATGACAAACACAGGCTCAGAGTGAAGGGGTGGAAGATGATACTCCAAGCTAATGGAAAACAAAAGAAAGCAGGGGTCACAATACTTATTAGACTTCAAGATAAGGCATGTAAGGAGAGACAAAGAGGGGCAGTATATAATGATCAAAGGGACAGTCCATCAAGAAGAAATAACACTTATAAATATCTATGCATCCAACACAGGAGCACCAAAGTTCATAAAGCAACTATTAACAAACCTAAAAGGAGAAATTAAAAATAACAGAATAATAGTAGAGGACCTCAACACCCCACTCACATCAATGGATAGATCATACAGACCGAAAATCAACAAGGAAACAGTGGAATTAAATGGAAAGCTAAACCAGTTGGAATGAATAGACATATATAGAACACTCCATCCAAAAACAGCAGAATACACATTGTTCTCAAGTGTGCATGGAGCATTCTCAAGGACAGACCACATGTTGGGAAATAAGGCAAGCCTGTATAAATTAAAAAAATTGAAATAATAACAAGCATCTTTTCTGATCATAATGCTATAAAGCTAGAAATTAATTACAAGAAAAAAGCTGAGAAAAGGACAAAGATGTGGAGACTAAACAACACGCTATTGAACAAGCAATGGCTCATTGAAGAAATTAAAGGAAAAATCAAAAACTATCTGGAGACAAATGAAAATGATAACATACCATAGCAACTCATATGGGATGCAGCAAAAGCCATGTTAAGAGGCAAATTCATCTCAATACTGGCACACCTTAACAAATAAAAAAAATCCCAAATAAGCAATCTCAGATTACATCTAACTGAATTAGCAAAATAAGAACAAACAAAGCCCAAAGTCAGCAGAAGGAGAGAATAATAAAAATCAGAAATTAATGCTATTGGAACAAAAAAGGCAGTAGAAAGGACCAATGAAACAAAGAGCTGGTTCTTTGAGAAGATAAATATAATTGATAAACACCTAGCCAGACTTACAAAGAAAAAAAGGGAGAAGCTCAAATAAACAAAATCAGAAATGAAAGAGGAGAAATAATAACAGACTCCACAGAAATACAGTGGATTATAAGAGAATACTACAAAAAACCACATGCCAACAAAATGGATAACCTAGAGGAAATGGATAAATTCTTAGACTCTTACAACTTCCCAAAGCTGAGTCAAGAAGAAACAGACAATCTGAACAGACAAATCACAAGGAAAGAGATTGAAACAGCAATCAAAAGCACCCCAAAGAAGAAAACCCCAGGACCAGATGGCTTTCCTGCGGAATTCTACCAAACTTTCAGAGAAGATTTAATACCTATCCTTCTCAAGCTATTCCAAAAAATCAGGGAGGATGGAACACTTCCTAACACATTCTAGAGGGCCAATATCAATCTGATATCAAGGCCTGACAACGACAACACAAAAAAAGGAGAACTACAGGCCAAGATTGCTGATGAACATAGATGCAAAAATCCTCAACAAAATTTTGGCAACCCGAATACATCAGCAATACATCAAAAAGATCATACATCATGATCAAGTGGGATTCATACCAGGGACACAGGGAGGGTTCAACATCCACGAATCAATCAATTGGATACACCACATCAACAAATTGAGGAATAAAAGCCACATGATCATCTCAATAGATGCAGAGAAAGCATTTGACAAGATCCAACAGTCATTTATGATAAAAACTCTGAACAAAACGGGGATAGAAGGAAATTACCTCAACATAATAAAGGCCATATATGACAAACCCACAGCCAACATCATACTCAATGGGCAAAAACTGAGCACCATCCCCCTGAGAAAAGGAGCAAGACTAGGGTGCCCACTATCACCACTCTTATTCAACACAATACTGGAGGTTTTGGCCAGGGCAATTAGGCAAGCAAAAGGAATAAAAGGAATCCAAATAGGGAGTGAAGAAGTGAAACTCTTGCTGTTTGCAGATGACATGATCTTATTCATAGAAAACTCCCCAAAATCCATATGAAAACTATTAATAGAAATAATTAACAACTACAGTAAAGTTGCAGGGTACAGAATCAACTTACAAAAATCAGTTGCTTTTCTATACTCCAATAACGAACTTACAGAAAGAGAACTCAAGAATACAATTCCATTTGCAATTGCAACTAAAAGAATAAAGTACCTAGGAATAAATTTAATCAAGGAGGTGAAGGACTTATACAATGAAAACTGTAAGACATTACTGAGAGAAATTGATGATGACAGAAAGAGATGGAAAGAGATTCCTTGCTCGTGGATTGGAAGAATAAACATAGTTAAAATGTCCATACTACCCAAAGCAATCTACAGATTCAATGCAATCCCAATCAGAATCCTAATGACATTCTTCATGGTAATAGAGCAAAGAATACTAAAACTCACATGGGGCAATTAAAGACCCCAAATCACTAAGGCAATCCTGAGAAAAAAGAAGAAAGCTGGAGGCATCACAATCCCTGACTTCAAAATGTACTACAAAGCCATAATGATCAAAACAGCATGGTACTGGTACAAAAACAGGCACACTGATCAATGGAATAGAACTGAAAGCCCAGAAATAAAACCACACATCTAGGGACAGCTAATCTTCGACAAAGGTGCCAAGAACATACAATAGAGAAAAGATAGTCTCTTCAATAAATGGTGTTGGGAAAATTGGACAGCCACATGCAAAAGAATGAAGGTAGACCACTATGCCATACACAAAATTAAACTCAAAAAGGATCAAAGACTTGAAGATACGTCCTGAAACTATAAAACTTCTGGAAGATAGTATCAGTAGCACACTCTTTGACATTGAACTAAAAAGGATCTTTTCAAATACCATGTCCTCTCAGACAAGGGAAACAAAAGAAAAAATAAACAAGTGGGAATTCATCAGACTAAAGAGCTTCTGCAAGGCAAAAGAAACTAGGATCAAAACAAAGAGACAACCCACCAAATGGGAAAAAGCATTTGTAAATCATATATCTAACAAGAGGTTAATCTCCATAATATATAAGGAACTCACACAGCTGAACAATAAAAAAAAAAAAACAGTGTGATCAAAAAAGGGGCAGAGGAGATGCACAGACATTTTTCCAAAAAAGATATACAGATGGCCAATAAACACATGAAAAGATGTTCAACATCACTAGTCATCAGGGAAATGCAAACCAAAACTACACTTACACCTTACAAAGATACCACCTTATGCCTGTTAAAATGGCTATAATCACTAAGACTAAAAATAACAAATGTTGGAGAGGGTTTGGAGAGAAGGGAACCCTCATACACCGCTGGTGGGAATGCAAACTGGTGCAGCCACTATGGAAAACAGTACAGAGATTCCCCAAAAAACTAAAAATAGAACTACTATATGACCCAGCTATCCCACTCCTGGGTATCGATCCAAAGAACTTGAAATCAACAATCCAAAGTAACATATGCACCCCTATGTTCATTGCAGCACTATTTACAATTGCCAAGACATTGAAGCAACCCAAGTGCTCATCAACCGAGGATTGGATAAAGAAGATGTGGTAAATATATACAATGGAATCCTACTCAGCCAGAAAAAAAGAGAAATTCATCCCATTTGCAACATCATGGAAGGACCTAGAGGGAATTATGCTAAGTGAAATAAGCCAGTCTGAGAAAGATAAACACCAGATGATTTCACTCATATGTGTAATATAAACAAAGACATGGACAAAGAAAACAGTTCAGTCTTTACCAGGGGAAGGGGGATGGGAGGGGGGCACAGGGGGTGAAGGGGAGCACTTATGTGGTGACAGTCAAGAAATAATGTGCAACTGAAATCTTGCATAGATGTAAAATATTATGAACTAAATTAAAAAAAATTGATAAAAAATAAAACCAAAAAACAAGACCCCAAAATATGCTGCCTCCAGAAAATGCATCTCAGCTCCAAAGACAAACATAGGCTTAGAGTGAAGGGATCAAGTACAATACTCCAAGCTAATGGTCAACAAAAGTAGGTGTTGTCATAATTTTATCAGATAAGGCAGACTTAAAGTTAAAAAAGACAATGAGAGACAAAGAGGGACACTATATAATGATAAAAGGGACATTCCACCAAGAGGACATAACACTTATTAATATATATGCACCTAACACAGGGGCACCAAAGTACATAAAGCAATTATTAACAGACCTAAAGGGAGAAATTAACAGGAAGACAATAATAGTAGGGGACCTCAATACCCCACTCACACCAATGGATAGATCATCCAGACAGACAGTCAATAGGGAAATAGTAGATTTAAATGAAACATTTGATCAGATGGACTTAATAGATATATATAGAACATTCCATCCGAAAACAGCAGAATATACATTCTTCTCAAGTGCACATGGATCATTCTCAAAGATAGACCATATGTTGAGTAACAAGGCAAGCCTCAATAAACTTAAGAAGATTGAAATCATCTCAACCATCTTTTCTGAGCACAATGCTATGAAGCTAGAAATCAACCACAAGAAAAAAACTTGGAAAGTCAGAAATACGTGGAGACTAAACAACATGCTATTGAACAACCATAGGATAATTGAAGAAATCAAAGGGGAAACTAAAAAATACCTGCAGACAAGTGAAAATGAAAATATAACATACCAATTCTTATGGGATACAGCAAAAGTGGTTATAGGAGGGAAATTCATAGCAATACAGGCTCACCTCAACAAGCAAGAAAAATCTCAAATAAGTAATCTTAAAATGCACCTACAGAGATAGAAAAAAGAACAAAGCCCAAAGTCAGCAGAAGGAGAGAAATAATAAAAATCAGAGCAGAAATAAATGAAATAGAGAAGTAAAAAACAGTAAAAAGGGTTAATGAAACTAAGAGCTGGTTCCTTGAAAAAATAAACAAAATTGACAATCCTTTAGGCAGACTCACCAAGAAAATAAGAGAGAAGGCTCAAATAAATAAAATTAGACAAAGAGGAGAAATTACAACAGATTCTGCAGAGATACAAAGGATTATAAGAGAATACTACCAAAAATTATATGCCCACAAATTTGATGACCTAGGAGAAATGGATGAATTCCTAGACTCATACAACCTCCCAAAACTGAGTCAAGAAGAAATAGAGATTCTGAACAGATCAATCACAAGTAGAGAGATAGAAACAGTCATCAGAAACCTCCCAAAAAACCAAACTCCAGGACCAGATGGCTTCTCTGGAGAATTCCACCAAACATTCAAAGCAGATTTAGTACTTACCCTTCTCAAACTATTCCAAAAAATTGAAGAAGATGGAATGCTTCCTAACACTTTCTTACTGTGATACCAAACCCAGACAAGGACATCACAAAGAAGGAAAACTACAGACCAATATCACTGATGAACTTAGATGTAAAAATCCTCAACAAAATACCGGCAAACCAAATACAGCAATACATTAAAAGGATTGCACACCATGATCAAGTGGGATTTATTTCAGGGACATAGGGATGGCTCAACATCTGCAAATCAATCAATGTGATACACTACATTAACAAATTGAGGAATAAGAATCACACGATCATCTCAATAGATGCAGAGAAAGCATGTGACAAGATCCAACAGCCATTTATGATGAGAACTCTCAATAAAATACATATAGAGGGAAAGTACCACAACATAATAAAGGCCATATAGGACAAACACTCAGCCAACACCATACTTAATGGTGAAAAACTGAAATCCATCCCCCTGAGAACAGGAATGAGACAAAGGTGCCCACTCTAACCACTCTCATTCAACATAGTACTGGAGGTGTTGGTCAGAGCAATTAGGCAAGAAAAAGAAACAAAAGGAATCCAATTTGGAAAGGAAGAAGTGAAACTTTTGCTATTTGCAGATGACATGATTGTACATACAGAAAACTCTAAAGAATCCACCAGAAAACTATTAGAAATAATCAACAACTACAGCAAAATTGCAGGGTACAAAATGAATTTTAAAAAATCAGCTGCATTCCTATATACTAACAATAAACTAGCAGAAAGAGAAATCAAGAATACAATCCCATTTACAATCACAACAAAAAGAATAAAATACCTAGGAATAAACTTAACCAAAGAGGTGAAAGACCTGTACACTGAAAACTATAAGACATTACTGAAAGAAATTGAAGAAGACATAGAGAAATGGAAAGATACTCCATGTTCATGGGTCAGAAGAACAAACATAGTTAAAATGTCCATAGTACTCAAAGCAATCTACAGATTCAATGCAATCCTAATCAGAATCCCAATGACATTCTTCACAGAAAAAGGACAAAGAATCCAAAAATTTATATGGAACAACAAAAGACCCCAAATAGCCAAGGCAGTCCTGAGGAAAAAGAACAAAGCTGGAAGCATCACAATCCCTGACTTCAAAACATACTACAAAGGTATAGTAATCAAAACAGCATGGTACTGGGACCAAAACAGACAAACCGATCAATGGAACAGAATTGAAAGCCCAGAAATAAAACCACACATCGATGGACAGTTAATCTTTGACAAAGGAGCCAAGAACATATAATGGAGAAAGGAAAGTCTCTTCAATAATAGGTGTTGGGAAAACTGGACAGCCACATGCAAAAGAAGTAAAGTAGACCATTATCTTGCACCATACACAAAAATTAACTCAAAATGGATTAAGGATTTTAATGTAAGACCTCAAACCACAAAACTCCTAGAAGAAAATATAGGCAGTACACTCCTACACTGGTCTTAGCAAAATCTTTTCGAATGCCATGTCTACTTGGGCAAGGGAAACAAAAGAAAAAGTTAACAAATGGGACCACATCAGACTAAAAGCTTCTGCAAAGCAAAGGTAACCATGAACAAAAACAGGAAGACAACCCACAACTAGGAGAAAATATTCACAAACCATTTATCAGACAAGGGCTTGATCTCCAAAATATATAAAGAACTCATAAAACTCAACAACAACAAAAATAAACAACCTGATCAAAAAATTGGCAAAGGAAATGAACATTTTTCCAAGGAAGATATACAGATGGCCAACAGACACATGAAATGATGCTCAGCATCACTAATTATTAGGGAAACACAAATCAAAACTACAATGAGATATCACCTTACACTAGTCAGTGTGGCTACAATTACCAAGACAAAAACCAACAAATGTTGGAGAGGATGTGGAAAAAAGGGAACCCTCATACACTGCTGGTGGGAATGCAAACTGGTGCAGCCACTATGGAGAACATTATGGAGATTTCTCAAAAAATTCAAAATAGAAATACCATATGATCCAGCTATCCCACTACTAGGCATTTATCCAAAGAACTTGAAATCAACAATCCAAGGAGACTTATGCACCCATACATCCATTGCAGCATAGTTCACAATAGCCAGGATATGGAAACAACCCAATGCACTTCTACAGATGAATGGATAAAGAAGATGTGATATATATATATATATATATATATATATATATATATACACAATGGAATACTAAGCCATAAAAAAAGACAAAAGGGTCCCATTTGCAACAACATGGATGGACCTGGAGGGTGTGATGTTAAGTGAAATAAGCCAGACAGAGAAAGACAAACATTGTCTAATTTCACTCATATGTGGAAGATAACAAGTACATGGATAAAGAGAACAGATTAGTAGTTACCAGAGGGGAAGCAGGCTGGGAGGTGGGCAAAGGGACAAAGGGGCACATATGTATGGTGATGGGTAAGAATTAGACTACTGTGGGTGGGCACGATGAAGTGTATTCAGAAATTGATAAACAATAATGTACAGCCAATATTACACAATGTTATAAACCATTATAATCCCAATAAAATTACTTAAAAAAAAAAAAGACATTACCAGGCACTTCACAGAAGAGGAAACACAAATGGCCAATAAACACAAGAAAAGAGGTTCAGTCTCATCAATAATCACCAAAATGCAAATTAAAATATTATAAGATATTTAAAAAAAAAGAATTTAAGACAGAAGCCCTGTTCCAGGAAGGCGTTATCATCACAGATAATTATAGTATAATATATACTAGGTGTGGCAGACAGTGAGGAACCTAGCAAGGCCTGTTTGATCAAAGTCCTCTCTGTGTCACACTGTCTCTAGATGGCCCAACAAACACTTGTTTCCCAAACATTAACTCTTTTCATCTTCTTGTAAATTGCTTCCTTTCCCTTTGAAGGCTCAGACCCCTTCCCCCTTCTCCTTAGTCCAGAACAACATACGTACCTCATTTTTGCCTGACTGTCTGGCATTTTTTCATGTGAATTCTCTGTGTGCATGTATTACTTTTGACTTCCTCCTGTTAAACTGCGTTATGTCATTTTAATTATTCGACCAGCCATAAGAACCAAAAAAGGAAGCAGGAGGGAATTTTCCCCTCCCCAACACAAGCCAGGGTTGACTGACTTTTCACATATCAGTGAAAAAGTCCAAATCTGGTCTCTCCCACATCTGTATTTCAGACTGATCATTCTCAGCTCTGGAATAGGCTGTTGACTTACCATGTTTTAAGAGGAACAGTAAACAATTGGGCAATGTTTAGAGAGGAGTGACTGGAATGCGGATTAAGTTTGGAATCATGTCAAATGAAGAACAGAATGAGATAGGGGACATTTAGTTAGGGGAGAAAGATATGATAGAAGAATACGCATGATAGCCAACTTCAAATATTTTGCAAGTCTATCATTCAGAAACAAGATTAGACATTTTCATAAAAGACATAAGAGATGTATATCGGACAGAACCAGAATCAAAGGGAGCCATTTACTAATCTCATTTCTACAAAAGGAAGAAGCTGCCTGGTAAGGGAAGATCAGTCAGGAATGTTGTAAACTCTCCCCGTATCAGAGAGGCTGTTGAAAAGCATGAGTCTGATGGGCTCATCCAACGCTAAAATTATACGATTATTTGAAGGAAATATTATTTTTGAAAATCCAAATAAAAAGTAATAAAGTCACGGACTAGTTATTTGATTTTCACAATGTTACCTTATTATTTCAATAAGTGGGAAACATTCAATAAGTTTTAATTGTACTTGTATAAATTTTATTATATAATTTTTCAGCAATATATCTCCTGCATGAAATAAGCTATGCCTGCAGCTCATTTTAGACTTCTAAATGACACGGCTCTTTTACCAATGAATTAAGAGATTGATGGTTGAAGTAGATCATTTACCATGGGAAGATAATGAGCAGCTGCAAAAGTAGCATGAGTTATATTTTTTAAAATCCTAATATTATTCATATTGAAAGACTTTTACATGATTTAAAAAGAAACATCAAAAGATAATATGAAAATTTATCAAAATAAAAGACAATTAAACTTTCTGGAAGATTAGGTCTAAAGACATTTAATTTACATAAATTCATTAATTTCAACTTTGGTAAAAATCAAATTGAGGCAGAGTAACATATTTTATTAAAAAAAATTTAGGAAACAGATGTCCAGTACATTTTTCCAAGATTTAAAAAAAAAATTAAGAAGAAAAATTCAAGCATGAATGAAATTGTTTACAGTGTGGAAAAACAGACTATATAGATGCATAAAATGTGATAGCCTGGTTGTTATAAGTAGTGAACACAGTACAATTTCTACAGTGCTCAACGGTTCATGAACCTGTCTATATCATGAGATTCCTTTGATCTATATGACCACTGTGAGGTGCAGGTAAAGCATGTTTTATCATTCCTATATAAGTGGCCAAGAAAATAAGTCTCAAAAAAGTCAAGTGGTTTAGCAAAGTTCACACAGCTAGTAAATTACAGCAGTAAAACTACAATCTAGATGTTTTAACTCCAAACCCCATGGATCTCCTTTTCCCCAAGATTACTATGTAACCCAAAAGAGGCTTCCTGACCTACAGGCCTATTTTTCCCAGGAGGTCTGTGTGACGTTAGATGAAACACTTTCTTATTAGGCTGAAGAATATTGTGAAATGTAATCTTGTAGTCAATAAAAATTAAGGTATAATTGAGATTTTTTTCTGAGAGATCAAAAGGCCCTATCAGGAAAAAAGACAAAAGCTATGTTTAGAGTGACGGAAAACAATAATAATACATATTTACCCAATTTATGAAGTATGCCTGAGTAAATTTCACCACTTCTAATGTAACCAACAAGCTGATAGGAATAAGATTGTTGAAAAGAATGATGAAGGTCAAGAAATTCAGTCCAAAATTATTAGCGCCACCATCTGTTGGGGGAGATGGGAAGAAAGTCATTTGCATATTTTATTTGCATTGATCAGAACTTAAGCATAATAAAAATTTTCCATATTATACAGCATATCTAGATAGTTTGGGAGGAACACTGGGCTGATAACATATCCTTATTCTCAAATACGTTCTTCAAGATGGGACAACATTTGTGTTCAACATGTTAATCCTACTGAGAACTGCGTAATGGTATGAAAGAGTGAAAGGGCTATTATGTATTTCAAATCCTGTTCCAAACAGGAAGTTTAGAGATATCAGGGATAGGACTGAGAGTTTATAAATGTAATATCTCAATTGGACAGAATCACTTTTATATAAATTCTTGAAAAGCGTTTCTAATTTAAAGCATGCCTTAAAAGCAAACAAAACAGCAGCAGCAAAACCAACTCAAATAGAAAAACAAGGGAGGGCTGGACTCCAGGTAAGTTCAGCCCTGGGTAAGTTATATTTTTCCTCTTCAATAATGAAAATAAGACAGCTATCTCAGATACACTGTAAAGCATATGAAGAAACAAACTGATGGTAGCCCTAACAGTTGTAATGTTGAAATGGCAAATCAATGACTGTAAGAAAAGCTGGAATAGCTGCAAAGCTAAATCAATATAATAAAAAAACTGAACAAATCAATTTTGCTATTAGACTTTACCAGAATTTGTTTTCATGCTTTGGGAAATTTAGTATTTACTGGTTAAGTACTCATCAAAAGGCAATGCAAACTTACTTCCGAGAAAAATTCAAGGGTGATACATTAATCTATCATCAGGAAAAGGATAAATGCTCCAAAAGAAAATTATTTAATAGTACTTTCCCTAAGACAGGATGGCCATTAACATAGAATTCATTGCATTTATGAATTCAAATGAAAACACATTCAATTTAAACATTTTTAAAGAACATAAACTACTTTTCAGTGCTTTAAATACACTCAATCTGCTTTCTTTACCAGATAGCTATCTAATTACCAGTGTTAAAACATTAAAAAAATAAATTAATAACATTAATAAAATAACATTTTATACTACTATGAAAGCCTCATTATATTTTTAAGGATTTTGAAATTTTAGAGATTCTAACATTTTACTTACTTTTACTGGAAATTGCATTGAAAACTAAAGATTAAATGCCCAGTTATCTTGGCAACAAGGTTTTCATTTTAGAAACAATAGGAAATTCCAAGATAAACTGTGAAACAAACACATGTTTTAATGAAAGAAAAAGGTCAATAAGCACTTCAATGCTTACAGTTCAGATTGAGATACCAGTCTTTTCCAGAATGCCTTCGATTCCAAATGGCTGAGCCCACAGAACAGATAAGAGACATGGCAATTAAGATACAAAACAAAATCAAAATTTGTACATTTGTAATCCGTTCCACATTTGAGAGTTTAAGTGGTGGACTCGTTGAATTCTGTAAAAAGAAATAAGATGAATAATAAAAGTGCGTACAAATGATTAAGTAATGAGTATCTAGTATTTTGATGAGGATGACAAAGTAAGTCACAACTCAAAATCTAGGCATGAGTAGACAAGATGAAAATTTTACTGAAAACAATCACAAATGTAATAACTGTCAAACATTAACCAAACATTAACTCGTTTTCTAAAGGCCACTATAGCACCCAATGCTTTTTTATAGGATGTAAAACCATAACAAGAAGAGAAGGAAATTTCTTTTTGTAGACACAGCTCTTGCACTGTGGCAGGTAGGATGAACAATGCATTACTTGACTACTTAAGCAAAGAGGGTAGGCTAGAAGCATCTATCATCTCAGCTAAGAGAGGCAGAGAAGGTGGCCTATGCACCCACAGCCAGAGACCTGGAAATTCCAAAGTATGAAGGCAACATTTAAAGGATCTCTGGTTTCCAGATTTCTGGTGGCATTTAGAAATTGTTTTACTGAACACAAAGGCAATCATAGTAGTCCTGGCTATAAAGAATAACAGGGGCAAGTTTCCTCAGCTGTATTTAATGACAAAAAATGATTATGCTAGATCAAGGCTTCCACAGGACAGAAAATTAAATCCGTCATAATCAACATAAAATGTTGACTTATAGAATTTATAGAATGGTTAGGGGGTAGAATCATTAATAGAAGTCCTGTTTGCCTGCTGACAACATCTTCCTGCCTTTACAATGTACCAAGTTACCAGCCCTTAAAGCAGATCTTCATTTAATATCTTAAAATTGAGTTTCCCACACCCATCTAATCACTGAACACTGAGGATATTACAATGTAGAGAAGGAGCATCCATAGGCATGTGTAAACATTACAAGTGCTAGGGTTAAACTTGATTAAAAATTGTCAAACATAAAAATACTATGAAAAAATGGTCAACATTTGATTCAAGCTTTTCTTTTAATTTTATGCAAAAATGAAAATAAGTTCTAAAATTCAATCATTGTCTTAAAATTATAAGACAAATGCTTTAATGCAGGGCACTCATTGTTACACAGACAACTTGTATCAATCACTGTAATAGTCAGTATACTAACGCTGCCAAAGGACCAACACACAAAATCATTAAGAGTTCATGTACTGGGTGGCCTCTTGTGAAAGCTTCCAGGGTTCTTGCGTGCCATGAGCCATTTCACAGTCCCACTCACTGAAGAACAAGATTCTGGATGTACAGAATGGGGCTCAGGAATCTGTGACAGATGGTCTGCTATGTTTGGGACTACTGCACCAAGAGCTACAAATAGCACATTTTCAAAAGACTTTGGTCCAAAAGGTTTTCATAGATAAAAATCCCACCTGCATCAGCTTGGTGTCATGTCCAGTGTAGACAACTATTCCATGAACCCACTGTGTATTTCTCAACTGAGCGCCTCGAAGAAGAATCTGATCTGCTCCCAGGGGAACAGTGCTATGACAGATTATGTTGACATTAGAAACAACATTTTCTAAAATGTTTAAGAATTCTACAGCCACTATATAGTTCCAAAAAAGGTTCTGTTATTAAAACAACCCTTCTTACATTTATGTTTAGCAAAGAAGTAATTTTCTTACCAATAAGAATAATTTCCTTACACAAGGACAGCTGGAGGGAAGCGTTTCAATTGCTTCTCCTTAACACCGAACCTGACATTTCCTACAACTTCACCGTCCAAAATAGTAGGCAATGTTTTGAAATTCAGAAGCTATTTCTCAAACCTATTTAAAACATTTCCTGATTTAGTAAGTCCATTTGGGTTTCTGAGATGTTTGGAAGTAGTGAGGTTAGGGGATCTGATACCCTTCTCCCACCTTCCTTTAAATTAAAAATGGCTTTGTGCATAATAAAGGTTCAAAAACATACACAAGGTGAGATAAATACACAGATCTCATCATACACTTGCATTGCCATCCCTACCCTCCAGAGCAGTCCTGTATCTAAAATCTCTAGGACTTTCATTTGATTGTATTTGAAGATCAGTTCTCCAAGAACTGTGAACAAATTTCCAATAAATGGTAAGCATCTAGAAGTCTTAACACTCCTTCGAAATGACAGCAAATTGAGAGTATCCATTTCATATAGCTGAAACCACATTTTTCATGAATGGGTTTAGGTTGTTGGTTGACACAAGCTTACACAGAGATATCAGAGGGGTACAAGCTATCACAGATATAGTGGGATTCTCAGTGGAAATTTACTACACAAAATACAATGGCTCAAGGATTTCTATCACCATGTCTTCATTTTAATAAGAAAAAAAGCAAAAAAGAAAAATACATTCAAAAACACTTCCAGGAAAAGAAGGAAACAATTTCCTCCAAGAAAATCTTGTGGGGAACACAGAACTTCTTTGTCAGCGGAGGCAGAGAGACACTGAAGCTTTCATTCCTGGTGGGCTTCTACGGTTGAGTAGGCTTCTAAGGCGAGTAACAGCTTGGGCCTTGGACCTTCTTTCAGGAACTGCACAAATATCACTGGCCAGGTGAAAATCAATCCAGATGGGGGGTTAATAACAGCACCTCAAGTCTTCCATTTAAATGGCTAAATCTTTAGGAAACAGTGTATTCTCATTTAGAAAAGAACACACAGCAACTATAACTTATTCTTTATGCACAACAGCATGTCTTTTGGGATCCATCTGGATGGGAACCTCTCCTGTGTATGTCTCAAGATTTGGAGTACACTTCAGAGTTGAGAGCGGGCCTCAGGCAGGTTTCCAAGAGGTTCTTGGGAAGTTGCTGGACTATGCTCTGGGGCACATCTGTGCCAACTCTTCCTTATGTATCCAATGGGGTATAACATAGCAACTGTCACCTCAGCATTTGTGGTGTGGATTGATTAGAATTTGGTACAAACTCTTCAAAAGCAAAAAATAACCATTTTCAATCATAAGGACTCAACAAGAGTCAGTTGTTACTAGTTTTCATGAGAGTTGAAATTTCAAAGCTTCTGGCATTAGACAATCCCTCATCCTAAAAGGAATCAAAGCACACTGATTCCAACAAAGGGGCTCCAAGAGTTCTGGATAATCATTGTAAAAGTCAAATGAGCTGCAAATATGAAGGTATCGAAAATCTGTCTCCATTTTTCATATAAATTAAAGCGTAATATATAAATTCTATCTGTACCCTAAATTTTGGCACCATCATACAAAATTTCTCCTTCACTGCATAAAGTTGCTTGGCATTGATTTGATGGGGAATTGATAAGAAATGGAAACCGGCTAGTTAGGAATGTCAGACTGCAGAAACATTACTTGTATAAATGGCCAAATCTATCATTAGTCTATAACCATATGTTCATGGAAAGATCACTCTGTACAAATTTTATAATAATATATAATTACTTCAAAAATTACAGGAAAGTTTTTGATGGATCTGAATGAGGATGACAGTTCAGGGTATACTTCAAATGTCCTTTAGAATGCAAAACTGTAATAGTGCAACTACAAAATAATGAAAGCACTGATAATCTCTCAGGCTGGTGGGTTGAATGAGTGCATTTAGCTGCATTTAGTTGGCCACTACCAATGCAAAATAGAGGAGGCAGGGAAATAAGGAAGGGGAGAACCAGAGGAAAGAGAAGGGAGGCAGGAAACAACCCGACCTTTACTGCCAGGTTCTGCCCCATTTCCCTTTCTCCCCTTTGCAATTAAACTCCTTGACAAAGTTGTCTATATTTGCTATTTTCAACTTCTTCTGTTATCTCAAACTCATTTTCCTTAGGCTCCATCTTTTCTAACAGAGTCAAGGATAACCACGTGCTAAATCCACCTGTTAATTCTCAGCGTCACTGCACTTGAACATCAGCAACATCTGATCCACTTTGGTCACTCCCTCTGCCTTCGTACCATTTCTTCACTCTCTCTTGGTTTCTATCCTACCAACTTGATCTCGGTCTCTTTTGCTGATCCCTTCTCTTTTTCCAACTTAACGCTGGAGAGTCTTAGGATAGTCCTTGGGGCTCTTCACCTTTCTATCTATACCCTTTCACCCTCGGTGATTTCTTCCAGTTCCATGGCTTTAAATATCTATACGAACTACTCGCAAATTTATCTCATGAACCTGGACCTCTAGCCCACACTCCATGTTTATATATTTAACTGCCCCCTTGGCATCTCTGTTTGGACACCATAAATTTACTAAGTTCAAAACTGAACTGCTGACATTCCTCCTCAAAACCCTCCAACGGTTCCCTATTTCATTCGGAATAGCAGCCTTACAATGGCCTGCAAAGCCTTGCATGGTCTCTCAGCCCTTCTATTACTCCCTTCTTTGCTCACTCCACTCCAGCCACACTGACCTCCCTGACATTCCATCATTACTCCAGGCACTTTCCCACTCTAAGATGATGTAAAGATATAACTAATAATTTGCATTGACTATTCCTTCTGTCTGGAATCCTCTCCCTCCAGATATTCAAATGGCTAACTTCCTCACCTCCTACTCACCTGTGCTCGAATGTGACCTTCTCCATGAAGCTTACTGCAACCGCCCTAACTGAAAGTGATTCCCTCCCAAGGATTCCCAATCTCCCTTACCCTGGGCAATGTTTTCCAAAGCATTTATCACTTTCTTACATAGTATAGAATTTTATTTTTCATTTTATTGTTTGTCTGTTTGCCCTTCTTTTACTCTAAGAAAGTAAGCTCACAAGGGCAGGCATATTTATCTGCTTTGTTCACTGTTGTCTCCTTAATATCTGTAACTGACCTAGCTGCTATGTGCTTAATAAGTGCTGGGTGAATGGCAGGAAATAGGAGAGGAGGGGAAGGGAAAAAGGCAGGAAGCAGGTAACAGCAAAAGATGACTATAGATGATAACATGGCCTAGAAAAGAGCATATGCAGTTACAAAGAGAAGACAAGAAATTATCCAGTACAATGAGCCCTTTGGGTGCAGTGCCTGAACTCTCTGAGGCATCTAAAGATCCCAAGAAAGGTCCCAGGCCACAGAGACTGGACAGTTAAGCCCGTAACATAAGTATCCTGGACAAAGAATAAGTCACCAAACAACAAGTCAGAAGCCTGGCATATCCCTGAAAACATCCAACTGTCAGGTTGGCAGGAACCCTCCTGAAACCTTGTGCTATACGGTGTGTACAGGGTTAAGAGCTAGCATTTTCACAAAAGGACTCTGGGTGGAAGTAATACAGAAATGCTCAAGAAAAAGGTTTTGAGTGATCATACTTAGAGCACAAGAAAATAATATGTACCCAGGCTTGGCAGACACTCAGCAATACACTGTGACACAGTGGACTCTGGGTTTTTATGAAGACCGATTTTACATACCCGTGTCCATCAAGTCTTATGTTCCCAACAAAATCGTAGAGATGTCTGTTTGGACTTTCACACTCGATTCTGCCAGAAATTCTCATCAAACTGTCAATGTCTTTTATATCTGATGTTGCTGGTAAGCCCTGTTTGGAAAGTTTTAAATACGCAAAGAAGGTATTAATTAAGTTGTGTGTAGGGGGGAGAGGGAAATTTGAATTCATCCAGGCCTGCAGATCTAAGGGATCCCACTATTCTGTAGGCAATTCTCTTCCCTTATACAATGCTCTCTTTCTCAAATCATAATTAAGGACACCTTCTTCTACACTTGAACACAGGTTTTCAGCACAAGGATAGGGCAGCTTTCATGAAACTTCTAAAATATATTAAAGAGACTATAAACCAGTCTGCAAAGATATTTGAAATAAGTCCTCAAAGAACTGTTCGCTTCCAAAAATAAAATAAATATTTAGTATTATACGGTCTGTCGAATCTCAAACGGGGAAGGTGAAATGAATAGAATCTATGTCCAAAGACAGTAGTTATGTTTCTGCTCTTTTAGCTCACTTAGAAGGGAAACTCCAAAATAGTTCCTCCCTCTGGCCAACCAGAACTGGCTCGAAGGGAAGAGTCCCCGCTTTCTGCAGCACCCTGAGTTCAGGTGCTGTGATGACCTTCCTTCCACCACATCCCCGCCTTCCCACATGCCACTTTCACCATCCGCCTAGAACCCAAGAGAACACATTTTTAAAAGTCCCCTTTAAAACTTCCAAAATAAAAACCTTACAGTTGCTTTCTGTTACGGATGGTACGAGAAGTAAATACAGAAATCTAAACTATCCCCTGAGATTAGTGAGACTTTTAGAACAGTAATGCAAACTAGGTCTTTTCAATATGGCAAAGTCAAATAATTTGGGCCAGGTGAATAGGGAAAATAAATATGCTAACACGTTTCAAAATACATAGAACTACTATTATCATCATCAGAGGGTTGGCTATTACACAAAATTTTAAAAATACTACAAAACTATTTGGACTGCATTTAATTAGGCAAGTAGATCTGAGTCTTCCATAATATTTAACAATACCAGGTGATAAAACCTCTTAATAGTAGCTCAGTGAGAAAAGACTTGCAATTGGACAGAAATGCTTCAACTCAAGACAATAACACTAACAAATAAAGTTCTTAATTCCATGCAATAAAACACCAATAATTATACAGACTTGCATTAGATCTTACCTGTCTAATTTTCAGGTTTGTTTCACCATCTAAGTTGGATGTTTCAATGTAGCACACAGCCTGGGGCTCACTGTTGTTTAAAATTGAAAAGCACAAAGATTTAGCGAGGGAAGAAAAGTATAATAATAACTTACTTAAATGCTCAGACTCTCTGAAGCCTTTCGTTCTAAACAAAGCTTTAATCATCTAGTTTCTGGATGATTTTCATTCTAACAGCAAGATGCTGTGAGGCAGAACCATGCATAACAACTCATGGATCAGCTTTTCAGCCAGAAGGACCCAGAAGCAATTTCCTGACAACAATCAGTACTGATCGTCAAGATAATGTAAATGATTAGATTTGTCACATTATATTTAAATTGTTCATCCATATAGACACAACACAGACTGTAACTGAAATGTGAACCAATTTTGTGTCCAAATTTATCTTTAGCTCAAATTATCAAGTGAGATTTCATGCTCATGCCCACATGTAAGTTGGTTAAGGAAAGTGGTTGATTAGAAAATTCCAGCTTGCTGCTTCTACAAACTTGCATTTACCACCCTTTTAGAAAAGATGAATAGGATCGCATGAACTATAATATTTAAATTTTAAGGCTACTTTAAAAAACTGTATGAACAGATTTTACAGTGAAAGGAGATGTACACTTTTCTCTCCCTACTTTTTCTGCTCCTGTTCTCCTATTTCTTAAAGTTGCTCCAGAGATTCTTGTGGCAGTAAAAGTTAAAACTAAAATGAGCCAACTTGGCCATATTGCTCCCTGACCTGAACGCAGAGGATCCACTGCATGGGCCCCCACCAGACAGCCCTAGTAAAGTCTAGTGTGCAGTGGCTGGCGTAAGGGGCCCATGTTCTCCAGTTTTATCACAGGCACCACACTCGGGGCCGTCTTACATGCTGCCCCTTCACACTCCAACTTTACTTGCCCAGCAGTGGCAGACACGTGAGCTTGCAGCCCAACTGTACAATGTGATCCTCAACTATAAGGAAAAACATTTTGAAATTAAATCAATCCTATTAGCACTTGGTTATCTAATAAGCCTAATTAACAGCATGTAAGTAACTACGAAAGTAATCTCTGATAAGCATGTGTACTCAAAGTTAGAAAGAAAGAAATTTCTATGGCACAAACACCTGGAATTTTATAATCAACTTCCAACTTCTATGTGTGTAAAACAGACTATTCCAAGTTTCAGAAATGGGCATGTAGCTTAGTTTTGTGACCTGAAGATTTGTGAAAATTACTGAAACACATGATCAATAATCAAATATTTTACAGATTCATTTTAAAGTAACTTTGCAAGTTCTCCACTTTACTTTATGGACTTTTTTCCCCCCAATAAGGGCTGAAACTTTTTCCCAACTGGAGAAGTTTTCAATATTTATATTTTCACTCTATTAATTATTCAAAGTTTTATTTTTTATTACTGTCACAATAATAATTTGCTTCTGGCAACTGCTCCCAATTGGAATTTACTTATATATACATTTGAAATATCGATGGTTTATGAAATTATAAAACATATCTTCTGATAATATAGAAGCATGATGACAAACAAATGCTAAACGAACTATGTTGGTCCATCTTTCGGCAGTAAAATGCATTAAAATTTTACAGGTAAGTATATCCAAGGCCATTCTCATATTAAAATGAGAATAACCTTCTAATTCTATTTCCATCTTTTTTTTTCATAAAGCAACATTTTTAGGACTTTAAATGGCTAGGAAGTTAGAAAGTTAAGTGGCTGACTTCTATTTGAAGTGGGCATATACAATATACATCCAAATTCAGCACATTCTTAATCCCTTAAGACAGCTGTTACTGAAGCAGTTCTGAACAGTGCTATGAAAAGGCAGCAAGAAGTCTCAGAAATCATGCTGGATTAATAAATATTTCAGCAAATTAGGATGACATCCAAAACACAAACTACAGTCAGAGAGGCAAAGCAGGTTTTTTGATTAGTAAGTGGAAAAATGAAACAAGATGCATATCACAATACAGACACTAGTAGACAGCTGAAACTTATCACAGTAACGTGCACTTTGTCACTAGTTACAAGTGGGATAAGCACTGATCCCAAAGCATGCGGTAGAAAATGTACAACATCCAGCTTTGTGCAGGGGGTCCTCTGTAAACCCTATACAAGCCCAAATTAAAGTCATAATTGCTGAAGGGATTCTATAGTACAGAAAATTTTGAATATAAGAATAAGACAAAAGTTTAAAATCTTAAAAATTTCTCAATAATTTTTTTTCATGTAAAGCTTAACATTGTTCAAAACAATGTCGTGGAGAGGTGATAAATCAAGCCTTAGTATTCAGGCATGTTGTTAAATATGTACATTAATGATGCATAGGAAATTAAAATCTACCTTTACTGGCATGCCTCATGGACTCCTATTGATAACAATAGGAGCTGAATCTTTTCACTTGAGGGATGAATGTCATCCAACATTGTATTCATAAAAGGCCTTTAAAACATCTGTGAAATGTCCATCACCAAGAGATGAAAAAAAGTTTTGTGTTTTAAAGGAAGAGACACAGAACTCAACCAGCGTTGGGTGCAAACTGTTCTCTGGTGTAGGGTGAGGATCCACATACACACATCCTGTACGACTCAGTGGCTCTAACCTTGAGGACAGGCTGATGAGATCTGCTGGGAGATGTTCCCCATTGGTCACTTTCACTATTTCCCCTACTGCCACCTACAGGTCCCAGTTTAAAATAATTAAAACGGAAAAAAAATGAATAACAGAGAAAAAAACAAACAAATGGACAAAAGAGACAGAAAGTCTGAAATTATTATAGAAAATAATACATGTTAATAAAAATGTCTAATGTCAATTTTTTCAAAACTTATTTGATCAGGTCTAAAGGTACAAGAAAACCTAAATATTTGAGGATTACTTATTTAAGCCCAATCTTCAATTTTTAATGCAAAAGCTTAATTTTTAAAAGTTTACTCAGAAGCATATCATATCAAATTAATAAAAACATTTTTATATAGAAATCTACTTTATCTTATAGATTTTCCTTTTTCCAGTTCCTGACTCTTAAGCCATCTATTGTATGTCTTTTCCTACCCAAGAAGAAAAGAAATAACCGTGGAAATCACTTTTTAGGCTTTTGAGAAAAAAGTATACTATACTATTTCTCCCCCTTACACACATCCTAAAAAGATTACGTTATTAAACATTTTCTGATTTCAAACTGTTTTCAAAGTTAACTGTATAATGTCTTATTAATTTTAATGCAAAGCTGCAAAGACATGGATCTTAGGAAGCTGGAAGGCGTAACTGCAGCCTTTTGAGTTATTTAATAATTAATGTTAAGTCTATGTAATGCATTGTTTTGGGAGGGTAGGCCTTTGAATCGAGGATTAAATTTTCAGGGAGGGCATGAAATAGACACACCAAGAACCTGTTTTGACTTGATTTAATAACATGAGTTATTTTACTCTATACTTTCCAAACCCATATATAGGTTAAAACTGCAGTTTCTTTAGTTCAAAAAGAAAATCAATGAGACACAGTAACTTTCAACTAGGTTTATGCTTTAATTTAGAATTGCCTCAAAGAAGATGCACTATTAGTAATTAATAATTGAAAAATATATGGAAATTAAAATATTATAAGCTGTTGTTTATGCTTACTACTAAATGGTGCTCACCTGCAGGTGAAAATCACCATGTCCTTATTTTGATAGTAGACAGTGTGGTATAATGAACATATTAGATTAGGAGTTAAGTACTCCAACCTCAAGCTAGTTATCAGCTAAAGTGAAATAGCTAAAAACAGGACAAAGTCAAAATTCTTCTTTCTGTTAAATGATGACAAAAACTTCTACGTACTTCTTAGGGCTAATGTACATTCAAAAGAGACAAGTAAATCAAAAACCTTTTGAGAAAAAACCAAAACAACTGAAAGGTAGTATTTTGCTACTTGGATAGAAATATCTGACAGTGAAAGCTTTATACTTTGAATCCTACTAAATAACAAAAACAGTGAATCAGATAATCCTTGTAAAAATAATAATCTTTAGAGGATGTTAATCACCATGGATGCCATATTAAGATAGAGAAACTATTCTGATCTACCAATATTGGTAGCCACCAGTGAATGTTTTTAATGCTGAGATAATAAATCCTGTAAAATTCTCTGAAGTTTAAGAAATACAAGCATAGAGCTTACTGGGAGTTTCTGGGATTGGATAGAGGAGATGAAAAATATTTTGAAAACTTTCAACTTAGAATTAAGTATAAAGTCAGGGCAGTATAGTCAATTATATTCATCTTTTTGAGTATACAAAAAACATTGTAATTAATGCTTCAGCATATATAGTGCTCTCTATAAGTTACATCTCTATTATAAGTTTGATCAGGAAAACATCAGCACTCTTAAATTGCTGGAATGCTTTACTATCATTTTGAATTTCGTTATATGACATTCAGTTGGTCAATCATCCGTTACATTTATCAAACTTTTACTTAGTGCCATCAACGGCACTTTGTTCTGTTGGTTACGCATTCTTAAAACTTAAATGAAATGTTATCTATTTAAACAAATAGGACAGTCAGGGAATATTAGAGTTTAATCATTTAATGCATCTTTCTCACTTTAAAAGATGTGAAACCAAGGCCTGAGAGGTTAAGTATTTTGTTCAAAATCACCAAACCAGGATAAGAACTCTGGTTTTCTGCTTTCTAAGCAGAGCTCTATCTGGTACCTGATGCTGCCCAGTACCTGAGATAATGACAGTAAGCCCACTGTTAAACTCATTCTCACATGGCCATGTGTGGACCATTACCTTTATTTGTTTTAGACACTTAGCCTGATAAAGCTATAAGCAAAGGAAACTAATAGCATAAAGACTGGTTTAAAAACCTATTAATTTTAATTTTCCTGAAATCAAAACCTATAGGTAAGTGGCACAAAAAGCTTCTGACTATAAAATATGGAAATATAACTACCTATAGTTACTTTAACTATACACTTACTTTTATAAATATTTAGATAACTCTTATTTGCTCAATTAAGTTTCACTAACTTGTCATAAGTCCAACCACTTTAAATAATGACCTGATTAAACAGATTTTGAAAAAAGGACACTGTCCATATTTACATGTAGATTTTACAAATAAAACTGTCCAAGGAAATGATGATAAACAACCTCTAAAACATTAAAAACATTCTTTCTTAATTTATAGTAGGACTAGTTTTATAGTTTTTAAACCTAAAACCATTTGAAAGTGACATTCTTTAAAGGGTAACAGTGCCATATGTTCTGAATACTAATTCATGACTATCTTAAATATGAGTAAAACAAAAATTATCTAAATCCAGTACCAGAAAGAACTTAAAGAGCAAAGTACTTTGATTTTTTCTTGAAAGAGTATGGCATTTCAAAAGATATGATGACAAAAAAGAAATCATTCATCCATTTTCTTGTACCAATGCACCATAAAGATCAAGAATCTTTGGAGGGATATACGAATGCCTCATAAAGGAATTTATCATGAACGAGGATTGCAAGACAAAATCAATAGAACCCAATCCATGTATTATATAAAATAAACAACAGGAAATCTCACAAGAGTTAGTGGTCCACACAAAAGGATCTGGACATATCCAGAGGGAGAGTAGACTCTTAATTGTAATTATACCTTTTTAATTATAAAGTATAGTACCTATCACTTATTCTATATGGCAAACATGAAAGAGTCCTTTAATTCCAATCAATTTTTTTAATGCTTAATTCAAAATTGTTAGAGAGGTTTAAAATTCTTCGTTTATTCCTTATTTCCTTGGAGAAATCATAAGGTCAATGCAGGGTAGAGAAACCATCCTCTACACTGTTTGAGCATCAGTAGGTATCTCTACCTTGATGAGAGAAGTACAGTGTCAGCAGGTATATACTCTTTGCCTTTTATTAAAACTATATCTCCAACATTTACCTGAAAGAAAACTGGGAATTGGTTAATTATCTGCATTGAAAGATAGTTACAAATAAACAACCCATTGTACTTAAGCATAGAATACAGTAAAAATTGTAATTGGCAAACAAGAACCACTTATCTTCACAAAATGGCATAAAATGATCTAGGAGTCAGGCCAAGCATGGGGCAATCCTTTAAAAAGTGAATGTTGTGTCTGTTTTATCAGCTGTATAACCTAATAAAATAAATCTATTCATTCTATTCACTTAATTGACATCTCAACTTCTCATATTCTCTCCCTTTGACATAAAAATAAAAAGGAAGAATTTATCAAATGAAATTTACCCAGTTTAAGGAAATCTCAATACAACTGGAAAAATTATCATCCATATGATCATTACTCCTTATGATGACCTTATGAAACAGGCGTTATAACTCATAATTTAGAGAGGAAGAAAATGAGTTTTAGGTTGTAAGTTATTTGCCCATGATCACAGTGAGAGAAAGAGCTTAGACTTTAAACCCACATCTGACTGTCTGCAAAGCCTGATTTTGCATAAGTAAATATAGTGAAACTGGCACTGTATTTTAAATTTTAAAAACCCAGCTTAATCTCTTTCTCATTTTACTACATGTTAGCATTTTTTTGTGAGCCTGGCTTGAAAACAAATTGAAGATATACTATGGTCAGAAACTGTTAGAAGTAATTTAAGGGATAGGTTTGTCACAGAGCTTTTGGCAAACATTACAACTCCAACTAAGTAACAACTTGGCTTGTTGACCAAACTACACTCATAGTCAACCCATTATATCATGAAATATTGCCCTCTCTTTTAGTAGCCTAATGAATCTAAAAATAAGTTTCAATACTTAATCAAGAGAAGAAAAGCTTTTTTCTTTTTGGCAAAGCCTTTTTGTTTTTTCCCCTCCCTACTTCCCCTTGAATCCTAAAATAACATTTTATTGGGGAGAGGAGAGAATGGTGTCCTCAGTGGGAATCACAATAAGAAATGATTGCAGACACAGCCCACAGTGGTCTACTTCATGCATCAGGGGAGGAGTAGGTTAGGGAAGATTGCAGGGTGTCTTCCCATCTGTGGTACGTGTGCTGGTTATCCAAGTAAGCAAGCTCTGGATGCCTTAATTCAAAAGAGATTTATTCCAGCTGAAATCTGGACCACCTGAAAATTGACAAATTGCTAGGGACCTTGAATCAAACAGCCCCTTCCCCCAAAAGGGCAAACTAGGGAAATAAAAAACAGCAAGTATAGGCATAAACTGGCTCTTAAAGTGTTGTGAAAGTACTCCGAGAGTACCCACTGAAAGCAAGGTAAAGAAATATAATTTCTTTGCATACAAGGCACTCGGAGAGAATGCTACCTTAGTTACCACTGAATTGTACTTTAATTGCCTCTTGTGTGCAAAAATTCTTTGACCACATGTTCTAATTGGAGGAACATCATGACAAAGCAGTTTTAGTCTCCCAAATACTGAAGGAAATATTTAGGGCTTTAGGCCACTACCTTGAGCTTTCTCAAGTCATTGACATTAGTAATTATAATTGAGTATTATGTAAAGCGTAAGCTTATCAAACTGACTTAAAATCTGTTTTTGTCCAATTGTAGGCCCCAGCATATTTATATTTTTACTAGGGAATTTTGGAGATAACAAATTTTTAGTCCAAAGAAATACATTCCATGGTGGAAACTTCATGCATTAAAGCAGCTGTATAGCGTGAGTTTTACACATGCAGACAGCCCACCACACCATCTTATCTACAAGCCAGAGGAATGTGTTGATTCTAAGATTCTTCACCTAAATTCTCCACCTGGAACTATCTCAAAAACCTTTGAACAGACTCAGCTGCATCTCAATTTGAAGAACTGGTCTTTGTGAGAAGACCAAAGAAGCCATCTGTTTACATTTCAAGAGTGGAAATGGAGTGCTTTGAATAGGGCTTTGTAATTGCAATACTTTCTTTAAAAACCAGATACTTGCAACTTAACCTTCAGCAAGAGTGAAAAGGCTTCAGGATAATAACTGGCAAGATGAACTGTTCATGTTTGAGAGGTGAAGTCTGCCCATCTATGAATGACTAGATGTACACTGTGTAAATTTGTAGGTCCTTTGAGAACCATTCAAAAGCAACCACAGTAGCCACATGTTTAGAAAGGCAGAGAAAGGAAAAACCCTGAACTAAAGCCCATTTGCACTAAGGTTTATCACATTACCTTGGCATGGGATCAGACTCTTGGTTTTGGTTTATTGATTTTATTTTTAATTGCACAGAATACTACATAAGCTAAAGAAAGAACGTGCCCCACAATCTGGCTAACCCAACAAGCAATGCTGCTTTCATGTCTATCCACTTAGTGTTCAATAAACCATTTTTACATAGCCGGCATCTTAGTGTACACGTCCTGTTCTTCTCATCTATAATTATATTTTATGACACAGGAACCCTCATACATCTTGCTTGCTGCTGTGAGCTCACTGCTTGGCACATAGGTTCAATAAATATTTGTTGAATGAACGGTATAAAATTTTTCTGTGTTGCCACAGCATTTGAAATTACAGCTTTTACTTGTCACAAAATATACCAGAGTGTAGAATGTCATTATTTATAAAGCCTTTCTCTACTGTTGGATATCCACATATTCTAACTTTTCACTGTTACAAATAATGCCACAGTAAACATTTTTATACATATACAAGGTTTTTCCTCACTTTATGATTATTTTCTTGGGATAAATTCCCCTAACCCCCTTTTTATGGTTGTCAGTATGAAGAACTGCTAATTCACCACAGTATATAAATGAAATACTTATAAAAATAAAAATTCTGAAGTATGAGTTTGTTTTTATTTATTGACTATGGTATTGGCTCAATACAAGGTTGACATAAGGGAAGCCATGTTGTAGAAAAGAAACCATACTGTTAACTTTGAATGATTTCTGCCTAATTAACCCAGCTGGATATGCACTCTCCAGGAGATCCACCTGTTCTGTAGATTTTATGACCCCTGTTGTGCATGTACCTTCCAGCTGCGATAAGTTGATAACTTCATCCTTTCGAGTTCCTCAGGAATGTGATGACCCCCGAACAGAGTCTATGCTGATAGCCATCATCAACGAAAAACTGAAAGATCTAGTGTGGCGACTCCTGGGTCAACATTCCTAACTCCCTCCCCTATAACCCACTGGCCTATATAACTGCTTCAAGATTCTGTGTCCCCCTTAAGATGGTTCTTTTCGACATTAGTCAGCCATCTTCCCTCTTGCTAGCAAGCTGGAATAAAATGCTGTTTCTTTGCCACCATCTTGCCACTTGACGATTGGCTTTCACCTCACAGTGAGCAGATGGTGCCCGTTGTGTGGTAACAAATACCAAATGAGATCAATATTATTTATTATACTTTTATTATTGGGTTGAATACTACACTGAGTCTGATTGCTTATTATATTTCTTTTTGCCTACTGCCAGCTTTTATTTCCTTTTTATATAGGTGCAAATATTTTCCATATTCTGCCTTATTTGTGGTATTTTTTTTTTTTTCTGAGGAATATTAGCCCTGAGCTAACTGCTGCCAATCCTCCTCTTTTTGCTGAGGAAGACTGGCCCTGAGCTAACATCCGTGTCCATCTTCCTCTACTTTATATATGGGATGCCCACCATAGCTTGGCTTTTTGCCAAGTGGTGCCATGTCTGCACCCAGGATCCGAACCAGTGAACCCAAGGCCACCAAGAAGCGAAACGTGTGAACTTAACCGCTGTGCCACTGGGCCAGCCCCCGTGGCAGTTTTTTTTGCGTGTTAGTTTTAAATTTTATATAATCAAATTCCATAGATCTTGAGATCTTGCTATTCTCCAAATATTTATTAAAGTTTTTATTCTCTTTGTTTTTCAAAAGCAATGTTTTAAAATTTAACTCTTTTAGCCAGTTGGAATTTATTTCAGCATAGGCTGTGACTTAGATATAAACTGTTATTTCTTGAAACCAGTAATCTGTGATCCCAACATGATTTATTAAACAATCCTTTTATTGATGATTTTTGCCTCCTTCATCAAATATGAAATGGGCTTTATTTCAAGGCATTCTCTTCCATTCTATTCTACTCTATTTTACTCTATTCATCAATGTCTGTCTTTTTCTTTTGCAACAGATCCACACTACTTTAATAACTTTTGCTTTCCCCTTTACTTATAGTCAATCCTTCCACACTATTCTTTGTTTTATCCAAAATATTCTTTTATTTTCTCGTTTATTTTTGAAGTTAAGATGAATAATTTGGTCAACCCGAGGAAAAAATGATAATTTCTCTGGGATTATATTACACCAATACTTTGGAACAATTGATATTTTTAGTTTTTCTAGGAATATGACATATTTATACATTTATATGACTCTTTAATACCTCAAGTTTGATGTTTTCTTTACAAAGGTCATATACGTATTTTAACTTTATTTATAAGCATCTCACATGCCACTGGGAATGAGATCGCTTTTTCACTATATTTTTCTAACTTGGTAAGCCAACAAAAGAATACTGTTAATTTTTGAATATTTACCTGAATTCACCATTGAGCCAACTTTATTAGTTCTAATTAATTACCTAATTCTAATTATTAAGTAACAGCAGCTCATTTTGGTTGGATGACTTTTGGCAACAGTTTAAATTCTATCCCTCTGTATCTCAAGGTGGGATGCCCAGGTAAGGTGTGGCACTGACTGCCAAGACCACTGAAAATCCTATCATTATGGGTAATCGTGGGCTGGTATTTTGATTTTTTTGCCTGTGAAAAACTGAAAAAGTAAGTTACAATAATTCAGGTGGTTTAGCACAATCTTGAAAAAATGACAGTCTATTAGGAAAATAAGACATTTTAACAAGTTAATTTTAAAGTAGTAGATGGTTATCTCTTGATTTTACAACTGTTTATTTTCTGAACAAGAACTCTAGGTAAGAAGAGACTGGTCAATTTGTTAGGATATGCATTTATATTAACTACACTGACAACCCTAGTAAAGGAAATTTACTTATAACAAAATTCAGTTAATCCTCTTTGATTATATCCTGTCTTCTCTCTGAAATGTTCACATCCACAAGTGCCAGACAAGAGCATAAAAGAAACTTTTTTTGAAACAGTATTTTGAGCTTTTTCTTTTTTTTATCTTGCTCCTCTGCCACAGAGGTGACTATTACAGAAATAAGGAAAGCACAATCAAGGTATTTTCCTTTGTTACTTTTATGTCAAAGACCAAAGAGAGAGAGTGGTGAATTTTCAAATAATCTGGAAAAGGAGATGTCAATCTCTATGATTTAAAATCAACAAAAATGCAATTAATTCAGAGAGAATCTTATTCTCTGCAGGGATGCAAGAATGACTATGAGCATCCCAAGACAGAATCAAGGGCATGGTCTTTAACCTCCTGGGAAACACTGGAGTGCAAATAAACGGACTGTGGGCTACACCTCTGTTGTCCTAGCACTCTCAGAAACAAAGAACCCTGGGGAGAGTGGCCTCACCTCCAAAAGTTTTTTACCAAGTTACACAGGTTGTTCATTTGGGGATGACTAGAGGTTAAATGTTCTTCCAGAAGTAAGGGAGAACGAATAATAATTGCTTACCTTTTGAAACTGAGGTCTGAAAAGCCTATGAACACTTGGATAATACTTATTAACTTATGACTCAACTCACTAATTGCCATGTTAGAAGTCCTACGGGCAAAGTAACCTCTTGATGTTACAAACTGATCTCCAGCTCATTAGAAGATGACATTTAGTTAGTAAGACTTTTTTTTTCTTAAGGAATTAGCAGTGTGTAAACGATTAGTCACCATTTATGAATGTACAGTAAAATATACAAATGTGAAAAAACAGAACTCTAATTTTTATTTTTACTTGGACAGTAGATGATTAAAGCAAAAAATCACAACACAAAACAGTTCATGGTTAAATGAGATCTATGACAACAGTACTCAAAATATACTATGAAAGAAACAAAAAGTTCTAAATATTACTTTTCAAGATAATGGTCTTTCTAGCATGTTGCAGAAATAGTAAAGGAAAGTTTAACTGAAGACGCCATGTATATTTACAATTTTAATTACTAAATAGCTTTCAGATTAGTGGAGTTCTTGATATTTGCTTATATAATATACCAAAATTACATCTACTAGAGTATTCTATGCATTCCTTCACCTGGAACAAAATAAAAATCAATGCTTACCTTTTCCCAGTGAACAATTTCCCAAGCACCATTTCTCAACACTGGGAAGAGAAAAGGCGACATTTTTAAGATCATTTTTATTACTTATAAAAAGCCTATTTCTGATGAAATGATCATTTTAAAAGAACAGTTTAAATTCACTAGTAGCAATTTTTACTAATTATGACAGTAAAGATAAGAAAAATTATACAAAGAATTAGGAACAACCAATGTACATTTTAGATCCCACAATAAAACATTGCTAACAGAGAGCAATCCCATTGATGTTGCCAAGGGCTTTCTTCAGCACACAGAAGAATTATAGGATTCAGCTGGAGTAGAAAGCCATAAACAGGATGTGAAAAAGGGAGTGACAAGCTTAAAAAACATTTCAGAAGCCATAACAGTAGCAATGTTCAAAAACAAACAAACAAAAACACAAACACAGAAGGAATAGATTTTAAATTGGTTAGTAAAAATTTAACACAAAAACCAACAGACAATCTGCACCTTTGGCTTTATAATAATGCAAAAGTGCAAAAGTTTCCATATTTGGTTTACTAAGAAGAAATGAAAGAGGCTACTATTAATGTATGATAGAGGGGTTGATATTTCTTAGTGTTTCATTACTGCTTTGCAACAGTAAAGTTACTCAGTATACCTTTGTTTTTCCTATGTGTCTGTGGTGTAATATGGAAAATTCCAATAGACACTAAGAGATAAAACTAAAAACAGTAAAGAGAATAATGTGAGGTAGACAGCCCAGCTCCTAGTACGTAAAAAAAGGAGTAAGTTAAGGTCAGTCCCAACAGTAAATTCCATGAGGGAAAAGCTCATGTTTGCTTTGTTTAACACTAAATTCCCTGGAAACAGCACAGTACCTGGCACAAGTGCTACTCGATAAATATTTGCAGGATGGATAATTTACAGGTACAAAAACATTAGATCCAGTTTCTTTCGATATTAGAAGAGATGAAGCCTGAACCCTCTGCATCAAGTAAATCACAGCGCTAATAATCCCCCAATGAGCCCCTCTTTTGGTGGGGCTCACCAGTCTTCCACCATATTCATGGTTTCCTGCTGCTTTATTCCCAGACTGCTTCCCTTATTTGCGGCACCTGCCTGGCTCATGCTCATGAGATTTTTTGTTAATCAAGTTATAACTTCCAACAAAATGTACAGATCTTAAGTGCTCCACTCAATGAGTTTTGAAAATTATAAACACCTGTGAATCCACCACTCAGAACAAGATATAGAACTTCAGAAAGATCCCTCATGCCCTTCTACAATCCATCCCTCTGCCCCCCAGAGGCAAAAATAAATTAGTCACCATAGTCTTGCTTTCCATAAATATTGAGTCGTACACTATGAATGTATTTTTGTATTGAGCTGTCAATCAACATATCTGAGATTCTGTTTAAAAGACTTTTCTTTTCCCATTAAATTGACATGAGCTATGGTGGATCGATATCTGGACTCTATTTATTCCATTGATCAATTTGCATATCTGCACAAATACACACCATCTTGATTACTGTAACTTTATGGTAAGTCTTGAAATAAGGTAGGGTAAGTTCTCCCACTTCATTCTTTTTCAATATTGTTTTGGCTATTCTAAGTTCTTTGCATTTCCATATAAATTTTAGAATCTAACTGCCAATTCTTAAAAAAACCTCTTGGGTTTTTTATTTGGGCTCATGTCTTTTAATTAGTGGATAAGCTATATCCGTCCATTTACTTACATCTTCATTAATTTCTCTCAGATACGTTTTTGTAGTTTACAGTGTATGGGTCTTTCATTAGATTTATTTCTTGATATTTGATGAATTTTTTCTTATGTTTTAAATGGTATTTTTTACTCCATTTTCCAATTGATCACTAGTAGTATGCAGAAATGAATTAAACTTTTGTACAATGACCCTGTTATCCTGTAATTTTGTTAAATTCACTTATTAATTCGGGTAGAGATTTTTAGTTGTTTTTATAGCAATATTTTCTAAGAAACTTAATTTCTGTTTGTTAACAATGCTGCATTATGATTTGGGCCAGCTTTATTGTGCTCATATGCCTCATTGTTTATTTTTAAACTCCTCTGCTCTTATGCAAAAAGAAAAATCTTTGAAAATCAGGAATAATTTTTACTACTAAAAATGTCCTGTTGGTTTTATGCCCTAAGCATCTCAAATTCTGCCAGGTTTTATCTCCTCCACCATCACCAACACCCCTACTTCAAGCAATCATCATCTCTGTTGGGAGATGCATTAGAGGTCTGCATTAACCTCTCCACTAGTTTCCCACATTCACTCTTGATCTCTTTTAAATTTAGCTTCTACATTATAGCTATAATGACTACAGAGAATGATTTTACATATATGTACAATTATAGGTTATCATGTATCAATCCATATATCCTCACACACATACATTTATATACAAGATTAGGTCACTCCTGGATCAAAACTCTTCAACTGTCTTCCCTTGGTTCATAAAATAAGTCCCAACATCTGGAAGGCCTTTGATGAAGCAGCTCCTGCCTATTCTCCATCACCATCTCTTACCACTCCCTCTACCCGCTCCACACACTCTCCGTGGTGAAAGCAATATGCTCTGTCTTGCCTCAAATCCTTCACACGTTTTCATGACTGGAACACTCACTCCCTCCATCCTCACCTAGAAAACTTCCACATATCTTCTGGATCTTAGCTTTAACACTACTTTCTCTGGGGACATTTTTTTGACACCTATTCCTTTACCACTACCCTCAAGTCTAAATGAGCTTCCTGAACTTTTCCCTCAGTGTACTTATGACAGTTTCACCATGTATGTAGTTGAGAGAGGATTTATGTAAGAACTATCTCCTCCCCTAGACTGTAAGATTTGGGACAACAGGAACCTTCTCTACTCTGTTCACTGCTGTATTCCCAGTGTTATGATGCAGTGGCACAAAGGTGCTCAGTAAATCCTTGTTGGATGGAAAGCTGGATCCACTGATGTTCGTATATGTTTGAGACCATAGGAAGCCACGATAATAGTTACATGGATTTACTAAAGATACAGCCCTGTTCCCTAGTAGATCTCATGTTAAAAACAACATACACAAAGTGTTTAAAAAATAGCTACATAGCAAAAGACTTTGGCAGTTCCTCAAAAAGTTAGGCACAGAGCTACCATATAACCCAGATATCCCACACCTAAGTATATATCCAAGAGAACTGAAAACATATGTTCATACAAAAACTTGTACACAAATGTTCATCACAGCATTATTCATAATAGCCAACAAGTGTAAACAACTCAAGTGTCCATCAATTAATGAACAGTTAAACAAAATGGGGTATAGCCATACAATGGAATATTATTCAATCATAAAAGGGAATGAGATGCTGTTACATGCTACAACATGGGTGAATCTTGCAGACATGCTAAGTGAAAGAAGCCAGACACAAAAGGCCACATATTGTATGATCCCACTTATATAAAATGTCCAGAATAGATAAATCTGTAGAGATAGAATGTAGATTAGTGGTTGTCAGGGGCTCATGGAAGAAAGAAACAGGGATTGACTGCTTACACGTATGGGGTTTCTTTTTTGGGTGATGAAAACATTCTGGAATCAGATGGTGATGGGTGCATAACTTTGTGAATACACTAAAAAATACTGAAATGTATACTTGAAAATAATGATGTTATGGTATGTGAATTATAACTCAATAAAAACAGCTACATAAGAAGATGCAATGAGCTATTTAAACATTTGCTTAAAATAGACTTCTCAGTTTTATAAGTTACTAAAATTATTCCAGTGTGAGCAGTTGGAAATGGTTATGCAACCATTAGATGCACTAACAGAAGTGTCCTCTGATGTCAGCTCAGGGCCACCCCTTCCAGCTCTGTAATCTAAACTAGCTCTCTTTGAAATGCTGCCACTTCGCATATGTTTGTTAGTTCACATCTAAAAATAGCCACAAACCACTCTGCTGGGTTCCATTTAACAGAATGGAAGTGTCACAACAGGCTTCCCAAACTCAGCAGACCATGCCAGGAAGTCTTTGCTCCACTACGAAGGGTGGACGCCTGTGGCACTTTCACGGAACCATGAAAAACAATCCTCCAAATCTGCTTCATTTCTCCATCTTCTGCACTCATTCATTTCCCCTCAACCTTGCTCCAATCACTTCTCTCTGCACATTCGAACCTACTGAGCTCCTTCGTCTAACTGATCTTTCTGCACTTCCCTCTCTCAATTAACCTGTCCCCCTTTCTCCTAGGGGATCTCTGCCTCCACCCAAACAGGACACCGTCCCACTCTCTTCTTCCTCACTCTCCATCCAAACATCTTCTCTCAGTTCATCATTGAAGAGATAAACTGGAAAGTGTGGCTTGCTGCAAAATTTTGCAAATCTAAGAAACTTTTAAACACATATTCAGTTGACAGTATTTTCTGTCAAAATACAAAATCAATGTACATCTCTTACAGCCAAAGAGAGGTATATATGGGAAAAGCTGGCATTCTCTCCTCATCTCATGCCACTTTCTCAAGGTAAGAAACACTAACCGATGCATCCTCACATACCTTTCTCTAGACAAACATGTAAATATACACTTTTGTTTTCTTTCCTTTTAAAAACTTATTTCTCTGCAAATTGGTTTTCCACTTAACATATCATAGATGCTTTCAGGACAAAGCATACAGACAACCTATTTTTTAAAAATAACCCATTGAATGGATGCATTCATTACAATGCGTCAGATAACTGAATGAACTAATGAGAGTGCACAGGATATATTCACAAAAATCTTTAATCAAAGTAGAAGATATGATACAGCAGGAAAATAAAAGCCCAGGAAAGCATCAGGGGCCAGAGAAACTTCTAGGCACAGTTCCCCAAGGTCCCTTCCCATTCACTAGGACATGGACTTTGAACCTCCGTGGTATGTACGATAAATCTTAATTTCAGGGAAGTCTGGGAAAAAGTTTCCAAGGGGTCTTTTATACCCCCTTGTCAATCAGCCCAGCCAGACTGTGTAATAGGTTAAACGTGGTTAAGCCATCAACCTATAGACATCCTTAAACTAAGTAGAGAAGCTGGTCTTGGGTGCCTCCAGGAGAGTTTCAAACCTTATACAGTACACTATGAGTCACCAGCTAATCCATCTTGTCCTTCTCTTGGCCAAGGTTCAGCATCACACTTCCATGTTTCCCAGAGCTAAGCATAGAGCAATTTCAGTCCAGCTTTGAAACAACTATTTTACACAGCAGCATATCATCATTTATTCTATTATCCTCCTCTCGATGGAAATTCTGACTTCCACCTCAAACAACACTGAAATATATTTACACGATGATTGTATTCTATAGGAGAGAATCCCAAAAGGAGCATTGCTGGCTCCAGGGTTCCTGCGTTTGTACTTTTATCAGATACAACCAGATTACTTCCCTAAGAATCTACTGCAATCCACTCTCACTAGCAATGTATGAAGTTCCACTGCCTATAAACCTAGACAAGTTACAAATTGTTCCGAATCACTTGAATTTTGTCAGTCTGATGGGTATTTGGTATTTATTATGAAGGCTACAGTGGCCTGGATTAATCAAAGTGTAAATTACCTTAGTGTCCTACACTGAGTTAGAATTTGAACTAAGTAGAGGATCATTTCTTTGAATGTACTGCACAACTTTGCTATGCAACAGATGGTCCAGGGACCTGTAGCATCAGCATCGTCTGGAGGCTTGTTAGAACTGAGACTATGTTCCTACCCCTTCCACCTCCCATTGCTTTTGTTCTTGAAATACAAAACCAGGACACAGAAATAAAGACTGGAAGTGCATAGCTTCTTCAAACTTGAGGCTAGACCCATCTTAGCATACAGAGAATACAGCATTCTAGTGAAGTTAAAAATCAGCTCACAACATATAAAAGGTGTGTATACAGATCAAGGCTTGAATACTGGCCAAGGATAAAACGTCAATCACATAATTCATGCTTGTCTTTACTTTGGAACTGGTTCCTAAACATTCAACTGTACAACAATTAAAATGAACAATATCACATATATTAAGCTGGTGACTAAAATAGCAACCTAGTTATTTTTAATCACTGACCTCCTCTGACCCAGCTCCAACCAGGTTTAAATGAAGCACAAAATGATGCTGAGTCTTTTGCTAAGCTTTTAGCTTTCTTGGGCCAAAAGTACACCTACTTTACACTTCTAGAGTATAAGAGTTCAAGAAGGTGAGCCGTGGAGGAGACGATTAGTGATGCCTGGTGACGGAGAGGGAGAGCAAGCTATCACAGGATTAGGAGCAGGACCTGTCCGATGGTGCTTTGACAGCTCATTCTTTTAAATGCAAGCTTCCGCAGCTCTCCACAGTTCCAGACAAACACACCTGCTATGGTTTCCATATGGGCTAATTAGTCTGACAGTATGCATGGGAGAGCTCCCTTTAAACAAATGTAACCTGTTTTTATTTATCAGGATACTACTTAACAGCTTTTTGTAATAGATTTCTTTTTTGAAATAAAAACATTCTGTTAGAGTCCCTTAGAAATTCCCTAATCAACGGCCCTGGAGAAACCAGCAGTCTCTCGGGACTCAAACGTTGCAGAGGTACAGGTGCTCACGTAGCATCTAACACCAGCTTCTCTGAGAGAAGCTCTCACCACTGCAATCAAAATGGTCCACCACTGGGGTCATTACCGAAAAAGTCAATGGGGTGCCATTTCTAGGCAATCAACCCACTTCTTGAAGTGGGTAACAAGAGGCAAGTTATCCAAAAGGACAATGGGCACTACCGATGTCACAGAGGACAGAGAAACCACAGAGAAGGTAGTATGCTCCACTTCCTATCTGAGAGTAAACACTGAAGAGGAACTTCAGCACATCGAGAAAGATAAGATGGCAGCTGAGACTATGGTTTTGAACTGGGCAAAGAAGGAAAACCAACATACCCACATTAAAGCATCAATTCATTCACTATGTAGATCTTTACTTCCAAAGACAATTTTAAGGCAAAAACCTCTTGGCACAAAGTGACGTTGCACAAGTCTCCTGCATGAAGTTGCCTATAAAGGTCAAGTCAAACAATGACCTGCTTGGAGTCCACTGACACAAAGGATAAAGGGAACTTCACAAATTCCACTGTCCATATTTTGTATGTAGATTTTCAATTAGTTGATACTACTTGTATCAACTCACTTATAAAACTTTTAACAATGATCCTCACCAGCAGCATCAGTATCACTGAGGATTTCTTAAGAATGAAATCTGGGGCCCCATGCGAGGCCTACAGAAAATCCAGGGGTGAGAACTAGTGACATAAAAAACAATGCAGGTGAGAGGACGTGATCAGAGCACAAGCATCGGCAATCCCCTTTTCTCAAAATGTTTTCCTTCAGTCCTGCTCACAGAGGCATGACTCACTTGCTCTTTCCTTTACTTGAAAGAAAAATCTCCCTCGCCAATCAATCACTCCACCATTCCTTGCAGTTGGGCTTCAGTTCTCACAGCTCCACAGCAGCTCTCCAGTTTAGACCTGGAACTCCAGTTAAGAACTGTGACTTCTTCAACGCTGACTGAGTGGGTGTTGCAGCCCTGGCCCTCTTTTAATTGAGCAGCATTTGGTGTTTGATAGGGTTTCCTCTCCTTTGCCAAGTCCAGGTGAATCCACCCACTGTGTATTTTCCTCTGCCTTCTCATCGTCATCACCCTAGTCCTCCTCCCTAATTCATCAAAAGTCAATCTCTCTGTGCCTCACCTCACCCCCTCCTCATGCAGCTGTCAAATTCTTCTTTTAAAATTACAACCGGGAACCTAGCCATCCTCTTCAGAAATTCTCTCCAAGTCCTACATCCTGATTTTCAAAAGCCTCCAAAATACGACCCTAAGTTGCCTTTCCATCCTGACAGGCATCCTAATGCTCTAGCCAAAACAGACTATTTGAGATTCCCAGAATATATCTCACGCTTCCCCCTTCTTCCTGGATCACTCACTGCTACCACTCTGATAACTCTGCTTACTGCAAGGCCACTTGTCCTTCATGAACCTTGCAAATGAATTTCTGAACCCCCCCCTCTCTCATTTAGCCCTTATTAGTTCTTCTGTCTTGTATTATAATATCAGTGGGCATCTAATCTTCCCCACCAGACTCTAATTTCCTGCAGGGCAAGAATGAAGACTCGTTTCTTTGCGTTTTCTGCACTGGGTCTCACACAAGGGAGACGTTAAGACTTACTGAAGTGAAATAAATGTTCTAACTTTGAGTCACACCTGTTTTTCCTCTCTCACTTTATGTCCCTGAATTTCCTCAGTGGGTTTTGCTCCTGGGTGTGCGGCTTTTATTTATAGGCAAATGAAAGACAATCCGGGGTTGTATTTCCCCACAAACAAATGCCTCCTCTCCATCCAGAGCTGCTGTTGAAAATATCTAACCAGTTCAATTTATATAACCCTAAAATCTTTGTGATAATTTGAAAATACTTACAATCTTACAGGTGTCTGAAAATATTTAGGCCATATATGTGCTCAATTTTTAAGATCATGGAAACAATACGTTCTAAGAACTATTTACAGGTAAGTTGATGTACATGGTGGCAGAGTATATGTTCTGTCCCACTGAATGGATCAGACGTGGGGATACCTCCAGGAAGACAAAAAGGCAGCACACCGGCTTTTTCAATAAGCCAGGAAAGTGGCGCTATTTTAAGTTTCTTAGCATAATACCAAGTCTCCTTCATACAGCACCGAAATGAAATGAACCAGATGGACTCAGCCCTGTTAGTAGGTCATTTCAGGCTTAACAACCTAAAATATATTCAACTCTCACCAACTCAACTCCTTTTTCACAAAGGACTTTAAAGGTGAAATGGTTTCCAGTGGGAGATAAGCAACTATGTGCCCTGCAAGGAAGAGGCCTTGTTAGTGCCTATCAATCACTATCAACTCAATTCTCTTTCAGCAAAGGCTGATGTAGCTCCAGGGAAAGAAGACATAGGTGGACACAAGATCTATTATTTTTAGCTATGTGCCTTGTCTAAAAGAATTTCATGTTGTTCTTTCCTAAAGTAAAACAAAGTAAAATTGCATTATTTATTTATTTAGAATATACTTTTTTTAATGCTTTTTTTGGTGAGGAAGATTGGCCCTGAGCTAATATTTTGTTGCCAATCTTCCTCTTTTTTTTTTCCCTCCCCAAAGCCCAAGTACCTAATTGTATATCCTTGTTGCAAGTCATTCTAGTTCCTCCATGTGGGATGCTGCCACACCATGGCTTGATGAGCAGTGCTAGGTCCATGCCCAGGATGCAAAGTGGCAAACCCCGGGCTGCTGAAGCACAGCACATGAACTTCACCACTCGGCCACAGGGCCGGCCCCACAAAGTTGCTTTATTAAACAAAGACTTATTCTAATCTACTGCCTACTATATGATAAAACAAGGTATTAAACAATCTAACTGTAGTAATGGTGACCCTCATTCAAATACAGCATCAAATCAGGTGATCAGTGGGCTGCCTGATGCCACAGGTATCTCCATACATTCTCACCTGAAATGTGTACACACCACCATTCAGGGACTATATCCAAACCTGAGATTTTTAAAAAGCAAATCTATTCTATTAGGAGGTATTTTTAACTTTCTCAAATATCCTTCTTCATCTACACCTGAACCCCATCCTTTCCCAGGCCTCAGTATTGTGATTTTATGTGAAACTGTCATTCCACTTGAAACATTGGCATGCTGGCCATAAGAGCGTTTCACAAACACATGAAAGCATATTTTTACAATTTAAAAGAGAACTAGCTTACCCACTATCATAAATTCACATGGGGATTGGCTTCAATTTACATATTATAATGACAATTACAAATTTATAATTTACAACTTCCTGCAGAGCTAAATTTGGCAAAACCACCCATTTTAGGGAAAATAATGAGAGACTGCCTCCAGTGTGTGTGTAGAACCTGGAGGAAGTTATGTCAAGCACTGTGAGTTTAAATATTGGGGTCAGAAACAGAGAAAATGAAGGTATATCTAGACGCGAGGAAAATTAGGGCATTCTGAATATGGCGGTGCTCTGGCGCCTTGTGTAACGGAAGTGATAAGCGGACATAGTACTGTGTTCACAGCGGGCAAAGCAGGGTAAAGCAATGATACGATGACTTTGACAGAGAAGGTAAAGAGGTGGCAAGACTTCCACCACATTAATATTTTATCAATGTCTGCAAAAACGGTTGGGGACGCCGTTATGAAAATATTGCTTTTCATCTTGCTCACACCCCAGATAATAAATTTTCAGGAAGGCTCCTTTCATTTCTAGTCTCCTTTTCCTTCATTATCTGTACTCAAGTTTCTATATGGAGAGTGGTTCATTCATCATTCATTTGCCATGCACATACAGAGCACCTGCTAAGGACAGGCCCCCGGCTAGGAGCCATGGAGACCTCAGAGATGAGTAAGAGCGCAGACCTGCCCTCTGAAGTGTTCCCATCTAGTACACATAACCATCACACAAGAGAAATACAGGAGCAAAGAGAAGCAGTCACAATTCACTCGGAGGAGCGGACCACAGAACTCATCGAGATTCATTCTCTCTGAACTTCTGAGCATCAATTTACTCTGCCCTCCCTGGACAACTAGGCCCTCAGAGAATAATACACAAATTTGCATTTGCCAGCTCACCGAACCATCAACCTAACAACTTATACATCTCCAGGACAAGAAATGGCTTGTATCCAAAAGTGTTGATGATAGGCTCAAAATGTAAAGTTTATGAAGTCCTGAGTTAGGTCCAAAATTCATAATTTAATCTCTGATTGAGTTCATTAGTGGGTGAAAATGAGGCATGAGACAGGCACTAGTCTACAGTTAAATGGCTGAAAATGTTGTAAATAAAAATATGGATTTATATTTCTGAAGTTGCCAGGGAATGACAGACAAAAAAATCACTCTAGTGCCTCAGTGCAAAATAAGGAGAGAAAATATTCATTTCTCTAAGAATACAGAAGGATTAATATTTAAATCTGAGGGAAAGGTGTCCTCTTACATATTACATGGTCTTGGTAAACATTTAGAAAGTAAAAATTTAAGTTAAATACTTCAAATGTCTGTCAAAAATTAATTATCTGACACAAATACCCCCCCTTCCTACTCCTACATCCATTCCTGCCTCAACGCAGGAAAGCAAATTGAATCTCATTCTTGTCTAATGACAACAGATGGCTTTCACATTAAGCAATTTGAGTTATCTGACAGCAAAAAGTGTCCTACTCAAACACTTCTGTTATCTCCTATCAACCGCAAAACCAAGAAAATGACCCATACTCAAACCAGGCAAAGAAAAAAAGAGATACTGTTGTCTTAGAAAAGAATTTCAAGTATCAAACTAAAAGCCATAATTTCTTGGATATGGGATTCCCAAGTATTCTGCTGATTTAAAATGGCTTTTATAGCTGGTAAGTCCTAATACTTTCCTTTTGACACAAGTTTTATGTAGAAGCCTTCCCTCTCACTCGCCTGTTCTTCATTTTCAGCCATAGAGCGAATCCTGCCAATCTACGATGAACTGATGACCCAAGAATGATAACCAAGAAGGAATATTTTCTCTGAATAGTAGACAAAAGGGAGTATTTCTGGAAGTAGGTAAATCCCTGGAAAATCAGAGAAGCCATCAGTATAAGGTGTGGTAATCTAAAATCATCATAGCTATGACGGCTATTCTTAACTGTACAACGTTGACTTCTTGGGCCAAGGATTGAAAATAACTGCTAGTCTCTGAAGATAGGAGTCTTCTGCTACAAGAAACATTATGTATTAGAAAAACAGTTACATATTCTTGGTTCAAAAGCCGTTACTGAATATTCTGAGCAACATGGCAAGAAATGCAAAAACTGCGTATCGCCAAAAATAACAGCACCAGAAACATCTGGGTTTTTTCTCTTTCAATTCCTATGGTTGTCCTTTCCCACCTAAACTCCTGGAGTAGCTTTGTGCCAGTATTCTAACAGCCCCTACTCTATTTCATTTAGCTCTCCATCTTTAACCTGCATGTTCATCCTGTCTCTTTTGGCTCGTAAACCTTCAACAGCTACTCAGTATACACAAGAAAAGTTGGAATCTCCTTGGCCTGCCATTCAAGGTCTTGTAAAATTTGACTCTGGCCTACCTTTTAAATTATGTGTTTGCTTCCCTTTGATATGAATCTCCTTTCTCCATCTGGTACTCTCGTAATGGTTCATCAAAGCAATTCAACATCATCTTCATCTCTGTTCAGGATAACTTCCTTTCCCCCTTTCTCACTCAACCCACACGTAATGTCTGCCCTAGGTGACTTTGCTCATCCAAAGGTTTCTTAAATTCAAGATCTAGCTCCAGTTACCCCAGAATTTTCTCTCCTTCTTTTGAATTCATATAGCATTTGACGTAGGAACCATTACAAAATCTAGGGAGACATTGAGATCATGTAATACAAACCCTTCATTTTCCACACAAAATCATTTCTTACCTTTTGCTTTTATATGGTTCCCAAATTATACTTTTTCATATGTCCCATAATAAATAATATAATCCCAGTAAATATTCTATTAATTTACCAGGTGATACTTTAATAAATATACCTTTTTCAGTGTATCAAAAATCAACAGATAATCCCTTTGATGGAAGATGGTGAGAAGCAGAGCATTTTGACAGCATCCCATAAAAATCACAGCAATATAAAACTACTATTTTTAATTACCAGCTAATTTTGGCAGACATGGCTGATCCTCCTCACACCAGGGAACTTCAGAGAGAGATGAGATTCTCAGAAGGGGAGAGCTCAGGGATGGGATAAGAAGTCTCTTTCACATGTTGCTGGGTATTTTTCAAAAATCTGAGCACATGATGATCTATTTTCTCATGTTGAAGGTCATTTTGGTTTTGGCTGTGTCAAAATGAAACCCACAACAAAACAGCCATGGCAAAATGCCGTGTACTTTCCAGAAGCTTGCTTGGTTTTAACAATTTTATTTATTTCTGGAGTAACTATCACCTGCAAGCACAGCATAGCTCAAAGTGCTTCCAGTATGCCTTTTACCCAAGCAACATCACATCTGATTCTCCATAAACATTTTCTAGAATAACATCTATAGATCACAAACAAAATAAAGACATTTTGCAGCATTTGATGCTGTCAAAACAACTGCAAATTTTATGGACAGTACTTGAGAGCACATTGTTATAGGCACTTATATATATTAAAAATGCTACCTTTCAAAAATATTACAATCACTCTAATGTGAATTTAAGTGTCATGCTAATAAATGCTACAAACCAAGAATTTACCCTGGAAAAAAACTTAAGAGATACACAGAATTCCCAATTGAATTACATTTAATTGCAGTGATTTGTATATATTATTATAAGTGTATTTGACAGATAAGAGAAATAAAATGTGAAATTCCTACCTTGTGTCTGTTTCCTGTTCACTGCATTATCAGCTTTATGTCGTTTCTAAAGTTTAAAAGCAAAACAAAAAGTTTGAAAAAGTGAATGAGATTAATAAAACAAAACAGCACCTATAACAAAAGAGATTTCTTTTAACTTTTCTTAAGACTTTTATCCCTTCACACCCATAATCAACATTCTAAGTATGCCAGGAGTGGGGTGATGGAAGGGCTCAGCAGGTACTCAGGAATTTTGAAATTGAAAGCAATCCACATTATCTTTATACAGTCTCTCTCTTCTGGGAGCACAAGTGTGTGGTCCTCAGAAGGATTTTACACTAACATATAGGTAAGATTAAAATTTTAATGTACTAGAAAAGTTTGAGCTGAAAGGCTGATTTAGTCTTTTGCTTAAATAACTCACTTAAAAAAGATGATCACCCAAGAGAATTATCTATAATAACTACCATTTAATAATGATATGGAAATATTCCAACTTGGGAAATTCATTACCTAATTAAGCTTAATACATCCTCTATAATTTAATGCTGTGCTGTCTGTCAATGACTAGAAGCAAATACATCTATCATCTACATAAAGTCTTTTCTATCTACTGCTCCTCAGCAGTTGCCCTCCCCCAAAATCACAAGCCACTAAATCACACGATCCTATTCTCTTTCTTCCCAAAAGCACCAATAAAAATTAAGTGGTAAAAAGGTGATTTAGTCTAAGTGTAGGTGGGTGAGTTTGAAGAGTTACATAAACCAAGGTTTTATAGCAGTAAGAAAAAGAAACCAAAGGTCAGAGGAAAGGTGAGAATTTGAGTGCCCCAGGGAAACTATCTCTTCTCTATGGTTCCATGAGAGGTTTTCCATGGTTTCTGTCTGAACATCAAGGACAACATATTAGGCTCCACTGACGCTGAAGAAAAATGTTGAGTAAAACTAACTCTGTGCTCAAAGAATCTATCACATAAAGCCCAAGGTCAGATTTAGCTGCACATACCTGACTATAAGGTGGGTTGGAACCAACTTAAAACAAATGAGTTCCTAAGTTTTCCATTTGAGAAGATACATGGCTTTTAGAATTACAGTGCACATATGAAAACACTCTCCAAGAGAAAAGCCTGGAGTTGCGGATTAGCACTCCTCCAAGACACAGCAATACTCAGGAGGAGCAGAATAATAGCTGGCAGTGTGGACCCAGTCCCTCCAACAATCAACCACTGAGCTGCACAGAATGCACACAGAGCGTTCAACATGCCTCTGTGGAAGGCTGGCTGAAAACAATGCTTGCCACATCCATAGGCAGGAACACACTACAATTCTTTCTCAGAAGAAAACACTCGCTAAAAGAAGTGTAAGAATGTAGACTTTTAACAGGAAATTATTGCTTCCAAAAGTACGAACATGATTTGCCAGCAAATATTCTTAAATGAATTTTTAAAGTTCTGTTAAATTTGTAGCATCAGGGGGCCATCCCCGTGGCCGAGTGGTTAAGTTCATGTGCTCCGCTGTAGGCGGCCCAGTATTTCGTCGGTTCGAATCCTGGGCACGGACATGGCACCACTCATCAAGCCATGCTGAAGCGGCATCCCACATGCCACAACTAGAAGGACCTACAACTAAGAATATACAACTATCTACCAGGGGGCTTTGGGGAGAAAAAGGAAAAAAATTTTTAAAAATCTTAAAAAAAAAATTTGTAGCATCAGTGAAGAATATTTTCTATTTGAGAAAACTCTAAAATACATTCTCATTTTTGTGAATAAATATCTTAAGAAAACGAAAAGTAAACCAAAATAAATTTTAGTCCAAAATAATGGTCCAAGGTAAAATTAGATATGGGAAGTAGGTGCAAATATTTCCAAAACAGTGCACATTTATAACAGACTTCTAACTGAAGGAGACAAATAAAAGCTAATTAATGAAACATTCCACTTCAAACAGGAAATTTAATCTTAGTGAAACCTAAGGAGATCCTGAACATTACTTTCCATTTACAGAGAATTCTTGTACAGGAGCATCTCTTTCCTCAGCCTTCCTACTGCAGAATAAATTAGGTTACTTGTCAAGAAACAATTGTGTTGAATATACCTAAGGATCTACCCAGTTAGGCAGGTTCTAACGCTATGACTGCAAAAAGCATCTGTGAATCCTAAAGAGATCATTATTCCTTCAGAAACTAATAGTTCAGAAAAAATTAATATAGTTACTCTCTGAGTTCAAATACCCCTACTGTCCTGTAATCAGAATTCATTTAATATCACTGAGAGCTAGTGAATTATTTAATATTATCAATATTTAATTGGCAGTGTACCAGTAAACTAGACCGTATAAATAGTGCCATGAACTTTAGGACACTTAAGTATGCAATGTTGACCACTCCCTCCTTCTGGGAACTCCTCCTCCCTAGGCATTTCTTATCACATCCTTGCCCAGGAACTCCACCTCTATCTTGGCTCCTTCTTCTTTGTCTCCTCACTTGTTATTCAGTGATGGAATTCCTCAAGGCTTACTCCCTGGCACACTTGGCTTCTGACTCTACGCCCTCTTCCTAGCTCAACTCATTCATACCTGCAGTTTCAATTACAACCAACATACAAATATATACCAGCCAAGACTCTCATCTGAGCTACAGACAGTTATATCTGGTTGCCTCCTTGACGTCTCCCTCTGGTAGTCTCAAAGGCATCTCAAACTACATCTAAAAGGCAACCTATGACTTTAACTCCCAAGACTTGGTCCTTCTTTCAGACATGGAAACATATACCATCCACTAGCACAAACTAAGAATCTGATAGTCATCATTACATCATCTTCTCCCTCTCACGCAATCCATTTCTTCAATTCAATAAATGTTTACTAAACACTAAGTGCCAGGCCCTATTACTATTGCTAAGGATACACAATGAACAAGAGACAAAAACTCTTGCTCTCCTGGAGCTTACATTCCAGTGGTTGGAGACAGAATATGAACAAAATAAGTAAGGTATGTAGCATGTTGGATGGTGTCAGTCTCATCAACTTTACTCCTGAATATACATTGAATTCATTTTTTCCATATTTGTTTATCTCTACAATACCACTTAGTCTAAGTTCATTTTTTCATATCAACTACTACAATATTCCTCTAATGAGTCCACGCAAGTCCTCTCTCTTTTACTTCCGATCCATTTTCTATATTTTAGTTACAAGGATCTTTGGATGATGACAATACAGTTAACATTTACTCATCACTTACTATACACTAGGCATTGTTCTAAGGACTTCAGTGCATCACTTAATTCTCATAATAGCTCGTGTGGTTGCTTAATATCTGTCCCCTCTACCGGACTGCAAGCTCCATCATGGCTACTTTTTCTCACTAGCATATTCCCAGTATTTGGTCTCTGAACACTGTAGACTTTAAAAGGATTCGTTTTATAATGAATAAAGTTTATCAGTGTTTAAGTTAACAAGTGTATAGCAAAGAAGGCGTGTTTTTAGTGGTGAACATTATCAATTGAACAAAGAACCCTGACTCTTACCATAAGAATTGGCATTTGACAAGATGCACCTTTTTAAAAAAACAAAACAAAGCGTTCTCCATCAATTTTACAGTAGTTTCAAGTAAGTATATTTATTATTTGTTAGTTACACATAAAAATAGGAACTCATATTATGTTAAGCTGTCCAAAGCATCATGAATTAAAATGCACTGAGTGGGTAAGTCTTAGGTATCTCACCCTAAGGTAATTCTTACCGTTTTATTGTAAAATTTTAAAAAATGTTTAATAGAACATACAGGATGGCTTACTAGAATGTAAGCTCTGTTTTATTCACTGAAGTGAGAGTGACAGACATTGCTCTTCACCAACATCTGGTTCTCCTCTATTTCCACGGACATGGAGATTACATCTCCCTTTTGTCACGTCACTAGTTCTAATATTAGGGTGTAAGCAGATGTGATATGGGCAATTGCTGGACCAAAATGAAGAAACGAGACCATCATTCTTTCTCCTTCTCTGGTTTAGTGACTACAAACATTACATACAGCAGAGCCTTGACTCAGCTGCATCCCTGAGTGACTACACAAACAACGGAGTCTCCTATCCTCCCTTCTCCCAGAAAAAAGCCTGCAGTGCCTTTCAGTATGTGAAAAATAAACTTATCTCTAAGCCACAGACATTTGGGACGTGATTATTATCGTAGCGAAAGTTTAACATACTCTAATACACATCCTAATGAATGCCTGGTATCTAAGAACTGCTTCATTTTTTTTCTTTAAAGAATTTATTTTTTTCCTTTTTCTCCCCAAAGCCCCCCGGTACATAGTTGTATATTCTTCATTGTGGGTCCTTCTAGTTGTGGCATGTGGGACGCCGCCCCAGCGTGGTTTGATGAGCGGTGCCATGTCCGCGCCCAGGATTTGAACCAACGAAACACTGGGCTGCCTGCAGCAGAGCACGCAAACCTAACCACTCAGCCACGGGGCCAGCCCCTGCTTCATATATTTTTGTTGAATGAATGAACGAATATATGTATTCATTATAATTATTGATAAAGATACTCTTTGTCCAACTAGCTAAACAATTTTTGATTTTTTTCCTTTTCTAGGGAGTAACATTTCAAACTTTCAAACTTTATACAGTGATATAAACTTCTTGTTAAACCATTCTTACAGACAATTTTTCTTTTCCTTTTTTTTTTTTATGAGGAAGATTGTCGCTGAGCTAACATCTGTGCCCATCTTCCTCTATTTTGTATGTGCGATGCCACCACAGCGTGGCTTGACTAGAGGTGTGTAGGTACACACCCAGGATCCAAACTCATGAACCTTGGGCCACCGAAGCAGAGCATACACACTTAACCACTATGCCACCAGGCCAGCCCCTAATCGATTTCTTAACACTGATTTAATTGGAAAACTACTTCACATGATACTATTATTACCCCAAAATACTATTATTACATTCTTTAGGAAGTGCTTAACTGCTTTCTAATAGCATCCAATTATTCCATCATGCCAATAAAAGTTCTGTTAAAAAAGAAAAGAATTCTTGAATACCATTTTATTTATCAATGTATCTTCAGAGAGGGGGTACTAGAAACCACAGCTAGAGAGCTTATAGTTTTGCTAGGGAAAAGAAGTTAAAAAACATAGGAGAAGTAGTTTAGAGCAGTGATTATAAAGCAGGGCTCTGGAGCCAAACTGCCTTGTTTGAATTCTGACAGCCACAGTTATTAGCTGTGTGACCTTGGGAGAGTTACCTTACCTCTCTGTGCCTCTTATCACTCATCTATAAAATGGGGGTAATATCAATAATCCTTTAGAAGATTTAATAAATGTAAAGGACATAGAGCAAGTACATGGAACCTAAAGGCTCAAAAAATGTTATTAATACTATTGTTGGTGACTTGTCACAATGATACAGAGGAAGAGCACTGGATGGGATAGAATTCTGATTCCAGTGATTTCTTAGACAAGTTACATGACCTCTCCAAGCCTAAGCTTCCTTATCTTTAAAATGAGGTAATATCAACTTTCAAAGTTATTGAAAGAACTAAAGGAGAAAAACATTTGCAACAATAGTGTAATTTCTAGTAAATAACAGATGCTCAATGAAAATTAGGTTAAACAAAGAAAAAAAAGGGAGTACATAAGGCCAAGAAAGAGACAAAATTGGAGTAAAGACCAATCTTTATTTAAAAAATTTTTTTTTAGGAAGATTAGCCCTGAGCTAACTGCTGCCAATCCTCCTCTTTTTGCTGAGGAAGACTGGCCCTGAGCTAACATCCGTGCCCATCTTCCTCTCCTTTCTATGTGGGACACCTACCACAGCACAGCTTGCCAAGTGGTGCCATGTCCGCACCCGGGATCCGAACCGGCGAACCCTGGGCTGCCATAGCAGAACATGCACACTTAACTGCTTGCCCCACAGGACCGGCCCCAAGACCAATCGTTATGGACTGCCAAATCCAGGTACAGTTTAAATGATAGTAAGTCTGTATGGAGCAATACAGGTGAGAAGAGAGCCCTATGCATTTTCAGCTAGTGGTCCCCGTCAAGTATGTCATTTCCAATCAAGAGGACTATGATTCAAACACACACACAGACACAACTTCTGTTTGTACGCTTAGACACTTGGATGCTTTTGAGTCTGATAATCTAAAAGGTCAGTTGACCCATTTCTAATGGGTCTGGTGATGCCATGGGCTCATGTGTTTTTAATGAGATCTCAGTTTGAATCTCTACAGAAATAATGTTAATGTTTATGCAACTTTATATTGGAGCTTTCTAAAGAAGGTCTCAGCCTTTCCTTGCCTGACCATCTGACTTGCCTAAGGCTTGAAGAAGGTCATTTCAGACAGGCAAAGTATTTAAAGGACCTAGAAAAAAATTATTGGTTTCCTCAACTAAGGTAGTTTAAAAAAATGGTAAAATATTAGGGAGAAAAAGCCTGAATTTATTTCAGGGAACTTATTTTATAAAGGGCAAACTGACTTCCTGTTTTCTTTGCTACTAAAGAATAATAAAAGTAGCAAGTTTGCTGTTACTTTCTTTTAATAAATTAAGATAAAAGGAAACTTAGAACTACTAAAATAAGATGAAAAGGAATCAAAAGTATTTAATAAGGTGAAAACTATGGTATATAAATTTTAAAATAAAAAACTACCAAAAAAAAAAACCCCTTTACATTTAGATAATTTGGAGGTTACTGTGTTTAACTTAAAATAACGTTCAAATTGAAAATGTAAAAATGTTCAAATATAGTTTTCTCTCCAACTAATTATTACATTCAAATTAACTTCTTTCATTAATAAACTCCAAACATAAGAGAACACTGTAAAAAGCATTCTGTGACATTAATTCTACAGAAATCAACAAGCCTTAGTTCCAGGATGGAAGCATATTCTTTACACTTTTAAGTTGATAGGCATTTTAAACAGCCTCTGCCAACAATTAAATAACTTAAACTAATATTTTAAAATATGTTATAAAAATAAAAGTCTCTTTTATAATGAAAAAATTAAATACTTACAATATCTTCTATTATCTCTTTGATAGCTGCCACAGCTAAAATAAATAAGAGAGGAACCAGTGTGGTGTAGCGACCTGTTGGTGATACATCAGGTATTTGCTATTTGAATTTAAAAAAAAAGGAAGAGAAATCCAGTGAGAACTAGAAAGTTTACGATAGGTTTAAAAACAACAAAGTATTAGCATCTCCTAAAATGTGCCCCACTGATTTTACTATCTGGGCCGACTAACACTGGGTGGGGCAATTTGCTTGCATCTAATAAGCAGCTGGAAGAGCATATGAATTAGCTTGACTGCAAGCAGTTGTGTGTAAGACTAACCCCTACAAAGGATGATTGGTTAAACAAATTATAGCATAGCCACATATACCATACAACCATTGAAAATGATATTTCAGAAATACAATGAATCACTTGGGAAAATATTTGCACATTATTATACGGATAAAGCAGATTATAAAACATATGTACTCTATGATCCCCATTTTATAAACTAAATCAATAAACAATGCTTGGGAGGAAAAAAAAAAAAGACCAGAAGAATATATACTCAAATTTCAAGAGAGTAGTTGCATCTGGGTGGTGAAATAATAAGAGTTTCAAGCTTTTTTCTTTATGCTTTGTTCTATTTTCTAATTCTTTTTACAATGAATGTACGCTATTTTTTAATACAATGAAACATCTTTTTCTGATTATAACTAACTCATACAAAGAGAAATAAGATTTAAAATGGTAATTCTTGTATTCTAAGGTTCAGAACTGACAGCTTTACTGTTACCAAAATAAGTTAATATTTTAAGAATAAGTCCCATCCCCCTTTAGCACCCAAAATGAATAGTCCTTGCCACATAAAATTTACAGAATGTTTAAAATAAGCTGATACAATTGAATCAAAAGGCTTGAAGAGGTACAGTCATGCACCGCGTAACGACATCTCAGTCAACAATGGATCACACACAGGACTGTGGTCCCATAAGATTAGTAGTATATAGCCTAGGTGTATAGGAGGCTGCACTATCTAGGTTTGTGTAAGTGAGCTCTGTGATGTTTGTACAAGGATGAAACTGCCTAACGACACATTTCTTAGAATGCATCCCCGTAGTTAAGTGATGCATGACTGTAGTAGAATTCTGACGCTACTTGTAGCCGGAGCCAGAGATGTCCACTCAAACCAGCTCACCTCTCTGCTTTTAGATAAGCTTTAGAACGTTGGTCATGGCTTAACAAAAACATTTATTAATATCTGAACATTTCACTTTGAACTAAGGTTTTACGACAAGACTTTACCTGAAGCAGCGCAATAAAGAGAAAAAATGAATTAGCAGCTCTTCTGAACTGAGAGTAGAGAAATCTTGGAAGGAATGTGATTATGTTGTATTTTGCAGTGCTAGAAAACAAAAATCAAAAGTAGCATAAAACACTTATTCCACAATTAGCATCCATGTTTACAAAATTCTATTACCACCATAGAAAAAATCAGATGAATATTTGCTCTCTATTTCAAATTGAGAGAATACTGCTAATGGTTATTAACCTAAATGAAAGGAAGTGAAAGGACCTGGTTAAATACATAGTAAGAGTTTAATTTTCTGCATAATACCCTTGTTGTCTTTGGCCAGTCATCCTGTTTATCATTACCAGGAGTAGCTTACAAAGAAGAGCAACTTTAGTTAAGATAGTGTGTCATATGTTAATAGAAAATAAAAATCTTGCAAAAAAAAAAAAATCAGCAATTTGAGCAGGACCAGAAACTTTAAATAGAGATGCCTTCCCTGGATAACTTCAGAGAAATGGGGAGTTTTCTGGGGTTCTGTTTGAATTTTCTTCATGGCCCCTGTAGGAACTGGGTTGACTCCACACTAAACACACCAGACATGTCCGCAATCAGTAACATATCACCACTTAGGTCTTGGAAACATCCAATCTTCCTCTTGTTAATTAAATAGAAAGGAGATTAAAGGGACACAGGCCACACTCACCAAACTGAGAAAAGTTACTCTAGAATTTGAAGTTGTAAATATTAATTCTAAATGAGCATTTCTCAAATCTAGGAGTTTTGCGACTGGAGAAACACTAGGCTGGCAGGAGGCATGTGCACTCGGTTCCAGAGGCGACTTAGTGAACAGTGCTTCTAACAGTGATCCTTTCTATATTATTGTTGGAATGAAAATATAACAGTGAAGTAATTCTCACGGCCCTCCATTCCTCAACATCCTACCAAATGTTGCAGCTATCAAAAGCCAAAATTTAAAGACTATTTAACAAAAAGGAGTTCTCAGTGAAGAATTGCAAAGACCTCTTCTAAAATGTTAAAACCTGTTAACCAATAACAATAATTCATCATTCTATTAACAGGTTTAAGACAAAGGCATTTACCCAGGAGCAGCTTTCATTATTCAGACACTATATTTAGAACTGGTAGAGTATGGCTGCTTATCTTTTCTGCTCCTTCCTGCTTCCAGATTCTTATTAACATCTCCTTATTGGCTGGAAGATGGACAAACAGCCAATTCTTTCATTTCCACCAGGCAGGGGGAGAGGGCCTATCGGGTTCTGCTGGTCCCACAGTATTCTTTGGTAGTTCCTACCTGACATGGTTATTGCAAAATTTTGTTAGCTGGGGCTGGTTGATGAATATAGTTCGTATCTCCTCCTGGTCAGCCAGTGAAGTCTTCTCTGAGACATCATCGGTCTTCTCATAACCTTAAAGAAAGAGAGTCTTCTTATTCAATAAGAAATGTTTCATTTTATTATCTAGACCAAAAACACATTTTGTAACTACTCTAGAATCGAAAATCTGTTAAAAGGTACTTGCCTGCCCTTTATTGGTGTCATTTCTGTTACAGAAAAAACGAAAAATCCCACATGTAATATTTCTACTAAATTTAAAAGGAAGCATTTAATACTCATGTAAAAATTGACCCATTTCAAAAACAGTAACATCAATCTTCAACTTTTACTCATCTTTTCCTCATAAATGTTAACTTATTTCCTTCCATTACATAACAATATGTCCAAAAGTAACAAAAAATTTTAAACTGGTTTACATTACAGTTTTAGACAAGACTAACAAGACAGAGGGAATTTCAAATATTTAAAAAATTCAAGAGACACATTTAATGCTTTTCTGTTTTTGTTTTGTTTTTTCCTTTTGGATGAAGACAGATAAAGGATACACATTTAGGTTTAAACAGGCAACCACCACAATTGTCTAATCCATTATGATCATCTTAATCTTTCCATGAATTAGAATGTATGTTCACAATGAATTTTAAATTTCTTAAGATCTTTCAAGTCCTCTCATAATCATGGTAACAATGCAATAAATTCAGGCAATTTCAAGTGGGAACACCTTGTTGCAATGTTGACACCGCTTTTTAAAAATACATACAAGTTCTAGAAGAAGAGAAAATTTTAAACTGCTTATATTACCTTCTAGTGGCAATTAAATGAGACTGGATTAAATCAGTCCTTTATCTCTTTACTAGAAAGGGTCACCACCAGTACTCTATCTCAAATACCCATTTTTTCTTTTCTTTTCTGCCTATCCACTGTCAACTCTTTGTCTCTTCTAAAGTATTCTATGATGCCAAAGTCATTGGACTTTCTCTATGTTGCCACACCTCTCTGTACCTCCCTAGTCCCCAGCAAAACACTTACCACAAGGTTTTGTTACTGCCTGCTTATTATCAGTCAGTCTTCTCCCACCAGAATGGGAACTCTCTAGAGCCATAGCCTAACACCAGTACCAACAAACAGCAGGTACTCAAATGTTTCCCGAATAAATCCCAAATGACAAAGGAGTGGTTACTGGCCCATTTTTTTGTGTGCAAAAGAATGCTTCTCCACCCATTGATAAAGACCATAATGACAGCCATGTGCTGGTAATAAACTGTACAAGAAACCTTGCCTGTGGGGTTTTGTTATTATATGAAACCAGATCATTTAGGCTTTCTACAAAGCTAAGCATAGGGACCGGGGGCAGTGAGGAACCGTGCAGTGTGTGCAGGGGAGTGAGAACAGAGCAATACTGCTGATGCACAGACAAGGGGCTGGGTAAAGACAGGTGAGGTGTGGAGCAGAGAAAGCACCCAGGCTGGATCCTGGAGGACCTCGCATGCTTGTGCAGAAGTCTGAATCACATCCTCCGGTTGGCAGCGAGCCACGGAAAGCTTTCCAAGTAGGGGAGGCACAAGGTGAGTCACATTTTATACTTTCATTACAAATTTTATACATTTATACACTACTCTGGAGATCATGTAAGGGCACAGCAAGAAGACAGCTTATGAACCAGGAAGTGGGCCCTCACCATAAACCAAACCTGCTCGTGCCTTCATCTTGGACTTCCTAGAATTGTGAGGAATAAATTTCTGTTGTTTATAAGCCACCCAGTCTATGGTATTTTGTTACAGCAGCCCAAATGGACTAAGACATGGATTAGCAAATAGAGGCATATCAATTCTAAAAATTCTTAAAAATCTTTTATTAGATTTTCCTTAATGGGAGCACAAAGTTCATAATGTTCTGTTGCTGGCACCTCAACTGGACAGAGAGCCTCGGGAAAACCAGCTCTCCACTCTGCTCTGAACTGATGTCCTCAGGTTGTGGTTACTTTATGGAACTGGGCTTTTGAGGGCCTGGGTCCTGGATGTTCTAAGCTGAGGGGTTAGGTGTCACTCCTCGCCTGACATACCCGTTTACATTGGGGTCTCAAATGCTGCCTGGTGGAGGTCGACATCACATCTTCCCCTTACACATTAATTTGTATCCAAATATTTTTATGGAGCAAAGCTCCATAAAAACTCTCCCGGGACAAAGAGATTACAATCAATCCTTTCCCTTAAATGGGAATCAGAGTAATCAGAACAATCCTAATGGACTATTAAGGCCCCAACTAAGGTCTGATAATAATGGACCTCTAAAGAAAAATCTCACCAAAATGAGGGAGAAAGTCTAGACTGGTGTTCTCAAGAGTAGGGCCAGTGAAGGGGCTGGATGGTTCTAGGCATAGAATACTGCTGACGCCTTAGGTTTTCTTCCCTCAGGCACTAGGGAAAACCTTTGGAAAGATGATGCATGTGAAGCTGAGTTTACGGAGCAGAATCCTTGGGGCTCAGGCAGTGGGATGAGCAGGTGTGATACTGGAGGAGGGAGAGAGATCTGCACTGAAAGCAGGGAGTGAGGCATTCAGCCAGTGGGAGCAGGTGGTCTCCCCTGCTCTGTCTCCTCGGGGCTCCAGTCCACTCAGCCACACAGGTTTCTCCATCAGCAGCGACACAGAGCCCCACAGGTACCTGAGGCCCACTCCTGGGATGTCTGAAGACCAGAGGTTGCAGCTACCACTGATTCCCTAATTACCCCTAGCAGGCAGTAAAGCAACCTCAGAGATCCTCAGGAATATCTGAATGAATGCACCTTATCCCAGAGGTCCTCAGCAATAGTCCATGAAGCCATCTGGGAAAAAGAGTGATATTCTTACTAATTTGGAATGTGAGAGTTTGCAACTATTATAATTAGAATCTTCAATGAGCCCTTACCTTGCATTGCAGAAACAGGCAGGTGAGGTCTGGGCATAGGGGTAACATATCAATCCAAATGCCCTCCGTGTAGAAGAGAAACAAGGCTCTTCTACCAGAATTCATGAACCAACCCTTTGAGGGAGGTGGGTAGAGAAAACTATTTTTATGCTTTGTTTTCTTTTTAAAATTTCCTCTGCAAACTGCCCACCTTCAACAGCTATGATGACCACATAAAGAGCTCTGCATCGACATTAAGGCAATGCCTTCACTGAGATACTGATATATAGTGGTGGCAAAGGTAATCAAAGGGAGAATCCACCCCGCCCCCTACTCTGCCTCAAAGAAGGTAAAACTTCGAAGGCACATTTGCTATTCCTTCCCATACATGGTCTATCCTTTGTTTTAAGGAGGGAAGCTCTGTCCCTTAGGATTTGTTTAATAATTTAGAGGGCTTGTTCAGGTAAGTCATTAAAATTCACTAGCAGCTCTTAATCCACCTGACTTTACTCCTAAGGACTGCTGAGGACCTAGCCAGCTTTTGTGTCATCCCCTCACAGATGCAGTGGCAGAGAGTGAGGCTGTGTATCTACTAACAGTTTTCAGAGTCTTCCTGGAAGGTCAGGCCTTCGGAGCCTTCTTTGTCCTTAATTTATGTGAAAGATAAAGTTTGCCGAGACAAAGAAACACATCTTAATCACTCTCTTCAGCATCTCCCACAGCTCTTCCTAGCACAATAATTGCACACAGAAGGCACCCAATGCTTGTGCATTCATGAAAATGGACTCAAAGAGGTTAGGCTGACTGCTTCTGGGAGCCCCTCAGTGACCCATCCAGGGTCAGTACTGAGATGGTCCACAGCGAACTCCGAAGCCCATCGTGAAATACATTCAAACCTCATATCAAGAATACTCAAATAGACACTACCTGGTAAATGGCAAAGCCAAGAATAAAACATGATGTTAGGTAGTTACTCTCTTTAGGCTTCAGTTTTCTAGTCCATAAAACAGAAATATTGTATGGAATAGTTGGTACTAAATAGAAGTATTTATGCAAAGTACTTAACAAAATGCCTAATATTCAAGTACACAATAAATGCAATCTATTATACTTAAACAGTCAACAGCAGCAGACAATGATAAATTCATATGTTGAGCCTCATAGAAATGGGAAGCTGGCACACTGCCTCCCAAGTAATGTCCAGAGTGGTAATTCTTTACCTTGAAATTGCCAATTCACCTGCTTCCCCTGTTACACTGAGAGTTATCCAAATATTAGACCTCTGGCTCACAGTAAGCACTCAATGTCTGATGAATTTACAAATGAGCAAAAACATATTTAGCAATATCAAGAATAGATTCCTCTCTTAGAAGCAGACACAGGTTATCCAAGCCTGTAAGATTGATGCACAAATCCAAAATGACAATTAGTAAATTTATGATGAGAAATAATTGCCATAAGAACTAGAGTAATTGAAGTCTCATAATTAATTCAGTTCTCCCATGTTGGCCTATGTGGAAGATCAAATGACCAAGTGAAACTGAATGGTGAGCATCGAAGCAACACCACTGGTGGATGACATAAGTCTAAGCATCGGGCTAGCACAGCCTGATGCACCCAATCCCACGACAGGGGTAGACGCACCCATAGGACCAAAATCTTCTAAGTCTCTTGGAATACTTTGGCACTGGGGCCATGATATTTCAAATCTGTTGGCCAACATATCTCTTCCCCTCCACAGAGCTGAGAAGAGTGCTGCCAATGTTTAACTCTCTGACTCATCCCTTTCCTGACCATCACCATCTCCTAATTTGAATTGACATTTAATCTGCAGTGGGATTACCATCAAACCGTGTAGGTCGAGGAACAAATCTGCCCCTCTTGCAGGTGACTCTGCTCCTATCATGTTTGATCTTACAAAGAAATAAGAAGGCAAGTTCATTTCTCTCATTTGCAAATTTTGGGGGACATCTCAACATGGTCCTCAAGTACAGACACACAAACTAATGATGGTAGTGATACCACATACACACTCCTTCCCTACATTTTGGATTCTCCAGAAGAATCACTCAGGCATTCACTCCAGTGTCCTCAGTGCTCAGTCAGGCATTTGACATCCACTAACAGCATCATTACTCTTAATAACCTACAAGTTCTATAGAGAAAATCTTGGGACATTCACATGCCCATCACTTTCAGGAATAGAAAGGAACAAGGCTTAACAGTGGCTTCTGAAACATCTTAGCTTCTTTCAATGTTGCACTCTCCAACATCTGTAATATCTTAAAACCCACCAGAATCAAACCAGTCTCCCAAAAGAAACTATTCTGGACTCCTTTTTATTAAAATGAATAAGAAAGCTTTTCCTCATTTCAGTCAAATAGAATAGACAAGGATTCAGTAATTCAGAATTCCAGGTACATTGAAAATTCCATATTTAGTGTTTGTAATATCCCACTTGACTATTATTTCCCCCAGTGGAAAAGCAGTTTTGCCTTCTGAATTGTGGCTTAATTCATAATAAAATTACTTAGTATTGTAATGACAAAATTCCTTAGAATAAGCACACACCAAACTAGAGACTTTACCAGGCCAAATTCTGCATTCTTAGTTATAAAATTATCAAATGCTATTTCCAGACTTCAGAAAGATGAAGAATTATAGGGAAATAAAGAGTCCTTTTATTATATTATATAATACATTGTATATATATTTTATTTATTTAAAATATATTTTATAAACTTCATTTTATTATATATTACATATCATTATATAATAAAAATAAAGATGCCGATGGGTCATCATCCTAATTGTGGCCCTGAAGTGAACAACTGTCCATCTTCCCCTAACAGTGGTCAATCATTAAACCCACGTAGTGGTTCTGAGGTGAGCTCTGGTTCTTCCACTGATCACTCACGTGACCCTGCACAAACCACTTACTATCTGGGGATTATTCTCTTCCCTTGTGAAATGAGGAAGCCAGGCTAATAATCTGACATTCTCTTTCAGCTCCAAAATCCTGTGCAATTAGTATCCGCTAGGCACCAGGAAGAAAAAAGTCAGTATCTCATTTGTTCATAAGAACAGGGAAATTTTTAAAACTAAATTAAAAAGTTTCCCTACTTGAGGCAGACATTTCACAGCAACAGCTGCCTTATATAATCTGCAGCCAGAACTCAGTCACAAAATCAAATGGTATTTTGTGATCATGGCTAAATCTCCATATTTGAAAAGAAGACAAGTAGTGACTATAATCTGTTGCCAGCAACTACCTGGCATCCACCTATTGACTACAGGGTTACTGAGTATGTTGATATATAGTTTTCCTTTCTTCCTCTGCCCAGATTCATGGTCACATGCTTCTATGCACACAGTCTAATGTAACAGAGAAGAAAAATGCTCAACTGTTATTTAAGTGAAAGGCTTTTAGTTCTCTCATACAATTACAGCAGAAGTATCATCTCTGAAATTCCCATTTCTCATCACAAATATCATGACCCAATCAGTAAGACCCATTGTTCATTAGTTCAATCATTCATTCAACACATTTCAGCATAAGTTGAATGTAAGTGCCTACTAAGTGCCAGCCATTTTTTTAAAAGCTGCAGAAAATAAGATAAGGTCCTTTCTCTCAGTGACTTATTTTCTAGAGGAGAGGAAGATAATTACACATCATGGTAAGCGTGATGAAGAAAATAAGTGATTAATAGAACTCTGTGCTTTGGCTTCATCATCCATACAATGGAGATGATAATAGTACCTACTTCAAAGGGGGATTGTTGAAGACCCAGTGAGCTAATAAACGCAGAGCACAATGCCTAGCATACACATTAACTGTTCTCATTGTCGTTGCTGTTATCACTACTGCTGTTGCAGCTTTACACTGAGTGATAAGGAAAGGCCTCTCTCTGGTGTAAACCCAACCAGGGTTGAGCAGGAGCAGAGCCCTGGAGGCAAGAATGAGCCTGGCATTTCCTGGTTCATGAGGACCAGTAACAGTGAACAGGGACAGCATCAAACAAGAAGAGGCAGGGCCAGGTTAAAAGAGATTTGAATTTATATTCTTTACACAGTAGGAATCTGCTGAAAAGTTTCAGGCAGGAAGATCATTTTGAGGCTACTGTCACAATCCAGTTAAAGGATGATGGGGCCTGGGTGAGGTTGCAGTGACAGAGATGAAAAGAAGTGGATGTACACATGATACTCTTTGGAGATGAAGCTGGTCTGACCCACAGAGGTTCCCCATGTCTCTCACTATTATTCCACCATTGTATGATGCCACTTATACCCACTGGCTGACACTACTCCAAACAAAAGCCCAAGACTTGAAAGAAACTTAGGATTTTAAGTACAACCAATGATTAACCACTTAATAGAATTCTCTTTCCAGTCAAACAATCCTGTCCTTAGACATTGTGCATCTTTTCTCTTTATAACATGCTAATCAATAATACTGAAAACACCAGGTACACTCAAGGACGACATTACAGAATCGTGACGGGGAGCACAGAACACGGAGTGAGAGAGACTGTTTAGGTCCATCAGTTATGAGCTCTGGTTACCTTAGACAAATTATTTAACGTCAGCTGTCCACCTTCTTTTACAGGTTTTTCTGGGGATTAAATGAGATAATGCATGTGTGTAAAGCACTCAGGACAGTACCCGACCCCTCATGCACATACAAAAATTCTAGCTATTATGTTTATTACTGAAATCAGACAGGCAGACTGTGGGGCAAAGGAATAGGCTTTGTAGTCAGATCTGTGTTCAAATTTAGATGATGACACTTTTACATAATACTGGGAATAACATAATTTTATGTTCTGAGCCTCAGCCTCCTCCGCATAAAATACAGTTATTGTGAGGATGAAATGACATTATACTAGCAATGTAGCACAAAACTTGTCACTCAAACCGTTCCTGTCACCCTACCCCATATCCAGAGATAATAAAGTTAATCGCCCCTTCAACATACTTGAGATGGGAAAAACAAACGTCTTAAGGACACTAATGTAAGTATTACTATTTTTTAAATTTTTGGATAATATTTAATTAAAGCTGCGACCAATAAGTAGACAGTAAAAGAATGGATTTTACCTAATTTTATAAATTAATATTAAAAAAGTACATATTTCCTCCAAATTGTCATCTGTATGGGGGTTATACAACAGAAAAACAGAGGAGGGTAGGTAGGAGGGAGAAGAGAATAAGATACACAATCATTCTGTTGCCTGGTAATATGGTTATAGAACCATTGAGTTTTTGCAGACTCAGCTTTACTGCAGTTACAAGTAAGGCTGTAATTGGAATCAGAATATCTATTATATTATCTCCTAAATATATTCAGGAGAGTCCAATTATATCTCCTTTTACTCAATGGCTTCCAATATTAGACATTAAAGAGACCACATTAATTGCTTACGTTTCTTGAGCTAGAAGGAGGTCATTAGACAAACGGTCATGCTTGCAACATCATAGGATCTGATGAAAGAATATTGACTGGAAAACTAGCCAGAGACTTTAGAGGCACAACTGTAGAACTTAGGTGTGATTAAAGGCAGGTGCTACTTAGTAGGAAATTATGAGCATTACCCAGGGTCCTTTCCAAAGGTTTATGTGTTTTTATTTTGTTCCCTGAGAAAAATAAGAATAATTAAAAGTTCTCATCTAATAATTATTTTGGCTCAAGTTTCTGGAAGAAAACAATCTTTGGCTAAATAATTTAGGTTTGTCTTTTATTTATTTTGTTTTTAATGGTATCTTACTATACATATATTGTTTATATAATTAGAAATGCAGAGGCAGGTACTGGAACCACGGAAGAGATCTGAAATCCCATGTTCTGCGTTGTTGGAGCAGAAGAGTGATTTCAAATGTTCAATTGTGAATCTGACAGCAGCTGCTCAGACAGAGAGGGTACAAAAGGAAGAAACCACCACTCAGGAAACAATGAACTGTGTACTTTAAAGGTTAAGACTTATATACTACATTTTCAAATACGGCATTGAAGAAATCAAACACCTTTAAAAGGATAGAAATTAAATAGAAACCACTCAGCAATATGTCTCAAATTTCTAGACCACGACTGCAATAGCCAGAGGGGAAATGAAATTTTCAATTGCATCAATATACCTTCCAGGTACCAAGTGTTGATTGAGCCTCTATGCAGTAGGCATCTACTGCTCATTTCAGCTCAGCATCTGCTTCTTCTGAACAGTTCTTTGGTTTTCTTTGGAAAACTCTCCTTCCCCAACTGTAGGCAGTCTTGAGGGACCTGTTCATCAAGATACCAGTCTTCTTTCTGACTTAAAGGTGGGCACATGGCCCATGCTAAGCTAATCATAGTCAATTTGCATTCTGGACACATGAAAAGGCTGAGCACAGATAAGATTGATTCGGTGGCACCTTGAAGTAACTATCCATTAGTCAAGCTGCCTTGGATCACCCTTGACCTTCCTGTAAAGCTTTTCATTTGACTCTGGGAACTACTCTACCTACTTAAGAATACACTCAGCTTCCACATTATGGAATTTTAGGGGAGGCATTTCAGTCCTCTGCTGGAAGCCAAGTCCTGTCCCAACGCCCATCTAAAATAGGTGGGCATTGACCCTGGACCTGGACTTGGCTAGTCAACTTCTTCAGGAAGCTGAACTCTGTTCCCTGTACCCCAATCACTAGCTGGCTTTTCTGCTTTGCTTGGAATGATGACCTAGAACCACAATGCAACTACCCTGCCCAAAAAAATCACTAGGGTGCCTAGAACCTTCCCCAACAGGCCCTACTTGCTAGATCACATCTGCTCCAACATGAGCAGACGCCCTAACCAAGCCCTGAGTCCAGCATTTTCTGGGATAACCGGCTTGTTACCCTAAGGAAATGGCACAACAGCCAAAAAGCTTTCCACATCCCTAGCTTCCTCTCCTTTACCCTCTTTTTCTGCAAATGTGATGTATCTAAGTTATAATGAAGGTTGGAACAAAGAATATCCACTTACCCTGATGATGTAAAACATGGTTATCTACTTCAAAAAACTGGTTGCTTTTCATCTTACAAAAGAGTTCAATTTTTTTAAAAGAATTATTGAGTGATGAGGAGAAGGGAACTTTCCTTCTCATATGGAGAACTGCTCGTGGTCAGAGAGCCAGTGAGTACCAGAACCAGGCCAATATTTGGAAACTGATAAAGTCCAGCCCAGCTCTAAAGCTTTAACATTCATGGATGCATTCATTCATTCACCAATTAAGCTTGCTCTGACCTCTCCCTCTAACTCTGTTTCTCCTCTACTGGGCCCTATTCTACCTCAACACATTTTTTCCAACCACGACCCTCTCCTACCCTCATGACCTTGTTAGATGCTTAGATATCACAGCGCCCTCCCTGATCATTCTTCCTTGAAATGTCACCTACAAAGTTTTAAACATATAGTGGTTTTGACCACTTTTGACCACTCCAATAGTAATCTTTTGACCTATACACATAGGTATATAGCAACTGAGAATAATTAGTAACAGATGTTACAGATGTACCTAACTTATGCACTGAGGACAAGACAGACATAAGAGCACATGTAAGCATCTATCAGGTAGGTTACTCTAATACGGAAGTACATAACACTTCAAAGAAGTCTCTTGCACGTAATAAATGTTTACTAAATTTTCCATTTTAATATCAGGCATGCAAAAATTTCTCATACTTAATAGTCTTGTCCCTATCCTGATACCCGCGCTAATATATTTTCCTATCAGGACTCGTCATTACCATAAATGGTAATGATATCTTTAAGTGTCTCTGTGGGCACTGATCTGAAAATAAAGTGTGACAACAACATTTCTTGTCTAAAACAGGAAAAAAAAAACCAGTGGCTTAACACTTCCTGAACTCATGCTGAATTGCAGCAAACTCCAAAAGTAGTACTATGAATTGTAAGTGGTAGACACTGGAAAAAGCATTCCTGACATTCAGAGGAAAGGCCATCCTTGAGCAGCATTACATGAAAATCTATGGCATGTCTAGTGTTGGGCCTCACACATAGGAAGCACTCAACTTCCTTGGCTGCCAGCCTTGGCTATTAACCCAGGAAAATAATCATCTTGGGCATGCTGAGTTACCGGAAATAAAATAAAACATTTATTAATGCCAAATCATGCTTAACAGGAAAAGGAAGAAGACTAATGAAAGATGAAAGGAAATTAATGATATTGCCTTGGGAATATCCCATAGATCACTTGGTCAGATAGAAGAAATAAATAGCATGTTCCCAATATAGATTTAAAAATTGGCACAGAAACAGATTGCATTAGCAATGAGGGCTTTCAACTACCAGATATGTACCAGGTATCTCCTGAAAATCTCAGTTAGCTAAAAGCATCGTTGACTTGTCTAGGCATCAAATTTATCTCTGGGAAGATACAGGAAACAAGATGAGGAACTGGTATTATGGACTGGATTCTAATCAATGCAAAAGTGATAAAGTAGTAATGATACTCATAGAAAACATAACTGTACCAAGGATCTTCTGACACTCAAAGAGGGGAACATCAGGCCAAGCTAGACATATCTTCCAGAATTCAGGAGGACACATTTCAAGTTATCATCAAGACCCGAAATGGCAGAAGTCCAGAAGGCTATCTAAAGCAACACACTGACTAATTGTGAAAGGTCCTAACAAGGAGGAAATAGGAGGCATATTCAAACAGACCACTGCTGCTGCACAGGAAGACCGTAACAAGTACAAGAAGATAAAAAAAGACCATGGGAAACATTGGAAATTGGCTCACATGTTCAATACAAATAACAGATGCACAGACATCTGAGAATAGAAGAAAGGTGTTTTCAAAAATGTTAGAGACTACCGAAATGTTTTCTTCCTTCCATTTGGAATGCAAGGAATTGATGAAATAGGTCTGTTGCCTGCAATAGATGGTGTAATGTTAACAGATAATAAAATAAAAAGCAGAACTTCTCAACTCCTACTTCTCCTAGGTCACTCCATCCTCTATCAGGGATAATCATCTTAAGACTAGAAAGATTAGAACAAACATTAGTTGGAGGAACTACAGCAAAAGAGAAGGTAGGAGATTATCAACAACCACAAAAAGAAAAGCTAGCACGTGGCTGCTCTAAATGATTTCATATCTTGTAGCATATATATATATATATATAATTTTTAGACCTACAGAACTGTGAGAACCTGCAGAATAGTTAAGTAAACTGTCACTTATCATAGAACTATAATGAAGGAAAGAGGTTCCAAAGATACAGGAACTACTGCCCCAGTGTTCTAAAAAGGAAAGAAGATGCATCCTGTACATTATAAACTACTGTTAATGAAAATAGCGGTCCACAGACGTGCTCGCAGAGTTCACTGATTTATATAATGGGAACTACACCTTCTATGGTAAAAAAAAAAAAATTTTAAATAATTAATTCAGAGGTTAAAAAGAACATTTCCCTTTTGTATCAAGAATTCAGTTAACACTGAGTAGGACTTCACTGTTTTGAAAGTCGTGTTTCTCATACACAGGATGTACACTCAGAGATTAAAAAGGAAATTTTCACCTTTAAAAAAGGTCCTTTACATTACTAAGCCTGAACAATAATGTTATTGGTCAATGAGTTTGAGGTCACTGCCAGTGGAAACTCAAGTGTAGATGATTAAAAGGGAGGTAGGTGTTGACCACCTGGGCACAGAAAGCTTTCACAGACTTTCTTTCCTTCTCTTTTTTCAAATACAGCCCTCAGCATTGGATTTCAACAAGGATTTCAAGCTAGGCCCTATTCTTATAAAATCGAGACCCACAATTCTAAGATTATGTAACAACGCAGACTCACAACCATCTGACAAACATGCACAGAGGGGGCTGGAGTTGGAGCACTCCTTTGGTTCCCCGCTGCCCGCAAGACCCTCTGAAGGAGTCTACCCTGGGTTACACTCTCAACTCCTGTCCCTCTTCCCCTCTCCTGGCCTAGTACCCCGGGCCTGGGTGTCTGGGTCAACATGGGGCATCTGACCAGCCAGGCCAAGTGGATTCCCTTCTGGGGATGCAGACTTGTGATCCAGAGACAGAGGCAGAGGCAAGAGACTCGGCACTCAGCAGGTACTGTGACGGAGAGTCGGGCTGGGGGTCGGGGGGCGCAGCACAGCACCCTGAAGCCACATGCTTGCCACAGGTATTAAAAGGAGAATGGAAAAGACGTACAGAGAAAAGAACCAAGGTAACACTGGGCAGAGGAAGAGACCTCAACAACCGAGTCACACGAGGCTCTGCTGGGATCCAAGAGGATCTTTTGGACAGTTAAAGTCAAAGCCTAAGGTGAGGAGGGCTCTGAAGCCAGACTGCTGGGGTTCCAATGAGAGGATAAGGACACACATGGTACAATTAATAAATGCACAGATGACATGAAAAAAATCAGAATTCAGGAAGGTTTCAAGAGGTTGAAAAAACTGAAGGTCCCCTACTAAGGCCTAAAAAAATCAACTGCGCAAATACAACATGGGGGACAACTGGCCTAGCAAAACGTGGAGCGAATAAATGGTTTCATTGCTTTCTTAGCAAGAAATAACTTGCAAAGATCTAGAGCTGTGAGAGAATGGAATGGGCTGCCTCAAAAGTGGGCAGGATTCCCACCACTGAGAGGTACGCAGGCTATAGCAGGGATAGTGTGGCACTATATCACTTCTAGGTTTCTTCCAACTCTAGAATTCCACGATCGTACCCTTTTAAGAAGATTTTTTTAAAAAGACAATTATGAAGTCATCAGAGAACCACTAATATAGAACGAATGTATGAGCAAGTTTTCACCGCTTTGTATATGGAAAAGAACTTTAGTTGATAAAGTAGTAGATAAAAATGCTTGCAGGATAGTTAACCCCACAGACTTCAGTAGCACTGCACACACAGGAAGATACAACTGAATGATAGTTCTCCATGAGCCAGCCCTTAAAATGTACTGGAAAAAATACAAAAAAGCAACCAGGAAAGTTATCTGAATTATCACAACTTTCATTTTTAGAGCTATTTATGCATTTTAAAAACAGGTGGAAACATGACTGGTTCCAACAGACTAGCCCTCCTTTTATTAAAAGCAGCAGAAAGTTCCAAATAACATCATTTTTCTACCGTATTATTCTCAGAATGAGTCAGTGGAGTTTGACAAGCACCTGCTTCTTCCCTCCACTGTGACTTTACAAGAGAGAAAAAACAATTCATCTTTATTTTTTTTTAAACAAAGCCTTAACAATCAGACACTGAGAACACCCAGTGAGGAAACTAAAGCCTACCTACTAACTATGACTTTGGCAGAGAAGTCAGTGCAGCACACACAGCAATATAAATGGCCCAAAAGCAAGAAGAGCTTTTTACTCTATGGAACCAGACACTATCCGGGATAAAGAAAGGTGTGACACACTCGTCTATCTATTGAAGACAAGCACTGTCATAATCTGGCATGTAAAATAGCCAATGATTCCACTGAACAAGGTTAGAAAAATAAGAAACCCATAAAGAAGCACTGGAGAACTCCATCACGTCCCGACACAGCCCTGAGAATGGGTGTGGCCCTGGGATGGCTTGTCTGCCATCAGCACTGTGGGGAGTATTAAAAAACCCACTGAGACTGGGTAGACAAGACAGACTCAAAGATCTAGGTGGCACTTGCACAAAAGCAAGTAAGGCAGGTCTGGCATCTTTCAGTTTGTCAGGATGTGGCTGAAAAAAAAAAAAAAGACAGAAACCTCCACTAAGCAGATTAAACCAGGATGTGTGAATGACAGCTGGTGGGCTGCAAAGACTTAAAAGACCCAGCACAGTGCTCGGTGACATTGAAGCAATGACACCTACACATGTGTGAGATTGCCATCAGCTCTACCCAACTCATAGGTGAACAAGAACAATGAGAGGATAGATTGAACAGATGCTTCACAAATCTTCTAATGCCATAAATAAAAATCACCCAGTGAAGAAAGAACCTCTTAATGCAATGCTCGTGCCTCCACATACTACCATCACTAATTAGAATCATGAAATCAGCCCCTTAGATCTGCTGGAATACCTGTAGCCATCATTGAGTAAAGTGCAACGGGCCTATACACAATAATAAGAAAACTCCATGACATTTCAAAACCACTCCAGCATGTTAAAAGTTCAGCTTCCAAAATCTGAACAGCTTGATTATCCCAATCACTCACCAGACGCAGAGTCAAGTAACATTTGTTTAGCACCTACGTTACAGCAAGTGCTTTCATTTAATTTCTCCACTCTGAAGGATGTCCCTGCAGTTTGGAGCACCTCAAGAGTCAAAAGAACACGATGATGACATGAGAAACTGCTCTCATCAACTAATCATGGAGTGAAAAGTCCTGGCAATAGAAATTATCAATCCCAAACAGATTAAACCCATGAAGTCCCTACATGTCTATGATCCATAGCAACGAGGAACAGGTAAGACACTAATAGTTATGTTTACTGAAGTTCTAAAGAATATCCAGAGAAAAGAAGATGGAAGAAGTAGAGGACAGAAATCTTGATTTTAGAATAAAGCAATACTTTCTAAGAGAACAAAAGAAATGTATGCAAATATACATATTTTGGCACATGTGGCTTTTCCCACTCTTTTCTAAGATGCAGGGAGGTTTTCAGTCCTCATCCCAGTGTTTTCTTAGGAAATGGCACCATCATTTCGGGCTCAGGGCCCAAAACTTTAGTCATTTTTGACTCCTTTTTCTCTTTACCACTCCATGTCCTATCCATTAACAAATTTGTTAGCTCTACCTTCAAACTATATCCTGAATCTGACCACGTGTCATCACCTCCACTGACACTTACTAGTCCAAGCCACTATTTTTCTCCTTCTTTCAACTCCTATTCCCAAGACGAAACCAGAATCTCTAGGGATCAGCGAGTTTAAAGCTCCTCAGGAGATTCCAATGTGCAGCCAGCACTGGTCTACTCTCTAGCCAAAAGGCAGATGATTTACTGGTAGGTATCGTTACCATTTTGCCAAAGGAGTCTGAGAGATGTTACATGATTTGTCCAAGGCCACACATCTTGGAAGAGCCAGAAGTCAGATATTACTCTGGGCCTATTGGGAGCCCCAAGTGCCTCATTTCATTTTCTCTTAATTATTTATAGGGTGTTAACTTAAGATGCTGAGGAAAGTGGGGATAGCACTAAATGAGTTATAGTTTCAAGTTTTGTTGTTGTGTCACAAAACAAATGCACTCTACTTTTTCAGTGGCTACTATGTCAAATAGTCTAGTACCAAAGACAATAAAGACACGTGAAGTGTTAACAGTTAAGATGGTGATTCTATTAGTTTGTGTCCATGGAATTAAAAAAACAAAAGGACAATTCCAGCTGAATATATGAAAAAGTGTCGGTCATCTTATAAAGAAAACTGTTAATTCAGACTGAAGATCTTGGTGTTCAGACTTAGTTAAAATTAAAACACATAGGGGAGCAGTTCACCAACCATAAGGATAAATTCCACAGGGAACGTCTCTTAATAGGATCGAGGTAAATTCAACTCGACACCTGGGGAAATTAAGAAAGCTTTGTTCTCCTTTGCTAATTATATTCACTTGGAAGTCACCAAAAGGCCAACTGTGTAATAATTCTTTCACTGAACTTTAAACAAAAAGACAAGAATCAGTAGCCATCCGGGGTTGAACTGAGCTAACGATTCAGAACTTTCCCTCCCCTCCTAGGTCAAATTCTGGCTTTTTAAAAGGATTCCCATCTGTAGAGTACAAGTCACAATAGCATCTAAAAAAGTCAAGTCTAAATGCAGATACAGTAAGGAGAGAAGAGAACTAAAAATCAAAAATAATCACACAAAGGTTAGACACAATGCACTCGCTCTAAGGCACTGTGGGCTCGTTTTCTGATCCTCAGAGGTGGAAATAATCATTGCATCCTGAAGCTAGAAACCCAGCACCCATCCATGGAGAAATCACACTAGGTAAATTAAGAGTCTCAAAAAATGGGCTTCATCTCAGCAATCAGGGAAGGCAGGTAAATTGGGGCCTGTGGTAAGTTTTCATTTTCTGTGCATTAACCTGTAAAAGACTATTTAACATCACAGTGGGATAAATCAATAATTGTAAACTAAAGAAAATAAACCTCTTGAAAATAAAGTTGCCACAGAAGTTTCAGACTTTCACCAAGTTGTTAAGGTATTTCTTCCTGGTGAAAATGACCACATATGTAGGCTACAAATATAGGATGAATAAAGAGATTAATTACTCCAACATACTAAAAGTAAGTAGGTTAGCAAAAACTAGTAATGACACTGCAGAAAAGCTCATATTCATCAAGCTCCCAGTGTAGATACAGCATCAGCTAAAAATAAACTACACGTGTTTACTTTTCACTTGGTTGAACTGAATGTTTAATTCAGAATTTTAAAGAAAGTCTTCAAAACCTAATAACTGAGTATCATTATATAAACCTTATCATTTCCGAGAGGGGAAATTAAGAGAAGTATAATCAGATCTATTAAGTACCCGGGCAATAGACAAAAAATTTACCAAAAATATCCATACTTTCTTGGTTTCTTGGCTGGCAACCTACAAGGCTTTATACAATCTATTCCTCATCCTCCCTACAAGCAAGTAAATTCAAGGATGTACACCGGTGTTTTTCAACATTGCTGCCAATCAGAATTACCTGGGAGATATAATATCAATGCTTGGTCCGTATGCCCAATGGATCAGACTGACCGATTCCATTGGTCTGTGATGGGCTGGACATCAGCATCATTTACAAGCTCCCTATTTGATTCACTGTGCAGCCAGGGCTGAGCACCACTGAGGTATACAATGTAGCTATAAGACAGTTCGCATTACACACGTCTCCCACTGCTCTGACCACACTGGACACACTTTTACTAAAGATGGCAGACAGAGTAATTCTTCCTCAGGTCATTTCTCTAACCATTACTCACAACTGTGAAAGTTACAAAAGTTGAGTAAGTCCACCTGAGAACATTTCTCACAACCATTCTGGCACTGATGGTGGATTGAACCCAACTTAAGCTTAAAGTATAGAGCAGCACATCAAATTTTGGGTAAAACCTATACAGAGAGATCTGTTTGATTTCTTTGGTCAGAGACAGAACATGCCTGGGTTTTTTGTTGGTTTTTATTTTTTTAAGTGGAATGAGACGGACTAGAAGGGAACTAGAAAGGGTTAACTACTCACAGCAGTTAGGATGACAACACAGTGGCAGAGCAAGGGATCCAGGAAAAATGGTCTTGGACAATAGGGGCACTCAGAACCAAAGAGCTCTAACATGGGGCAACGAGTTTGTCCAGATGAGCTAGCCAAGAGCAACAGTCGGGAGAGTGAAAGCAAACGATAATCAGAACCCTTGGCAGGCCTGGTTTGGCATCAGAACTGCTCACAAGCGCATAGCCCTGAGTCCAAGCTGGGTCAGGGACCAGGGTCTCCTCTCCCAGAGCAAGGCAGGGCCTCTAGTTCTGGAGCTCTATGAGTTGCTGTGACAGGGACTCAGGGTGATTTATGCCACATCCTTAGAGGGCTAAGTCAGAGCTCTTTAAATATCTCCTACCTCTAAGGTTTTGATGGCTGGGACAGGGCAAAATCTACATGAGGGTGAAGGAAAGATGAGGGGAAAAGATGGACTGCAGATGCTGGAGGAGATTTCTTTTACACCAAGTTGCCTTTCCTTTAAGACCAGAGTCAGCCACAGGGACCTGAGCCAATTACAGAAGCTCAACGATTCTAAATTGGTGTTGGAACAAACTCTCTCTCTGATTACCCTTGCATACCACTGTTTGCTTGCTTCACTCATGACAGCCAACCTTGTATTCTAAATAGGCCTGACCCACTAAAGTGGTTTCCTGGTCTAGACCCTAGGCTGGCTTTGACCTTCTTATTAATAGTCTCCGCCTAAACTGTCACCTGACTAACCCAATCTCATTATGCACGGCCCCAGATGGATCAAGATCAGTCATCTTCAAAGACAGGCTCACACAAAACAAGGAACAGAGCCTTAATTTAAAACAGACACTTCCCTTTGCCCAATTAGCTGTGAAATGACCCATGAAGCCAAGTTCTATAGTCCCCTTAGATCAATAAAAGCGATGGGAAGATTGCATATAAAAGCATACTACTCAAAGATACTATCTATGTACATATATTTCATGTTAACATTTAAATGAAAACTTACAGGAAAGTAGGGCAGCATGGCTTTTGCTTATCAAATCTATTAAAAAGAGATTTTTTTTTTTAATGGGAACAAAACAACAGGCTTCAAAAGATGCCATATGTACTTACATAAAACCTCTAAATTGCCACAGGGGCCATGTCAAAAGCAGTATTATGTAAGTACTAACATACTGTGTAAGGTTTTATGAGACCTTCTGTTGTAAGGAAGGAAGTTGAAGGCTTAAATCTCTACTTAAGAGCAGAGTATACCCATATGTGTATTTTTAATAAGCTTACTTTAAGCCATGATTTCCATTGTAAAATTTTATATTCTGGAAAATTCCAGTAAATCCTAATATGTAAGCCCCTGCTAGAGGTATAATCTACAGCTGCGCTGTCCAGTATGGCAGCCACTAGCCACATGCAGTAACTGAGCACATGAAATGGGACTAGTGCAAACTGAGATGTACTGTAAATATAAAGTATACAGTAGATCCCAAAAAATTAGTACAAAAAAAGAATGCAAACTATCTCATTATTAATTTTTATATTGATAACATGATGAAATAATATTTTGCATATATTGGGTTAAGGAAAATATAAAAATTAATTTCATCTGTTTCTTTTTATTTTTAAATGTGGCTATTAGAATATTTAAAACTACACACATGTCTAGTATTTGTGGCTCACATTTTATTTCTCTTAGCATTAAGAAATAAATGCCAATTCGATATAAGTAGATTCCATGGAATCATTAGTTAAATCCAGGTTGGTCTAAATTCTGATCTCTTCTGCTAGCGGAAAGGATAAAAAAGAGTAATATCCCTGCTATTATGTAAGGGCTACTGTATGAAACCTTAATAGTAAGTTTGTACTTGTATTTCAGCAGAGTCTACAAAAGTTCAGCAGATAAAAATGAACCAATCTTTCTGAAACAATAGTATACCCAAAATATACCTGGTCAAGTCTAACTAATTGAAAACTTCATTTAAAAATACTTTGTTTTATGACATATGATATAATTTTAAAACTGATGGAGATGAAAATCAACTAAAAAACTCTTTAAAAGGAAATAATTCAGAATGATGGTCAGTTTCAAAATCAATAGCTTCCACTTTATATGTGCTCACAGTCACAAACAAGAACATATAATTTTAGAAAGGATCTCATTCAAAATATCTTCATAAAATATAAATCATCTAGGAACAAATCATTAAAATGGGTAACATTTATTTTAAGAAAACTCTCCCCAGCACATGAAAGAAATACCTATTCATTGGCTTCAATGACTCAACATATGAAAACTAGGCTTCAGTGACTCAATATATGAAAGATGTCAATTCTCTCAATATAAATTTATAAACATAATGATTCAATGATGCATTTGCTGGTTCAAGTGGAAAAACAGAGATGAAAATAACAAGAAAAAAATTAGGGAAAAGAGCAGTTAGAGTAGAAATGTCATGAGGATATGTTTTATTAGTTGCAATAGAGGAATTTGATAACAGGGGCCAAAAGAGACAGACCAAAATAGAGGGGGAAGGGAGAAAAGAGGGAGAAGACGGACTCCAGACATGACTCAACGGTATATGTACATTCAGTATAAAAAAAGCACCTCAAACCAGTACGGGAAGGATCAACTAATAAAATATATGGTTATCATGTCAGGTGGATAATAATTTGAGAAAAAATAAAATTAGGCCCCTACCTCAGATCTCACAACAAAATAAATCCCACGGGAATTGCACATTTAACTGTTTAAAATGAAACCTAAAAGTACTAGAAGAAAAATGTAAGTGAAGAATGATCATTTTCTTCAAATAAGAAATGACATTAAAGAAGACATTTTAAGGAAAAAACTGAAAGATTATATTTAATAAAAATGCATGTGCATGAGAAAACACTATAAGAAAGTTAAAAGATAAACTTTAAACAGAAAAGAGTTAATATCATCAAAATATGGGAAGCACTTAAAATTCAACACCAAACAAACTTCATAAGGGGACATGAATAAACAACCCAGAAAAAAAATCATCACTAAACTTACCAAAATGTGTTCAATCTAATAAGTAAAGTCATGTAAACCTAAAGTTTCTTTTTTTCATTGTCCCTTCACAAGGATGAAAAAGAAGGCTCTCCAGTGCTGGGGCAGGGGTAGAGAAAGGAGCACCTTGTTCACTCTCAGTGGACGTGTAAACTCGGATCATCTTTCTGGCAATTTTGAAATATGTATAAGCATTCATTTAAAAGGTATATACTTTTGACCCAGAAATCCCTTTTCTTGGGACATTTTACAAAGAAATAATTAGAAAAGTGTACAAAGATGTTATTCAAGAGTGATTTGGTTTTTTTAAAAAAAAACCGGAAATGACCCATACGCCCACCTATAAAGGATTCCTTAGTAAATTATTATATACTAACAAAAAAAATGCTAAGCTGCCAAAAAATTAATGACCTATGAATTCAACAAATAATTACCGAAGCCCTACTAAGTGTCAGGCACTGCTCTAGACACTGAAGACATAAGTAGTGACAGTAGACAAAAATCCCTTCCTATGGGTGAAGGTGGTCAAGAGGTACAAACTTTCCAGTTACAAGATGAATAAGTCCTGGGGCTGTAATGTACAGCATGGTGACTATAGTTAAAAATACCATATGGTATATTTGAAAGCTACCAAGAGGAGATCTTAAAAGTTCTTATCACAAGAAAAACATTTCTAACTACATGAAGTGATAGATATTAACTAAACTTATTGTGGTAATCATTTTGCAATATATACATGTATCAAATCATTACGTAGCACACCTTAAACTAATACAATGTTAGTTATCAATTATATTTCAATTAAATTAGAAAAAATAAATTTAAATATCTCATTCTTCATGGAGTTTACATAAATTTATACTTGATAAGCGAGGATGAAATACTGAGTGGGGAAAAAAAGACTAAAAATAATGTAGACTCTGATGCACTTTTCTTAACAAATAAGTATATTTCTCCTCTCCTGGAAAATAGTTGGAAAGGATATATACTAAAATGCTAACAGTGGTTATATTTAGATGGCATAGTCTGGGGTGATTTTCACTGTCTCCTTGACACCTTTTTGCAGTGTGAGTTTTTCCACTGAGCAAGTGTTACTTCTACAATCAAGAGAACAAAGTTAAGCTCTTCCACTAAAAACAAAGTTCAGAGTTACCCATTCATCTGACAAACACGGCAGGTTACTCTGTGGCAGGCAAGGCTGTTAAGTGTAGAGCATACAGCAATGAAGAGATCACACCAAAATTGTTCCCTTCGTGGTGCTCAGGTTCCAGTAGGAGGGTATCAAGTGGGTCTGATTATAAGCCATCTCAAGTTCACCTCATCTCTAGCTCATAAGATTCATTTATCCATTCAACCAACATCTGAGCTCCTACTATGTGCCAGGCAATGTCCTCAGTGGGAGCAATGCATCAGTAAACAAAACAGACAAAAATCCCTGCCTTTAGGGAGCTTCCTATTAAGAGAGAAGAGCATTGAAAGATTTGGGCTCAGTGAACAATGAAGAATGAAACTGTTGCCTTGACAACATTTACATTGTAATGAAACTACGTGAATAGAGACCCAGGAAGAAAACACTGTGCTAACTCCAAAGGTATATTCTGACCTACACAATCTTTCCTATGGCTGTAAGGCAGGCATATGATTCAATTCTGTTTTTGCGACAAGATCATGAAAAAAACGACTGATGTACTATAGATTAGAAAACCTAAAATAGTTTAGTTCTGCCATACCAAATATCTCCAGAATTACACTAAGTAAAATGACATGTTTTTGGGGATTCTCAAATATTAAATCAATTATCACTATGCTCACACACCACCTCTCTCATAGTGCCACGTCAGTTAGAGATTTTTAACTCTTCTTCATGTTTCTTTTGGGACCTCCTTCATGTTCTTTTAGAATCTCCTTTATTCACCAGATCTTTTTGTCCTAACTCCCAATTAGCTGGCAGACAGCAGGTGCATAATACATGCTTTGTAAAAGAACAAAGAGTCTTAGTCATCTTTTACCTGGACATCTGAAATAGCCTCCTAAAATTTTCGCTTTAACAATTCATATAGAAACTACATCAGTGATCCTTTTGCTATCTTTTAAGTAAATGAAACATAATATTCTATATAATTAGAAACATTTTAAAGTTGCCATTTATACAGACCAGTTTAGGAAAACAATCCCTAAAACAAGTCCTAAACTTATCACTTAAAACGTTTTACATAACCAAATGAATGTTTTACATTTTAGCAGTATAATATTCAGCAGAAGAAAATGCAAACCATTGGACAGGTATGTATTTTTTGTGCATTTCCTTAGTTTTGAACAACTGAATACTTAGTATTTTGTAAATTATGAGCTCTACAACAGTTCTCTGATTCAAGCAGGAGCTGTGGGCAACCTGAGTACCTGATGGTGACTGAGCCTATTAGTTGCCTACCCAACAACCATTCTCCCTTCTTCCTTTGGTAACACGACACTGAGTAATGTGCCTGGCTAGAACACTCCATTTCCCAGCTTCCCTTGCAGATGGGAGACAATGCAAAATAAGCAGTAGTCTTTGTGCAACACTTCCAGGAAAAGCCTTTCATCTCTTACTCTTCCATTTTTTCCTGCCTGGAACTCCTAAACGATGGCTGGAGCCCCAGGGACCAACGTCATGACTTTATGGAAGTTATACCCTCAGGATGGAGAAGCAGAAAGGCATAGGAGCCAAGATCCCTTACTACTTTATGTAATGGGCATAGCCAACCTGGACTGACTATGTGCATACTAGTTTTGTTTTGCTTCTTTTGTTTTTTGGGGTTTTTTTCCTCCTCCATATTAGTTTTACAAGAGTCAGGAAAAACTCTGCTTTGTATAAGTCGCCATTATTTCAGTCCCTGTTTCTAGCATTATTAATGCTGTGTTCAGAGACTCATTTGATTTAGCTGGGGGTAGAAGTGAAGAGATCTAGAATTCCTAGCCTTCTGTTTTATCTAGTCTTGCTTTCTGGCAAATTTATCTTCTATCAGAGTTTCAACTATTATCTCTGAAACTTCAGAGTCCCAAGTTTGGTTTTTTCCACATCTAACCTCCAAATTTCTAAGTATCTTCAAAACATTTGCATGTTCCACAATTACTTTAAAATCTGAATTAATATTTTCTGTTATTGATCCTCGCCAATTTCCTTAACTTTTAAGAGATTCTCCCAATCAATCAGGGTAAAGCAGAGTTCCTCAAACTGTGTTTCACCTGCACCAGAATATCCCGGGAAGCTCATTAAAAATGTAGTCTCCCAGTCCCACCCAAGATCTACTGAACAGAATTGTCACGAGTCAGCCCAGGAAACTGCAGTTTTAATGAGATATCTAGGATCTTGTAAACATTAAAATTTGAAATTACTGCTTGAGAATCTCCTTTTATTTTACCACCTGTCTCCTGCCCTATATTCACTACGTCCACTGATGTGAGCTTTGTGACTTCATTTCCTACCATTCTCCCCCTCACTGTTCCTTTTTCACACCCGACTCTCTCTTGCCTTGAGGCCTTTGCTCTGGCTGTTCCCTCTGCCTGGAATACTCTTCCCCCATATCTCCACCAAGCTAACTCCTTCATCTCCAACTTTTTATTGAAGGCTAGCCTAACCAACCTATTTAAACTGCAATCCATCCACCATCCTCACACATCTCACCTTCTCTTTATTCTTCCCACAGCACTTATTACATAATGAATTCTATAATTTGCTAATTTACTGTGTTTGCTGTCTCTTGCCGCACTAGAATGTAAGGACCTCCAGGGCAAAGCTTTTTCTGTTCCGTTAACTGATGTATCCTAAGTACCTGGAACAGTACTTGTATGAGTATGATTTACTCAGAAACATCTCTGATTCTTACCTTCTCATTCTCACTCTCCATTTCACTGATAATCCTGGCCTTTGTCATTTTTAGACTTTTCTTTTTTTTTACAATAGAGTCTACCGCCAGTGCCATTCCCTCCGAACTATGCAACATACTTCGAGACTTATCTTTCTAAGACACTCTTTTGGTAATGTCACTCTGCTTATAACATTTTGGCTCCTAACTGACCCTGTTAGAGACATTACACATTGATGTCATGATTGAATGAGAAATTGGATTAAATGAACTCTAAGACCCTCTTCAAATATTCAATTCTATGTCTATTTGACTCTTGGCATTCAAAATGCTCTGTAATCTAGCAGTGCTTTATCTATCCAAATTGACATCCTACTCCTTCCAAGTTTCCCTCTGCTTCTGGCCAATTTCCTTAAGAACTCTCAAATAAGCCATGTTCACTTTCATCATTTTTTCAATTGGTTACTTTCTGCCTTTAATATCCTCCCGACTACTGAAAAAGATGGCAACATCATTTAGAGCCTTGCTACTCAGGCCTGCAGGGCCGCGTCATCCAGCATTACCTGTGAGCTTGCCAGAAACGCAACTCCAGCCCCACCCGTGATCTACTGATTTAGAATCTGCATCTAACAAGATCCCTGAGTGATCTGCGTGCACCTTAAAGTTTGAGAACACCGATGAGTGCCATCTCAAATCCTTCCTCAGTGAAGTGTTTGCTTGGTAGACCTCATGCTGTCATGTCCTGACCTTCCACAGGACTTACAGCACCCACAGCAAGCACAATGTCCAATTAATAACATCCCCTCTTAATTATTTATTCCTTATTTCACGTAAGTCCTTTTGCCCCAATTTGGTTGTAAAAAACTTGCACATAGGACAGCCATGCATCTGGCTAACCTGCATGCAGGGATCAGAAATCCATTCAAGTCACTTCAAAGAAAAAAGAGCCTGTTCTAATGCTACTTAGGACTGGGACTAGGAAAGTCAGGGAGGGAGGTAATCCAAGGTCTAGCCATCCTCTCTCAGCATTTGTGTCTCTCTGCCCCATTCCTTCCCTCCAATCCATTTTCTCTCCTATCTTCCTCTGTTCACTCACAGCTTCTCCTATCAGCAGCATTTGCATGACCTATTACACCCATTCTATCCTCTACCAGCCTGTTCACCTCTGCCCCTTTCTGCTTCAATTTTCACTCTAAGTCTCTAAGCTTAACTCTTCCCATGAGAGAGATGATCACAAGAGAGAATCTTTTTGAGCCAAACCACAAGGTTACAAGTGTCTGAGCACCTATGGATTGTCTGCCCTTGGGTCAGGAGCTCATCCTGGCCCAATCAGCTGAAGCCAAGGAGGCTGCAGTTCAGAACAAGGCCCTTCAGGTAATGGGAGCTGTCAGAGGAGAATATTCCTTCGGAAAGAAAAGTGTGGGCAGAGCAGGCAATGAGCCACATTGCCAGCCCACAGAGTCATTGTTTATGTTGTCCTCACCACAGTCCTGAGCAAAATGCTGAGCACATAATAAACTGAAACCAACCAATATGAGAGGGAAGGGTCATTCACCAAGCACTACTATGCCCCTGACACTGTGCTGGATGCAAAGGGAATACAAAGATTAAATAAGAAACAGCCCTTGTTTTCCCAGCATTCTTAATCCAAACATGTCACTGAACTAGCTTCGACCTTGGACAAGTACCACAGTTTCCTCAACTATCAGAGGGGACCACCTTCATCAACAGGAGCATCATAAGGTTCCATAAGGTAATCTTTGTGAAAATGCTTTGAAAAATACATATGCCAATCAAAAACAATAACGTAGTCTCTCAATACTAATAAAATCCTCTCACATGCCACAGGTTTGCATTGTTTTCTGGTCTTTTCTCTTTTCCCATTTCCCACAATATACAATCCATAAGTCGCTATTATTTGAGAGAACAATCCCAACTGTTACCACTGTATTTGCACTACGTGTATGGCTCACTCAAATGATGATTAAGAAAATTCATTCATTTCATTCAGAAGTGTCAAAAGATACATTTTTTACTGTGTACATTTTAAAATAACACCATCATTTATTCAAATGTGCATCTAAAACTGTAATGCCCTATATATTTTTCCATTATATTACAAATAACAACAAGTATGTAATAAATTCCTAAGTAGGACACGGGTCAGTTTTGACTCTTTTGTGGCCTCTCCAGAGCGGTTTCATTTAGCATTTCCTAAGCGCTGTGATCAGAAATCACAGATATTAGAGGCCAGTGCCCCTGTCTTTAACATGGGGACTCTGAGGAGGAAAAACAATAAAATGGACTGTCTCAAATCCCTGGAATCCTATGCTCCTAACTTCTGTATCTTTTATTCTAAAATCACTTTACCACCTGCCTCACATTAGAGGGCAGGATGGGGGAATGGTGGGAATCAGTGATGATGGCAAGATAGATTAGTTCTCAAAAAAACATGTTATTCCACCCTTTGTGGGATTCAAGGATGGGTTTACGGGAGAGAATAAAACAGAAGAAAATAACACCCGAGATATGTACAATTGTGGCTTTGCCATGAACAAAATCAAGAAATATTAATGGAGTGACTGCAGCATGCTAGGCAGGATGCTGAGGGCTCCTCGGATAGGATGAAGAGAGTGTCTTGGTCCTCCAAAAGCTTACTTGCCTTTACCCTTTGGCATCTGTTGCTCGTTGCTGATAAGTGTAGCCATTCAACAGCTGGCCCTGGGTGGAGCAGCTTCCACCTCGCTAAAGAAGTCAGCTCAGCTGGCCAAAGTGCGGGGACCAGACAAAAGGCAAAAAAAAAAAAACCACAACGAAACCTCAGACCAGAGCCGGTGAGACTCCACTGCAGGAGGCAGAACTGCAGAGACTCTAATGCACAGTATCCGCTGAGCACCCAACCCCAATTAAGGCTCCTCGCGCTCGGAAGGCAAGGGGCTGGGGATCACAGGATCTTGCAGCCAGGGAAAGACAAACCCACTCTTCGGGGGGACGTGGGGGGAGAGCTGCAAAAAGATGGGCGGCGGATTGGGGATCTGGTCACCGGAGTGAGGAAACTGAGTGGAGACGGGAGGTTTGCGCGCTAGTGGGGAGGGAGGTGGGCAGCGTGAGAGCGCTCGTTGACAGGGACCGAATGGTCACGCTGCGGTGCAAAGCAAGCCTTGGGGCTCCCGCTGAGGACACCAATGCCGGGGCTGGAGCTGGGAAGGGGTCCACGAGCGCACTGCAGGCGGCGCAGGGAGAAGGGTCCGCCAGGGTTCACGCTCGACCGCCGGACTTGCCCTGGGGAAGTGGTGGGTCGGGCATCTCTTCCACAGCACACGCAAGCGCGCACGCACGCACACACACACACACACACTCACACACGCATGGCCCGACCCCAGGCTGGCTCCGAGCCACCTCCGCCCGCGCCCCGCGCGGGGCTGCGGCGGCTACTCACCCTCCGCGCGGGAGCGGATCTCCGACACGGTCCTCCGCATGGTGGGCATCGCGGCGGCCGCCGCAGGTGGGTCCTCAGCCGGGACTCTGCACCTGTCACGGCGCCGCGCCGGCGGGAGACCTGGTTCGCGGGAGCGCTCAGCCGCCAGCCGCGCGGGCAGCGCCACCCACCCAGGACAGCGCGGCGGCCGGGCGCGGCCCCCGCACGCCGGCTGGAGCAGAAGGAGGCGAGAAAGGCGGCGGCAGCGGTGGAGGTGAGCAGCGATCGGCGAGGGGCGGAGCGCGGGCGCCGGCGTCGGGGGAGGGGTCGCGGGCGCGCGCGCTCGCTCCCGCGGCAGCGCGGCGAGGAAGGCGGGAGACGGGCGGGTAGAGACCCGGAGGAGCCTCCTCCGCCCGCTCGGCTTCGGACCGTACCATCTCTGCGCGGGGAGGTGGGATCAGCGCCCAGCCTCCATCTCCCTCGGGCGCCCTCCCTTGGCCCCGCGACTGGGGCTTATCCAGTCCTTCCTCAACGGCTTTCGGACTTTCCCAAGTCTTGGCCGGAGAGGAATGGGTGCTCTGGCTCCTGCATCCCTGCGTATCCCCTCTCGCCACCCTCTGGCTTTTAATAACAATGGAGTCGGCCTTGGTCTGGAAAGTGGAGTTGGATCTGAGTGCGCAGGGGAGGGGCGAAAGGGGCTGGGACGCCGAGGGTTAAGTCCCCGCCTGAGCAGTGGAAGGGCGCCGCTTGGTTGCCGCCGGGGTGGAATTCTAGCCTCCGTTTGCGGAGCCGCACTTGCTCCCTATCTGGCCCCCGAGCAACAGGCTCTGAGGCCCGGGGTTCCAGGGCGCTGGTGCGCCTACTGCCCGTCGTGTTTGCGTGCATCTGGGGTCGGCCTGCGCGTGGGTCCGGTGCATCCCGCTAGTGCGTGCTCTGCAGCCTGACAAAGCTCTGGAATTGCAGTAAAATCACTATTGGGCCAGGTGTTCAAAAAGGACTTTTTTGTTTTGGGATTTTGCTTTTAGTAAAACCTGCAGGAAGTTGAGTGTAGTAGTATTACCTAAAAAGGGAAGGGGGATCCTAGTATAAAATCCATAAATATATTAAATTTTAATTAGTTCCATATCCAAGAGATCATCATAACCTCCTTACCCTTTATTTTATATACTGAGATCCACACTAAGAAGTCATGAAAACATTTTTAATTTATTGCTGATTTCATCTTTAGTTAGGATATAAGGTTTTCTGTCGTTTCTGGTGAGCTGCCTAAATGGCAAGAAAGGAATACGTTAAATTAGAAGCAGTTTGCTTCTTCCCTCATCGTGTGCTCTTCCTCCAGCACCCAACAGAAGAGGGCCTTACATGGAGGCCTTTTATGTGAACTGCTTTCAGATCCTGAAGGGAGAGATGTGGAGAGGTTTGACCAGAGAGATAAGTGATTATTCCCAAGCCTCAGGAAAAAATATAATAAAATCTACTAATAGCATCTTATCTCCGTTTGTGGTATTTCCTCAGCCTCCTGCAGGTAGCATTTGCTAATCAGAGCGCTGTCCTACATTAATACTGAGTCAGGAGGTCAATGCATATTTATGAAGAACCCACTCTACTTGGCCCTGATTCAGGGGCTGGGATTAGAACAAAGAAAATGTATTCCCAGTGTTCATGAAACATGGCAGGGTAGAGCAGCACTCAGGATAATGTGTTTGTTTCAGTGATGGTCATGATTTACATGTATGGTCTTCTAAAAGTAAGAAAGGAGCGTACAGCCTTTTTGGGACTGTTGTCACTGGCCATCTTTATTCCTTCCAGGTCTGGGACCTCCCTGTATAAAGTAGGCTTCCTCTGGCTTGATGAACATGAGTCTGAAGCAAAATTAAAAAGGTAAGTACAACAAGGAAATAGTGAAAATTCAGCTTTAAAAGTTAGTGAACAGAAACCAGAGAAAATGCAGTTCTTTTATGATTAATATTTTAGGTACAGTTTTCTATAAAGCCAGAGCCAGTTTTTATTCAAAATCAGTGCACAGCAGCATGACAGTATTTGATTTATAAGCAATCATCTTTGTAATTCCTGATGAGCCTTCAAATGACGTTCAGTTCTCCTTATTTATAAATAACCATTAGTTAACTAAAGGGAGTTCCAGAGATAACCTCTGTTTTCTAAAGAGCAATCCATTTTATATATGTCTGTGATGTGTGTGTGTCCATCCCATTAACCACCCGTCAACAAAGTTGACAACATATGTCATTCATACAGGAAACGACAACGGTCTTTCATATAGAGAAGAAAAATGCGTGATGTAGTCTATAGTTTACTGTGCATCCTTTCCTAGATATTTCTATCTGTTTGTCCATAGTGGGTAAGAGTATCGCAATTAATTCATTTCTGAAAAACCGCTCATTCCTGATTGCTAGAAATAACCCACATTTTTATTGGTTAAGAAACCTGATTGAAAGTTGGGTATTGCACTAATCTGCATCTGCTGGATTTCAAAGTCCTCTCAAATCTTCTCATCTTCCATTCTAAGAAGCACAGTGTGCCAGCCCCTGGCAGAGAACCCTGGTTCCAGCAACATGACCTTGTCACAGAATCTGTAGTACAATTCAGATGTCAGCAAGATCATTTAAAGACTTTCAGATCCTGTGACTACACTGCTGATGGACTTAGAGGAAGAGGGTTATTCAAGGACAGCTTCTCCAAGGACCAGTTTTTATCATCCTCCACAAAATATACATTGAATGCATAATAGGTGTGAGGTGCAGAGCTAGGTGAATGCTAGGTTACAAGGAACGCTTCGTGCACATGTGGAAATTAACCAGCAATGTAGCAAGATGGCTGATACCTAATGCCAAATAGACCAGGGGCACCAACTACGGACATTGAAAGAAGGGGAGATTCCAAGAGCTGGGGTGATCAACAGAGTTGGGCTAGGTCTTGAAGTAGGGCTTAAGGCTGTAGAAATGAAAAGGAGGCATCATTCCAGATAGGGATTCTTGGCATATAGCAAGCACTCAACAATGATTGTTTAATGAATATTTGAGGTACATGGAATGGTAGAAAAGCATATATATTTGGAAGAAACAAAAAGACCAATTTGACTGCAACAAATGTTCTCATTGTGAATCTTTACACTTTAAAAGGGTGAATTGTGTGTTATATGAATTATATCTTAATAAAGCTGTTAAAAAAATTATCTTCAGAGGTGTCAGCCACAAAATTATCAAGTCCAGAAAGTCAAGAAGAGATGTCAGAGGATATTCCTACCTTGGTGGGTTTCCACTTTACGTCATGTTACCTGAGTTTGTTGTTGGTTGGGGTGCTCAGGATTAATAATTTGTCCCCTGGGAGGAACTCATAGTCGAGTAGGTGAGAGTGTCATGCTCACTAATTTACTAACTTATTATACAGCCAGAAGTCCTTTGGGAATTTGTGGCCTGAAGATGGTTATAGACATGCGTGAGAACCCTGCTCCTGATTGAGACTGAGGTCTGGAAACTTGATGACCACACTACCGTGAAATGCAGACATTTTAACAGTGCTGGCCACTATAAATTCTTTTGCAGAAGTACAAAATAATTGGGTAAATTAATCTTAAGTTTTAGATAATTACAGCTTTTAGTTTAAAACTGAGGTTAAGATATAAAATTCTATCAAATTGCAAAGCTACTTGGTTATTGTAAGGAAAGATGCTTATTACCTTTGGTGCATAGTTGTTATATTGGTTCAGTGGATAGTGTATGGTTAAGGTATTGTTATAACATTAGATTGTAAGGCACTTTCCCCAAGTCTTCCTGTCTTAACTGCTCTCTTTCTGTTGCCATCCCTTATGTGCATACCCCTCCAATACACCAGCAAGATCTTTAGGCTCTGTTTCTAACATATATCTTAATTCTGTCCACTTCTCTTCATCTCCACTTCTACCACTCTTGTACAGGCCACCATCATCGCTCACCTCCAGTGGACTCCTAACTGATCCCCCTGCTTTTATTTTTGTCACCCATTTATCTCACAGGAGCCATTGTTATTATTATGTTAAAAGTCAAATCTGTTTAGTCATTTCTTCAGACTCTTCAGTGGCTTCCCATGGCACTTGGAATGAAACCCCAACCCTTTATGATGTCCTTACCTGCCTCTCAGACTCATCTCCCTCTACTCTTTCAGTTGGTCATTGGGCTCGGATTATCCCAGCCCACCCCAGCTAATATTGCCTCACTTCCCCCAATGCTAGCCACCACCACATTGCCTTGTTCTATTTTTCTCACAGCACTTATCTCTATCTGAAGTTTTTTTATTTGTTTACCTGTTTATGATCACTTTTTTGTTGTTAGTGCCATGGAGTGGATTCTGACTCCTAGCAACCCTGTGTACTGCAGAGTGGAACCCTGCCAGGTATTTTTGTGCCATCCTCTCACCTTCTGGCACTATATCAAACAATACTCTGCTGCTATTCATAGGGTTTTCATGGCCCGTTTTTTCCAAAGTGAAAAGGTCCTTCTTCTAGTCTGTCTTAGTCTGGAAACTCCGCTGAAACCTGTCCACCATAGATGACCCTACTGGTATTTGAAATATAGGTGGACTAACTTTCAGCATCACAGCACAAGTAGCCACCATGGTATGACAACAGACAGATGGGTGGTGTCTTTTCCTGACTGGGAAACGAAACCTGACTGCAAATCTTAACCACTAGACCATTATGGCTGGCTTTTATGATAAATAGGTCTTGCTACATTTGTCTTTCTTGTTACAATTTGTCTAACTTTAAGAACAGTGTCTGTCATATAGTGCAGGATCAATAAATATTTGTTGAATGAGTGAATGAACTGAAAAATATGTGTACTGTGAATGATCTGGTTCCCTAAGATTGGAGACTGGAAGTTAGTAGAAGAATAGGTAGCATTCTGTTTGAGGAGATAATAAATTATACCATTTATAAGCATATATGCTCAAATATTTTACTTTATCAGAGTTATTTACATGAAATAATGTAGAGTGTATTTACTAGGCAATACTTGATATCAGAAAAATCTTGTGAATACCATATTGGCTTTTGTCAAAATTAAGTGATTACATTTTAAAAATGAACTGATTTCAACTAGAAGCTCTAAATCTATTGTCATTGAGTAATCCAGGCATTTATTCTTACTCTTAATGATAAAATCAATACTCTTCTCTCATGCCTGTGATTCATTTCTCACAACTGTATGATCATTCTCTTTTCAGACACCTTAGCAAGGTTTTAATTCAAAGTTATAATGTCTTTAAACATTATTATCTTCTTCTTATATTGGGAATTTCCAACAAAAAAAGTACAATGATTTTTTTCTTCATTATAATTGAAAATACTCTGCTCCTATTTAAATGAAACTAGAGTTTTAAAGTATGGAGTTGTGTTATGTGAAAGGATGCTCAATAGAAATTTTTAAAAAATATCCTCCAGTATATTTAAAATAACATTCAATTCACACACAGTCTTTTAGGAAAAACATTTACAGAATATTTTACTCAAGAAGTAAATGAACATTCAAGGGAAAACAATCCTAGTGTTGAGATCTTAAATTCAAACATAATTTCAAATTGATGGTAAGGGACTAATTAAATGATATGATTTTTACTTCAAAAATTTCCTTGCTACCAGAGCCTAGAAGTGAAAATTAATAATTAATAGTGCTGTTTCTTTTCTAAAAGTTAACAAATAACATTCCAGTAGTGCTGATCCCCTGTAAAATATTGTGAAATACTTTATAAACTTAATGGATAATACATTTAGCATAATATTGTCATGGATTGTGACCTTTTAAAAAGCAGTTTTATTGAGGTATAACTGATACATAATAAACTTCATATGTTTAAAGCGTAGAATTTTACAAGGTTGGGCATATGTATATACCTATGAAGCTATCACCACCTTCAAGATAATAAGCATATCCCTCACTTCCAAAAGTTTCCTCTTGCCCTTTAGTATTGTTGTTATGTGTTACTAGGGATGAGTTTTCTCCGTGTATTCAACACAATTTGTTGAGTGCCCACCATTTTCTAAATACTGAGCTGGATGTTGGAGATTGAGTGGTCAGCTAAAACACATAGGTTCCAGGCCCTTATAGAACTTATTACATTAATCAAATAATTATGTAAATAAATAAGTATAAAATCACCATTGTATATCATACTCTAAAGGGAAGATAGCCTACTCCTATATATATTGATTGTACTTCACTGTATGTATTCTTACAATACTCTTCTCTCATGCCTGTGATTCATTTAAGTGTCCTTAATCTTATGGGCTAGAACTTAGACACATAGCCACACCTAGCTGAAAGGGAGTGTGTTTCTGGGCTTTCCCCCTTACATCTGCAACTCTTTAAAGTTGTTTATGTGTGCATTTGTAAGATACATACAAATGTACCTTAACATTTTGTTTCTACTAGATGCTATGGCTTTTATCTTGAAAAGAGTGTGATGTTTGTTATATGGAAAGGATAACCAGTAAAGACAAATTCATTATAAAATATTTCCTTGATGTTGACCAGAAAGCCAATATTGGAAATGAAAAGAAAATCCCAAGAAAATCTCACTCTTTTTTTCTTGCCTTGTCACATAAGGTGCTATCTCAGGGAGGAAAGGTGATAATATTGAAGTAAAAAGTATTGGAAGAGACAAAAAAACCCATAATTTTTATTAAAAATTCAGTATAGCAGTAAGTTAGATAATTAATATGATTATCAAATGAAATTTTGTAATTCCATGACTTTTCATTTAGAAAGAATGCCAAGCTCAAACAAGATGGCTTCCTGATTAATTGAAATAACCCTTTGCTTTCAAATATGAAATATTTGCCAGTCGTGTATGGGCCTCTTGGATGATATATCCTCTTCTCAGGTTCATAATTCACTGCAGTGTTTAGCAGATTTACTGGAAAATCACAATGGTTTTTTTTTTTTCCTCTGACCCCAAAAGATCTCAGAAACAGTATCTGCTAGAAAGAGGAATCATTTGTCACTGTAGATTCTTGCCAACTTTGAACTCTGAGGAAATCCACCACATTGAGAAAGAGATCAATACGTAACATAGGGTTGCATTTTAGTATTTGTCCCAAAGAAAAGAAGCCAGGTGGGAAACACTGTAAAGAAAAGATATAAAGGAAGTAAACTGACTGTAGATTCAAGGCCTGCGGAAGCTGGAGACATTGGTGGTGAGAGCGAAGTGACCTAGTGCAGAGCCCAAGAATAGCGCCTTGGACCTTTTGTATAGATCTGCTTGCCTGTGCTCGACTTTAAATGTCAGCTCCTCTTGCCTGCCTGTTTTCTCTTGTCTACTTTTTATTTGGTCTGAACTCTTAAAAACTGACCCCAACCTGTTAAAATTGGAACCTCTTTCCTCCTGTTCCTGGATCCATGCTATTCTGACTCCAGCTTGCCTCCCATGCTTTCAGAAGCCATATACCCTCCAACTGAAGCAGCTGCCATCTGTTGCCTGCATAGGCTCTCAAAGTTTCCAATGCCAGTTGGTTTAATCTTGTGCCTAGTTCTGGCCCCTGTTGGCTTCTGACTTGTTCTTGATCTAAAATGACAGTGTGGGAGGCAAAGGGAGCCCCGTAGGTTGGGCAATACTGAGAAATAAATTTGAATATGTACATGGGAACCAAATTATGGAGGACCATGCAAATCAGCAGAGGTGACAGAATGAATGCACAAAGTGAAAGGGAGTCATTAGAGGCTCGGGGACACAGGATAAAATTGTGTTTTAAAAAGACCCTTGTAGTGGTAACAGAATATGGAGCATGGGTTAGAAATAAAGAGACCAAGCTGGAGATGACAAAGATCTGTTCAATTAGCAGAGGAAATGGTGATTAAAAAATTAAGCTTGTATGTAATACGAGACATTTTTAGCAATATTTTTAGCACTCTGGAGAGTAAAGGACAGTAGTCTGTGCATCTGGGAAAAACCACCGATAATCTTCTCTGTGTAGTTTATAGATATAGGTATAGATATAGATGTGTCTATATTTGAACTTTTTAGATGTTGGGTCAATTTCTTATTGAATCAGAAATTCTGACATTGAGAGAAGGGAGGTTACCTTTGTTACTTCCTTTGAAAGATGCTAAATTTATGTTATATTTGAGCATATGCTTAATTATTGAAAGTGCTTTATTTATCTTTTAATGCTACTAGAGCTTTCAGTCTGAAAAAATGTATGATTAATCTAAAAACTTCATTGGCATCAATGCTGATTTAATGAAAAGAAGTGGAATCAGAAGACCTGGTTTGTGTCTCGATTCTGGCCCTTTCTAGTGGTTTGACCTTGAGAATGTCATTAAAAAACCTTTCTGAACTTCAGATTAGCTTAGTGGGTTAACATGCAGGCTCTGCAATCAAACTACTGGATTCAGATCCAGGTTCTACCACTTAACCGGTGGTAAACTTTGGCCAACTTACTTAACTTCTCTGTGCCTCAATTTATTCATCTATAAAATGGGCAATAGTTATAATGCCTATTTTATAGGAATGTTGTGAGGAGTATGTGAGGTCACTTACTGCAATATCCTATACAAATTTTAGCTACTATTATTATCTTTTATCGCTCCCACCATGTTGTTTTGCTGAGTGGCATAAAATTAAATGATTTTAGGTACTAGAGGCATTTTCCTCAATAATGCTTTTCTTTGTATAGTCTAATAACACAAGTTCACTTAATCTATCATTGTATGACAAATGGCATACATGTTAGGTATGTAATTTTAATGCAGGATTCTATTTGTTGGTTTCAAGAGACTTGTTGCAAGAATGCTATTAGTAATATTTATTAAAATGTTAAAACAAATATGCCTCTCTATGTCATTTAGAATAAGGTTTAACTGCATTTAATGGAAAACCCCCAAATAACAGTGGTTTAAACAAGGTAAAAGTTTCTTCCTCTGCCATATAAAGGAAGTCTGAAGATAGGCTCTATACTGTCATCAGAAATCCAGCTCTTCCCTTTCTGCTCTGCCATGCTAACATATGGCTTCCATCCTCAAGGTCAGCTCATGGTCCTAGCTGGCTTCTGGTGTGCCAGCCATAATATCCACATTGGAAGATGGGGAAAGGAATAGGATAAAAAGGGACGCCAGCATGCTGAGTCAGATCTCTTTAAGCATCCATTCCTGAAGTTTCACCTAAAAGTTATGCTTGTATCTTATTGGCTAGAACTTAGACACATAGCCATACCTAGCTGAAAAGGAGGCTGGTAAGTTTAGTTTTTTGTTTAGCCAGCAATGTACCTAGATAAAATTTGAAGTTCTGATACCAACGGGGAAACAGAGAATGGAGTTAAGGGTAGGCAGCCAGTGTTCTTGACCATACTTTTCCATAAATCTCGGAATCATTCTCAAGGTTGCATTATTAAAATGCTGGAGTTCTTCATGGACATAGTAACAAAACTATGTTTTGTTCAAATTGTGTTGTTAAATATTTATAAGAAAAAGAATTTTCTTCATCTTAGAAACAGGTTTGATGAAACAGGTTTTAAACTGCTGGGGCTTAGCAAAGAGTTTATTAAATACTTATTGAATAGAATATTGAATTGTGTACAGTAGAAAACAGAGGGAGAAATTAATTTAATGAGGTAGTCAGTTATTAAGGTGACTTTCTAGTTAAAAACAAGTACAATCTTAGGGGTAAATAAGAGACTCACAAAGCAAGGGATGAAGCAAAAACGTAGAAAGATCTTCTATTTCAGTTTTCTCTCTGTTTAAATCAGAAAAGTGAAAAAAATAAAAGAACTAGAGATTTTTGAAGAGAGATGTTGCATAATAGTGTTTTGGGAATAGCATTTGGGAACATCACAGTGCACAGACTACACTATGAGTGAAAAAGTCCATACCACGTTAGGAAGCTACTGTGGCCATCTTGTCAATGGGAGTTTCCTGTGTTGCTGAGAATGGCTTTTGGATCCCAAAAGGATTATCCAAAGCAAACTTTATTTTTAAAAATTAATATTCAACTACTCAGCTGTAAAAAAAGATGAAATCTTGCCACTTGCAACAGCATGGATGGAACTTGAGGGTATTATGCTAAGTGAAATAAGTCAGAGAAAGTCAAATAGCATACGATCTCATTCATAAGTAGAAGATGAAAACAACAACAAACATATAGGTACAGAGATTAGATTGGTGGTTACCAGAGGGAAAGCGGGGAGGGAAGAGGGCAAAAGGGGTTATAGGGCACATGTATACAGTGATAGATGGTAATTAGTCTTTGGGTGGTAAACATGATATAGTCTACACAGAAACTGAAATGTAATGATGTCCATCTGAAATTTACATAATGTTATAAACCGATGTTATCACACACACACAAAAATCTCAGAACAGAGCTGTAGCCAACATGTGCAGTGAATGACTAATAAACCTTTGTTGTTGTAAGCCAAAAAAAAAATGAATTTTCAATTTATTAAATTTGTATGTTAAAAACATAGGTCTTTCTTAAGCTTGAAATTCAGCTTAATCATTTTATTCTACTTAAAAATCTAGAAAATTTTAAGAATTGCTTTTAAGGAGGTGGTTGATTAATGTTTAATTCCATTCATAAACTAAAACCCCCTTAAACATCTTAAACTGCACTTAGGAAGCTGATAAATTTTGTTTTCTTTTAAGTCCTTTAGTCATCTGAAAGAGCCTTTGAAGTACTAAAGTAACCATTATAAGATAAATTTAACTTATAAAAGCAAGTCTTAGGTTTTCTTAAATTTTCTAATATTGATGGATTTCAACATAAAATCTTTGATATAAATCAATTATACTGTCTCATCAATTTAATTTGGAATCACAAGGATGAAATATTTTTGTAATAGGTCAAATTCTCTTAAATACATTTGTTATTTCTAAACCTTACTAAAGAATATTAGTACAATAGGTTCGATTTATTTAATCATATATATATTTAATTTGCCAGGTTTAAAGCTACTACTTCTCTCGGAAACAATTATGTTATCCAGACAATTTTAGGGTTAGCGTTCCAAGCCCCTTTAGAGGTTACACTTTCAATTGGCTGAGTTGACGATTAATCAGAGATGTCATCTGGGACGCTTGAGCTCTAGAACTAAGGATACCCTTGACATTTTTCTTACATCTTTGGCTGTCAATGGGCCTTACTCCTCTAGATTCATGTCATCTATTATTTAATACTTCTCTCCATATTCAGAAGTCCACATTTGGTCCATTTGATTGGTTTCAACTAATTTATTACTGTATGATTCTATTTTAAATTCTTTTCATATTTTTTCCTATCTGTTAGCACTCATGTGTATGGTTCTTTTAATGACATTGGATTGGATTTTGTTTATCTTCCAAGGCTTTTTCTAATTGGTCGCTTTTAGTTTTAAGATCTAAGCTTACAGTCAAGGGACCCAGAATGAGAGTGGTAGCAGATGGAATGGAAACAAAGGGAGAAATAGAGAGTAGATGTTAAAGTTGCAGATGGATTCTTAGAAGAGAAAACATTGAACAAAGACCCTAGAGGTGAAGTGGCGCTTGGCAGTTCAAATCCTCCCTCCATATTCCCCTCCCCCCACAACTCGCCTGCAGTTTTTAGGGGTAGATGATGGTATGCTCTCCTACTGACCCCTATGAGAACCCACAACCTAAAATATTTATCTAGGCTAACATATGGAAAAGCTGTAATTCCATAGTTTCCCCTGGGTCTTTTGGTGGCCATAATTTGGCAAACAAGGTCAGACAGTTCTGTTGTTTGAAAAGATGGATTTTTCTTACTCACCAGCAGGCCCCTCCCTGCATTTTGGAAACTGGAGGATAAATATGAGAGTGGTGGTTGGAATGCACATTAATAATGAAAAGTGTTGTCTCCTTGCTGAAAGAGGAACTGTGTGAAGATTATTCCATTTTTAGGGAACTTTCTCTTTTTCAGTATGAATCTACTTTGTGTTGTCTCTGAAAATCACTCCTTGTCCTTAGGGTGTGTGAGCATGTTAGAAAAAGAGAGAGAGGTGTGCAAGTTTGATACAACTGTTACTTTTTAATTGAGCAGGAAGAATTTGGAGGCATGTTGTTGCCTCACACCAACAGCAGGATGTCATACCAGGCAGGTCCTTAAAGTACTACTATTCATCCCTCTACAACCCTCCCTCTGTTTATTTCATTCTGTACTGAGTTATTCAGTCTTTGGGAAATAGGTTACTGCGTCCAGTGTATTGCACTGGTTTTGAAAGGATGAGGCTTTCCTTAGATAGAAATGGAAGTTGGCACTGAAGGTTTAAGCATTTAGGGGGAAAAGGAAGAATGGACAGCAAGACAGAAACTAGAGTATGCCCTCAAAGAGACTCCCTGTGAAGGGCTTAAGCTGTTTTTTCTTCCCTTCCCCTTGGACTATGGAAACATCCTATTTACCTTAATGTTTTACAGTATAAATTTTAAAAATAATTTTGACATATTTCAGATGTACAGAAAGTTGCTGGAATATAACAAAAAAGTTGTTAGAATATAACAAAGAACACTTTACTGTATTTATTTTATCCTTCTCTCTCTTTCTCTTTGTTGTTTTTTCTGAATAGTTTTAGAGTAACTTGCTGACATGATACCACTTACTCCTAAATAATTCAGTGTGTATTTTCTTAAAACAGGTGCATTGTTTTACATAACCACAATAGAATGATTAAAATCAGGAATTTAGTATTAAAATGGTACTAGTATCTAATCTACAGACCTTATTCAGATTTTATCATTTGTCCCAACAGTGTTCTCCAGACCGTGTGTTACATTCAATTGTCATGTCCCTTTAGTGTCCTTAAATCTGAACCAGTTTTCCAGTCTTTCTTTGTATTTCATGACATTGACATTTTTGAAGAGTACAGGCTGGTTGTTTTACAGAATATCCCTCAGTGTGAGCTTGTCTAACGTCTCCTTGTGGTTTTGGCAGGAATGCTACAGGACTGATGTGTTCTTCTTAGTTCATCTATCAGGAGGCACATGATGTGGATACCCTGTTACTGATGATGTTAACTTTGATCACTTGGTGGCAACTGCCAGGTTGCTCCACTGTAAGGTTACTATTTATCCTTTTGTATTAGTAGTATCTGGTGGGGAGACTAGTTTTACAATTTTAATAAGTCATACAGTGTAATTCTACTCTGCATATTTGGAAAAGAAGTTTTGTTTCTTTTTCTTTTTTTCCAGGTCTACTCCTTACTTGTCTACTTGCCTACTCTCAGCTCTGCCTCTGGTACCTACCTGTTACATCTCTCTGGTCTAGGCCTGTCTACACTGGCTTTAACAGAGTATTAAGGGGTTAAGAGGAGGACCCACAATTCCCATTACTCCCCCATCTCTTCAATTCCCAGAACACAACTGTAAAAACTACCTGAAATGTGCTTCATTGAGAGTTTTGGGGGTTACTGAAAGGTATTATATAAAATGCAAAATAAAAGGATGTTTCTTTTTAAATTTATGACATTTAAAAAAGCTTTTTCTGCTGAATAATTTACCTTTGTTAGAAAAGACATTGAGGTAATTTATACTCTAGACCTTACATACTCCTCTTCTGTTATGTAGGAAGCTTAGTTCCTGCCTGAGATCAAAGTTGCTAAACTTAACAAAAACACTATTATGAATGAACATTAATTCTTTAATATTATTATACATCTAGTAAAAGCTCACAGTACTTTCACTTTTAGCAATTCTTTGCAGATAAGTTGGATATAAAGCTATGGAAAATTTTCTCATTGTAGAAAAATTCTTAATATTGTCATAAATGAAAAGTCATGGTGAAAGGAAACATTTTCCTCTGACCTACAAGAAATCTTGTTGCTCCTAGTTTTTCTCTGTAGATTAGATAGTAGAAACATTTATAGAGTAAAACAGAGGTATGTCCTTTTCAATGTCTTTTTCTATAGCTTATTAGATAGGTTGTTCAGGGAATGTGTGTGTGAGAAATGAGATGCCATTTTCAGTGAGAGGTGATGAGAGGAATAGCATGCTTATTGAAATTTCCATTCTGCCAAAAACCTGGTCCAATGAATATTTCATCCAAAATAATAAGGAAAGCTAATCTCATGTTCTCTCAATTTCATTTTAGACTGCATTGGGAAGTAAATAGGGAGGTTTTTGTTTTTGTTTTTGTTTTTGTTTTTGTTTTTGTTTTTCGTCATAACACAGTATGTCTTGGAACTACTGACAATTGAGATTGTTGAAACAATGAGTGAATTATTTGAATTGGTCAATTTGAAGAAGCCTAAAGCGTTTGGTAGGCATTCAAAAGCCAGAGATTGAACGAGCTAAGCCTAAAATTGATCTGTCTTGCAGCTTTCTGTCCAAAAGACTGCTTCCTTTTGTTGCAACTTTGGAGTCTGAACTCTCTGGTTTTGAGCACTGAGAAGTTTTGAAAGCCCTGACAAATACCCAATAAAATCTGTCAAGCGGAGTCAAGGAACCTTCCTCCCATCCAGACATAGGCATCCAGGCAACTTGCTCAGGCATATGGAGTGCAATTCGGAGCAATGCAGCCTGTTCCCCTAGAGTCCTGTTCTCTTATTTCCTCATGGTACATTCAACTATCTGAGCACCTGACTCAGACACAGCAGAGATACTGTTGCAGCCGGAGGGTAAGAGTTTCTTCTGTTATCCTGGAACACCCTTGTACTGAGAACATTAGAAGCTGAGAAACTCAATGAATTTTCCCACTGTTTGCATTTCTCACTAGCTCTTCCTGCCTGTGTTTCCTCCTATCATTTTAGAGAGAGCAGCTATCCCACTCTTCAGGCTACTAGTTTGTCTGTGGATTCAGTTGGGTGACTTTAATGCATACAGAAGAGACGCTTATAGAGCAGGTGGCAGAAATAAGGATAAGATCTTTTGTTTTTCAGATCCTTTGGAGAATGGGCTCTTCCATGTAAGTGTATTTTTCTAGACAGCTGAAACTTCTGCCTTAAACATCAAAATTTGTTTTTAACTTTGAGAAATGGTATAGCGTAGTGGTTAAGCACGCAGACCGAGGCAGATAGTTTGTGTTTAAGTCCTGACTCTACTGTATCTAGCTTTGTAACTTTGGGCACTGTACTTAATCTCTCTTGCTTCAGTTTCCTCAACTGTAAAGTGGGGGTAATAATAGAATCTACCTTATAGAGTTCTTGTGAGGATTAAATGGGATTAAATGAGTTAATGTATGTAAAGCATTTAGAACAATGCCAAATACATTGAGTCACAGAAGAGTTGTTATTAGTTTAATCATTCGTATACAAATTTTGATGTAAAATGGTACCCACCTTCTTGTTTTATTTTATGAAATATGTTGAACATTGAATACTCAGTGCCTTCGTACACAGAAATAACATAGTCATGCCTTAAGACAGTGCTATGAAGATGTTGATGATGAAATAATAGCTAATACTGTTTATTAAGCAGGTTTCATGAATGTTATTGGTAATCTCTACAATGAACCTCTAAGACAGGTAAACTTATAAATAGGCTTACAAGATTTAAGTACTTGCCCAATTTCATGCAGCTGGTAGTAGAAGATTTGAGATGCAAACTCAGGTCTGTGTGATGTCAGAGCTGGTGCACTTGGTCACCTCACCACACTGTCTGGTGGCTAGGACTCCTTGTCTCCACCTCAGTGTTTCTCAGACTTCAGCATGCCTTAGAATCACCTGGAGCACTTGTGAGAACACTTGCTAGATTGCTGGCCTCCACCCCAGAAGCCGAGAATTTGCATTCTAAGTTGCTAGATGATGCTAAGATGCTAGGTGATCCAGAGATCACACTGTGAGAACTGGCTCTCCTACACCAAATGACTCCAGACTCTTTTTAATACCAATTATTTTTTTTAGTGTCCCTTTACTGTCAGCTGCCACTTGATGCTATCAGTGTGTTCTTTTGCTTTCAAATACTATGAGGCGCACATTCAACTGTTTTAAAATCCTCTGTAGCACCCCCTCGTTGGGTATTAAATTTGTGGATTTTATGGCAGTAACTGCTGTTTAGAGTTTCCTTTCACTCGTTGCTGAGTTCCCTGGAGCATTTGGTTAATTAACTCTGCTAGGAGCTTGACTTATTTCCTTGCATATTGCTTCTTTTCATTTTAATATAGGAAAAATATTGAGTAACTAAGTTTAATGGATTTAAAATCTCTGTGGCATGGCCCTTTTTTCTCCTCAATGTTGAGGGCTTTATATCCATTGGAGATTATTCTATAATAGAGCATAGCAAAATCCAGCACAGCCCTGACTTGGTTCTTAAGCCTTCTCAACTCAGGAATCTCGTTCCAAGGACCTGGTGTTTTTGTATCTACCTTCTTGTTTTATATCTACTTCTTCATATCTAGTCCTGTCGTTTATCAATATAGTTCTAAAATCCTATATCAGCCATGGAATGGTCACAGAATTAGGTCTAGCAAGATTTTTGTTCTTGGTAGAACTTTCTTTTCTTTTATGGTAACAGAGTAGATTCTTGCTGCCTGCGCTGCTCCTCCTTAGCTTAACAGTATAAGAAGCCAGAAACTCACAATTCTGTCTTCCTCTGATGTGATGGATCCCTCACTCTGTTAGAGTATAAATAACTCTGGGTGTCCTTCTGTGAGAAACTGGATCATACTAGGGAGCAGTGTTGACTTGTTTGCTCCTTGAACTCATATTTATCTTTTGCATTGCTTTTTGGGCCGTTTAGCAGTGAACCAAAGTAAATACAACTTTAAACAAAGCCCAAGTTATCATTCTAGACCAAACTTTGTGGTCTGGCTAATTCACATCCCTTCACCGTTTACTATTATAAACCTGTATTTTTGTTTCGATATTGTTAAACACTTGGAAGATAAGCCCCTCTTACATTACCCTATGGCAGTCATATTCCAAGCCCACTCTGTACCTACCTCTGGACTTCATATTGAAAGAGAAAAATTAAAATTTATTTTTTTAAACCTCTGTACATTGGTGTTTCTGTTACTTTTAACTAATACATTCCTTAGCTGATTCTCTCATATAATCAGAAACCTGTAAGGTAGGACTATTCTAGAGTTGGTTAATTTAGTGACTCAACAAAATCATCAGAAACCTAGACTCTCACCATCTTTCTACTCTTCCATTCCCTGCGTGACAGCAGATTACCTCATGATTGCTTGATAACTGCAGCAGTGTCAGACATCACACACTCTCATATTATGTCAGAAGGAAGGAAAAAAAGAAACCTTTCTATCTTGGGTCTCTTTTTAAGAAAAGGAAAACATTTCCCAAAGTCCCTCAGCAGACTTTTCCTTGTGTCTCATTGGACAGAATTGGGTCACATGCCCATGCCAAACCAAATGTTTGCCAAGAGATATAAAACAACCATGACTGGCTCTGGCCAGTGGGGTGTCACCCACTGGAGAGGGAGATGGGTCTTGTCTTCTCTGAACAAAATGGCTCCTTGGAGGACAACTCAAGTTTCTGTTAGAAGGAAGAAGTGGAGTTGCTGGGATAGCAACTGACAGTGTCTACCACTGAAATATCACTGGTCCCTTTGACCTGAGTCGCTTTCATGGACTCTTGGACCACTTGGGAGAGAGTGGTCCATAAAGAGTTATTGGATGTTCTGGTAATCTGATGTATGGGAACCAAAACTTATTTATATTTGGACAAGTTAATTTAATTGGGAAGTGAATGTTATGTAATCTTGTAGAAGAGTGCACAATAATCAACTCCTGCCTAAGAGAGATAAAGCTACAGTTAGAAAAGGCGTTTTGTTTTAAAGATAATCATTAAAGACATGCAACAAAACAGCCTATGTAAAAGACTTACTTCCACTTTCTCTTTTGAATAACTTAGCTTTTGGAGAATAATTCCATTCTAAGTCAAGTACGTTAATACAAATACTTGAAAACTGAGAGGCTGCAAGAAATGAGAAGAAAGTGAGATGGTGCGACTTCCTAGCAATTGTTTATTTTTGAGGTGAAGGTTTGAGGTGATTCTTAATTAAGTTGTGCAGAGCCTTGCTGGGAAAATGGATCTCCACCCTCAGGTTTGTTCACTGCAGGAGTTCACAAGCCTTGCCTTAGTGATTTGTAATGATGGCTGAAGAGCCTGGCAACCTCAGAACATGAGGGCTGGGTTCAAAAGAACACAAAGGACTCTAGAGTTTTGTGATTAAAAGATAATTTTTTATATATTTACAAATGAATAGAACTAGGTAAATATAACATAAATAAGTCAGGTAGGCTTATCTGAGTAAAATCATGAAACAGACAATAATAAACTATGTATGTTTATTTTGGAGGCATCAACTTGAAAAGATAGGCATATTGAGTCCAGCTATCACTCAAGGCAGAATTAACAGTAATTAATTTTTGCCTCATAAAGAGATTATTTTTTCCCCCTTGTTAGTGGTTCCTGATGGTCGTCTGTATAACTTCCTTAAGATCTGCATTGGCGTATTTGGTATAAGATGTGCCTTCTCATTAGTATGTACCTACAGAACTTAGGAATGTTTTGTCCTTTCAAAAATCATTTTATTCTTCAGTTCTTGTTAGATGGCCAGACAGCTACAAAATGATGTAATATTTTATATCAACACAACTGTTAAGGAAGTATTTACCTATTTATCACTTTGCATCTATAATTTTATTTTTAAAAATTTAATGTGAGTTTGTACTTTTAACCAATAACAGGGAAAAAGCAAATCAAACTTGATTTTATCACAGAGTATTTGGGCAAGAAAAGGACCCATTTATAGCCACAGCTACTTAGCATCCAGTTCTCCTTAAGACATTCTCCCAGGCATCCTGCTTCCTGTCAACCTAATGCAGGACGCCATCCTTCTCTTCTAATCCTAAATATATATATACGAATCCTGGGCTCAAATTCAAGCTCTACCACTTACTAGAGTGTGACTTGGGGGAAGATACTTAGTTTCTTTTTGTCTCAGTTTTCTCACCTGTAAAATGGGAGCTAATAATATTATTTATCTCTTGGAATTGTTATGACGATTAGATTAATTAACATAGATAATGTTCTTATAACAGTGTCTGGCCTAATAAGCACTCAATAAGCGTTAGCTTATATTATTCCAATAATTATATAGAAGACATTAAAAATAATATAATTCTTAATACTGGCAAAAGCTATAAGATGGCTATAGTCTGTTAAAGATTTTTATGGAGAAAATTATAAAACATTAAAAAATATTTTATATACATTACATATAAGACCTGAAAGTGGAGAGATGCTATGTTCATAGACTCCCATATCATAATGATGTAAAATCTAAATTAAATTGTAAACAAATTCATTTCCAGGCAAAATATCAATTAGATTTTTTTTTTTTTGCCATGAAATTTGATGAGCTGCTCCAAAATTTATATGGAAGAATAAAGATCCAAGAATAAACAAGACAAAGATCCAGATTGGGGGAATTACCTTACCAGGTATCAATACTCATTATAAAACTGTAGTAATTAGAACAGTGTGCTCTTGGCCAGAGACAAACTAAAAGGCCAATGGAGTTGACAAGAGAATTCAGGAAACATCAATATAAGTGGAAACTTTTATTAAAAAAAGTGTAATGTTACAAATCAGTGAGTGAAGAATAAATAAATACCGTAGGGACAATTGGCTATTCATATTTAAAAATTAAAATATTTCTCTACTCAAACTGTGTAAGAAAGAATAAAGAGAAGATTTAAATGTAAACATATTTTTAGAAAGAACAGGGAGTATACAGCCCACAGTCATGATAATGAGGTGATAGAGTGGGGGTGGGGGTAGGAGAGTAAGCTGGAACTGGAGAAGTTCAAGTACTGATATCTAGAATGATTTCTTTTTTTTAAAAGATGAAGTAACTATGAAGAGCTGGAATATGGAAGTTTGCCATCTCAGTCATTATATTTTTGTGTTTTCAAAATTTCACAGAATGAAAATGTAAAAAATGAAAAATAAAGAAAATGACAACTCTGTAATTGACAAAGACTTTTATTTTTAGGACTGAATTTTTGAGAACTTTCATAAAAAAGATTTGGAGCACCCCACACATATCAAGTCAGCATTTATATCAGGAAAGGCTAGACTACCATGAATCTGAGTGGTATCTAGTAGTGGACAATTAGATAATTGGAGCAGAGGATCTGGACTAGGATGAAAATGGAAGCATTGTCATAGGCATTCTTGGCTGAGGATTTCATCATTGGTCTTGTAAAAGGAATTCATGCAGATACTATCATCACATTGTATGCTTTCATTTATTCATCTATTGAACACATTTATTGAGTATCTAATGTATATTAGGCACTAGTCTAGGCACTAGGATTCGGCAGTGCAGGACAAGATCTCTGCTCTTAAAGTTAATCTTCAGTGGGAAAGAGATACTTAAAACAATAATTACTCTGGTACATATATCATTGCACAATTTGATCTTGCTATAGAAGAAAAATAGTTATACTTGTGTGTTATTTGGAATTTTCCATATTTATCATCAAATTAACTGAAGAAAATGCTTTATAATTAAAAATCGGTTCTTTGCCAGTTATTGATTTATTGCCTTTCATCTCCAAGTCCAACCATCATAATCCTGTGTACAATTGTGAGGAAAGGTGCTGCATGTTTTCTGAGATAGTTTGTGATTCGTTAAAAAGGAGGATAATTCTTTTCCCAATACTTTCTTCTAGAGTTAAAACAAAGTCCCTGTACTGGTTGAATAATGGCCCCCAAAGATATCCAGGTCCTAATTCTTGGAGCCTGTGAGTGTAACCTTATTTGGAAATAGGGTCTTTGCAGATGTGATCAACTTAAAATGAGATTACACTAGATTAGAGTGGACCCTCAGTCCAATATGACTGGTATCCTTATAAGAAGAGGGAAATTTGCACAGGAAAATCTCAAAACACTTGGAAATTAAACAACACACCTCTCCCTAATCACAGAGGGAGTCTCAAAGGAAGTGAAAAAAATGCACTGAACTCAATGAAAATGAAAATGCAACATGTTAAAGTGTGTGGGACACAGTTAAAGCCCTTCCACGGAAATTTATAGCACTAAATGCATACATTGGAAAACAGAAAAAATCTCAAATCAATAATCTAAGCTCTCATGTCAAGAAACTAGAAAAAAGAAGAGCAAAATAAACCCAAAACAAACACAAGGAAGGAAATCATAAAGATAAGAGCAGAAATCAATGAAATTGAAAATAGAAAGACAATAAAGAAAATCAATGAAACAAACAGCTGGATCTTTGATGAGATCAATAAAACTCATAGCCCTCTAGCAAGACCGTCAGAGTTAAAAAGAGAGAGGACACAAATAACCAACATCAGGAAGGAAATAGGGGATAGCACTACAGACCAGGCAGACATCAAAATGATAACAAAGGAATACTCCAAACCATTCTACACACATAAATTTGACAACTTCGATGAAATGCACCAATTCATTGAAAAACACAAACCACCACGACTCATCCAATATGAGATACATAATTTGAATAGCCCTATGACTATTAAATAAAGAATTTGTAATGAAAAATTTCCCCAAAAGAAATCTCCAAGTTCAGATGCTTTCACCATAAAATTTGACTAACCATTTAAAGAAGAATTAATACCAATTCTACACCATGTCTTCTAGAAAATACAAGAGAGGAAAGACTTCTTCGTTATTAAGCTAATATTACCCTGCTACCAAGATTAGACAAAAACAGTACCAAAAAAACTATAGACAATTTTCCTCATGAATATAGATGCAAAAATCCTTGACAAAATATCAGCAAATAGAACTCAATATATAAAAAGAATTGCACTCCATGATCAAGTGGCATTTTATTCCAGAAAGGAAACCAATGAATCGTTTCTATTTTTAAAAGCATTTGAGAATAGAATAATTTCAGAATAAATTATAACGATATGAGAAATTTTTGTATTTACTTATTTTCTTTCTTTAAACGCAGAACGTACTCAATAGTGCTCTAAAGTGCACCATGCTGTTTAGTTATTATGTGAGCTGCATGCCCCCAGGAATATAATCTATGGTGTTGCTTCTATTTTCTTTTACTAGTTATACAGTTTTACCTAAGACAAACAGCACAATTTTGTGTGATTTTTTTTCATAAATAATATTTATAAAAAATATAATTGCAGCATTGTTTTAAATCTGAATACCTGAAATCACTGCACTGCTATTAATGATATGCACATTTTGGCTTTTTAAAAAATAATTTCTTAGTAAATGATTACACTGACAAATATAACTTTATTTGAATCATTGACTCTATAGAACATCAAGTGATCAAGCATTGTCAATTTCAAAAGGCCCTTAAATCAAAGCAGTCTTTTTCCTACTCCTTCTTTGAAACAAGTTATGAAAATGAAAGGATATGCAATGTATTTTTATCTAATTTGAAGTTAATCTCTAGGAAATTTTTTTCAATATTCCACACAGAGTCCTATTGAGATCAAGATTAAAGCAGCTTCATGGCTGCCTTAGAATGTAATGTACCAGTACCAGGCGTCAGCTTTATGTTTCTATCTATCTGTATAGACATTATATCTAGAAGTTTTCATGTTTTTTATGGTAAGGTTGCCTAGATTACATCGCAATAATTAGACCAGATAAAGATACAGTTTACACAGCTGACTATTATCATTTTTCAATGGTAGAAAGTATAAACGAGAATAGAATAATAAAAATAAATAAAAATAGAAGCAACAAAAAAAAATTTTTAATCTTAAAAATTACATTTATCAAGGCAAGGCTTATTTTTTATAATTTTATCTGGAGACGAGTACATTATTGGTGTGCAAGAATGTGTAATAGTTTATTATTGTGTTTAATATTCCTTTGTATAAAATAATATTAGCGTTCATATTCTTGAACCACTGTGGTTTTTATTTTTATGAAGACTCAGTAGCAAGCACATTTGTAACATGAAAGATTTGGACTCAGTTCCTTTTATATGAAAGCAACCTAGTGCACAGAGCTCATTAATTTATCCTCAACTGACGTATAAATTTTTGAACTAATCTTGATTTGCTAGCTGAATGAAATATGAGATCTCAACAGGAAATGTTTATTCATTTCTATGAAGGCTTTGTATTTTTCTACCATGCTTCTGAAAGACACCAAGAGGAAATTACAGCTTTTGTGGTTTCTTAAAGAATGAGTACAATCCAGTTGATCCTACACTTCAGAGCAGGAGCTGAACTGTAAGATTTCTTTTGTATTGGTTTACCTCTGGCTGCCTCATAAGAAGACCATGCTTTTTCATTCATGTTTCTACTTTCAGATGTCGATTTATTCCCTTCACTCCTTGATTTTGTTTGTCTTTTTATTTAAGAAAATATCCCTCATGAATGATTGAAGGATTTCTGTATTACAAAGACTTTTTCCAGAATATGATATTATGAGATTCCTGGCAAATTCTTGCATTGGGAAATAATTCAGGCATGTGTGAAAATATGTATCGATCAAAAACTGGAAAAATTCAATATATATAGTGATACCACGCATTGGTGAAGATGTGGAGGAAGGTGAAATCACATACATGTTGGTTGGAGTGTAAATTGGTTTGACGACTTTGAAGAGGAATTTGGGAATACCTTGTAGAGTTGAAGACGCATACCCTACCAATCCACCATTCCACTTCTCTGTCCTAGGGAAACCCAGGCTTCGTGCACAGGGAGATTCTCTGAGCAAGTTTGTAACAAGGGAAAGAATCCACTTAGTGAATAAATATGTAAACCATGGTTTATTCAAACAATTAGTATGCAGATTTATAATGAATGGTCCAGATCTACATGAGTAGACAGGGTTAATTTAAAAAATGCAATGCTGAGTAAAAACATAAGTATACTTTAAGCAAAGGCTACTTAAAGTATAATGCATTTATGTAAAATTTTAAAATAGTACTATTCATGGATGCTACATACGTAATAAAAGTACAAAAACATCATGAATATAACACACGCCAGCATTAGCATAGTGGTTTCTGCTGGGGAGGAAGATGGCAGGTTGAGGATATAGGTGTGTGTGTGACACTTCATTTTTTAGAAAACAAAGTGAGAGAATTGAGGTAAAGAAAGCAAAATATTAACATATACTTAATCTTGGTGTTTTAGCATTTTAGCATGTACTTTTATGCTTAAAAAGAAAAAAAAAATTCCTAATCACCCGTTGTGAGGGGCTGCTTTCAAACAGGTGAACATAATTCCCATCGGGGTGTAATTGAAGTAGGAGAGTTGAGGAGGTGTTCCCCTAAGCCGGCCAAGGGAGTTGCAAGAGGAATTAATTTGTCAAGGAATGAACTTTGAAAATAGACCAGGATAAATAGCTATTTTCATGGCAACTTAATCTACTCTGACATAGTCTTCTTTAAAGAAACTTTGAGAAGTTAACTTCTCCATTGCTTATATTTTCTCAGTAATGAAAAATAATGATAATAATATTGCATAACATTTAATAAACACTTATTATATTCAGATTCTGCTAAATGATTTATTTATTTTCTCACCTAATTCTCATAATGTCTTTATGCAGTAGATTTTTTTTTTTTTTTTGAGGAAGATTAGCCTTGAGCTAACTGCTGCCAATCCTCCTCTTTTCGCTGAGGAAGACTGGCCCTGAGCCCATCTTCCTCTACTTTTTTATATGTGGGATGCCTACCACAGCATGGCTTGCCAAGCGTTGCCATGCCTGCACCCAGGATCCGAACCAGCAAACCACGGCTGCCGAAGCGCACATGTGCACTTAACCACTGCGCCACCAGGCTGGCCCCTATGCAGTAGACATTATTATAAACCACATTGAAAGGTGTGCTAAGTACTTTCCCTATTCACATAGCAGAGCTAGTACATTGCTCTGTACTACATTGCTAGTACATTGATTTAGTAACCACTAAAAATCATTTACTCTATGAGAACAGCAAATTAATAAGTAAATCAATGAAATATTTAAGGTAATGGGATGGTCCTCTCAATATCCCTCCACTCTCATTTTATAGTGGACCACCCCAGCGAGATGCTACCAAAATAGTTTGATAATTAACTTAATAAAGACTAAACGTATGTATTAGTAGATCCTATGCCCTCCCCTTTGAATATTACATTTAACAGTGTTTCTTTTTGTTTCAGTGTTAGGAACTTAAAAGCTAGTTTTTTGATTATATAAACATGAGTCTACATTTACAGGCATCTGTCTGAACAGAAACGACATGGCTACTTCTAAATTTCTTTCCAGCTAAAAAATTTGGTATTTGTATAGTTAGATTGATTAGTTACTAATTCCACTTCTGAGAAATATTAATCTTTTTATCAAGCAATAGAAATTGCTCATTTGAGCATTTAAAACATTTTCAAATTGAGAAATTGTGTAGGTAGAGTTCTGATATAATAAAATCAAAGCAGAAAAATTGCCTAAAATATTATTCAAGTTTATTTATTTCTCTCAGAAATAGGGGAAAGCCGATGAGGATGGGGTGGGATTTTGTATTGGACTGACAAAGCTAAGTTTCTCAAGTTACTTGGGAAGGGGCCTAATTTTTATTTTAGAATTAATTATAGTTAAATTTATTGAGCCATCAAATGCTCTAATAAGCAATTATTGTTTTTCAGGCACTGAACTCTGCCCCTTTACAAGTAGGATCTCGTTTAGTCCTAACAGCACTGTGCACTCATTTTGCCTATGAGACAGCTGAGGGTATTTGAGATTGAGTTAAGGACTCAAGGTCACACAGCTGGAGAGTAGCAGAGTCATGACTCAGCCTAGAGTAGGATTCGAATGCATGCAGTCAACTCTCCTTTTCTGCCTTCTTTGAGCTGTTAAGGAGACTCAGTGTGAAAACCTTCACAATGGTTTTAGGAAAATCAGGTGAATCTGAGCTCTGAGACCTGCAACCCTTTTTTATGGCAGGCGCTGCTGCTTTATGAGAAACTGTCACAATTAAGGATAGTAACCTAAGGGCACCTCAATAAGGGAGTTTTTAAAGAGTGGGATAGAGTTTAATGGAAAAAAAGTGTTTTGCTTGGGAGATTTGCTAGGGAACTATGAATGGCTTTTCTCCGTTTTATCCATAAAACGATTAGAAGTATAGTATTGTGAATTATTTTGCAGGCAGAGAAGCTGTAAAAGACTGTGAGACAGAGAAAGAAGCAGGATTCAGAATATTATGTTTTGCTTTTTATTACAAGAGCAATGCATACACATGGTAGAACATTAGAAAACACTGATAATCAAAGAAAAGAAAAAATTTAAAAATCTATAACTATCACTGATTGATAAATACAATTGTCACCTTGGTGTGCCCAACTCTATATATGTTTTTTAAAAATCAAATCATGCTGTGTGACCTGTTTTGTTACCTGATTATAGCTTTTTTTTAAAGATTAAAAGGATTAGTTTTTTTTATTTAGGGCATGAATGGAGATCCAGAAATGTCAATAAAATAAGTATATATCCATGAGATTTTTGACAACCTTTCCATAAAACTCACTTTAATGCAGCTTTATTTTCTTCTGTTCTTCATTCAAGGTGGTTCATCATAAAGATGATACAGTTCTTGATGCCAACTGCTGGGTGAATGTCAGGACTTTCATGAACTGAACTGTGAAGTTGACAAACCTATATGTCAATCGTATGACTCTTCTTCCAGGTTGGAAGACTAATTCAGGGCCAAAGTTAAAAGAGAGAGAACCATAATTTGTGAAAGGTAAAAGAGTTCCTACCAAGTGAGTATATATTTTACACATGAGGAAAGTGAGAACTCCAAAATAATGTCCAAGGTCATACAAATAGTTATTGGTGAGAGATCATGACTGAAATCCAGTCTTATGTGTAGGACTATGAGTCCCAACTTCTGGCCTATTGCTGTTTCATGTATTGCATATTATCTCTCACTAAGGATCCCATCTCACGAGATTGCAGAATAGAGCACTGTGTGGTCTAGCTTTGTTAGGGGCAATGTTCCCAACCTCCAGATTCACAGTCCTGCCTAAAGAGAGGGCCCGTGGGAACATCTCCACTATTAAGAAATTCCATGAAGCATAGTAATTGTCTCCATTACACTTTTTTTTTTAAGATTGGCACCTGAGCTAACAACTGTTGCCAATCTTCTTATCTTCTTCTTTTTTTCTTCTTCTCCCCAAAGCCCCCCAGTACATAGTTGTATATTCTAGTTGTGAGTGCCTCTGGTTGTGCTATGTGGGATGCCGCCTCAGCATGGCCTGATGAGTGGTGCCATGTCTGCTCCTGGGATCCAAACCAGCGAAACCCTGGGCCACCAAAGCGGAGGGTGCAAACTTAACCACTCAGCCATGGGGTCGGCCCCTCCATTACTCTTTAAAAGACTTTTCTATTAGAAGAACAGAATGTGCATTCAAAGATTTTAGGATTTAAGACAGCCATTGGAAAGATTTTCAAATTTAGTTTTCAGAGTCCTTTTACTGGACTATGAGGCATGGTGGTAGTTTAAGATGGGGGGTAAATGTAGGGCAGAAGCTGGCCAAAGAATACACAAAGATTTGACTTCACCAACAGATGTGTTTCTTCCTTGTCCTTCGTCTATCAGTTGTCATGATTCTTTTCTTCATCCCTATAATTCTTTTAAAATCTAACGTGCTTACTGTAGTCAGCCACTGAGGTCAGTGCTTTTATATGTTTTCTCATTTAATCTTATGAATTAAGTTATGTTATTCCCATATTAATAAGATATGCAAATCAAGACTCAAGTGACCTTAAGTAGTTTGGTCAAGGGCCTCCTGGCCATTAACCAAACTAGGATTCTAACTTAAGTCTTTGGGTCTCCAGAGCCCATACTCTTTACAACTTATTATATAGTATATATTAGGTATGTATGTATGTATTGTCACCATTTACTTTGATTACATCATTCTTAGTATCATCTTTTTATTTAGTGTGTCAGGTTAATAATCTATTAATTTTTGAAGAAGAAATACATGAGAAATTTTGAGGAATGATGCTAACTATATAGTCACTGGATTTATACCTAGATAAAAAAATAGAAAAGAGGTTAGATGATTTGTGCATCTAATGGGATGGTTCAGCCCTTTCCTGTCCTAGTCTTTATTATTCCTGAGATATTTTGGGCAAAGTGGAGGAAGGATGGCCAGGAAGAATCTTTTAGGTTTGACTTTTTTTCAAATTCCTCTAATTGTAGCCTGCTTTTAAGAGAAGTCTACTTCTAACTAAGGTTAAAGATTTGATCTCTGGTGGATTTTTACATCTCATGAGTTCAGTAGTCTTCTAGAAGTATTGTATATACACACGAATATGACATATATTATATTAATATGCTTTATATATACACACATATATTTAATTTTTATGAGAAGGACTTTATATTTTTCCTGATAATAGAGTCATTGTAAGGTTTAATATTATTAAGGGAAAAGAAATGACTAAAATTCAGAGAATCTGCTTTGTTTCTTGAATAAAAGTTACAAAATAGATCACAATGATTAGAAACAATTTTTAGAATGCATGCAAAATATAAGCATGATGAATTGTGAGAAAATAAAATTTGATTTGCGGTATAGTGAATGAATTGGGTTAAAGGTAAGAGGTTACCTTCATTATACCAAAGAGACTGAAACCATTATTTAAAAGATAGTTTAGTTATAGATAAAAATGGCACCTTAAAGGTAAATAGTTAAAAAAAAGCTTATGAGGGGCTGGCCCCATGGCATAGAGGTTGAGTCCTGTGCACTCCACTTTGGTGGCCCAGGTTGGCAGGTTTGGAGACTGGGCATGGACCTACACCACTCATCAAGCCATGCTGTGGTGGTGTCCCACATACAAAACAGAGGAAGATTGGCACAGATTTTAGCTCAGGGCTAATCTTCCTCAAGCAAAAAAAGAGGAAGATTGGCAACAGATGTTAGCTCAGGTCAATGTTCCTCACCAAAAAAAAAGAGGCATTTATTGCTATTTTTTCTCATTCTACTGCTGGCTATTTGTTTGTTATTAATATGGCTGATTCTTACTGAATTTTTTCCTGATAGCTTTTGAAAACTATTCTCTTTGGAAAGAAGCAAGGCAAAGAAACAGTTAACTAGCCTATTTCTTTAGCAAATTTTAATATTTTAGCAATTAATCAAGCAATTTTTATATAAATTTATACTGCCATTATTCTGCTCAGAGTGCTTGCTGATAACGTTTAGCAATCTTTACTATTGCACTGAAGTTAATTGTCTTTATATCTCTTAAGGAGAAATCTTGGAAATGAATGTGGTTCATTGAAAATAGTCATTCCATTTTTGTTTTTTTGAGACACTCCTGTTGAGCTAATTTTTTTTTTTTGCTTGTGAATATGTGAGTGGCAATATTTCTAGGTATAAGTCACTTATAGCTGACCAATTTCTGTCAATCTCCTGAATCCTTTGTACTCTTCAGTAGCTGTGCCTGTTCCATTTCCACTCTCACCCCCACCAGTGCCTCATTACCACACCAGATGGGCCAGATGGCTTATTTCTCTTTGACTCCTAACATGCTACCCTGGAGACATGCCCAAGCTTTACCATTGTTTGTAGTTTTCAGTGGATCATACACCTGAGACAAGGGTTAGAGTAACTAACAGTAACCTTTTTGAAATTAATTTTCCATCAAGCAATTTCTCTCTAGAACTCAAGCATAGAGAGACTATGAAATGTATACAACACTGTCCAGCTGGGGCATGTTTTTCTGGTTACAACAAAATATTCAATACAATTCAAACTGGGCCAATTGCCAGATTTCTTGTGGCTCTATAAAGCTTTACAGTTGTTTTTTGACAGTAGCTGTATTTTTTATTTTTCTCTTATAACATAGAAGGCGAAGTTAATTCTCCAAAGTACACTATAAAAAACAAAGCAGTGATTTCACTACTTTCTAAATGAGTCAGCAGAGAGACTATGACTGAGGAACTTTCCTGGAGCACAGGGTTTACAATTTGGAGAACTAAAAGAGGAGAAAAAGAAACAACTAATTGATGTTTTTGAGGTATTGTGAACGCTGTTGATCGGTGATACTGACTCCCATGTTAAAGTCCTTTAATTATGCATTTATTTTTCCATTGTAGTAGATTTTGTATTATCTACATTCCCTTCTGATACTTTGGGGAGCACAGAACAATGATGTGTTTTTGCTCTTTGTAACATTTAGGGTTGACAGAATGCCCAAAGTACAAGTAGCTTAAAGAAGGCAGAGATTTATTTCTCTTTATCGTAAACAAGAAGCAGAAGTTGGCAATGCGTAAGTAATAAAGAGACTCCACAATCATATACTCAGGTTTGTTCTATCAGGTCTCTCTGCCATGTTAACACATAGCTTTCAACTTAAGGTCCAAGTTGGATGCTCCAGATGAAAGCTTGACACCTGCTCTCAGCCAGCCTGATGGAGGAAGGGTGCACCACTCCCTTTAAGGAAGAGCACTTCTTGGAGTTTGCACAGACTGATTCTGCTTGTATCCTATTGGCCAGAATCTAGTCACATGGCCATGTGTAGCTATAAAGGAGACTGTGAAATGTAAGTTTTACCCTTGGCAGTCCTGTTTCCAGCTAAAAACTGGTGGTTCTATTACCAAAGAAGTAGGGGAAGATGAATATTGGAGCACAATTAGAAATCTCTGCCATCATCTTTTAATAGTTTGCTCTAGAAAACTTTATCAGTATTTTCCGGGGGCAGTTGTCAACTTGTACACTTTTCTAACAGTTGACAAATTCTCAAGAACTTGATCTATTTTCCAGAATAGTTCAATGCATTTTGTTAATGACACTATTTTAAAGTATAAGAAAAGGAGACTCTCATCTTTCTTAAACTGTGTAAAAAGAATGGGACACAGATCTGTACGCTGTTTCTCATTCATCTGCTGTGGCACACAGATGTATCCATGCCTTCACAGATGTGTTTCCAAATTTTGATCAGTGAACAAAACTTCTTAATTTTTGTAGCTGATTATGCATATAGTTACACAATGTTGTCATTTAGAACATTGAACTGAGTAGGTCCCTAGGGGTTGTATATAGCAGGTACACCCGGCATGAGATGACATCAAGGGCAGTATTGGGGGGTCTTTGTGTTGGGGATCCAGGTCTGTCTTGTGGATCTGCTGTTATCAATATAGGGCTTGTATCTTCCACCATCACTCCAACATTCCAGCCAGCGGGAAGGGGAGGAGAGGAGCACATTCCTTCCCCTTACTGGCGGGATCTGGAATTTGCACACGTTACACAGGTGGATCATTTTTTTAATACAACCATCTTCACACTCAGACTTACATTGATTATATCTAAGATGATTACTTCAAAGTCAGTGTCTTAGACATTTATGTTTGCTATTTTTTGTAATTATAAACAGCAGCATATACATTTTAAAATATGTAAATCTTTGAATGCATTTAAAGTAAGTATTTAAATGTTTAAGAATATAAATTATCTGCATTTTGAATGGTTATCAGAATTGGGGCAAACATAGATTTGATAAATATTACCAATTTGCTTTTTTAAAAAATTAAAAATGTACACATTTGCCACCTATATATGAGAGTGTCTATTTATTGCAAACTTACTAACATTAACTTTTCTCATACAGTTTTAAAAAATATATGAAATTTCTTCATTCTAAGTGAGGATAAATATTTTTTGTCTGTTCTTAGATTTTTCCATCTTTTTGGTTATTGATTTTCTTAAGGAACCTGATTAGATATTTATATAAATAATACTAATGTTTCTTCTGTCATATTTGTCACATAAATTTCAGTATGTTCTAGATCTTTTTGATTCATTTGTTGTTTCTTATGGAAGGAGAGAGAAATAAAATACTTACATAGTTAAATTTATTAATCATAAACATTATGATTTTTCCCATTGTTTTTAAGTATTCAAGGTCTTTCCCATCCTGAGAGCCAGAGATTGCATAAATATTCACCTTCGTTTTCTTCTATATTATTTTTTCTTTAATTTAATTTGATGTATGGTAGGAGATAAGGCTCTAAATTTATATGTTTTTTCCAAATAGACGGGTATGAATCCTTGCTATTTATTAATCTTTTTATTTTGCATCAATTTGTAGTGTCTCATTTATTATATAAATACACAAACAAAAAATAGTATGTTTTCAACCTATCTATTCTGTCTTACTGGTGCCAGAAATGTTTCCAGAGCAGAATATTTGTATGTGATGAGAAATCTTGTTGTAGAGAGTGTTTGGATGTCCTTACAGCACAGTTATTACCATTTTGGGTCTAGAGACAAATAATAGCATTTCCTTTTTTAAAAAATGTGGGTTTAGAAAGTGCTTTTCCACATGAATGTCCTGCAGGCGTTCAAACTCAATATGTCAAAAAAAAACCCCATTATTTGTAGCCCAATACAACTCTCCTCTTCTAATCTTTCCTAGAGCCGTTGATTGCAGAGTTTTCATCCCGTCTCCCTAGCTGCAAGCCTCAGCATCATTTCTCACTTTTTCCTCTGCATTTCGCTGTACATACAAGTAGTCGCTAGTGTTTTCTAACTCTGTCTTGAAATATTACTGGAATCAGCTCTTTCCTTTGTTTCCCACTGCCTCTGCTCTCAGGCCTATGCCATCTCTCCCCTGGACATTGAGAACAGCTTCAGATTCTTGCCTCCAGCCTCCCACCTGTCCACCCTCTACATAGGTACCAGTTATCTCTCCAGATTACAGATCCAAGCATATTACCCTTTCTGCTCTTAATCCTTGGGTGGCTTCTCATTGTCTTCAAAACAGAATTCAAACTCACTAACATGATATTCAAAGCTGAACAGAAGGTAGGTCTCTATTTAACTTTCCTTTTTCAACTCCCTTCTTTCCTGGTTACTCACAAACCCTGTGTTTCTCTCACCCAGGTAAATGGCTCACCTTTGCTTTCAAATATTTAAACATCCTTTTCCCTTGGACTGTTTTGCCCATAAACGCCTTCCCTGCTCTGTTTTCATAATCCACACTTTAGTCCCAGTTAAAATGTCGTTGTCTTTGGAAAGCTCTCCTTATCTATTTAGTCAGACTTAATTGCCCTGTACTCTATGTTCCTGTTGAATTTGTGCACACATTTATCATAGCCAAGATTACTTTCTAAATGAGTTAAGATGCAGTATATCTGTAAGACCATACATTTTAAGGGGACCAAAGTGGCCATTTGTCTTTGTAGACACAGAATATGACCTTGTAGCAGATTTTCTTAGTTTTGGGAGAATAACTTAAACATGGCTTCTTAGCTGTACAAGTGAAATGTGAGTTCGCACCTACCCCATGGACAATATCTAACTCCCATCTCTCTAAGATCCCTCAACAAGCAGAACTAATTCCTTGGGGAGATTTAGGTATATTTGCAGAGAGAGCGAAGAATATCTTGAGAAGACAGCTGAGGTGCCATCCTCTTTCCTCTTGAAGTTTAATGGTGTAGCTTTTCTGGTAGATTGAGAAGGTTCTGTTGTGGCCTCCTGTCATGAAAGCTCACGAAGGACTTGAAGGGGAGCTCACTTTGTAGCAAGCTGGACCTGACTAGTGACCCAGATTCGCCACCACTATCCCTGTTTGTGGGAGCTGATTGTTTCCTACAGAGCTTGAGTTTTGGCTAGAAATTTCTCTGGCTTGGCACTCTGACATTGTGGGCTCATGAGTGTGAACTTAAGGAGATAAAACGGTGGGAGCCCAAGCATGAGGTAACACTTCAACCTCTGAAGGATCTGACTCAGCAAGGGTGACTTAACTGCCAAAGGCAAGGACGTGTTTTCAATAGTGACACCAGGTGGTGGCAACAGAAATAATGAATACTATAAACTAAGGCTCACAGTGCCCTGATCAAACTCTCCAGTTTTGTCTTGTGAACTACAAATGGTCCTCCTTGAACTCAGTAAGAACCTCTCCCCTCAGATTTCTGCTGGAGAAAGAGTTTGGATAATTCAGGCATGGGGCAATTGGATTATTAAAAGTGTGACCATATTTGTTCTCCAAACTGGTTAGGCAGGTTATCCAGTTACACTTAGTTGTGTTTCCACAATGACACAGTAAATATCTGCAAGGTGAGGCCCTGTGGAACAATCTTTATATCTCCCTGGTGATAAGAACAGTGATTTGAACATAGTAAATATTTGAATTGAATTGGTTCTACCCTATGTTTATTTTAATGTTTATAACTACAATCATAAAACATGCAACATTTTAAAGTTTTGTGTAAAGAGGCATTTTGCATTTGCAAATCTCCCTGTGAAAGATATGGGCTGCCTGGAGTAAAACATGAAGCTGTGCTGCCTCTGCTCTGTGGGTTCTCACACTGTGCTTAACTACTGTATATTATCATTAGCATTATAAGAAGACCCAGAGATATACAGTGTCATTACATTTAAAAAAAATTAACTTGTCTATGCCGATTGGCACTGGAGAAGATTGCCCCACAAAATCAGCCTCCAGTTCTCTGGTTGTCAAGTTTTGCAAATTGCTTGGTCTTGCTCTCTAATGTAGAAATTGGTTACCCTCCATTGCAATTTAAAATATCATTTTTCTTGTTTAGAGAGGAGGTTTTTAAGTGCAATCTACTATCGGAGAATGTTTATGCTGGCCACTTATAATTTAGAATATATAAATGTGCTCCTAGAGACTTGTGCTGCCTCAGCATTTTCCCCTCAACTCTTCAGAGAGACTTTTGTGCCAGTTCTACATGGTTTGTATTGTTAGTTCCCTTCCCTATTGTCTGTTTCGGTGAAAGGAGGTTCAGTGGATTGCTTGAGTTTTAATTTTCATGCCCTGTATGAAACCGTGTACTCTATCTTCCAATGGGAAATAGATACAACATGCAGTAGTGTAGCTGAAATTTACAAGAATTTTTGTTAAAGGAAATGCAGAGATAGCTCTGTAAGAAAAATAGTGTTGGCCTATCTATATATCTATGTATGTGTGTATACATGTGTACATATATGTATGCATCTGTCTATCTATCTATCTATCTATCTATCTATGCATCTATATCATCTGTAACTATCTAGTGGTATGCTAGTAAATGTTTAACAATAGGCTTTCCAGGAAAAAAGCCCTCTAGTTTCTAACTTTTGCCAATTTCCTTGGCATAAATACTCCCACCATGGCTCGTTTCAAGTTACCAATATGATGCCATGAAACAGAGAGTTGGGAAGTGATGCACAGTAGGACCCTTTTATGTAGTGTTTTCACCATACAAATACAATAGATGCAAATAACTCAAGAGCATAGCTAATCGTAAAATATAACAAAATAACTAGGAAGTGATCAGTTTTGAGTATTTGTTATCTTTCTTTTAATGCAATTTACTTAATTGTAAGTTTATGTAATTTAGTTTTTAATAATGGCTGTGTTTAAGAACTGCTTTCAAAATTCCTGAACATTTAGCAGTTGGCTCTTGCAAGCTGGTATAAACTGGGTCCAACACAACACTGTATTAATATGTCTACTTCTAGCCACTTCTGTCTCTTTTATAAGAAGAGTGGGCCCCTGCGCCTGGAGAGATCTTTGTTGAACCTTGTGGTGGGAGTTTAGGTAAACAGGTCTGGAGGAAGAAGCAAGAGTAAATTGCAGAGTGTAATAAAGGATGGAAGCTTTTGTGTGTGACGTGGGTGGGTGCTAAGATTACAGGAGATTGGAGGCAAGACTTTATATTTATTTCTGTGGGATAATTATCATCAGAGTAGAATGATTGGCGTCTTCAGGAATGCATCCGTTGCATAAAACCCTGTAGTTTGCCATGGAATATCTGATGCAAATCCTTTTCTTCATTTCTTATATGAAATCTTTGCTAAAATCTCCGTTGCTTAGTAATGTCTTTGGTGGGAATGGATTCTTTTTGGAGAGGAAAATAATACAGAGTTCTATATTGAAGTTGAGGCAGGGCAAAAACTGAGGCTGCACGCTGGGTTACATGAGGTATTTGAAAATAATATATCTAAGACTGAAAATGAAATTGCATTAGATGAATCATTTGTTAAAATCTAAGTGTAGGCAGCGTAGCGTGGTGCTTCAGAGTACAGATTCTGTTGCCCAGCTTTTGGAGTTTGGTTACAGATTCTACCACTCATTATCTGTGTGAATTTAGGCAAATTATATAACATCTCTGTGTTTCAGTTTTCTGGCTGTAGAATAGAAATCTTAATAATACATATCACATTGGTTTGAGGATTAAATGACATAGGTAAAGCACTTAAGATGATTCCTGGCACACTGTAAGCTATAGGGTTAGATGGTATTTTTAAGTGATCTAGTGACTTAGGAATACGACTAATTAGAATATAATATATATGAATATTATGTATATTAGGTTTCTAAGGGGTCCAAATAAGGACGCTCCTCCCTGTTTGAGTTCTGAACTAATTGAGATATAAGAAACAAGAGTGATACAGATAAGGGAATCAAAGTATTACCTTTATTACTGCTAATACTGGTAAAGCACAATGTTCTTGGATCTGTAGGCAAGTGGGCTTCCTAATCCAGAAACTTAAAATTAAGAGGACTTACCCAGCCATAGTCAGCCCTTGAAAGCTGCAACCATCCTCGTTAGGACCAGACCCCTTCAGCATATGGCTGAAAGCAGAGCAGAGCACACACTGACTAAGGGTGGGCCGACTTCCAGAGGGAAGGGGAAGGGAAGAGGCTCGGCTCTACATGCTTGGCTCCTCGTTCCGCAATCATCAATCAAATTCATTGTCTCTCCTGCTAGTGGGTCAGTGGGTATGGGACAGAGAGAAGCCAGGGTTATTTCATAATTGGTGCTCCTTCTGCGTGGTAGGGAGTAATAGGAAAGGGAAGAGCCTTGCCCTCTGTATCACTGTTTAACCAGTAACACAGAAATTACTAGTGTTTTAACAGAGGACATGTGATTGGGTTACTTAAGCCATGAAGGAGTTGAGAGGCTCAGTTAGAGATAGTGAGATAACTTGAAGGTTACTGGTACCAGGAAGACATTACCCTCTTTCAACAAGGGAGGAGGTGCTGTTACCAGAGCCCAGGAGCTCGAGTCACCCAGCAGAAGCTGGAACCCTGGTGGGTCTATCCCTCAGAGACACTGACTGAGGTGGAGAGGAGTGGGAGAAAGGTCCTGACTTCCCTTTCTCCAGCCCTCCAGTTCTCTCTCCAGTGTGCCTCCCATTGGCTGACCTCAGCAGGCAGCCAGTTGACAGGGGAGCCTGGTAAACAGCCTGCAGGGGTCAGCCCCACTGCTGTCTAAAGGAGGCAGGGGGAGGGGGAGGAATAGATCCAAGAGCAAACAGGGCCAGGACCTGCACGCACGGGCACACCTGTGCACATAAACATGCACACACACACACATGCTGTCTTTCACACACGCACACACATTCACACACCTATTTCATTCTTCTCTGCTTTTGAACTCTTTGGACTATGTAGATCAAAATATTCTTTCAGATGGTGTGATTTTAACATTGCTTAGAGACACCGGCTATGGAAGTAAATTGAAGAAAGTTTAAAATTAATATACAATTTGGCCCATCCTAAGAACTCTGGTGAACATCCTCTGCAATATTCTTAGATAATAAATTTCCAGACTACTCCCTAACAGTGTCAGATGATTGCCTAAATTCTTTATTTTTGGTTGAACTTTTAAAGATAGACTCAGAGAAAATTCTATACTCAGAGTCCAACTTGATCCAAGTCGAACAGCATCAATGCTCCACCTATCCAACTCCTCTACTGTAGTTAATGGACAACTTCCAGCCTTGGCTCCTCCACAAAGTCTTCTTGCACTGCAGCCCCCTAAGAGGTTTCCATCATCAGATATATTGCACTTATTTTCTGTTATTGCCCTGTGCAATTTCTTGTTTTGTTTGTCTAATTCTGTCAGTCTCCTTAAGCATTGGCACTGTGTCTTAAAAGTCGCTCATAAACTCCCAAAAAGGCTAGCTGGTTAAAGCCAAATTGTGTGGGTCTAGTTTAAAAGTCCATTTGGAACAAAGTTTTCTTGAAAGCACTTCATTTTCAGACTTATTTAGTCCTCACAGGTCATTTCTGAATGTTTTGAACCAAAATAATGAATGAAAGAAATGGAAACTTTGGATTGCATTTGTTCCCTGCAATTGTGAGGATGCTGGATCTGAGATGCTCGCTGTTGAGGTCTGGTATGAGAATCAGTATATAGTGGAGAGATTTAGAGCCAGGGGGCCTGGGATTAGATCCTGGTGTAAATTATGGGCAAATTACATGCCATCTATATGCCTCAGTTTCCTTACATGGAAAGTGGGGATAAGAACAGTACCTTCCTCGTTGTTGTATCATGTAAGATAACCTATGCTTATTGCTCGCATCAGTGCTTAACGTTCAGTGTTAGTTATTGTGATTCAGTATGCTTGTTTTTTTTAGAAATTCATTTTTAGATAAAATCCTCAGAAATATAAAAAGTTGAGTTCCTACTTTCTGCAGAACAATGTATCTCATATGGCTATCTGCAGAGCTGTGTCAAGGGAGCAGAGAAGCTGAGTAGCTGCCCAAGGCACCAAACTGGAAGGGATAGTAAAACATCACTGGAATTACAGCAAGAGAAATGTGATGTCTGGAATTTCTTTTGTAGGGTATTGCATTTTAATGGAAGGAGTGCCTTAATAAGGCACTTGGATTGGGGGAGTTAGAAAGCCCAAGGGGCATGTTTACATAATGAAAGGTGGTTGCTAAGTCACCTTCTTAGGAGAGGGTTCAGGTGGCTGTAGGGACCTTGCTGTGTTGATGCGAGTTTGAGCCAGCTGAGAGCAATAGTGAAAAGGCTGAGCAATCCCATAGGTGTCCCTTCTCCACTCCTCCCTCCAGCACCGCTAAGCTTCAGAGTTCCTCAAAAATTAATATCAAACAAGATTTGCCCAGAGTGGGGCACCAGTGTATTAGCTCATTTGCTGTATATGTTTAATGCCGTGGATCAGTAAAATCAGGGGACGTGTAAATTTATCATCAGAGACCATGTGATTTGATCAGAGAAATTCAACGTAAAAAAATTAACTAGGGATAAAGTTGTAACCTAGGCTACCGAAAGGGCCAAAAGAGAGTTCTAAGCTATCCTGGAGGTTGCAATTGCAGGAAGCAGCGAGGGCTGAGGGAACACAGAAGAGGCTGGAATTCCTAAAAGTTAGAGTCCTAGAAGACACACGCTGTAGAGCTGAAACTCAGACCCCCGAGGAGCGGGCACTGCTAAGCTGGGTCTGCAGCTCAGAGGGGCCTGAAGAAGGGGCGCTGGCCTGGCTGGTGCTGGAGTCTTGGGATGAGGCGGGACTTGATGAAGCTGGTTCTTCAAGTGTTGGAAAAACTGCCAACTGGGTTCTGCTGCTGCTACAAGAAACAACTGCTGTCCTTGGGGTGAAGAAACATTGCTGGGGTGACGCTCACAGGAATAGGAAGCAGACAGGGAAGAGCAAGTCTCGTCTTCCTCCAGCCTTGCAGCCTCCCTCTAGTGTCCCTCTTGGCAGAGCCACGTCCAGGGGGCAAAGCAGCGTATATGGAAGGTTGGTCTGGAGCTGAGAGACAGTTGCTTAATAACCGTTACTTAATAACTGGCACATAAATATTGTGAAACTAAGAACAAGCCACTTAGTAGATTATGGTGACTGGGTCTTGAGCAAATACTTTACAGAATATTTGCTACAGAGCTGAATTTGACTGGTCTCTGCCCTGAGGGAGGAGGCCAATATATAGGATAAATGACAGTATAATATGATTAATGGTCCAACACAATTAAGATCATGGAAGCACAGAGAAGGGAACCAAACAGATAGTGAACCTAATAATCTTTCCTTTGTTAATTAGGTGCTACTTAAGTACCTTAACTATATGAAAATAGAAAAGCAGCATCAATATTGATGCCAGTTTAGAGGTGATTGGTGAAGGTTGTATGGCACAATTCTGAATATTTTCTGTATAAATGTTTCCTCCAACTTAATCTCCCCAAATTTGTCAAACCAGGACAATCTACTTGTGTTTATTTATTTTTTAATCTCAAAGAATTCTGGTGCTATCAAATTCAGGGCATTTCTTCATTCAAGGAAATAATTTTACATTTATTTCATCGTGTTACCTTTTAGTATTCTATAAAATAGGATAATATTTCATAGTTCTTGAATCATCTTGGTGCAAGTAATGCACTGGTGATATTTTACAAAGGTATTCCAATATTTACTTTCACTTATTAACTTAGTCTACAAATATTTGCTTTGTACTTCACTAGATTCTGGGGAAATGTAAATTGAATAAGACATAATGTGGTAGATACTTGGCTGCTAACACTTCAGTCATTCCTCCACTCTTTCCTTGCCTACAAAACCTGGATTTTGTCTATGTGTTTGGGAGCAGTAAGTCCAGCCCAGGGGCAAATCAAAATTGGTTTAAGACAATTATAGTAATCCCCTTCCCCTTGTTACTGGTTTAGGCTGGGGTTTGTGACCAGTTCTGACCAATCCATTGTAAAGTGAATTCTGCTGTGGGCGTCTGAGAAATATTTTATTCCCTGATAAAATGTCTTATTGGACATTGTTGTTTGAAGACATGATATTTGGAGTTATGGCAGCTATCTGAAATCTCTAAGAGGGCAGCTCCAAAAGTCATGGAAATGCCAACTGGAGTCCACTGCATTAATCACCGGAAATAGCCTAACATGCTGCTTCTTTTTATTTGAGATAATAAAATCCTTTTTGTTTAAGTCATTTTTAGCAGGGTTCTGTTTTAGATGAAACAAAGTAATCCAAAATAATATACATGGTCTTTGTTTTACACAAATCTTTACTTTTTTTTTTTTAATGGGTTCTAAGAAGGGAGTAGTATTTTGCTGCACATGTATCATTCTAAACAGACAAGCAGAAGTCTCCCGGAGTAGATATCGTATAAAACTGCCAGTACGGTATCTTGCTCAGTAAGGGACTCTCTTTTTCTTCATGACACACTTGTTTTTTTTCTTTAAATTCTCTAGTAGATGGGATTTTGACCTGGAAAATTCACATGGAACTCTCTATATCCCTCCTCCCCCAGAAGCTATAATTCCATGTTGAGCTTCATTTTTCTGAAACCATCAATTTTCCTTTATTTATTTAACTACTCTCAAGCAGAAAACAAACCCCCAAAGAACAAAAACCCAGTGTGCTCATTGCGTTGTTCTTGAGTCAAACCAAGCTGTTAACAGGTTGAAGAGTAAATATACAAAGTATTCAATGAAAATCACATGAAGCCACTCTGAAAGTATCAGTGCAAATCCATTTGTAATTCATATTCTTGGGGAAAAATAACTGTTGAAATTCAATGATCAACTCTTCATCCCACAATGTAGCTCTTAGGGAGTCTCTCTCTCTTGAAGATAATCATCTCCATGGACATCCAATGGACGGAGGAAACTTCTAATTCCTATGTATGTTCTTGGCTCTCCTCTGCCTACCTCCATTTCCTTCTGTTACAGGTTGTGTAGATAAGGTATGTCTGGGCTTCCTCGGAACTACCACCTTGCTCCTGAAAGTAAGAATTTTTAGAAAAGTACTGACAAGTAGACTTATTTCTTGACATTCACTAGTCATTTTTTGTGAATGCAAACATTGAGTTTGGGGGTAATATTTAGAAGGCCTTCTCAGGAGGCAGAGAGCAGGGTCTTGATAGCATTAATGTGGTTGCCATTTCTTGATCATCAGCAAAGATGCTCCTTGGTTGTATGTGATCTGAAACAAATCCCATAATGAACTATTTGCTTTTGTCATTCACTCAGTGTCTCCCTTGCCTCTGCTGTAAACTCTAGTAAATAAATTAAGCTTAAAAAACAAATGGAGAGGGGCTAGCCCGGTGGCATAGTGGTTGAGTTCACGTGCTCTGCTTCTGTGGCCTGGGCTTCTTGGGTCCGTATCCTGAGCACGGACCTGCACACTGCTCATCAGGCCATGCTGTGGCAGCATCCCACATAAGAAATAGAGGAAGATTGGCACAGATGTTAGCTCAGGGACAATCCTCCTCAGGCAAAAAGAGGAAGATTGGCAGTGGATGTTAGCTCAGGGCCAATCTTCCTCACCAAAGAAATAAAAAAACAAAAAACCCCCAACACATTGACAAATCATGTGAGTAGAAAATTTACAAAAGAGGACGTATAAATAGAAAACAAAAAATGTGTCTAACCTAATGAAAAAATAAATTAAAATAAATATTAGGAAATATTATTTTCTGTTTATCAAATTGACAAAGAGTTAAAAGTAATAATACCCAGTGCTTGTGGGAACTAATGATACAGACTATTTCCAGTATTGCTTGAGGATAAATATATGCATCTTAAGGAAGAATTTTAGCATTATGTATTGAATTCTCAATATTATTCTTACATTTCAGCTCTGCTATTCCACTTATAAGCATTGATCCTAAAGAAATAATCCTGAATGTAGAAAAATCTTTATGTATAAAGCTATTTTTTGCTGCATTATTTATAAATAGTGAACTCAGAAGCAACCTAATTATTCAACACTAAGGAAAGTGTAAATGTATTTTGATACACATACACAAGGATGAAAATACAAAAATTATGCAATATAAAATTATGGCCATGCATGGCCCAGTATTTCGTTGGTTCGAATCCTGGGCACAGACATGGCACTGCTCATCAAACCACGCTGAGGCAGAGTCCCACATGCCACAACTAGAAGGACCCACAACGAAGAATATACCACTATGTACTGGGGGGCTTTGGGGAGAAAATGGAAAAAAAAAAAATCTTTAAAAAAAAAGTATTAAAAAAAATTATGGCCATGCAGTTTTACATTCCAAGTTAAATAGTATTGTTTCAATCTTAACAGAGAGAATCGAGATAAAAAGTTGTATATACTACATATTATTAAATCTTTACTATGAAAAGAGCCTATAAAATGGGAGAAAATATAGCAAAGATTTTAGCAATGGTTTCCTCTGAATATTATTAATATTTTGTTCTATGTACTATTCTGTATTATCTAAATTTTCTATGATAAGTATGTATTACTTTCATAATCAGGAGAAGATAATTTAAGAAAATATTTGTCAAATACTTTCCTTGTGAGAACTACTTAACTTCTGTTCCTTAAAGAAGATTTTGCAACAGCTTTTATTTTTCATCTTTAAAAAACATCAAGCTACTACAATGTGAAACCTTTTAGGTCTCCAGGTTTCAAAGATACAATGAAATACAAATGAATTTGGTGCAGTTTTTATCCCTTTCCCAATTGTCATCATGACAATGGATTTATAACAGGCAATTTTCTGTTCTCTGGAAAACTAGGTACCATCACATTAGAAACAGATTTCTATCTGTTGTCTCAGAACATTTCCTCCTGTTCAAACAATGATGTTGTATTGGCACATATCTTTTTGACATGTGCCTTTCCTTTTTATAGTTTGATTTTCTTCTTTCTTATAAAATTTGCACTTCTGCTGAAGATTAGGTATATAGGATGCCAGCTGCCTGTGGAGCAGTAGGTGAAAGACTAGGGAGTGAATAGAATGACAAACATGAATACCAGGAGTGTAGGAGCACACATTTGGCCTCTGTGCCTTTTGAAGATTGCCTGGGTGTGTTGGGGCCATGTCTCTGAATAATTACAAGCCAATGGTGTATATTATCTGGTACACACGTCAAGCAAATGTAATTTAGTACTGTGGTCATGTTTCCAGTTTGTAGGTATATATAAAATTTTTAAACCTTATTTTTTTCTGATTGTTAAAATAATAACATTCATTATTTAAAACGTGGGAAATGTATTAGTTTCCTATTGCTGCTGTAACAAATTACCATAAACTTAATGACTTAAACAATGCAAACAATTATCTTAAATTCTGGAGATCAGAGGTCCAAAATGGGGCTCACTGCGCTGAAATCATGGAGTTGGCGGGGCTCTATTCCTTTTTGGAGGTTCCAGAGCAGAATCCATTTCCTTGCCTTTTCCAGCTTCCACGAGCTGCCTGTATTTCTTGGTTCATTGTCCGCCCACTTTCCCCAACCAGCAGTGGCCAGTCGAGTCTATCCCACGTGGCATCACTCTGACTCTGACTCTTCTGCTTCCCTCTTCCATATTTAAGTACCTTTGTGATTATTATTGAGTCCACCTGATAATTCAGGAGAGTCTCCCTGTTTAATGTCCATTATTAGCCACTTTCATTCCGTTTGCAACTTTAATTCCCCTTTGCCATGTAACCTAACGTATTCATGGATTCCAGAGATTAGCATACAGACGTCTTTGGGGGGGCCATTATGCTGCCTCTCACAGAAGCGTTCCATAAAAGTAAAAATATGTAAATAAACATCTTCGATTCAATCACCCAAAGATAACTGCTGTTAACATTTTGGAAAATATTTTGCCTTACAATTTTGTGAGATTGTGAACCTATTTGACTTAAATGCATAATGGAGACTTCAAATGTTTTTTGACTAGATAATATATATTCACATAATTCAAATATATAAAAGGTATTCACTAAAAAGTCTCTGTCTCATTACCATAGATTGTCATTTTCAAAAAAATGAAAGTTTTTAACACATTCTTACAGGCTTTTTATGTAAATACGTGTGCGTTAACATTGTTTGTTCCTTTTCTCATCTCTGGCCCTTACCTTATTCCATTGTGGGAGTGGGCATAGAGATGATAGTAATGACTAATATTTATTGAATATTTGCCATGTGCCAGACGTTGTAATAAGTGTAATACATTTAATCTTTGCAACCGTATGAGTAGGTACTATTGTTATCTTTATTTTTAAGATGCAGAACTTAAGCCATAGAAAAGTTAAGTAATTTGCCTATGATCACTCACCTGTAAATTATAGTCTGGGATTTAAACCCAGACAGTCTGACTTCAGAGCCCTCATGCTTAATTACTCTTCTCTATTCCTTCTCCTATTTGATGAGCATATTATTTGCTAATTTAAAGAGTTGGTTAAAATTTCTTTGCCATCTCTAAAAATCCCTTACATAAAAGTGACCACACCAATATGTCTGCTTCAAAATGTCATGTGTTTCTTGGGAGGTGTGCCTGACACTCTTATTTGGCTGCCCAAGAACTATACCAAGCAGCCATTCCTACCCCCTTTCTCCCTTACCAAGGTGCCCACAATAGCGCTGAAGAGGCAGAAACTTGCTTTCAAAGCCTCTGTGGAGCTAGTAGCTATATGGCTCACTTCTGGCCTAAGAGACTGTGGGAAAAGTTTGAGAGACTTCTGGGGAAATGTTTTCTTCCTCATAACATGACAAAGTCAAGTCAGGAAACTTTTCTCCCACTCCTCCGTCCACACCTTCACCCCACTTGGGACATGGCCATGTGAAAATATGATATTCAGAGCTAAGGCAGACTTCTTGCAACCACGCAGGGGAGGCTAAGAGAATTTCAGAGATTTTGACATAGCATCTGACATTGTGGAGTTGCCAAACTTGGGCCCAGCTATCTCCAGATTTCTTGTTAAGAAAAACAATAAATAGTCTTATATTTTAAGACCCTGTTAGTCTAGTATTCTATTACTTGCAGCCAGATACAACCTAACTAAAACTATTCAAGAGAAAACACCTGGAGTGTGTAGTAAAATCATGGCTCTGCCTTGAACGGGGATATGGGCGAATTGTAATACAGTGAGAGAGCAGCCTGTGTGTAAGGGGTTTGCTTTGTTCAATGAGCTGAGAGGAATTATCCTGGAAGGGATGATGAAGTGGAGATATAAGTGTCACATATGTGAAGGGCTCTCTGGTAAATTGAAAACATGGCCACAAACTCTTCCCATCCCTGTGCAACGTGACGTTTCAGTTCCTTCTATTTAGTGGTGAAGTTTTTTTCTCCATCCCTTCAATCTCTGCTTGGCCATGTGTATTAGTTTCCTAGAGCTTCCCTAACAAACTTCCACGAACTGGGTGGCTTAAAACAACAGAAATTTATTCTCCCATAGTTTTGGATGCTAGGAGTCTGAAATCAAGGTGTTGGCAGGACTGTGTTCTCTCTGAATGTTCCAGGGGAGAATCTGTTTCATGCCTTTCTCTTAGCTTCTGATGTTGCTGGCAATCCTTGGTCTCCTTCAGTCATCACATGGCATTCTCCCAGTGAATTTCTATGTCTCTTATTTTCTTCTGATGAGCATACTAATTATATTGGATTAAAGGCCCACCCTACTCCAGTGTGACCTATTTTAACTTAACTAATTATGTCTGCAATAATCTTATTTCCAAATAAGGTCACAATATGAAGTTCTGGGAAAGACATGAACCTAGTGGGGACACTGTCTAACTCAGTATACCTGTGTGATTTGCTTTGGGCAAAAGGACATTAGCAAACACGATACATCAGAGGCTGGAAAAGTACTGCTCTTTGGAACGCTGGGGCCACCATATGACGAAGCCCAGGCTGGCTTGCTGGGGGATGAAAGACCATGTGGAGCAAAGACACACTGTGCCGCTGAGGCCACCTCTAGAACCACCAGCATGACAACTGCCGGACGTGTAAATCAGGCCATGCAGCCACAGCTGGGCCAGCCGACTGGAAGAATCACCTAGCTGACCCACAAAATCGTGAGAAATAATAGGTGTTTGTTGTTTAGGATGTGTGGGATGATTTGTAATCCAGAAAAAGCTAACTAATATGGGCTATAATGTGGAAAGGAGATTTAATTTCTTTGTGAAAGTTCCAGACAGCAGAATAGTCTTGAGATCCTTGCTGACTTTGAAGTGCTGTAGTCCTGGGATTGATTTTCTGACCAGCACCTGAAAGTTAAAGAAAGGCAGATTTCAGCTGAATGTAACTAAGGACTTTCTAATAAGCGGATCTGTCAAACAATGTAGCTGGCTGCCCTGTGAGGGGAGTGTCATAAAGGTGATGCTGTTTGGGAGACTGAATTAGAACCTCTAACATCCATTTCAAATCTACGGTTTTTAAAGAAAAAAGGTTTAGATGTAGAGTTTTAGAAATGGGAAAAATCATTGATGACTTAATATTCTTTTAATGCATTGTTCATGCCAGAAATTGTGGAAAGACCAAAAATTACTCAGCATACTCTGTAAAATTCCCAATGTCTATTGGCATCACTGCCAATTGATTCTTGGGCCAAGAGTTGGAAGTGAGCCCTTGACTTTGGTTTTCTACACTGCCATCTCCGTTTCATTTTATCTCTTGTAGTTCCCAGGGCTAGAAACACTTTGGTTTCTTGCCAACTGGTGAATCACTATGGAACTAACTTGGGATTGGGCCAGGACTGAAAGTGGCACACTAAAGCCAGAGATAGGGCCACCAGGCAACCCTCTAGAATAATGTCATTTATCTCTTGACATAATATCAAAAGGAGGATAAGGAAAAGAGTCAGGGAGAAATGAACAAGCTGACATAATAAGACACCGGAGATGGCTTCTAAGAAACACAGGTATCTGGGATGGAACATTGACTATAGTTAATGCTAACTAAAACCTAAAGGGGATTTAATTCATAGATGTGCTAGTTCTGTTTTATTGGCCAATATTAGACCCTTGTCAGGCTTTAGCTATAAGATTTTTTACACTTTGTTGGGCAAGTCAGAAACTTCTTTAAGCTTCAGTTTCTTGGAGGAATTGGTCTTAAATTATCTCTGAACTTTTATCTAAGAGTAAAATTCTATTACTGACTAGAGGCAATACTCTAAGATATTAAATTGAGGGCTTATAAATTCTTTAATTTATTTATATTTCATTTGGAATGTTGAAATTATGGTTGATTGAACCCTTCTTGAGTGCCTGGAACTGAGAAAAGAACTTTACATCCATTATCGTATGTATTTATCACAATGACCATATTATACAAATGAAAAATCTGAGCCTTAGAATTGTGACAAAACTAGTAAGTATATTTCTGTGCTTCAGTTTTCTCATCTTTAAAATAGATGTTTATCTTAGTTGTAGTCTAACAATTTTGTATACATTAACAATTATTGGCAATAATACACAGAAAACAGCACCCTAATATTTTATAGTCTGTAATTTACTTTAAAATTATTTCAGTATAAACATATTATCTGTGTGCATGCACAAGTGAACTCTATTTCTTAGGGATGGCATCTGAAAGACCCTAAGAAGAATCAATAACCATCCAGAGGTAGTTACTTAGTGTCTTGGTCTGTTTGAGCTGTTATAACAAAATACCGTAGACTGGGTGGCTTAGACAACAAACATTTATTTCTCACAGTTCTGGAGGCTGGGAAGTCCAAGATCAAGGTTCCTGTGGAGTTAGTGTCTGGTGAGAGCTCTCTTCCTGGTTTGCAGAGGCCAGCCTTCTCGCTGTATCCTTACCTGGCAGAGAGAAAGAGAGAGAGAGGACAACTCTGGTCTTTTCCTCTTTTTATAAGGGCACTAATCCCATCATGTGGGCCCCACCCTATGACCTCATCTAAACCCACTTCCTTCCCAAAAGCCCCACTTCCAAATACCATGGCCTTGGGGATTAGGGCTTCAATATATGAATTTTGGGGGACACAATCAGTTAGTCCATAGCACTTAGCATTTTACATATTATTTCAAAATTTATGCCAGACTGGTACAGCCATTATGGAAAATAGTATAGAGGGTCCTCAAAAATTTTAAAATAGAACTACCATATGATCTAGCAATCCCAATTCTGGGTACATATCCAAAGGTCACAAAATCACCATCTTGAAGAAATTCCTGCACTCCCATGTTGCCTGCAGCATTATTCACAATAGCCAAGATATGGAAACAATCTAAGTGTCCATTGACAGGTGAATGGATAAAGGAAGTGTGGTATATAAATATGACGTGATATTATTAAGCCATAAACAGAAGGAAATCCTGCCGTTTGTGACAACATGGGTGCATCTGGAGAACATTATCCTAGGTGAAATATGCCAGACAGAGAAAGATGATAAATACTTAAATGCTATATGTTGTCACTTATATGTGGAATCTAAAATTAAAAAAAGAGAGACTGGCCCTGTGGCCGAGTGGTTGAGTTCGTGTGCTCCTCTTCCACGGCGCAGGGTTTCGCTGGTTCAGATCCTGGTAGTGGACCTAGCACCGCTCATCAAGCTGTGCTAAGGGGGCATCCCACGTAGGAGAGCCAGAAGGACCTACAACTAGAATATCCAACTATGTAATGGGGGCTTTGGGGAGAAGAAGAAGGAAAAAAAAAAAGATTGGCAACAGATGTTAGCTCAGGGCCAATCTTTTTTAAAAAAACAGAAATACCCCTAACATTCTAAAAAAAAAATAAGAAAAGAAAAGAAAAGCCAATTTCTTAGAGACAGAATGTACAATGGTGGTTTCTAGGGGTTGGTGGTAGGGATTTGTAGGTTAAAGGGTACAAACTTTGAGGAATAAGATGAATAAGTTCTGAGGATCTAATGTACAGCATGATGACTATAGTTAACAATATTGTTTTACACACTTGAAATTTGCTGACAGAAGATCTTAAGCATTCTTACCACACACAAAAAGTGAGTTAACTATGTGAAATGATGGATGTATTAATTAACTTGATTGTGGTAATCATTTCACAATGTATATGCATATCAAATCATCACATTGTGCACTTTAAATATATACAATTTTACTTGTCAACTATTCCTCAATAAAGCTGGGAAAAAGTTTATACCAGGGAGTTTGTCATTTGGCAAAAGGATGGTAGAAATAATTTTTCCTTGATGAATGAGTGGCATTCAACCTACATGGCTGGCTACACATTTCCATGGGCCCCAATACTCTTGCGCTAACTCAGCTGTCTGATACCTGCAGTAGTGGGGAGCTAGAGTCTGGCCCTTCACCCACCCTACATCCCTCTAATTCATGGAAGAGTCTGTCTGTCTCCTCACCCAACTTCAAGGCTGACCATTTCTACCTTCACAGTATCACTATATTTGGTGCAGAGTGAAGTTTTCATGTAAGGTATAAGTCAGCGTGCCTGGGGAGAGAAAGTGGCACTATCCTTGGAGTTACCCAAACAGATGCATAACTGTTTATGTGCCTGTTTGCTAATACTTGTTTAAACATTCAGGAGATTTGGGCTAAGTCTTGCTTTCCCAGTCAGATGCCGCTGGTAATTAAGTTGTAGTAATTAAGTTATCTCCCACCCACCACTGATCACCAAAATCTTCTGATATGTACTAAAGAATCTGACAATTATTGTGTTGAACAGGGCAGTCGAATAGGGAACTAACCATACACAGGATGATACCAGCGGAAGGAATATGGAGATTCATGCCAATTTTATTCTTGCCACTTTCCCTCTACTGAGCCTATCAGTACCTATTTATCTTTGAATAATAGAATCTTCAGCAGAGTATTGTATAATATTATATCATATAATATCATAATATAAATCTTTGCCTTGCCATTTAATTTGGCTATTTGCCTATTTAGATATGCCATAGAAATGGGAAACATTTTATATTCAAGATGAAGAGAGAGAATCTACTTTAAGAGAATAAGAGAAACCAAATAGAGCAATTTGCTCCATCGCCCTCAATTGTGCCAAATGTCATATTTCTTTATTTTTCTAAATCAGCTTTGATTGGTTTAGTCCCTATCCAACAGAGTTTGTGGAGAAAACAACCTTCAATGATTTTAAGGAATCTTTCCTTTCTTAAGAAGCCCAGGAAATTTGAAGACTACTTCTAATCTTAGTTCTTCATGGTCACTGCTGAGTTGCTTTTTATCCCCTGGAGGGTCAGGGGAGCCGGTACCCACAGTCCCAAAGTCTCTTCTGGCTCTATTCCAATCTTGGCCATCAGGGCTTTTTGCTCAGTGTCCAAGGTAGCCATGCACACTCAAATCTAGGAGGTCCTGCCACACCCTGGGACATTGTTGAAACATGGAAAGTGGGCGCTGGCCTCTTTTGTTCACAGAGTAAAACCTCCTTCCAACCCCTTCACTCTTTGGGGAACCAACCCTCCCTAGGTTGGACCCTCTCTTTCGACATAACCGTCAGAACCCCTCCACCTCCGATAATCAGATAGACCTTTGTACCTGCGTTTTCAAAAGAAAGTCTTGTTAATTTTTCTCTAGTGCAACAGATGTCTAGTCCTGTAGAATTCCTGAGCTAGGTGGGTCTTGCAGAAAAGGTCGGGGGATGGAGAAGGAGGGAAACTATTTTTTTCTTCTTATTTTCAAATTCTTTACAGGAGACGTGATAGAAATTATTCTCTCAAGAAAGCATCCAGCCATACATATAATGCCATCCAAAGGCAAATTTACATGGCTTTGGTTTATTTGATATATGGTATAATCCATGTTCCCATCCATTAAAATAGGAAAGTCTGCCTAAATCCAAACCAAACCATACCAAAAAAATTCTTGATATTCTGCTTTGCCTTAGAAGGTATCAGCAAATCTTTCTTCACTGTAGGAAAAGTCCCAAATTCCTGAGCTTGGCTTTTAAACCCCTCCAATAATCTGATCAGACCCTTATCTTTGGCTTCTCCATTACTCTCTATCTTCTAATTTGTAAAGCCAACTCTCCTGATTTGGCCTTTCTCAATTGTATTCTCTCTGACAGCGTGTTAATTCTTTTCTTTTTTCTTTTTCTAAATAATACCCATTCTTCAAGTTCTGGCTCATGCCCCTCCTCCTATGACAAGGTCTGCTATTGTTTATGGTCACAATGATTTCCCTCTGTAGTACTATGACTTCTAGCGTTTATTTTGGCGTTTACTTTGTATACTATCTTCAACTTGCACAGTGACTGATTCTTTTGTAGATACCTATCTTATCTTTCTGACTAGATTTTAATTTTCCAGGCAAGGAGCATAGAATTTGGTACGACATATCGCCTTTCTCTTCTATCTTTAGCAGTATTCATCCTACTGCTGCACACATAACTAAATGAATGGATAATTGAGAATTAATTGTACACATCCCTAACCATGTGCACACCACATGTGGGAAAAGACGGTAACTCCACACACAGGTATTTGCTGATCCTGAAAGTCAGAGGCAACCATTTCCTTCTCAGTAGCTGTGTTACTGATACCTCTGGGCACTGCAGATCATGTTAACTAACAAAGAAATAAAAAGAGGGACTTAATTGCAGTAGGATATGCAAGGTCACAACTGAAGTGAGGGGCGAAAATGTCGTTCATTGTAAAGTTGTGAAAAATAGGCTATCATATGTTTGGATATTTTCACAACGTAAATTTTTCATTTTTCAGTCCTAACCTTGCAGTCTGTAATTCTGTGCTCACGTCTAATGAAATAAGTAAACATGTACGTGTGCCCTTTCTGTAGTCACTTACTGTTGCGTTAATGATTCTGTAGAAGATGGGTGTCTGGGGATTAGTGAGTGAGCGAATGGATGGATTTGTTTTCACGCCATCAATGCCACTCTCTTTCTATTATACCTGGTTCTATTGTAGTCACTGTTATGGTGAGCTATTTTTGATGTTGGAAATGGGCCTGTCTGTTCCTCACCTCTCTTAGGGCAGATGAAAAATTGCAAATCATTATCACATATTCTTCAAGATCCACTTCAAATGCTTCCTCTGTAGAATTTCTAAACCTGAGTCCCTTTCCCCTCCCTTGTCTACTCCCTACAGTACATGGTGATTTCCCTCCTCTGTCCTCCCATGAACTTCAGTTCATCTTGTGGAATTTATAATTTGTGACCTTTTCTTATGGTTTTCTAAAATTATTTTCCTCTTTTACAGTTACTGATATAAGCATCTGTTGAAGGGCTGTGGGACAGAGACCATGTTAAGGTCTATCTTAGGGTGGCTGAGGGCTCTTAGGTTTCAGACTTGGTTATAGACGTGTTTCAAGTTCTTGTAACTTTTGGTTGTGTCTAACACCAAGAAACCCATACGCACTTGTTTTCAGGTTAAACAACTATAACACAACAATGAGATTGATTCTTATTCTCCCTTGATCCAGAAAGGGATAGAGGGAAAGTCCTTCATAGCTATTGGGGTCCACAGTCTCAACTCTCTGGTAGATGTCTGTGCATACTAATTGAGGAAAAGTAAGAGGCTGGGTTGGTAAGCTGAATGTGCCCTAGGATGCTGGGTCATTCTCTTCTGTTTAGCAAAGTGTTTGACAGGATCAGCTGGTCAGAGAGCATCTTCCTGGTGGGTGGAGCTACCCTGGAGAGAGAAATCAGTGTTTCCCTTTTAGGAAGCTTATTGAGTATAATGTATGCCCTGCCGCTTCACTGCCTACTCCACGCAAACTAAGAAATACACTTGTTTAAAGTTCAAATAAACGCGTAACATTACAACAGAATAGTTTACTGTTCGATTGCGTATTTCTAATAATACTAGCATTCGTGCTTAGTGTGTGCCAGGCGTTGTTCCAAACAGTCCACAGGTATTAACATGTTTAATCTGCACAAGATTCCATGAAGCAGGTGCTGTTGTTATTACCATTTTTCACAAGAGTCAAGGGACATATAGAAAGGTCAAATGATTTGTCCAAGGTCACATAGTTAATAAATGCCAGAGGTAGGATTTGTACCCAGACGTCTATTCCAGAGTTTGCACACCCCTCTTCTGGACAGTTGATATCCCTGGTGTATAAAGCCGGGAAAAGACAGACTGCAGGGATATTCTGGGTGTTTCCTTTAGCTCCAAGGTGTTTCCAGTCTTGAGATTACCTGACTTATGTGGTCATTCCCCCTACTAATTTGCAAAACGAATTAAACGGCAGATCAAAAAGCTTCTTGGGACTCCACTTCATAAGAAGATACTAAAATCTCACTGAAATGATTGGGAAATATGGTGCTTTTCAAGTCACAGTTTCATAAATCCTTACACAACTGTAAAAATGCATATTGTTCCTGCTCTCTACCTCTAACTATGCAGGGCCAACAAATGGAAATTGTTAAGAGGTTCCTCTTAGTTGTCCTTTTATCTCCATGTGATATGTTTGGGATACATGGGCACATTGGATTGTGCTGCCAACTTGAAATCAGGCAGTGGCAGTTCCCTAAAGTTGGCAGTCATAGTCAGCTAAAATTATGGCATGGTGTATTGCTATTTGATAAGAATGAGTAATTTATTTTCCTATCTAAATTTTGAACCTCTAAGTATGCCTCCCAAGACTTCATGGAGTTTGAAAATTGCAAACCAAAACTGAAAAGAGATCAAGAACTACAGAAAAGAAGGAGCTATTTTGCCTAGGTGATAGCCTGCAGAAAAAAATGTTTCAATTCTTTGTTGAACAATTAGCCATAACTATAGTTTTGTAACCTACCTTCATCTTTAATGAGTATGAATTATTAACATTATTTAATTATGAATGACAGGAAACTGCATGGAAAGAATTTCCTAAATAAAAGTGAGTGTTAATTTGGGGTTTAATGCATGATTTTGAAATAAAGCACATAATTTTATTAGGATGTCAATTTCTTTCCACTGCCACTAAATAAATGTTAAATAAGCACTTAAAAAATTATTAGTCTGTGCAGGGCACAAAATGTGTGTCAGTGTCTCTAATGGGTTGTGAGCTCCTTTAACCTCCATTGTGCCTATATTTCGTTAGTATTATTCAATATGCTTCCTTGAATGCATGCATAAATGAATTATTGAAATGAAATAGATCTATACAACTTTGTCAAGTAGAGTTCCTCACTTTAACTTATTGTGTATGTCCTGGATGATTGAGTATGTATATCACCTGAGTGAATTATCTTAATTCCTGTTGTACGTTGAGTTGTTTATCCCCAAAGTTTATATGTTGAAGTCCTAACCTCTTGTACCACAGAATGTGACCTTCTTTGCAAATAGAGCTGTTGTAAGTGTGATTAGTTAAGGTGAGGTGACATTGGAGTAGGATGGGCCCTTAATCCCGTATGACTGATGTCCTTATACAAAATGGGGGATTTGGACACAGCCATGTACACAGGGAGAATGCCATGTGAAGACGAAGGCAGAGATTGAGGGGAAGCCAATGAATGCCACAGATGGCTAGCAAACCACTAGAAGCTGAGAGAGAGACGTGGAATAGATTCTTCTTCACAGCCGACATAAGGAACAAGCCCTGTCCTTGATGTTGGGCTTCTAGCCTCCAGAACTGAGAGCCAGCACATTTCTGTTGTTCAGACCACTCAGTTCGTGGTACTTTGTTTCTGCAGCCCTAGCAAACTAATATAACTCATCACTTAATGGAAGGAGGATAGATTCATGTGGTTGAGATGGAATGACTCTGGGATTTTCTCTTCATTTTGTCTGGGATGTCGTGTGATTATAGAACTACATTCAAACTGCTGTGGGTTTTAAGAATTGAAGCCAAAGGTGGTGTATATACTTAGGAGGACTGAGTGCTGTTGAAGACTCTTGAGGTTGAGTGTTTCAAGATATGTTTTTTATTTTCTATGTACACGTTGTTCCAAAATTTTCTAGTATTACGTATTTTTTTAAGAAGTATGTATAAAGCATAGATGCTTTGAAGTCTCTGGTAATTTAGTTTATGATTATTTAATGTGCTAAAAATAGAAATGTTGGCTGGTAATTTGCCTTCATCTTTCTTCCCGGAAATCTAGCATTTCACATTTTTATCAGCATGAATGATTTTCTGGACTCTAACAGTGCAAATAATTTGCACTTGAAATGTATTTGTAGCATGCCTGGTCAAGGGTCTGGGGAACCTGAGGAACAAATGGTACATCACAAACCAGTTTTTAAAAGGACCCTGAGAACACTTTGTGTTTTGAGGGTTACGGCTAGTGAGCGTAGGTATCTCGAGATTTCCTAAGATTTCCTTAATGATTGAAAAGACAAAGCCCACCCTTCCAATTATACTTTGAAAAAAAATAGAAGGATGTGCAAATTAAAAGGTTTTCATATCCCTGAAAATATCTAGTCTGCAAGGGAAATAAACAGCTACTCCTCTCAGTGATGCATGTTTAAGGCCTCACAGTTCAGTATTAAAAAATAATGTTTCCGTGTTTTTTCATTTTTGACTCCTGAGCTCTTGATAGAACTTGTGATAGTATAAATTATGCTCGTTATGGGTGAATGTTAATTCACTCCACAGGGAACATGGCATGTTCAAGATTTTCTAGATTATAGGTTTTTACTGTATACTTTATGTAATATGCTTATAATTTCCTTATTTTAATTCATGGTCTGGGTGTGTTTACTAGGAGGTTCATTTCTGTCCTCACCCACTTCTACCCGCAGCCCCCAACCCTCATACCTTCTGGTTATTTTGAGGAGAATTCCAGATATTACATTATTTCATCCATGAATATTTCAGTTTGTATCTTTAAAAGGTAATGAATTGCTTAAAAATCTAACAATGCTGTTATCACACCTAAAAAAGTTGACAGTAGTTCCTTAATATCTACAGATATCCAGTCAGTGTTCAGATTTCTCTGATGGTCTCTAAAATGATTTATTAATCTTAGTTTGTTTGAATCAATTTCCAAACAATGTTCTCACATACACTTGGTTTTCACATATCTCTTAAATCTCTTTTAATGTATACATTCCTCTTGTCTCTTTTATTCGCTTAGCAATTTGTTGAGGAAACCAAGCAATTTATCTTGCAGAGTTTCTTTAATTCTGGATTTTGATGATTGCTTCCTTGTGATCTCATTTAACATGTACTTTTGCTTCCTGTATTCCCTGAAAACTGGCAATTAAATCTAGAGGTTTGGTTTGATGGTTTGAACTGATTTAAGTCTTTTTTTTAGGACTACATGATAGATAATGTTTATTTGTCCCTCTTTTTTTGTGTAATGTTAGTATCCATTGATGAGCATTGCCTAGACTCATTATTTTATTAGGAGTTTGAAAAAAGTGATGACCTAACATTTCTTCATCATTTAATAGCTGGAACATTACACTTCCCATGTTATATTGTGTATTATATTTCTAGAACTACACAAGATTCCTTGATAGACCTTAGGGTCTTTAAGATTTAGGTGATCTCAATTGATCCTTAAAGTAATCCTAAGAAGTGTTTGTGGTGAAGCATTACTATCCCCATTTTATAGAAAAGTTAAATCACTTATCTAAAATTCCATGGCAGAGCTGGAATTTTTGGAAGCAGCCTCCTGATTGCTAGTCCTTGTTCTTTATGCTGCCTCGCTAGTGAGGCACAGAATCATAACCTTCCATTTGGAAAGGAAGGAACAATCCCATGCTTATAAAATGCTCAGAGTGTGCACAGTGTGCTCAACATTGCTCATCATCCAACACACTAAAAGATAGAATGTGTATCTTGAGAAAGCCTAAAAAAAATGAGGCAGGATGACTCCAGAGTCCCTAACTGTCTTCCTTTCTGCTGCCCTCCTGTTGGGGAACATGACATGCTTTGCTTTTATGAGCTTGGCTTTCAAGGGAGAATTGAATCTAGTTATCATATGCACAGGTGATAAAACTATAGCCCTCCTTTAAAATGCGTTAATAAGAATAGTGAGCTGATATCTCACTGTAGTTTTGATTTCTATTTCCCTGATGATTCTTGATGTTGGGCACATTTTCATATACCCCTTGGCCACTTGTATATCTTCTTTGGAGAAATTTCGATTCAGGCCCTTTGCCCATTTTTTAATCTGGTTATTTGCTATTGAATTCTAGGAAGGAGTTCCTTATATATTTTGGGTATTAACCCTTTATTAGATATATGGTTTGCAAATATTTTCTCTCATTCCATAGGTTTCCTTTTGACTTTGTTGATTGTTTCCTTTGCTGTGCAGAAGTGTTTTAGTTGGATTTAATCCCTTTTATCTATTTTTGATTCTGTTGCATGTGCTTTTGGTGTCATATCCAAGAAATCATTGCCAAAACCAATGTCAATAGGTGTTTCCCCTCTGTTTTCTTCTAAGAATTTTACTGTTTCAGGTCTTACATCAATCTTGAATTTTTAATTCATTTTGAGTTGCTTTTTGTGTATGGTATAAGAAAAGGGTCAAATTTTATTCTTTTCCACGTGGATATGCAGTTTACTTGGCACTATTTATTGAAGATACTATCCTTTTCTCATTGTGTATTCTTAGCTCCCTTGTTGAAGATCAGTTGACTATATGTGTGGGTTTATTTCTGGGCTCTCTATTCTGTTCCATTGGTCTATATCTGTTTTCATGCCAGTACCATACTATTTTGATTATTGAAGCTTTGTAAAAATAATGTATGGTATACTTAAAAAAATTTTGAGAGAGTATATCCTATGTTAGGATCTTATCGCAAATAAATAAATAAATAAATAGGCAGGAGGAAACTTTGGGGGCTGATGGATATGTTTATGGCGTTGATAGTGGTGATGGGTGTATACGTATCTCCAAACTCATCAAATTGTACACATTTAATATGTACAGCTTTTTGTCTGTTAATAATACCTCAATAAAGTGGTTTAAAAGAAAGAATATTGAGACAGCATGTGTACAGTAAATACTTATGGCATGAATTATTTTTGGTGGTGAGAGATAAAGGGGGGAGGACATGAAGGAAATCTTAGATGATTTTTATATATGTATAAGGTATTTCTCCTTTATCTCTTTGGAGATATTATGCTTCTTTTAAATTCTGGACCCTTTAGTTACAATAGTTCTAATTTATGTTTATGTACCATGTGGCTCATTGTTTTTCTTTTATTAACTCTTGGGGTCTCATTATTTTGGCTAGAGAGTCAGTATGTGTGTAATTATGCTTGTTAGTTTTGTAGAACTGGAGTAATAAGTACTCTACAAGCTATAAGTAATTCATTTAAAGAAAAAAAATGATTCTTAACAATTCTTCTTTAATTGTATGGGATCATGCACTAGGTTAAATTGTCTGAAGAAAAGCTTGGTAGACATCAGTTCAAACTGCTTTTCCTCTCAGAACTCTTCTTTTACGAGAAATTTTTCACTTTTACTGTTCCTTATGGGTTGGTTGAATCTCTAAAAGTGATTTGGATATAGTAGTACTCACAGGATACAAACAGGAGAGTGGAAAGCAAAAGGCATTTTTCAGTAAGATGTGCAAGTGTAGGAGCTGAGTGGGCTGGGTTGTAGCTTTGTACCTCTGGAAGAAATCGATTGACAAGATGTTTCCTTATAAAGACATAAAGTAAAAGAACCAATAACATGAGCTCAGTGACAACCTGATCATTAGCTTCATGAAAACGAAATTCTTTATCACACAGAGAACTTATTTCAAATGAAACTGTTTCCAAAATCAGGACATCCACCCCTTAGGGCATATCTAAACTACCTGGGTGATGTTGATTCCTGAATGAGGAACTTTGCGCACCCACACACAACCCTGGTTCTTCCAACATTGTCTTAGAACCTTACTTTCACCACTGCCCTCATATTTGCAGAAATGACCAGCATTATTTTGTAGTTCAGTTTTGTAGGACATATTGGAGAAGAACGTTGACAAGATGGAAAACTCACATGGATTGTTGGCTCCTTCCTTCAGTGTCTACTTTGAAGAATATGCAGAAGAAAGAAGGAAGCCTGCATCTAAGGAATTGACCAGGGGAAGAAAATTGAGAAAAGCCAGCATAGATACCAAAGGCTTGGGCTGACAGCAATAGGAAGATAGACTAGGGGAGGGCACTTTAGTCTTGCTTTTACCTCTTACTCACAAAGCCTCTCGACATTCATTACTTGTCCCACAGCCACTGAAAATCTGCAGCAACACCTGGAGTAGTTGGTTCCTACCAGGCTGTGGTGAAGAGATGACTCAATCAGGGGTGGACTGACTAGTGGACTTTATGCTTTCACTCTCCTACATCTTCCCCTTTCAAACCTCAGGACTGGTGGGTTACAGTAAGACTTCATCTTCCCAGTGTTGTTTCGTTATAAGAGTTTCCAGGCCAGTCCCTGAAGAGAGGAATTTCCTTGTGGAGTGGTCTAGATTGAGTCTGTGGTGCCAAGGCTGTACCTGTTGATTAACTCCTCTGCTCTCTTTTAAAAATCATCTAGAATGACACACACTGGGGATTTTAGACTCCTATTCTTCAGTGCACATTATCAGACAGGCCATGTGATGGCCCCAGGGAACACAAGCTTACAGAATAAAATAACTAGATTCTCAAAAGCTAGATAATGAAACATTATACACCACATGAATTAGAAGTATGGGGACAAATAAGTCAAGAATTTAAAAGGAGCAGAATAAAATCCTCCAAGAGATAAGGGGGTCCTATTTGTTTCCCATTGCTGCTGTAACAAATTATTGCAAACTTAGTAGCTTAAAGCAACATATATTTGTTCTCTTAACAGTGCTGGAAGTCAGAGTCTGAAATTAGTCTTATGAGGCTGAAAATCAAGGCATCAACAGGGCTCGTTTCTTCTGGAGGCTCCAGGAAAGAACCTGTTCGTTGTCTTTTCCAGTTTCTAGAGGCATTTACATTCCTTGGCTTATGGCTCCTTCCTTCCTCCATTTCAAAGCCAGCAGCATAGCATCTTCTCTGTTCTCTGACTCCTGCCTCCCTCTTATAAGGACCCTTGTGATTACACTGGGCACAACTGGATAATCCAGAATAATATCCCCATGTCAAGATGGTTAAGTTAGTCACATCTGCAAAGTTTCTTTTGCTGTGTGTACCAGGATGAATCGTGTCCCCAAAAAAGATAGGTTCAAGTCTTAACCCCTAGCACCTGTGAATGTGACTTTACGTGGAAATAGGATTTTTGCAGATGTAATCAAGTTAAGATGAGGTCATACTGGATTAGAGTCTTCTCTAATCCAGTGTCTGGTCTCCTTATAAGAAGAAGGATGAACACAGACACAGACACACAGGGAGAATGTCATTTGATGACATAGGTAGAGACTGGAGTGATGTGTATGGAAGCCAAGAGATGCCATGGATTACTGGCAATGCCAGAAGCTAAGAGAAAGACATGGAACAGATTTTCCCCTGGAGCCTTCAGTGGGAGCATGGCCCTGCCGACAGCTTGATTTCAGATGTTTAGCCTCCAGAACTGTGACAGAATACATCTCTGTTGTTTTAAGCCCCCCAGGTTGTGATACTTTATTATGGCAGCCCTAGGATATTAATACACCATGTAAGGTTACATACTCACAGGTTCCAGGGATTGGGATGTGGACACCTTGTGGGGCCAATATTCAGCCTACCACAGGAGTATGTTAGTAACACAAATTAACCACAACAGAAACAAAAAGAACCAAGTAGGAATATTAGATATGAAAAAGAGTTGACATAAAGAACCAATTAGATGGAATAAACAGCAGGATAACTAGAACCAAAGAATGAGTTTGTGAGCCGGAAGACTGGAGTCAGGAACTCTTTCAGAAGGAGCAGTAAGTAAATAATGAAGAAAGAGGAGAACACAGAAACTAGAAGTAGAAGTCCCCAAATCTGGATAACAGGGTATCCTAGAAGGGGCAAGGGGAACAGCGAGGGCAAAATAATTGTAATCAGTATCTTGGAATTAAAGAAAGATGTAAGATTTCAGATTAAAAAGTCCCAGAGATTGCCACGCAGGATAGACATGGAAAAACCCTACACTTAGACACATTGTATCAAAAGTTAACTGTATTAATACAAAGAGGAAATTCTAAAAGTCCACAGAGAAAGAGCAGATCAACTACAATAGAAAAGAAATCTGATTGACATCAGACTTCTCAGCATCAATGCTGTATATATGTATCAGAGAAGAAAACTTGATCTAATTAATGGAAAGCAGGAAAGGAGAAAAATGATACAGGGGGAAAGTACAATGGTTGGAAAATATGAAAAAACAGTTCTAATATAATAATATTAATAAACATAAATTTGTCATCTCACCAATTAAAAGATGGAGATTTAGATGATATTTAAAAAAAATAAACTGTGAAAAATCAAGAGCACATTGTATAGATTCAATTCAGGCAAAAAGATATAGGAAATTTGAAAATAAAAGTGTATAAACTCATACTGACCACTATGAACCAAGAGAAAGTTGGAGTAGGAATCTTAATGTCTGACTCTAGATACATCAAAGTGAAAAAATATTATATCAGAGAAGTGGTGATGGTGACATATACTGGTAAATAAAATAACAGAGCAAGGAGGTATAATCAGCATTTACATATATGATCTAACAATATAGCCTCCAAGTGTACAAAGCAACAATGGGTAATGGTAGAGAGAAATAGATATATCACCATATGTTCCAAGAGATTTTAACAAGCTCCCCTCAGAAACTGATAAATTAGACAAACACTAGAGACATAGAAGAACTGAGTAATTAATAAAAAAGCTTAAACTATTTTGTAGATGTATGTTTGCATGTATTTCTGTGTGTGTGTGTGTGTATCTGATTACATTGGGCACCTGGATAATCCGGGACAATATTCCCATGTCAAGATCCTTAAATTAATCACATCTGCAAAGTCCCTTCTGCTGTGTGTTCTGGATTGAATTGTGTCTCCCAAAAGATATATTGTAGTCCTTCCTTATCCACAGGGATGTGTCCCAAGACCCCCAGCGGATGCCTGAAACCACAGATAGTACTGAACTCTCTGTATACTCTGTTTATTCCTGTACACACATATTTGGGGTGCACAGCAAAATTGGCACGAATCTCTTCTTCTTTCTTCCCAATTTCATGGATAAAAGGTTATTCTTACTGTAGATCTTAGCAAGCTGAGCATATGATTTTTTTTTCTTTCCTTAGTGAGTTGAGAATTTTCACCTTTTAACTTAAAGGAAGCATGTTGTGGCTTTTCTTTGGCATATCTGAACTGCCATCATCACTACTCTTGTGTTTGGGGGCCATTATTAAGTAAAATAAGGGTTACTTGAACACAGGCACTGCGATACCGTGACAGTCATCTGATAGCCAAGAGGGCTACTAAGTGACTAATAGGCGGGTAGTGTATACAATCTGGATATGCAAGACAAAGGGATGATTCACATCCTGGGCTGGGTGGAGAGGGATGATGGGAAATTTCATCACACTACTCGGAAGGGCATGTAATTTAAAGTTTATGAATTGTTTATTTCTGGAGTTTTCCATTTAATATTTTGGACCTCCGTTGACTGCGAGTAACTGAAACTGTAGAAAGGGAAATCATGAGTAAGGAGGAACTACTGTATACACACACACACACACACATATGCACGCACACACAACTCAACAACGAAGCCACTGAGAATACAAATAATCAAACAAATTATTTGCAAAATGTTCTCTCACATGGAAAATTTATTAGACCATAAAGGAAGCCTCAATATATTCCAAGGAATGAATATCATGTGGGCTATGTTCTCTCACCATAATCGATTAATGCTAGAAATTTTAGAAAAGAAAAGAAATATAGTTTACATAATCCTAAGTGTCAGGTGTTATATTACAAATAATCCTTGGGTTAAAAAGGAGTTCATGAAGGGAATTATGAAGTTTTAGGACCCAAAAATAAAGGCTCACATGTTACTATTTGTAAAACATGGCTAACGTAGTCCTTTGATGGAAATGTATAATTTCAAATAAATTTACCAGGACACAGAGATTTTGAAAATGAATAAACTAAACATTCAAGTCAAGAAGTTGAAAATGTAACACAGCAAATCCAAAGAAACCAACTTAAAGAAACAAGGAAGGAGGAATTAATATCAATAAAAGAGAAATTAATAAAATAATTAAAAATAAATATCAACAAAACTAAAAATCTCTAGCAATATTGAGCAAGAAAAATGAAAACAGAAACATGCAACAAAAGGAAGAATAACTGCAGATGTAACAGATTTTAAATAAAAAATAATATTATGAACAACTGTATAAGAATATACTTGATAACCTATAAGAAGTCATAAACTATATGGAAAAATATAAAGTTCCCAAGTTAGAAAAATTGAGTAGGTCAATAAACAATGGAGACATTAAAATGGTCATAAAAGACCTCCCTGCCACCAAAACTTTGTAGCCTCCTGTCTGTTTCATGGGAAACTTCGGCTAAATTTTTAAGTAAAAGTTAATCCTACAATTTTTTTCCAGAAAAGAAGCACTATCAACTTTTTAAATGAAATGAGCGCAGTCTTGATTCCAATATCAGATAAAGATGATAAAAAGCAAATTATAAGCCAATTTCACTAGTGAATGCACATTTCAATATTCTAAATTAAATATTGGCTACTCAAACATTTGGTCATTAAACAATAATTTATTGTTCAGATCAAGGTTATCCCAAGAATGCATTGAGGACTCAGCATAAGAAAATGTATCAAGAGAATTCATGATATTAATAGACAAAAATATAATAATATGACTTTAAATTGATGCAGAAAAAGTATTTGATAAATGTAAAAACCTATTTGTTAAATAAATTAAATAATATACATGGGAAGACATTAAAAGCTAAAGGGGCTATGCTGATGGAATAGGTGCTAGGTATCTAGGACAAGCTTAGGTTTTGTTAATGGCTTGATCCCATCACTTAATTCACTGTACTTTTATTGAAGTTGCTCTTCCATTCCCAGAAGTCCATTAAGGAAGGCAGCAAGAATTTTGCTGAAGCATAAAGTGACTGGTCATAAACAGTCAAAGCAGAGGATGTGTTTTAGCTGCAGCTTTTCTAATAGCCTAGGGCAGAGCAGGATGAGAACCAGGGAAATCAATACAGAGATGACTATAGGCCAAGCCATAGACCATTAGTTGTCTGGACAAGTTTACTCATTCATTTCCTAAACAATAAATCCCTATACCTTTTAATTTTTGATCTTAAAAAAATAGTAGAACTTTTGGGAAAAAAAATCCTAGTATTTCAGTAGGAAAAAGATCCTATTTTCCAGCCACAATCACAGTTAACACTTTGATGTATAGACAAAAATATATATCATGGAGGACAAAAAGAAAATCCATAACCATAGTGAACTACCAATCTGTTTTGTTAAGCAAAGAACATTCTTTAAAAGTTACTGACACCAGCATTTAAACTAACAGTTTTTCCTTCTCTCTAGTCCATGCTCTTTCTTGTTTGGAGGTCACAAATTCAAATGGCTGCAGTGGCCAGGCAGGTTTGAGGAGACAGGTAAGTCAATAGGAAGTAGTTTGATTGTGTGATCTAAAGAGAGCATGATGAGTAAGCACACCTTAGGTCACCAGTTTGCAATCCCTACTTAGACTACAACTCAACTTCATCTTTTATATGGTTGGGGAAACAAACAAGATATTTATGTATGAGACAGAGGAATATTTGGCAAGAAACAATCCCATGGTACACTATTCGGTACTATTTATATGGCCCATTAAGTATACAGAGAAAGAGAAATCTCTTTCGATGTTGGGATGTTTTATATCATCACCGCCATGATCTTCCTTTTCATATTTATCTTGCCTTTTAGTTTATAAAGTGTTATTAGGATCTTCATTCCATTGTTTCTCACAGAAACCTTGAATGAAAAATAGGAACCATGTTGTCCATATTTCATATATGTGGAAGTTTAGTATCAGAGTACTTGAGCAATTTACCCTTAGTTGCATAGGTGTCATGTGGCAGAACTGGTACTCACAGTCCTTGTGCTGGGATACTGTAGTGAGCATCTATGGGATTAGTTGTGTCTTTTAATTGTCACAGTTTCCCTCCCGCCACTCTACATGGTGCCTCTGAAGAGGCCATGTTACAAGTTGACCTCAATCCTTGACCAAACTGGCCAGTAAGTGCCATCCTTAGAACTTGGAGACTTGGGACAAAGAGAGTGATGGCATACTCTCTCCAAGGGGGAGAAGCTGTGATGGGTAAACCTTTATGACTCCTGGTGCCCTGTGAGATGAGGCAATCTATGGATTGAAGCAGCCCCAAGAGACATAGGGGAGACTGAAATATACATTTAACAGTAAGCAGAGGCAAGAGATGGAGTGAGAAATTCTATGGCATTCCGGCCCCTGTTTCCAATCACACCTAAGGGCCAGCTGCATTCCTATCCTTCCCACAATTTAATTGCTCAACTCTTCCTTGGATTCTACTCAAGACAAATTCTTCCAGTAAACTCCATTTGTGTTTAAGCATTAGACGTAGGAAGTTTTTATTAGACTTGAAATGACTTAATGTGGCTTTGTGCTTTCTGGGTCCAGCAGGTATTTAAAGATGAATTTTTCTCTCAGGAAGTTTTCCTCACATATTTAGGAGCTTCACACTTGTAGTTCTCTTCTGGTAAGTGCTGCATTTTCCTCTAGCTCATCACTTACTCTTCAGTTATGAGGAATGCAACAGGCCATGTATGTAAGTCCTGTTGCCTTTCTCAGTGTATCCCTGTTGGAGAGTACATAACGTACACCTTCACAGGTTCTCTCATTCATGTATGAGCCATATCTGATGCACTGGCATCCTTCATGTACCCTTTGACCTGACAAGCTCTGGAGTGGAGGTGGATCACAGTCCTCGGGTTCATTCATCAACAGCTAATCACCTTGCCCCTGGCTGTTTATATTTGTTGGGTGGGAGTCAGATTCCAGTCTACTGGGTTTCTCATACCATATGTTCACATATTAAGGTCTCCCAGTAGTACCACCAAGGCTCCTCTTAACTATTTTTCAGGTGAGAATGGGCACAACAAACCTCTCCATTAGTGACAATTCATTGGCAATTGTCTTCCCTGAGAAATCATCTTCAAAAATTCTCTTCCTATTGAAAGAATCAAGCATTTAATCTCCTTTTCCTATATGAACTATACCTTAGGGTAGTTAAAGAGTTAATGAGGGTAAGTTTCTCTCTAGAAAATTATTATGGTCAATAAATGAAGAAGGAATAATAAGATGTGAATATCACCATTTTGTGAAGAGTTAATGATATAGTTAATCTAGGAAATGATCATTTATAGCTGTTACTACCATGAAGAGAGAAACTACTAAACATATATACTTCTTCAGAAAAGTATATACCTTCACCTCTAAAGTATTCTTGTCAAAAATGTTACCTTGAAACTGATCAAGCCTCTAGATTTAACTACCAGCTCTTAGGAAATTCAGGAGAGAGAACATATTAAAAGACACATGGGGAAGCAGTCGTTAAAACTCAGGGTATGGAAAACTTTATTGGGACAAATGATTTGATTTAAAAAAAATAAATTGCAAAGAGGACAGAGCAGATGTGGAAAAATCTTAAGAGATTTAAGAAACACAGTCAACTACAATGTGTAATTCTTATTTGCATCCTGATTCAAATTAAAATTAGTGTTTAGTTTGTACAAGTCTTGTGCCAATCTTGTACAAATGTATAAGACAATCAGAGACATTTGAACACTGCTTATTTGATGATATTAAGGAATTATTGTCAATATTTTAGGTGTGATAATGAATGACGTGATGACTTCATTCGAAAAAAATGGCCTTTATATTTAAAGGTATACAATGAAGTATTTATGGATAAATTGATACTGATGTTTGAGGTTTGCTTCAAAATAATGCTGAGGAGCTTGAACCCAAGAGGTTTCCTCCAGAGCCTAATGATGAAATTGTCCTATAAAGAAATAAATGTGGAGAAATAAAGGATTTGTCAAAGAAGAGTGAATTGCCCAGTTTTGTTAGTCTGTGGGGACATGTAGAGACAGAGATAAGCTTATAAAGGCAGGTTAGGGTCCAAGCTTGGAGGGACTTGGAAAATAGGCTAAGGGACTTGAAGAGAAATCACTACTTCAATATGCCGGGCACCGTAGTGTTCTGTACCAAAACTATGTGATAAGATGTAGTGTAATTTAAGTGCTAATCATCATACTTTGTCAAAATATTGGAAGCTCCCTTTGATGGAGGATGAGTTTTGAAAAATATTAGATCTATGGAAGATGAAAGATGAATTTTAATAACATTCTTTTCTTAATAGTGATAGTTGCACATTTTTCATAATTTTACTTTGGTCACCTAGATTATAAATTTCTAATCTTAAAGCCTAGGAGAATCAGAGTTAAAAGATAATATGCTTGCTCTGTGTCCTGCCTAGAGAAGAAGTTGAACCCACCAGAATATCTAGTGTTGTGACCACCAATTACTAAATTCCCTGTGGTGTTTTTATTTTTGTTATTTCCTCAATTTAATGCTGTTTGAATCCATGATGTTATACATCATTTCTAGAAATATTTCCCTCTAAAGTACAATGCTGATTTGTGACTTTGTTTTGCAATATATTTTTTTAAATCGGACTTTTGTGGAAAATCACCCAATGATTAATAATAAGCAGAATAAATTTTATGGCAGAGTGAAAATTATTTCAAAAGTCTTTTCTTTCAGTTATAGGTGGCCTCTGTTGCAATTTGCTTGGCATACAAAACAACTATTGTGAAAGTTAAGCTCTCTATGATTGCATGTTTCCTGCCTTTAGAGTAATGAGTATTTTGGAAAGACATCATCAAAGCATAAATAGAAAGCTTGGTGCCTTTTTTGAATTAATAATATTTTTATTACATTGACCATAAACTCTGATCTTCTAACTCAAGTAATGTGAAATGCGTACAGTTACAATATTTAGTTTCTGTTATTATAGATTTAATTTAACAGTTTGCTTTCAAATTTCAGATTTGAAGGAAATCTATCAAGTTTCACAAAGCATGTCTAGCAGAGCAAGGCTTTAAAATTCACAAGTGTTTTAGCTTGAGTTTCTAGAAGCAGAGTGTGGGGTGGGAATTCTTCTTCAAGTGGTTTATCAGGAAAGCACTTTCAGGTGAAGGGAACTGAGGACAATAAGACAGGACAGGAAGAAAATGCTCAGCCAGAATGTGGGCTCAGCTGGAGACCAGCTTGTTTGATCCCACAGGAGGCTGTGTAGGACAAATTGCACAACGATGTCACTCCCACCCCATGGGAGCCAGTCATTGGCAGTGGTCTTCCCTTGGGAGGGGTGGGTGGTCTTAGCCTTCCAGTGAGGCTACTCCTGTTTGTGTGAAGGCAAGTCTCCAGAGACAGCAGTAGCTGTGTTATCAACCAATACTCACAGTGGCTGGGGAAAACTGTGACTCACTTCCCTGCCCCCCGCAACCCCGCCTTGAACCTCCATTTACATGATGTAGGTGGAGAACCAGCAGATTCTCTACAATGCACCCTTTGAGCTCAGATACACACACATCCGGGCACAGTCTCTCCGGAATTCTGGTTGAATAACCTTACAAGAGGGTTACTGGGATGAAATCCAGCTGCTGCTGTGGCAGTATCTCTTGAGGCTATAGCTAATATTCCTCACCTCCTGCCTCCACTACCAATTCTAAATTCCTCTCCCATGGATTGGCACTTCTGCCAATCTGTGTGGTTTGTCTCATGAGAGTGACCCAGGCCCCATCTTTATTCTGAAGGGTGTGAGCCTTGGTCACTCTGCCTTTGTCAGGTCCTGGTTGCTGTCCTTTCCCATTTACAGTTACAACTGGGAATGAAAGTCACATGACTCACCTGAGTGCTCAGCATATTCCTCCCTGCCCCTAAGCTGTCACAGCAGTTATAGTTCCTCATGATCATCATGGTCAATTATCACTGTTAGTATAGTAATCCTTTGATTTGCTTGCTGATCTTACTGGTATAAGGATCCCAAAGTGAACAGGCAGCAGCGTTAACTCTAAGATTAATGGGATTCTTGCTGTTTCCTTGGTGAAAGGATTCCACAGAGCCTCAAATTGTGGGGACAGTATGGATGTTTCCTCAAGTGGGTTCCTGGGAGTGATAATGAGCGGACTGATTCGACCTTCATCGCTTCTTGGCCAGACCCATTTATTCTACCTGTTATGGACATAGCACTATATAATGCCTGTTGGATTAAGATCTACACTGCATCCTAAAGGATAGGATCCTCTTCTTTCAAGGTGTTGTCCCCATGCTGCTATCTCAACTGCACACTTAAGACGCCATTTCAACCTTCTATTGGGCCAGCAGCTTAGATGGCACAATGTGTGATATGAGCAATGGATGCTGTAGTCACGTGACCACTGTGGCTTCCTCTTTGCTGTACAGTGGGTACATAGGATCGTGGTAATGGTATGCAGGAATCTATGATGGTAAATTAGACATTCTATGAGCCCTTGGTAGTGATCCTGGCTGGGAAGTCTGAGAAGTATGGCCAGAAAAGGCAAAGCCATCCCTGGAATACAGAGTCAAGCACAGACAGGATGGAACATTGCCCTTTCCTGGGTATGTGTCTGGTTGTCCTCACTGAAAGATAGGACCATAGTGGGAGCACACCATTGTTCTCTAATGCCAGCAAGTTAGACATTCAGCAGTGACCATAGCTAGGTTAGCATTGGTGAGAGGCACCCCATACTGATGGTCCCATGCAAAGGTACATTTCTTCCACCATGGCTCTTCTAGTTCATGGCTATTCTATTCTATTCAAGTACCAGAGAAGCTGAAGACAGAGGCTGGGTGACCGACTCATTCTGTCCACTTGGTTGTTGAATGCCTCTACACACATCAAGTACCCTATCAGATGGTATTATAGTTTTTGCTTCAACTGTCAAATATGATTAAAAAACTCATGAGGAGAAGGAGAGTCTTATATTTATCCCCCACCCCCTGCCGCTTTTTTTTTTTTTTAACCTATTGCATTGTTATTTCTTCCTTTCTGAAGTTGTTCCTTTCTGTTTGGAGAATTTCCTTTAGGCATTCTTTAAGGGTAGGTTTGGGGACGGATTCTCTCCATTTTCCTTCATCTGGGAAAGTCTCATTTTCCCTTCATACCTGAAGGATATTTTTCCTAGGTATAGAATTTGGGGTTGACAGTTTTATTCTTTCAGCACTTGAAAATGTACTAAATTTAATGTAATATAAACTGTTACTTCCAGGGCTAAAGTTTAATTATGTGATTGCACCTAAATAACCTGTTTTGATTGGAAAAAGAAAAAGCAAAATAAATAAAATAAAATAAATAAAATAAACAAAAGGAAAAAAAGAAAAATAACCTCTTATATTGTAGAAAATATTTCTTTTTGACTAAAGGGAAATACACATTAAAACTTTTTTTTTTTTCCACCTGCTCTCACTGGTAGTTGAATACTACGTGGTTGCTTTCCTTTTCTTCCGAGGCGTGCAAAGAAAAGAAGCAACTCATCTGAGGGCGAGGAGGAGGAAAACATAAAGTAACAGTCTGAATGAGCAGCCTCCAGTGTCAGAGTCACAGGGAAGAGAGCCAGTTACACAAAAACACAAAACCTTCTTGGGAAGCCATCTGTGGTGAAAGGTACAGAGGGCAGAATGGGCCTTCCTGGCTTTGAATCCTCTCTCTGCCATTTACTAGGTGCATGATCGTTGGTGAGTCGTTTAACCCCTCTTGGTCTCAGTTCCCTCACAGATAAAATTGGGGTAATAACACTTATCTCTTTGAGTCGTTGTGAAGATTAAAACAAGATGAGATACATAGACTTCTAGCATGTGATAGGTTCTCAATAAAATTCTTCCAGTTGTCTTTCTTTCTCCCCCTTTAATGTTGAGACAATGTAACAGTTAAGGGAAATGCACCAGAAAGGCTGTTTGGCTTCAACTTGAGAAAGATGGTGAGTAGGCGAAGTCAAGATTTAGTGGGAAAGGCATCATTTGAATCATTATTTCTTTAAGAGTTGTGATGTTATTATCTTTGAAATGCATAGAGTTATTGTTATTTAAGTTTAGTTTATTAGTTTAGTTTTTTAAATAAAATCAGATGTAAATCGAGATTATCAGTCTGGGTCATTATCAGGAGAGAAAAATCACACAGTAACTGGAACAGGGAAAGTTTAATATAAAGAATCATTAACTATAATAGGAGATTGGAGCAATGAGGGTTTCACTATTAAGAAGTGAAGAGAACTCTAAGGAATACAGCATAACAGATCTAAGGAGCAGTCACTCCCCATGGAGCTGAGATGGAACCTCCAAGGCAGAGCCCCCACTCCACCCCTCTCCTCCAAGTCTAAGATCAAGAACCTGCTGGAGAAGGCACAGCCCTCACTTGATGTCAGAGAAAGTCGCTGTCATGCTACCCTGGGGGAATTTGCTGGAAATCTGCTGTCAGGAACTTCCCAGATATCTGCCCTCTAGGGCTCTAGGGAAAGTTGTTCATGAGGAGATATCTCACCTGAAGCAATGCTACACAGCTGCCCAAAGGAGGTGACAGCCACTGTCCTGCTTGCTACTAGGTGCTGCTGGAGCCTGGCTCTGGAGAAGCTGTGTACACTGCAGGAGCCTGGTGCTGGACGCTGCCTGTGCTGTAGGAACTGGACACTGGGCATGCCCAACAGGAGACTGCCAAGTGAGCACATCAGAACCAAAACTCTTTCCTCCTGCAGTGTCTCCTCAGCAACCTCCACTGATGACGTTTGATGTTGTACAGTTGACAGTGGAAAATATTTAAAGGGCCCGGATCCCTTTTTACAGAGCAGGCAAACAGGAAGAATTTGGAGCTGAAAGGCAATAATTCATGACTGGCACATAAGGAGTGGAGAATTTATGATTGGAAATCTGTTAGAACTGATTCTACTACAAAGCATTGGCTTAATTATTCAAACCATGATATCAATGTACCAATGCTTCCTGGTGATAGTTTGTTGAAATTGTGTTTCAAATCTTTGCCCCCATTAGAAGCAGCTTTTATAATTGAAATGTTGTAACATAAGTTATAAGATTGTAGCAAACATAAAACTCTATATCCAGAGTTCCTAAATTACAAATTTCGTTAAAAAAAAATTGTTTCTAGTTAGAGGCACTTAGCCTGTAGCAGAGATATTATTGTATAAGTTTGAATGTGGTTTGATTTGATCCTGAAAGATCTATTTAAGAATCAAGGTCAGGAATTCAAATGCTAGCTAATCCAACTGCTCAGATGATTCAGGCTTAAGGTCTTACAACAGAGATCCAGCTTGGTTCCAGACTCGCAAAAGGAGTTAGGCATGTGGTTTCTAGAATAAGCTCATGATCCTGGTAACTGATGTCTGCTGAGTATGTGAAAGGGTCAGCAGGACTGAGAAGTATTACTAACAGATTTTATTTAGAAGTAGATGCAATGTATAGTTTTTATTTTTGCCTGGATTTGTGTAAATATAGATTTTTCTGCAATTTAATTTATATTTACCTTCCTTCTCTGTGACATTTGGAAGTTTTGACCATTCATTTCTTTGGAAATTCTCCTCTCCTTTGTTTTCCATGGCCCTATTTATTTTCCTCTTCTAGAGCATCATGTTAAGTGTCAGTATTCCTCAGAGTTCTGTCACTGAGGCTCTTTCTCATTCTATGTATTCTTTCCAGGGCGGCAGTGTAACATCACACTTAAATAGAGCTTCGAGCTAGAGAAACCTTGAATATTAGCTCTGCTACTTCCTGCTTTGTGATCTTGGGAAACTTAATATTTCCCATCTCAATATTTCCTCATCTGTAAAAATAAACTACCCCCCTCTCTTACTGCCCAAAATTGTTGAGATTTTGAAATGAGAAATTATGCAAAGCTCTTATCACAGTGCTTGGCACATAAAAGGTGCTGAATAAACAGTACTTATGATTATCCATTTTGTCAACTTCAAATAATATGCTTATGATTTGAGATCTTCAGCTAAAGCTTCTGCATTAGGCTCCGAATTTCTATATGCAACAATCTATTTCAGTGGTTTCAAATGCCAATCTGTGGCCTATTGTAAGTCAGTGATGAGGATTATGTTGGTACAAGAGGAATCGAAAAAAAATAAGGACATTCTAGTCGAGTTTTTAAATGAGGGCAGGTTTACTTAATTTAATAAACTGTCTTTTACATTCAGATTTACTTCTTAATCTTTGGTATTGAAATATCCTTTTATAAAAATGAAATGTTGATATTAGTAGGTGATGGTTTTATGTTTCTTTCTTTCTTTCTTTTTTTTTTAACATACGCTGACTTAGCCAAATAAAAAGTTGGCAGTCCTAAATTGGTTCCTCACATATATTTGGAAATTTTGCTGGTATGTGAAACCTGGAATCTTTTACCAGGGAACCTCTGATCTGTTGGACAGCTTTACTTGACTAAATCATGAGCACCTCAGACTCAACACTGTAAAAAGTATGTTTGTTATGGTCTTCTTCCCCTACACACAAAACCCAACTCTTTTTTTTATTATGTATCATAAAGATGTCATAATTATTCATCACAGTTGGTTGTCAGAAACACGAGTTATCCACGAGCTTCCATGGTGGTATTACCCTTACATTCAGTTGATCCACACATCCTTCAGATTATCTTTTGATATTTCATGGTTTATACCTATTGCCACTGACATAACTTTTTGCCAGAATTGTTTTCTTTCTACCACCAGGCTCTCTTTGTTCCAATTCATCCTATCCTAAGCTGCCAGAATGATATTTTACTTCACTGCCTAAAGTCACCCGAAGTCTTTCTACCTCCTTTGGGGTTAGACTTTTCAGCACAGCCCAAGAGTCCCTCCCTTCCCATCTGCTGCTTTTCCCCTGCATGGATCCTTCTTTGAGCCTGCTGTAATTGACTGCTTGCATCTGTATTGCAATGGTATCTTCGCAAATCCAGTTCCACCTGCTGGTAAATATCCTTCTCTCCTCATCTAGAAAATTCCAATTAGTCTTTCAAGATTCAGTTCAAGTTCTATCATCCCAAGCCTTCCGAGACACGGCCATCTGAGTCTTGCATCTCTCTTTTCTGTCCCCAAACTTTTGTTATAGCACTCCACCATAATGTGATGCAATTCTTGGGGTACATAACTGTTTCATTCTCATCTGTGAGAGACTGATGTTGGGGATCATGCCTTCCACCACAGTGTTTCAGTGCTTAATGCAATCCCTGGTACATTGGAAGTGCTCAGTAACTATTAGCTGTATAAATGACTATAAGCTTAATTTTATTTTTTTTTTATTTTATTTTTTTTAATTTATTTATTTATTTTTATTAATGTTATGATAGATTACAACCTTGTGAGATTTCAGTTGTACATTTTTTTAGTCATGTTGTGGGTACACCACTTCCCCCTTTGTGCCCTCCCCCCACCCCCCCTTTTCCCTGGTAACCACCGATCAGATCTCCTTGTCAATATACTAACTTCCACCTATGAGTGGAGTCATATAGAGTTCATCTTTCTCTGACTGGCTTATTTCGCTTAACATAATACTCTCGAGGTCCATCCACGTTGCTGTGAATGGGCCAATTTTGTCTTTTTTATGGCTGAGTAGTATTCCATTGTGTATATATACCACATCTTCTTTATCCAATCATCAGTTTCTGGGCATGTAGGTTGGTTCCACGTCTTGGCTACTGTAAATAATGCTGCAATGAACATAGGGGTGCAAGGGACTCTTGGGATTTCTGATTTCAGGTTCTTAGGATAGCTACCCAGTAATGGGATGGCTGGGTCATAGGGTATTTCAATTTTTAACTTTTTGAGAAATCTCCATACTGTTTTCCATAGTGGCTGTACCAGTTTGCATTCCCACCAACAGTGTATGAGGGTTCCTTTTTCTCCACAACCTCTCCAACATTTGTCGCTCTTGGTTTTGGATGTTTTTGCCAGTCTAACGGGGGTAAGGTGATATCTTAGTGTAGTTTTGATTTGCATTTCCCTGATGATTAGCGATGATGAACATCTTTTCATTTTCTATTGGCCATATTCATATCTTCTTTTGAGAAATGTCTGTTCATGTCCTCTGCCCATTTTTTGATCGGGTTGTTTGTTTTTTTGTTGTTGAGCCGTGTGAGTTCTTTGTATATTATGGAGACTAACCCTTTGTCAGATAAGTGGCTTGTAAATATTTTTTCCCAATAGTGGGCTGTTTTCTTGTTTCAATCTTGTTTTCCCTTGCCTTGAAGAAGCTCTTTAGTCTGATGAAGTCCCATTTGTTTATTCTTTCTATTGTTTCCCTCAACTGAGGAGTTATAGTGTCTGAAAAGATTCTTTTGAAACTGATGTCAAAGAGTGTACTGCCTATATTCTCTTCCAGAAGACTTATTGTTTCAGGCCTAATCTTTAGGTCTTTGATCCATTTTGAGTTTATTTTGGTGTGTGGTGAAAAAGAATGGTCAATTTTCAATCTTTTACATGTGGCTGTCCAGTTTTCCCAGCACCATTTGTTAAAGAGACTTTCTTTTCTCCATTGTAGGCCCTCTGCTCCTTTGTCGAAGATTAGCTGTCCATAGATGTGTGGTTTTATCTCTGGGCTTTCAATTCTGTTCCATTGATCTGTGGACCTGTTTTTGTACCAGTACCATGCTGTTTTGATCACTATAGCTTTGTAGTATGTTTTGAAATCGGGGATTGTGATTCCGCCGGCTTTGTTTTTCTTGCTCAGGATTGCTTTAGTAATTCACGGTCTTTTGTTGCTCCATATGAATTTTAGGATTGTTTGTTCAATTTCTGTGAAGAATGTTCTTGGGATTCTGATTGGGATAGCATTGAATCTGTAGATGGCTTTAGGTAGTATGGACATTTTAACTATGTTTATTCTTCCAATCCATGTGCATGGAATGTCTTTCCATCTCTTTATGTCGTCATCAATTTCTTTCAAGAAAGTCTTGTAGTTTTCATTGTATAGATCCTTCACTTCCTTGGTTAAGTTTATCCCAAGGTATTTTATTCTTTTCATTGCGATTGTGAATGGGATTGAGTTCTTGAGTTCTTTTTCTGTTAGTTCATTGTTAGTGTGTAGAAATGCTACTGATTTATGTATGTTGATTTTATACCCTGCTACTTTGCTGTAGTTGTTGATTATTTCTAATAGTTTTTCTATGGATTCTTTGGGGTTTTCTATATATAAGATCATGTCATCTGCAAACAGCGAGAGTTTTACTTCTTCGTTACCTATTTGGATTCCTTTTATTTCTTTTTCCTGCCGAATTGCTCTGGCCAACACCTCCAGTACTATGTTGAATAGGAGTGGTGAAAGTGGGCACCCTTGTCTTGTTCCTGTCCTCAGCGGGATGGCTTTCAATTTTTGTCCATTGAGTATGATGTTGGCTGTGGGTCTGTCATATATGGCCTTTATTATGTTGAGGTACTTTCCTTCTATACCCATTTTATTGAGGGTTTTTATCATAAATGGGTGTTGGATCTTGTTGAATGCTTTCTCTGCATCTATTGAGATGATCATGTGGTTTTTGTTTTTCATTTTGTTGATGTAGTGTATCACGTTGATTGACTTGCGGATGTTGAACCATCCCTGTGTCCCTGGTATAAATCCCACTTGATCATGGTGTATAATCTTTTTGATGTATTGCTGTATTCGGTTTGCCAAAATTTTGTTGAGGATTTTTGCATCTATGTTCATCAGTGATATCGGCCTGTAGTTCTCCTTCTTTGTGTTGTCCTTGTCAGGTTTGGGGATCAGAGTGATGTTGGCTTCATAGAATGTGTTAGGGAGTACTCCATCTTTCTCAATTTTCTGGAACAGTTTGAGAAGAATAGGTATTAAGTCTTCTTTGAATGTTTGGTAGAATTCTCCAGAGAAGCCGTCTGGTCCTGGACTCTTATTTTTGGGGAGGTTTTTGATTACTGTTTCTATTTCCTTACTTGTGATTGGCCTATTCAGATTCTCCATTTCTTCCTGATTCAGTTTGGGGAGATTGTAGGAGTCTAGGAATTTGTCCATTTCTTCCAGGTTGTTCAGTTTGTTGGCATATAGTTTTTCATAGTATTCTCTTATTATCCCTTGTATTTCATTGGTATCTGTTGTGATTTCTCCTCTCTCATTCCTAATTTTATTTATTTGTGATTTCTCTCTTCTTTTCTTGGTGAGTCTGGCTAAAGGTTTGTCGATTTTGTTAATTTTTTCGAAGAACCAACTCTTTGTTTCATTGATCCTTTCTATTGTCTTTTTTGTTTCAATATCGTTTATTTCTGCTCTTATTTTTATTATTTCCCTCCTTCTACTGACTCTGGGCTTTGTTTGTTCTTCTTTTTCTAGTTCTGTTAGGTGTCGTTTGAGGTTGCTTATGTGAGCTTTTTCTTGTTTAGTGAGGTGAGCCTGTATTGCGATGAATTTCCCTCTTAGGACTGCTTTTGCTGCATCCCAAATGATTTGGTATGTCGTGTTCTCATTTTCATTTGTCTCCAGATAATATTTGATTTCTTCTTTAATTTCTTCAATGATCCATTGTTTGTTCAGAAGCATGTTGTTTAGTCTCCACATTTTTGCACCCTTCTCTGCTTTTTTCTTGTAGTTGATTTCTAGTTTAATAGCATTATGATCAGAAAAGATGCTTGATATTATTTCAACTCTCTTGTATTTATTGATGTTTGCTTTGTTTCCCAAAATATGGTCAATCCTTGAGAATGTTCCATGTGCACTTGAGAAGAATGTGTAACCTGCTGTTTTTGGATGAAGTGTTCTATATATATCTATTAAGTCCATCTGGTCTAATTTTTCATTTAATTCTATTATTTCCTTGTTGATTTTCTGTCTGGATGTTCTGTCCATTGGTGTTAATGGTGTGTTGAGGTCCCCTACTATTATTGTATTGTTGTTGATGTCTTCTTTTAGTTCTATTAAGAGTTTGCTTTAAAATTTTGGTGCTCCTGTGTTGGGTGCGTATATATTTGTAAGTGTTGTGTCTTCTTGGTGGAGAGTCCCTTTTATCATTATATACTGTCCCTCTTTGTCTTTCTTTATCTGTTTTGCTTTGAAGTCTACCTTGTCTGATATTAGTATAGTGACACCTGCTTTCTTTTGTTCATTATTAGCTTGGAGTATTGTTCTCCATCCCTTCACTCTGAGTCTGTGTTTGTCTTTGGGGCTGAGGTGTGTTTCCTGGAGGCAGCATATTGTTGGGTCTTGTTCTTTGATCCATCCTGCCACTCTGTGTCTTTTGATTGGGGAGTTCAATCCATTTACATTTAGAGTGATTATTGAGATGTGGGGGCCTACTACTACCATTTTATGTCTTGTTTTCCGGTTTTCTTCAATTTCCTTTGTTTCTCGTCCCATGGTTTAATCTGTTCTGATGAAGAGCTGCTACTCTTTGTTGTTGTCCTTCTACTTATCTCCTCTGCTCTTGGTTTTGTAGCCCCTTTCCTTCTTTTGATTTTTCAGGAATGAGGGTTTTCCTGAGGATTTCCTGAAGAGGAGGTTTTGTGGCAATGAACTCCCTTAACTTTTGTTTATCTGGGAAAGTTTTTATTTCTCCATCGTATTTGAAGGATATTTTCGCTAGGTAGAGAATTCTCGGCTGTAGGTTTTGGTCCTTCAGATTTTTGAATATATCATTCCACTCTCTTCTAGCCTGTAAAGTTTCTGCTGAGAAATCTGCTGATAGCCTGATGGGGGTTCCTTTGTAGGTTAGTTTCTTTTGCCTGGCTGTCCTTAGTATTTTCTCCTTGTCGTTGACTTTTGCTAGCTTCACTACTATATGCCGTGGGGTTGGTCTTCTTGCATTGATAAAGTTTGGAGATCTATTGGCTTCTGTCACCTGAAGATCCATCTCTCTCACCAGATTTGGGAAGTTCTCAGCCATTATTTCTTTGAATAGGCTTTCTGCCCCTTTCTCTTTCTCTTCTCCCTCTGGTATACCTATAATCCTTACGTTCCATCTCCTAATTGTGTCTGATAATTCTCTGAGAGTTTCTTAATTTCTTTTTAGTCTTACTTCTCTCTCCTCCTCTGCCTGCAGCATTTCTATATTGCCATCTTCCAAATTGCTAACTCTTTCCTCCATATTATCGGCCCTACTGTTCAGTGCATCTAGATTTTTCTTAATCTCCTCTATTGTGTTCTTCATTTCCAGTATTTCTGTTTGGTTCTTCTTTATTGTATCAAACTCTTTTGTGACATAGCTCCTGAACTCGTTGAGTTGTCTATCTGAATTCTCTCTTAATTCATTGAGTATTTTAATGATAGCTGTTTTGAAGTCATCATCATTTAGGTTATATATCTCATTTTCTTTGGGATTGTTTTCTGTGTATTTGTTATTTACCTTCTGTTCTGGAGATTTAATGTATTTTTTCATATTGCTTGATGTTGTTGATTTGTGCCTCCGCATAGAGATAGAGTTTAGTTGCTCCTTCCACTTGTTTCTGCTGCTGTGGTGGGGGAGCAGCTGTTTATACTGCACCAACCAGGAACTCTATCGCAGTTGCTAACCAGGCCTGGGCCCCTCCTTGTAGTCACAGTGGTCCTTTGGATTCCCTCTTTTGCTGTGGGGGCTGTCACGGGGGGGCTTCAGGCTGCTGGTGCCTACTGTTGCAGCCCACCTAGACGTGCTCCCTCCTTGGGGTCTGCAATGGTGTTATGGGCTTTTCCAGCGGCCAGGGGTAGGATCACTTATATTTGCCGCTCCGTCACTGTCGGCACCCACAAAATCTCACTTGTCCACTATGGGTCGCAGGAGAGCTATTGGCGTCTTCTACAGTCTGTGGTTAGCTCACCTAGCTATGCTACTTTTGTCCTGGGGTCTTCCAGCTTTGTGGCTACCGGTTGGGTGCTCTCTACTAGTGCTGTGCAGAGGCTTTCCCTGAGGCTGCTGTGAGCCTGTAGAGTTTCCCCCTAGGCTACGGAGCTGGGTCACTGGAACTCCACCCAGCCCCAGTCCTATTCCCCAGGAACTCGGGGAGCCCTTTGCCCTGTCTGTAGGATAGCCGGAGATCCCGATTTCAGTGGTAGCTGGTCAGCTGCTGCCCTGCCTGATATTCTCCTCTCCGGGACCCTCCCGGTGTTGTGGATGCTGGGAGTGGCCCCTTCGCTAATAGCAGACAGAGAGTTTTGTCTGCTGCCCAGGCAGAACTCTGGAGCTTCCCCTCCGGGCTGCAGGGCTGGCCTCTGGAGCTCCCACCAGCCCCAGTCCTCTCCGAGATCTCTGGCAATCCCTTACCCCACGGGGCGGCCAACAGCAGCCGGGGGTCACCTCGCCCTCTGGGACTCTCTCCGGGACTTTCCTGGAGTTGTGAATGCTGGGCGTGGCCCCTCCGCCAATGGCAGACAGAGAGTTTTGTCTGTTGCCCGGACGGAACTCTGGAGCTTCCCCTCCGGGGCGTGGAGCCGGCCTCTGCAGCTTCACCCAGCCCCAGTCCTCTCTGAGATCTCCCACAATCCTTTTCCCCACCATGCAGGCAGTGGCAGCCAGGGGGCCTCCGTACCCTCAGTGATTCTCTCTGGGACCCTCCGGGCACCGCGAACACCAGGCGGGATCTCCCTGCCAATGGCGGGGAGAGACTCTCCCCGCGGGCTCAGGTGTGCAACTCCAGAGTTTCCCCCTGCGTTTAGGAGCAATTGTGGGGGGTTTAGGTAGGGTTCTGGTCACCTGTTTCCACCGTCGCTCCTCTGTTGTGTGCTCGCTCCTGCCCTAGGTGTGCGTTGATCCTCTGGGGACGTCCGTTGGAAGAAAGCCGCTTGCAGGTACTAGGCTGTTCGGTCGGGGTCGGAGAGTTTTCACCTATCTCCACAACCTCCCGGAGGGAAGTCTGTCCGCCTTCCGATGTATAGTTGCGTGGGTCTCTCAGACGTCCAGAGATGCTGTCTGGATATCCTTTGTTAAGCGATGAGTGTCCAAATAATTGTAGACTTGAAGGGGGAGAGACAAAGAGGACTACTCACGGCGCCATCTTGGATCTTCCCTCTCTATAAGCTTAATTTTATGTAGTTAATAATTCTGATAGACTGTGTTTCTGTTCCTAAGAACCCTGTAGATCAAAGTGTTAATAGAAAAATGATAGAAGGCCATAGTCGTTGTATCTATTTTGTAAACTACTCAGGGAATCAAGACAGAGATATAAAAACTGTATTTGATGTGTTGGGACATTTTTATACTGTGTACTTTTGTTACTGAATAAAAGAATGTGGCTGAGGGTGTAACTGGGGGATGGGCAAGAGAATAGAATGTGCACTATTTAGCATAGCTACACCTTCCTAGGCTCCAGCCTGCTCTGAAATCAGGATTTGTTTGTAAATGTGAAATGTGCCCTCTCCTTTTTTTAGTACTTAAGTATGTCTTCTATGCTGTGTGTAGTAATAACCAGAAGTATAAATTTAAAAATAAGATGTTAAATAAAATCATCTGATCCAATAGCTTGTCTTCTTGAGGAAAAGTCCTAAAATCTTAATAATCATCCATTATTTTCTTAAAGGATGGCTCTTCTTGTGAATTATACCTTGAGATTCAGAGGGGACCCATAGCAGAATCCACTGCTTATCCATAATTGTGCCTTTCATCTCAGTAATGCTGTCCAGAGGAGGGTATCAGAGAGAAGAAACTCCCTCACCCACTCAGAGAGGGCAGCTGAGCTTGATGAAAAGCTTATGTTATCTAATCCTCCAGGCTGAAATTTTCATATAGTCTGTGATATTATGTATGTTCTTAATGGTGTGAAAATGCTCTGACACTCCCAGTTAGGGTGTGTAGATCTGCAATTAATAAACACCCAAGCGAGCACTTGAGACATTTTATCCTCTTCTGTTACAAAGAGGAGGAGGCAGTATGTCTGGTTCATCAGCTAGTGATGTTTTCAAGGACCCATTGCAATGCACCTTTTTGTTCCTCAGCTCATTTAATTTTTGTCCTCCTTTATTGCATCATGGTGGCAAGATGGCTGCTGAAGTTCTAAGCATCACTATGACACACTATCATCCCACATAGGAAGGAATCAAAAGGAGACATTAAAGTTATGATTGGTAAGATGAACCTGTGATTCAGTCCTTGGGGCTGGGCACGTTGTCAACCTGAATGCAAGTGTGCAGAATTCTGTTAGCACGGAAGCAGGGAGAGAATGGCTGTTGGATGGGCAACTAACATTGCCTGCTACATAGAATCCTTACCTTTTCACTATGTGAAATATAACAGTGTGGCATAAAGGCTCCACCATGGTATATTACTTCTACTATGTCTATATCCAGATGTCTTCTTTCTTCTCCTGTCTTTCTCCTTGAATCTTCACAATTTAACTTTCCTTTCTGATGGTACCTCCACATCACCACCCAGTGGATTTGAGCAAATCCTGCTATATATTGACTACTACATGTTAGGTTGAATGATGTGAACTTACAAATATTAACATAATTTTCATGGAAAATGAATAATAATTATGGATAGTAAGTGAATAAAAGATACTTAAAGCCACCAGAGAATGTTTTTAACAAAGGATAAAAAAATCTATCTAATTTACAGCATAAACCATTGAAAGATTCACATTGGGCATCTTCATTTGGAAAAAGGAAAAAAAGTCACCTGCTAATAACATTTAATCAACATTCCTAGAGATTGACAATGGTGGACAAGGAGATATCCCTTTTTATTTCTTAAATTTGAGTAAGGTAATTCAGTCATGTCCTGCAGAGAGAGAAAATGTATTATCTTTGACTTTCTTCAATACTGTGAACTACTAAATAGCGAATACCTTATGCTTTCTCTTTATTCCAGTTGGGAATATCACAATGGCTACACATGTATTCAAAAAGACATGGAACTCAATGGAGAAGAATTAATTTCCCTACAGTAGGACACTTAAAATTAAAAGAAGTTGAGTGGAAAAAGCCAGCACAGAGGGTAAAGACAAGATAAGTGTCTCAAACACCCGAACATGGAGAAGAGCCAACACTTTGCAGGGAGCCATAGCCAGACTTTGTAACAGGAGAGGGAGTCATCTGGAAAATGGCATTTTTCACACATCGGCTGTAAGTCATTCTCCTGGGTGAGGGTATCAAGTTAAACAGCCCTTGCAGTTCTCTCATTTCTATGGCTGTAATAAGATTCCAGCAATAGAATCATTCTTTTGTTCAGTGGTTTCCCACCTGCTGCTCGCATCCTGCTAAAGTAATTTTCTTCTCCAAAGTCTTGCCCACCAAGTTTCTTATGCTTAGTCCCACATGCCCCTTTGGTGGCCAAATAAATCAATAGTATCAGAAGTCACCCTGAGGTGTAGCCAAATAAGAAATAAAGCTGAGTCGTGATCATTAAAATGTATGTCATTTAACTGCTGGACAAGGACAGTGTGAGAGCTCTTAAGGAGGTTAAGAAATGGGAGGAAAGAAAGAGAACTAAATACAAATACACAAATGGGAAAAGGAATGAAGATTTTATAAAATAAGGGAGTAAAAAACCAATTGTGTTACACACAAGACAACAGCAAAGTAAGGGAAAAGAATTTTACTAGTTGGGAAAATGCGATTACAGTTCTGGCTTCACCAAATACTCCTATAAATTTGAACAAGGCACTTAATCTTTACTTTTTAAAAAGAGCTTTACTGAAATATAATTTACATCCCATACTATTCACCCATTTAAGGTGTACAATTCAATGCTTTATGGTATATTCACAGAGTTGTATAACAATTACCACAATCTGATTTTAGAATATTTCTTTACCCCAAAAAGAAACCCCATACCAATTAGCAGTCACTCCTTATTCCTTCCTCCCCCAACCCCTGCAACCACTAAGCTTCCTGTCTCTATAGATTTGCCTATTCTGGACATTTCGTATAAATTTCACTTTGTGTAATGTTTTCAAGGTTCATCCGTGTCATAGCATGTATCCATACTTCATTTCTTTCTTTTTGCCAGATAACATTCCACTATTTGGATATACCATTTTTTATTTATCCATTCGTCAGTTGGTAGATATTTGCGTTTCTTCCTCTTTTAAGCTATTATAGATAATACTGCTATGAGCTTCATGTGAAGGCTTTTGTAAACCACTTAATCTTGCCCTGACCTCATCTGTAAAACAAAACTAAGAGATTATGCTTTATGTTTCTACATTTGAGAAAATCTTCATTTTAGATTTCTAACTGATTTATGACATAGGTATTAACATAATATACATGTATATAGCATGGATACATTTTCAGCTGAGATTCCTAGTAAAACAATTAGCCATAGCATATTTTACTTCCCCCTTTCAGCTGATAAATAGATGAGAGCTCTTAAATATTTGTTAATAACAAACTGTTTAATTTTCTTTTGTATTCATTTATTCATCCATCCATTCATTCATCAAATATTTACCAAATGCTTATAAGGGCTAATAATGTCCTATTTCCACAAGATACATAATGATGAATAAGAGAGAATTTGCACATAAGGAATTTATAATCCCGTAGAGAAGAGAGGACATGTATACAGATCCATAAAGTATGTGGTAGAAAGTGAAAATGACAGTTAACGAGACTCAGACACAGCCTCAGTGAGTTCAGAATACAATTCTTTGCCCATCATGGTATTCTTTGTTGAAATGAAATTCTTTGTTGAAATGAAATTCCTTGTTGAAATGATCTAGGAAAAGACATTTAAGTATGGAAAATGGAAAGGATTCAAGTAGAAGACTGTTGCTGCTGACAGATGCTGTTGTGAATGATAATTGCCTAAGAGATGTGGAAGTGGTGGTAGCAGCTAGTTACAGAAGCTCAAAACTTGTGGCTTATGGAGCTATGTGATTATATTTTGGCAAGAAACAAATTACCTTACATTGCTATCCAGTTTGTTTGAATGCACCCTGCATATCAACGTCTCTCTTTTGAAGTAACTATTGCTTTTATTTTTGCATTGTTCTAGATTTCTGCTAAAAAGCCTTATAAAGGATGCAACATCTAAAATTATAATAAAGAAAATTCATTTTAACCCTTTATGTGTCATAATCCAGTCAATATTTTATGAATATTCCCAAGTAGTTTGTGTCATGGAATATTGCTGGATGCCATATTTCCTTTTCCCAGAACTAACATTTGATACAATGAGCAAGATTTGCTAATGTGTTTAATTTATGAAAAATAATACAAATACATATACCAAAGATGAAGTCTATTGATTTCACATTGACCTGAAACATCTTGGACATCATAACTTATAAAACGGATTCATTCCAATCATAACCATTTGTCATCTGTTTCCTTTCCTGAGAAGCAATATAAGAATGTATTGATTTGTAATTAGAATGCCCTGAGACACCACATCCATGAATATTGGAATCTATCAAGAGGATCCTTTTAGTATAGTACTAATTACTCAGTCATTGTTCCTTTCTACTCATGCTAGAGAGATCAGAGAAGACGTCATGAAGGAAGTGAGACTATAGCTGAATGTTGGAGAAAATCAAACAACCTTGAAGACAGGTTCCCCTGTGAATTCATGCTCTTTTCGCTTAACTTCCCTATCCCTCTCCCCCAACTCCACCACTGCCCAAAATTCTCCCTATGATCTGGTCAGTTCTCTCTATACTTCTGTACAGGAGCCATTCCAAACTTTCCTTTTCTCTAGACTCCAACCCCACCAACCTCATTACTGCCAACTCCACCCTCATACAATGTCTTACAATGACTTAACTTTAAAGATAATAAATAAAATTTAATTCATTAGATGAGAAGCCCCTTAAATTCCTTCCAACATACAAACAACCCTATAACTACACTCATCACCCTTCTATTCTCCTGTTACAATTGAAAGGCGTCTTTCCTCTTGAAGGCTTATCTTTCCCTCTAAGTTCTAGGTCTCTCTCGAGCTGGAGATTCTCCATTTGCTCCTCTCTGTCCACTTTCCACCATTCTCTACCCTGCTCTATGTCCCAGGTGAGTGATCTATAGGACCTGCATGAAGAACCCTCTGCCCTCTGGCATCAGGTTAGGTTTGGCCAATGAAAGTCACCAGAGACTAGAGAGCGGGAGTGAGAGCATGGTGAGGCCAAGATATTCATTCCTTTTTCATCCTCCTTCCCAGGCTGAGGGGTTGGCAGTGGATGTGTTGCTCTATTCCACAGACTTACATTGGGAAGTTGGCTCCTACAGCTACAGGTCTCAAAGGGTGTTGGTAACAATTCGCTCCCTTATCAGACCTAGTGGAGCTACCTGTTGCTGATCCCAGGTGTGCTTCACCATCTTTGGTTTCCTTTTCTTAATTCTATCCATAATTTTGTAAATAGATTGTTCATGAACTCACCTTTTTTTGAGTGTTTCTGCTACGTGCCAAGACCCTGAGTGAGACATGTTCTATGCTACTTCCTCAGCAACTATTTTCTGTGAAGAAAAACTATTCAAAACTTGGAAATAAGATCAAAAAGTGAGAAGAATGTCTTTTTATTGTCATATGCGTCATTGTTTTACTGGTCCACCCAAGGATTATCTAGGGGAATCCTTTGTCCAGCTCACAATTTATTATGGTTTAGAAGTCCCAGATTCAGTGAAGTTACATGCACAGTTTACTTAGGCATTTTGCCCATGGTGATGTAAATAATTTCTGTCCAAGTTTTCTTTTCGATAAAAAGATAACTTCAAAGGTTTTAGTTTTTTGCTTTCTAAGATATTAATTAATTTATACTTACTGGGCAATCTTATCCTCACATTCCTTTATTAAATTACTTATTAATAAATCAGCTATTCAAATCACCTTGAGCTGGTCTTAACATCTTACTAGTTACCTCCTTAATTAGTGAATTGAGTAACAACTTTGGTACATGTTCATTTTATATTTGCATGAGAGTCATGATTTTATCTTTTTGAAAATTCTACTTTAGCATCTTTTTGATTATCTCTCCTGTCTTAAACGCCACACCTTCAATCTTTCCTTATTTATTGGTTCCTTCCTATATTCATTTTAAGCATATTCGAATCTCTCCTATTATTAAAAAACAAACAGGGGGCTGGCTCCGTGGCTGAGTGGTTAAGTTGGCATGCTCCACTTCGGTGGCCAGGGGTTCACTGATTCAGATCCTGGGCACACACCTGTATGCCGCTCATCAAGCCATGCTGTGGCAGTATCCCACATAGGAGAACTAGAATGACTTACAACTAGCATATACAGCCATGTACTGGGGCTTTGGGGAGAACACAAACAGACAAACCAAACCCCGTAAATTTCCTTTGTTCCTATACATTACATTTCTTGAAAGAGTTGCCTACATGCACGCATTTGTCATTTCTTCATCTCACCTCTATTTCTCTTTCTATTGACATGGTTTCTTCCCTCATAATTTCAATGAAACTGCACATGTCAATGCAATTAAAGACCTCCTTCTTCAGTTTAATAAATACTTTAGGTTCTGCAGTTATTCCAATTCACCATAACCTTTGACTCTAATGTCTCTTTTCTTTAAATATTCTTTTCTTTTAGCTCCATGCTATCCTGCGTTCTTGATTTTCTCCATTCTTTCTGGTTGCAATAAGTCTTTTGATTGTCTTTAAGAGTTGTTGTGCCTCAGGGTTTTCACCTCAGCCTTTTTTTTTCTTGTTCTCCATATGTTCCACACATGGTCCTGTTCTCTTCCATGACTTCAATTACCATTTAGTTCTGTGGCACAAGCCTAATTCTATCTCCAAAGTACCACATCTACATATCCAACTGCTATCGGACATCTTTGATTTGCCAGTATCTCTCAAACTCCACAAAAGAACTAAACATTTTCACTGTCGCCTTTGCTGCATCCTCTGTGCTGCTTACATTAGGGAATAATGTTACCGTTACTTGGTTGCTCAAGCCAGAAACGTGGACACTTTTCTTAAATTCTTCCTCACCTCATATATCCAATTAGACTCTAAATTGAGACAATTCTACCTTTTAAGTATTTCTCAAGTCTATTCTTGTCTGCAACCTAACTCATACTTTTTGGGTCAGACCAATATCATTCCCCCCCCACCCCAGCCCTCAATTAGCCTCCCTGCCTCCACTTTTACCTGTTCTATGACATTTATCTAAAATGCAAATTGAATCTCACTTACTTTGATCCCTTCAATATATCCTATTTCCTTTGGATATGTCCAATATCCTCATCATGGTGTATAAAGCCCTTCATCCTCTGACTCTGCTTTCTGCTTCAGCCTTATTTCTTGCTATTTCATTCACCAACTCTTTGCTTCAGTCACAGTAGGCAGGGATAAAGGCCAAGTGGGACCCAAGATTGAACTACATAGAAAAAGGCTTGCTCTATGTTCTCTGTGGTATAACAAATTATTTGCAAATTTTGATTGATGATTTGTGCTTATATAGTAACAGTTTTATTGAGACAAATAGTCCTTTGTAGGTCACTTGCTGTCCTATATGAGTATGTCAAGATTGTAAGGCCCTAACTGCTATTTACTGGGGCCATTTATGCAGTTGGTAATCTTGAGAGATGAGGTAACATCTCCCCTTTTCCCCAAAGAGCAAACTTGCTTACTCTTTTTTGTAAAAGTAGTGTATTCTCCAATCCGTGTTCCTCTGCTGGGATGCGAATACTCTGCATGGGTTGCATCCATCTGGGCTCCTGTCAGTCTCCCTTTGGGGGCAAGAAGAACCATTGTAAATATGCTGATGCTCCTGCCGTATGCTGTGCCACGAGTAATAAAACCCTTTGTCTTTGACTCAGGAGTTTTGTCTCTTCTGCCAGCATCCAGGAAAGAACACAGTCTAAGTTATCAGTTTGTAAATTAAATCAAATAAAAAACCTGAGAGATTTATATTTTTAAAATAGTTCTTTTGATTCCAAATAATTGTAAGAAATATTGATAAAAATGCCTCTTTTCTTCTGAACAGGAAATTAAAGTAATGAACGGTCCAGGTCAATATTGACATCTGGCAAAACTACTTTGAAGCAATTTTGGATGGAATTCTCAATAGTGATAGGTCAGCATTTGGTATCATTTTTTCTGCATAATCATGGAACCTAAGGCTATGTTAGGAATGTGAAGTCATGCTATTTTCAGGGACATCTGAAGGATATTGAGTAACTCATTTTTTTCTTTCAAAAATATGTTAGTATTTATAATGTATTGGCACGACCACAGGAACCTAGATCATCAAATCCTGGTTAGAGTATCTGAAGGAATGGACGGACACTGACCTGAATGAGAAAGTCCAAAATCAAACCCATTCTTTTATCAACTCATCCTGTAAACAAGTGCCTACTGATTTGCGGGCATTATTTTTAAAAGTAAGGGCATAGAAATAAACAACATGATCCCTGGACTATTGTAGAGATCACAGCTAAGGGGAGAGATTGACATGCAACATTTCTAATATCATGTAGTAGAAATTTTGATAAAAATAAGCATACCACTATAGTAAAGTGCCCAGTGTTCATGCACACATCTGCCCACACACAAGATACCTTAAATTCCACCACCCAGAAAACAACACTACTGTCATTAATTTGGTAGGTTTGGTAGGTATCGTTATAGACTAATATTTTTTTCCCCTGGAAATACAGATACACTATATATTTCAACAAATATATATAATTATTAAATATATAAATATAAATTTATAAACAAAAAACATAGTTATTAGAAAATATACCATGAAGTCTATTAAAACATACTGTGCTGTAAGTTATGAAACTTTATCTTCTAGAAACCCTTATCTATGATAGTTTATATGTGTATATATACCAAAACTAATCATCAGGGATCCTAAATTTGAAGTACACTGCATTGTCCAAAGAATCTGGAAAAAGAATACATAATTTGCCTCACAACCTTCTGTATTTCCTGAGCCTTCATAAAAGAAAATTAAAATATTCACGTGCATTTGTATTCACTGAATATACATAAGGGCAAATACTTCTGTTTCCTTGCTGTTCTGAGGCTCAAATGAAAAACTAAATTCATGAAGAATCAAATTTGCTTGGAGCAAACAGCTTAGTATTTTAAATTTTAAACTGATAAGGACCTGGCAGAATTGGAAAAGTTTCACGTATTGCACTTGCATTTTGGAATTTCAAGGGCTTGCTATTATTTTGATTATGATATGCATCTCATGTAAATTAGAAAGTAACTTTGAATGAACGAGTGCAATAGCAAGACTAAATGTATTTTCCCCCAAAGAAATTTTTATATGGAGGAAAATATTTCTTCTGCCTGCCACCAGATCACTGAAACATGACTGCCAAGGGAAAATCGCTATTTTCCTCTTCGTTTAAAGTGTGACTCCAGGCAGAGGTGGGGCTCAAAAAATGTGAGCATGGGGGACAGTGTGGTTTACAACACAGTCCCCGTATACAACCCCTTCTCCCCATGTAATATGGTGCTGGCCAATGGGATGTAAACACAAGCTGGCTGAGTGAGGCATCCCAGAATGCCATGGCTTCCCTGATCAGAAGGGACAGGCACAGATGGAATGGCCCTTTGGCCTTGTTCTTTACTACTTTGCTCCAGTCCCATTCTTCTTGCCTTGCCTCTAAACATGAGGCCTGCAGATTCAGGAGCTGTCTAGAGACCAGGAGGTGACAATGATGAGAAGAAGGTCTATGTGGCCAGGGCATTGGAGCAAAGAGACCAAAGCTCCTGAATCCTCAAGGACCTCATTGAGTAGTGGCTGAACGCCAGCTACTGCCTTGCCCTGAACTTCTTATTCTGTGAAAAAAAGAAACTCTTTGTTTAAGCTACTGTTAATCATCTTTTGTTTACTGGCAGCTAAACTTATTTATTCCTGATAGACTGGGAAATACAAGCTTCTTTTCCTATATGAATATAAAACTTTTATTGAGGTCTTTAAATTATGGGAAACTTCCAGTTCATAGCTTATTGTTCTTTGACTCTTTAGGAAAATTCAAAATTTGGCATTCCTGTTTAATCCTATCAGGGCAACACCATAGCCCAACTTTAACAGCTTGTAGTTAGTTGCTTAAAAAACTTTTACTAGGAGACACTAGTCTCTTTGAATTTCTTGCTGTGTCTCTGTCTTCCTTTTTCTTTCCTCCTTTCCCCTTTCCCTCTATCTTCTTAATCTCAGTTGCTTTCTTCTCTATTTCTACCCATCACCCTTTCTTTGTGTTCCTAACGTAGAGGAATACTGTACTTATTATATTCACTGAATATCTTTTGTCTATTTCTTATTATAATTAAAAATGGATGAGTAAAATGTTTTAATTTATGAATTTGTAATCTTGCCTTGTTCCAAAGAGGATTTGTATTGCCACACTTCTAATTTTCTTTCAAAAAACCCAGCTACACCCTAATATCTTAGGTTACCTCTGTGAACTTTGATTTTTTTTTTCTTTTTTGAGTTAATGATCCTTGAAAGAAAAATAAATTGTCATCCCTTGTCTGGGAATGATTAAGATCATTATAATTTATTTTCATGAAGCAGGACCAAAAACTGAGAAACAGATAAAAGTGTGAGTATTTTCTGAAATGAAGAGGAAACTTATCTCAGACCTTGTGATTCCAAGGACTCAATGTCATCTTTAACTTGTTTGTCATTAGTTTATTCATTCAACAGATGTTTATTCAGGGTCTGCCATGTGCAAAGAACGATCTGTTCCTTTATTGCCCGCAAAGAAGGAATAGGTAGGTAACTAAGATATAATTAATTCTTATCATCCTTATCAGAATCACCAATCCTAGGGGCAAAATGTGTTCATCTCATGCCCGCTGAGGTGTCGCATCACCAGAACCAAAGAAAGAATGAAGAGAGAGAGCCAAAAGGCTGGGAGGCATAGTTTTCTTCCCAGGTCTTATGGACATTGAAGTCAGTTTGCTCAGAGACTCACTGAAAATCTCAAATCCTACTGATTAGTTAAGGTCATCTCAGTCAGAATCCTTGTTGCCTTTGAAGGCAAACTCATAGGAAATCTTCACGGACTGTGAGACAGCCTCTGAGTTGTTTAGGATCACGGAAAACTCTGTTTGGAAGAAGTATGTGGCGGCAGACAAGAAGCTAGTCAGAGGGCAGAGTTTCTGAGGTCTTGATAAAAAAAGTGATGATGAGCAAGCTTATCTGGGGCAAACGTTTCCTCTTGTGGGAAGCCTTTGCTCCACTCACCCACTTGGCATAGTCTCCATACTCAAGGCTTCTAAAATAGTATTAAAGAAAGACAACATATTGGATGTTTGGGTTCCTAAGATCATTCTTTTATTTTATATTCCATTGATCAGGTAGCTCTAGAGTCTAATACAGTCTAATATTAAGTTCTGTGTTTCAAAATTTAAAAGATATGTAGAGATCCCAGAAAGAGTTCAAAGGAACTCCTCAAAGAGAATTGTAGGGTTTGTGAATAAAGATTTAAGGAGAAAGGCTCTAAAATGGAAACATCATGCTACTATTGACCATGAAAAAGAGATGAAAATTCACTTCATAAAATTGAAAGAATGATTGCTCTTTATGGGTACTGAGCACAGAATAATAGCAAACGTACTTTAATAACTGAGAAGCTTAATATTAGAGGAATGGATTACCAAGAAAAGGCCTATTATTTCTTGGCAATTTTATGTCTTTTTGTATGAAGCCAAAATAATTGACCAGATTGATTCAAGTTGTTAAAAAAAAAACAAAGCTAATTCAGAGAAAATTGATATTCTGCACATACTCTGGTGAAATTTATCAAGGAAAAGGGAGAGAAAGGGACATATTTACAGATACAGGATAAAATTACAAATGAAGTGAAAATGAACAATCTTATATCAAAAACTTACTTGTAATGGACAGCACAAAAATAATTTAGCAAAACCAAATCAAGTAGAAATAAAAACAAAATATTAATAGACCTATAACCTCTAAAGAAATTGGATCAGCATTTAAAAATCTCTCTCTCCTTCCATTTAAAAAAGTCAAAATGAAAGCCAAACCAAATCAAACACACAAACAAAACAGATTTAGTTCAATTAAAAGGCAAATTATAGCACAGCATCAAGAAACAAATAATTCTAAAGCTGTATAAATCCTTCCAGAGAACAGAATAAGTAACATTTTCCAAATAATTTAATGAGGCTAATATTATCATGAAGCCAAAACCAAATAAGGATTTTTTTAATAGTGGATGATGAAAAGTCATTGTTTCTTGTGAATATAGATGCAAAATTCCTAAATGAAATATTAGCAAACCAAATCTCACAATGTGCTGAAAAAATACCTCATGGATAAACTGGGCTTTTCCAAAGAGTTCCAGAAAGGTTCAACATTTAAAAATACATTGCAAAGCATGATACATCTGTTCATTTAGATTATTAGTATAAAAATTATTACCTTCCTGCTGATTTGAGAGCCCTATAAGGACAAGATTTTGTCTACTTTGTCCATTGTTTTATCTCCAGTTCCAAGCATATGGGCTCTTGGTAGATACTCAATGAATATTTTTTCCTATTAAATTGAATTGCATATTGTTGGATATTGTAAAAATTTAGTTTTAAAGGTATTTATAGAAACCAACATGTGTCAGGTGTTCCAAGTCAATTCAGAAGTGAAAAAGAATATTTTTAAATCTCTTTAAAGGTAGAGGTAATGTCCTAAGGAATCCTTTCCAGTTCTTTTGGAGTCAGGATGGCCAAAAATACGTATCCAGTCCTCCACTCTTGGCTCATACTGGACTGACCCTTCCTCACCAAGTCGCAGATTCTTCCTGAGAATCCTTCTTGAGACAGTCCTAGAGTTACTCATTATCAGACAACTGGAATTGGCACATGCAACAAACCTAACTGGTATTTCTATATAGTCTCAGGGAAAAAAATAATATTTTTTATTTCAACAAAATGTTTAATTATATGTTGACTGCTGCTACTTGTAAAAACCACCTCAGGAAAGCCTACATTTTAATTTAGATTCAATCTCTCCATTTCTCTTTCCCACTGTGATAAATATAGGCCTTAACAGCAATGGTTCAGGACAAATTATTTATCATTTCAGATTCAGCCAAAATCACTTCTGTTTTTTAAACTATAAGAAACTGAATGGTTTGGAGAAGAATTTGCATTCTAATTGCAGCTTGATTTTGGCAAAACTAAGTGTAGATTGTATGTATTCATCTGTCTAGCTGCTGTATCTCAAGTTGCTGTCCTTAAACCTCTTAAATAAGTTCCAGCCAGAAAAAGAAACACGTTTCTCAATTACTTTTGCAAAGTCGTATGTTAAGTGGCCAAAAGGTTCAAGACAGTTCCAATAAATCACATAATAGAAGCAGTCTTAAATTGTAGAGAATTATCTTGCATAATTAATTTGAGGTTCAGAGGCAAGATAATCAGTATCATTTTCTCTAACAATCAGGCATCTTTAAATGAGTATTGCTGCTCTATCCTTAGGGAACCTTTTTCCAATTTGAGCAATCCTTAAGTAGAAAGTATCAGTTTCAATCGGTCTTGCACCAGAGGGTACCATCTGGCCATAGAAAGATCATCAAAGAGATCTAAAGATGCTTTTTCTGTGACGGCTTAGATACTGACCTTCCATGATGAATTTGATTTTTGGCATACATTGGAATCATGGTTTCCCTACAAACAAGACTGAAAAGTATTTTCCAATTTTAGTTTGTCTTATTATTTACAAATATAATGGTTTTCTTTTTGGATTAAAAAAGTGAACTGCCAAAGATTTATGTTTTTTTTTTTGTTTCTGTGTATGGAGGGACAAAGTATATTTCTTAGCATTTGTCAAGTAGTTGGCTTTAAAATTTTTCTCTCAAAGTTAAATGAAAAGTAATTATAAAACTTACTAAAGACAATGGCAGCTCTTAGAAACATAGCCTTACAAAAATTAAAACGTTTATGAAACTTCCTGGAAATAATTAGAAACACTGGGCTGAAATGGATGTGCATAAAGTCATGGCAGAACAAAAATATTACCAATCACTCAAAATATTGGCACTGTCTTTTAGACTTAATTTTTATGGATAGATTTTTAAAAATTAAGTGATTGTGTAAATATTGATAAAAATAGTAAAAAATTATTTCATCAAATTAGTTCATCAAATTATGAAAGTAGAGAAGTTAAATTGTAGTTTTGTGAAGAGTTAAAATTTCAAGTAGGAATATCATAGAGAAATGGCAAAATGCAACTAAAAATATCAGTGCTTTGGGGACGAGCTAATTCTCTGCCTTGAGGAAGAGATATTTCAAGATTAGGCTGGAAACTTTTGTTGCCAGAAAGCAAGTACACTTTGAAATGTTCTGATGTGGTGTTGACAGGCTTCAGAAGCCAACTTAAAAAGAGCTCCCACTGGCCAAGCTGTGCCAATTTGACCAGAAAAAAAAGATAAAAATCACAGTTGATTAAAACAGCAGAGGCTAGAAGAAGCTATTATTCGTAACTATGTTTAAAAGAAAACGAGACTTTATTTTCTCATCATATAGATGGTTCTATATTCAGGTTAATTTTTTTAGAGGAAAACAATATTTTTCAAGTTGAATTATGTATATATATATGTGTATATTTATATAACTTTTGGATGGGTAGGATGATATCCTACACAAAAGATAATATGGTCACCACCACTGTTACCATTATTTTATGGAATGTACTTTGTGCCCCTTTCTCATGTACTTCTTGGATCTTCCTTCAGGGGCCATTTGTCCTCTTCTAGAAGTACATTTTAACTGCTTTTATTTAGGACCTATTAATAGAAGAATTAATTTGTTTTTATCTAATAATTTACTTGTTTTGCTTTCATTCTCAAATGGTAATTCAGTTGGCTGTGTAATTCTGGATTGACTTTTGAATATTTTTTGAATATATTTTCTCAGGATTTTCTGGCTTCCGTTTTAACTGCTGAATCGTTTTCAGTCAAATTATTATACTTTAAAGACACTCTTATCTGTGGGTGCTTTTAAGTTCTATCTATTTTTGTTATTTTTATGAGAACAGTGACTTCATGTTTTTTGTTTACTCATATCTTTGGAGCCCAGAATAATGTCTGATAGTAGTTGCTCAATTAATACTTCTTGAGTGAATGACTCAAAGGTCTTCTGCAGTTTTAATCTGACCTTTGTCACAGAGTTTTTATATAAGTAAAATGAGACAAAGGGCCTAAAGAACTTAATATAAGTTCTAGCAAATAATAAGTACTCAATAAATGATAGCTTCCGTTTTTATGGGAGAAAGGAATTGTTAATCTCTGTAATAGGAGCAGAAGGAGCTATCTGTGGACATATGTATCACCAGCTTCCATTCTAGAGAGTAGGAAAACAAACCAAGAAAACACGCCTGCCCCCATACCGTCTCATCTTATTTCCAAGTTTAAACACTGATTTCGTTTCTTATTTTTCTCCCCTTTGGCAGCCACAAAAAGAGTTCAAAGTAGTAAAATTTGTAACAAAAAGTTTTACAAAACAAAAAGAGTTGCCTCTCCAGTTCTATTTAATGGTGCTACAAATATTAAACCAGGATTGCTTGCTTAAGAGAGTAGAATATGGTTTTTACAAACGAAAGATTAAGTTTATTCTGTAGAAAGATCATTTTGATGAAAGTTTGCTCATGCAGTAAAAGCATTTAGGCCAACTTTTGAAATAAATTGTAAGTGGAAGGGTTAAACATAGTTACTCTTAGGGTAAAGGTGGTATTCCTGGGCCATGCCATGCTACATATTCCTTCCTGCAATGTCTTCATGTATACCAGGTCTTCTAAACTTCTCTCTGAATACCTTCAAAGAAGTGAATAGAAATTTCTTCAATGATGTTCTAGATCCATCAAATAATTCCGTCTGAGATTACTGAAGAGATTCTATGCCAATATTTTCATTTTTCTAATTTTTTTAGGATATGATTATCCAGAACTTCTAATTGGCCAGAAGTCATTATATTAGACCAATATTTATTGATTAATATTTATATGATTCCAAAGTCACACATTCAATAAAAATAGTCATCAAATTAATTATTGGACCAAACTGTCTTTATTTACTTTGCTAGCACTTAAATTTATAAAGCCTACTTTCCAATAGCATCTTATATATGATGAAATTCAGTGTTCTACGGTTTCCGCTTGGGCATATACAACAGGATTGGGTTGGCAGTGTTACCAGAAGGACCCTATAATGTTTTATAAGATGGTCCTCCAGCTTGAAACTTCAGTGTGAGTGAGGTATTGATTTGAGCTCAATGCGTGCTTAACATAGTCCCTCAAAGTGCTCAAAAAATACCTGCTGAGTGAAAGACTCTTTCAGCCCTGGAGTAGGGAGAATGATCTTTAACAAATGTGGGTGCTTTTTTGCTTGTGGCAGGGAATTTTGAAAATATCATTTAGTCCTAAATATGCATTCCAATATGATGCATCTGTGTTGCAGTTTGTCTCTCTCATGAAAAGCTGACTATTAGGAGAGTGGAAGAAGTTCCCCTTCTCAAGCAGCTCAGTGAATATATATATTTTTTGGAAATAGAGAAGAAATTGAACTGTGGCTGAAACTTTTTCCTTTTTTTCTTTCTGAAAACTTCCTATTGTTTGATGTCCATGATGATCACTTAGACTACTCCAGGGGCTGCTGGAATAATATGCTTACTTAGCAGAGCCTGGATATTTCTTAAATTTGAAACAGACAGAGTTCAGAAAGATAAATTTTATCTCTGTAGCCTTTGTTTCCAGTTTTTATTTGGTGAGACTTATCTAGAATGCATTGCATCTAAGCAGTGTGGTGGTTGCTTTCTATACCAAATGAAAGAAGAATGTTTAAGTTTGCTAGATGCTGTTTCATTAAATTATTATGATACTTCTATTTATACAAAGGTAGGTGGAAATAATCTATCTCATAGGTTCCTATCAGTTCTGCAATTCAGTTTCCCAAATGACTCAATAATTTTGCCTTAAATCTATGGCACTTAATAGAATCTCTAAATTATCACTTGAGAAATAATTTTCACATTTATTTTTCGAAGGCAGAACTTATCATATGAACTAATAGGTGGATCATAGATTAATGCATCTGTGGGTTGGAGAAGAGAAATACTATACGTTTTAATACTCAAGGTGACCTTCTAACAGACAGTATTATTTATTGGTTTTGTGCACGGGCTTTGGATTTTGGGCTGCCCTGCATTGAGATCCTGGCTTGGCATATCAGTTAGCTTTCTTTGATGGCAAAGAAACAAATATGATCCAACTTAAGCAAAAAGGAAATTAATTGGCAAACTGTCAAGATATAACATATTTTAAGATTGGAGAACCACATCTTGAAATAGGCAGAAGCCAATAGTTTTGGGTGGGGCAAGGAAGTAAGAACTCAGGGAAATTTCTCAGGACAAGAATAGTCAGATCAGGATGCTGCTTCGGAATCAATGAGATCTCACCATTTTTTAAAGTCTTGCACCACTTCCGCAAGGGTCAAAGTCCCAGAAAAGAGTGGTGGAATTTTGTCCCCCTTCCAGTGCCAGTCTAGTGGAAAGAAGGATCTAGTCCTTCAACTTTTATGATGGAAATCAACTATTTTGCTACCTATTAAGACTATTCTTAATGAATGAGAGATGATTCCCCAAAAGAAATTGGAGTGCTGTGGGAAAGGGACAATGGATGCTGGGGGCCGAGAATACCAAATGTGCATTATCCTTGGCTACTTACTAGTGATGTGACGTTGTCAAGTTACTTAACCTCTCCAAGCCTCAGGTTTCTCATCTGTGAAATGATGATAATAACAATTCCTACTTTATTGAATTACTTTGATTATTAAATGAGGTAATATACAGATAATTCTAGGTACATAGTAATCACTTAATAAATATTTGCTATCAGTATTATTATTTTGTAGTTTCTATGGTTCTTTTACAAACATTTGCTTCTTTAAATCTTCACAATATCTCCTTAGGTAACTGTAATAGTTTTTTTTTTTTTTTTTTTTTTGGTAAGGAAGATTGGCTCTGAGCTAACATCTGTTGCCAATCTGCCTCTATTTTGTATGTGGGATGCTGCCACAGTGTGGCTTGATGAGTGGTGTGTAGGTCTGCAGCTGGGATCACAACCTGTGAACCCTGGGCCGTCGAAGCGGAATGCGTGGACTTAACCACTACACCACCAGGCCAGCCCTGTAATCGATTTTATTATCCTTTTTTTTATAAATGAGAAACCTGGACTAAGGAGGCATTGCCCAAAGCCTAAAGCCTGGAGTTCTTCCAAATCCCATGTGTTTCCTTCTGTAGAGTGCAATCTGTCACCGTAATATCATCAATTTGGGAAAAAAGACAAGGGAGCAACACTGAGACAGAATCTTCTTTCTGAGAAATAGTCAGATCTCGATGAAATTCAGAGAAAACTCCTTTAGCAAGAAGATTGTTCACCTCTTGGCTGCAGGTTAGTCCAGCTATTGTGTATATTTCCTCGAAGCAGATGTTCTGAGAGTGACTTCCTCATACACACTCACAGGAAGATATCCCAATGCGGTTCCATCCTGTGATCTTGCAGGTTCATTGCAAAGATATCCAGGTTTGTAAAGCTGCCTTTTGAAAGTACAGCTTTGACATTGTTAACCTGTTAACAAAGCATGAGAGTACAGAAAAGCAACCTGTCATACACCATGGAATTTTACAAAGCAGTTCACTGCTGTGTGTGGGGGCAGATCTGCATTTGTCTTCCCTTTCAGCTTGACGCCTGCACACCTACGCGTAAGAGTGGGCTGGGCTGTTTGATAACAAGCATAGTTTTTTGACTCTAAAGTTGTACTATCTCTGCAAGATGACATCTCTGCTGGGGTGAGTACTTACCCAGTCTAGGAAGCTGTTTTCAGAAACCAAAAGGAAGTAAGCATTTTCCATGTTTCTATCTCTGGGGTCCATCTTCCTTTACTGCTGTCTCTGGGACAAGAAAGCAGAAGTATGCTGGTAGTAAACAAAGTCCTAATTCTTCCACTATGCTAAGAAAATGAGCAGGAAAGGGGCCAGAAATCTGGGAGAATATGTTTAATTCCTTTTGGGACCCACTGAATGATTTGTTGCAGGTCCTCCTGATTTCTTTTACGTTACTTTCTTAAAGCACTTGAAGTAAGGTTTTGAAACGCATCCATGATGCACATTTTCTGCTAAGACCTCAAGGCTGCTTGGTGTTCAGCACTCACTGCAGTCTTCAGCCTTTGCTGCCTTTATTTGTCTTCTTCCAGTTTAGGTCTGTACCTCCTATGAGACTGTGAACTTCATGAGAATTAGAGACTATATCTCATGAATCTTTTGCATCCTTTATTGCTTCTCAAAGTGCAATCTGTGGACCAGCAGCATCAACATCACCTGGGAGCTTATTAGAAATGTAGAATATCCAGCCTCACTCCTAACTTACTGAGTCAGAACCTTCATTTTAATAAGATCCCAGGTGCTTCATATGCACATTAAAGATTGAGCAACATTGCTCTTCAGCACTTTTCATACAATACATGTCAAATAATAATACAGATAATAAAGCACTTAGAGAACCCTCTCCACTGCCACTTTTTTTCCTTTCCACCTCCTCAATATTCTCTAGTAACCTCAGAATCCTAGAAGCAATGGAAACTTGATACTTATGAATATGGATGAGGTTGGCAGTTTCAGAATCTGCTTTCCCAACCTGAAAAAAAAAAAAAAGAAAGAAAATTGAAATAAGTGATCATGCAGTGAGGAAGGATAAGGAGAGTCACTGCACATCAAGTTTAGATTCTTTGTGCTCCAACCAAGGACAGTACTTACTGCCTACAGATAATTATCACGGTGAGCTTCAAGGAGCAGTAGGGGTTCTAAGGCACTGCCTCAGTTTCCCTCACCGCTCCATCCAACCTCAGTTAGCTCGCTCACTTTTATTTTTTAATTAAAAAAAATTTTTTTTGAGGAAGATTAGCCTTGAACTAAGATGTGCTGCCGATCCTCCTCTTTTTGCTGAGGAAAACTGGCCCTGAGCTAATGTCTGTGCCCATCTTCCTCCACTTTATATGTGGGATGCCTACCACAGCATGGCTTGCCAACTGGTGACATGTCCACACCTGGGATCCAAACCCATGAAGCTGGGCAGCCAAAGCAGAACATGCACACTTAACCGCTGCGCCACCAAGCTGGCCCCTTGCTCACTTTTATCTTTCTCATTTGTTGATTTTTTTTCTCATAGTTAGGAAAAAAAAGAATCATACCTCAAAATATGTACACAAAAAATAAACACAAAATGATCCCCACCCCGAACCCAAAAAACAAATTTTAAAAACCACTTTGCTAAGCTATACATTGTAATGTTATCAAAGAATGGGTTAGTAATTGTTAGTGTGTTCCATGCACAGTATACTAATTGGTACTTCAAATTTTTTTTTTAAAGATTGGCACCTGAGCTAACAACTGTTGCCAATCTTTTTTTTTTTCTGCTTTATCTCCCCAAGTCTCACCTGGTACATAGTTGTATATCTTAGTTGCAGGTCCTTCTAGTTGTGGCATGTGGGACGCCACCTCAGCATGGCCTGATGAGCGGTGCCATGTCCACGCCCAGCATCTGAACCAGCGAAACCCTGGGCTGCTGCAGCAGAGCGTGCAAACTTAACCACTTGGCCAAGGGACTGGCCCCTGGTACTTCAAATTTTTAATGAAAGGATGATAGGAAGGACTTAGAAGTTGGCCAGTGGTCCTTTTTCTGCTCCTCAAATTTCCTCTGTTGGAAGCTGGTTGTTGTGTTTACCCACAGGATTCACTCAGGGTGTGATTATGATTGTATAAACTCCAAGTTCTGTTCCAAGAAGTTTTTTCAGTTGCGTTTTCTGTTCGATATTTATTGATTGCACGCTCTGTGGCAAGGATTGTGGTAGGAGCTGGGTCTATAAAGATGAGTATAACACAGTCTGTGCTCTCGAGGAACTTTTAGGCTGGTGGACTAGACAGGCACATAAATAGATCAGCTCAAGAGACTAATCTTAAGTGTTACGATCAGGGATAGTCAGGGCATTGTGGGTCTCAGGAGAGGGGCAGATGGGAGAAGAGTCACTTCCCCCGGAAGTGATCTCTGAACTGTGTTTTGAGTGAGCAGTGGGAGGTAGGTGAGGAAATGAATGCTGGAAACACACTCCGGGTTGAAGTTACAGTGAGACTAAAAATGCTGATGTGTGAAACAGCGTGGTCTGTTTTGGGAACTTTGCCAGGATGCAAATTATAATGGAGGAGAGGCAGACGGTGAGGCTGGTGAGATAAGCTAGGAACAAATTTGGAAGTCTCTGGAAAGTATCTGCAAAACTTGCCATGGTTAAACTTATCTATAGACAAGTGACATCATAAATTCTACATTAGAAAAAAAAAACCCATTGGCTCAAAAGAAAATTACATTCATTTTCAACCATATTGTGAAAGTATTTGTTCTTTTTCATTAAGGTGAGTTGATCTTCCTCAATAGGAGAATGGATTATGAAGTTACTCTCTTCACAGTGTAGTAAGGGAAAGAGGCATGAACACAGTGGGAAAGAATTGTAATCCAATAACATAGTATCTAAATCAACACTGCATTAATTGGGGGCATTAAAAAGAGCACTAAACGTTTTGCGTGGACCATTGTGGTTTAGATGTATACGATTTAATGGTATGGAGTGGTGTACTGATCTATGGAAAAGGGAATAAACATGAAGTCTTTGTTTTTGCAGAAACTACCACAGGTGCATTGCAATGTCTAGAAATTTACAGCAGCGGGTATCAGCCAGAGGCATATTATTATTAATTATTTTACATTGTATGAGGAAGGAATAAAGTACTTGTGTAAAGGAATGATTTACACTAAAATTAAACTCCATGAAGGTTAACTATATGTTGTGGGTTTTTTCCCTGTTGAATTCATAACACTTAAGACATAGGAGGCACTCAAGAACTACTTGCTGAATAAATAAATTCACGACCTAATCATTAATCTGAAAGAGGATGGACTGAGTTTACCTCAGCAATGTCTTATTAGCTAGATTCTACTATTGAAAAAATAATGAAAACTATAGGGAATAATGCCCCTAGGAACATGGAGATGAGTGACATCTTCTAAAGGTGGGAAATCCTGTTGGTCAGAGGACTCCTCCTCTATTAGGCAAAGTAAGGGGGTAGCTGGTGGGTGATGGGGATGCATAAAATTTGAATTAAAAATAAAATGTGAAATGTTATTGGGGATTCTAAGATTCTTAGTGATGTCTAAAAAATTATAAAATAAATTAATACATGCTTATTGATAACATCCAAGCAACTACAAAGACATGATAATGAACCTAGTGTGGCCCCACTGTGGTGCATGGGACCCCAGGTGGATTTACTGTGAGGCAAACAAAACTTAGGCTTTGGGGCTCCTTACTCGCTTCGGGAGGGGCCATCCTAAGACAGTCACATTGTTACATGTGTAGTGAAATTTGCAAGTTACATTTACTGTGATTAGTGAGGACCAGTAGGTCTTGCTGCTCTGACTACCCCTTGGTCACACTTCTCTTTTTGTCTCGTGGGATTAGAGGGGCCAAGGACAGTTTTAGAATTCAGTTAAGAGGAAGTTGAGCTGGGAATGTGCCATTTTAACTGTAGTTTGGAAAATACCTAAAGGACTTAAACACACAATTTAGAAGGAGAAATTAAAAAAGGTACCAAGCATATGTCAAGATAGTCACAATAACTGGTAATTAGAGGATCCAAAATAAAATGAGGCATCTCAGTTGTAATTATTTACCCCCAACCAGTTGACAAGTGTTGGTAGGAATGTGGGTCTATAGGGATCCTCATGTCCTGGTGGGAGTATACTCTGAGTGTATTTATTTTGGATGTGTGGGTATTTAATAAAACTGTCTATTTGTTGCCTATGGCCCGAGAGTAATGCTCTGGATTATATATCCTAATGAAATTCTCACATCTGAAAATATTGTCTGCAGCATTGTTTGTGGTACTAGGGAAATGGGGCAAGCTGGCTGTCCATCACTCGGAGAGGGGTAGATAAAATGGAGTCCTCCATCACTAGGAGAGGGGTAGATAAAATGAAGTCGTATGCAGCAGTTAGAAGCAATGGATTAGGTGTTCACAAACAATGTGGATGGATCTTAAAACACAGGGCGAAAAGAAACCAGTAAGAAACAGAATTTTAATGTAAATATGCAACACTTAAGTAAATATTGAATGCAAATATGTGTACATACATGCTCACAAAATAATATACATGCTGCAAGAGTGCATCAAAATAAAAGATAAACTTTAAATACTATAAAAGGATTAGTAAATACTTTGTAACTTGGTTCCTCTCCACTTGCCTGAGGCAGTTCGGACCTTAGCCAGATCCCTTTGTTATCAAATTGATGGAATTTACTAATTGGAAGGCAATACAGATCTTCCAGAGGCTTTATGAGCCATAGCTGCCCTTAATCATGGAAGTTAATCACGCAGTCCTTCTTGCTCCATGACTAGAGTACAAAGACTAAGAGAGCACAAAACTAAGGGGCTTCCTTGTGCTTGTCCATAGTTCTCTGAACCCAAAATGTGTCGTAACGCAAAAAAGGGAGTTAGAAACCTGTGTCTTGATGTGAGGTTCTCTGTGCATCCTTTCTTGTAAACTTTACTACTCATTAGTAAACCTTGGTGCTGAGTAAGACTTGAGTTTTGTGAATCTGATGGGTGATTCAACCCATTGTGTTAGTATAAGCCCATTATAACAGTTGCCTATGGATCAAGGGAAGAGAAATAAAAGTGGGATGAAAGTAAATAAGTCAGTAAATTAGTAAATAATATAAATAAGAGAAAGCCTTACTAGGACAAATGTTGATGATATGCTATGAACTGAGGATGTGACTTAGTCTTCTATCATCAGTGAAGGTCCAAGGAAAAAAGTTCCAACAATATAAAGGTACAGAAGTGAAAGGTCCTTTCATGTCCCTTACAATAGGTAAGAACTGTTTACAGTTTGTGTCCTTGCATACATTTTTATATATATCATATGATATTTTTGTATCCTTTACATATATGTCATACATGCTGTATATATTTTATGTCTATGCATATATATCATCTTTTAAAAGCATCTTCTTGGGAATGATTCTCTTTGTTAAACTATGTGTAAATAGAAGGTTTATAAATAGGAACTATTTGGATTGTTGTACTTAAGCACCTAGACCCCCCTGAATGCTCTGAATCCTCAGGACTTGTGGAAATGACCCACTTTTCCTTACTGGAATATAGAGGCCCTTCTCTTCCTTGAAGACTAGGCTGATGATGCAGGCTCGGTGAGTCGAGGAGTCGAAAGAAAGATTTCTTGGACTCTCAAGGTCTGGCAGTAGTGCTCTTTTATTCAGAGAATAGCATGGAGTAGCATGGGGACAGGACCCATGGGCAGTAAAGAGCTGCAGGCAGGGGCTGGCTCTGTGGCCAAGTGGTTGAGTTCGCGTGCTCTGCTGCAGCTGCCCAGGGTTCAGATCCTGGGCGCAGACATGGCACCGCTCGTCAGGCCATGTTGAGGCAGTGTCCCACATCCCACAACTGGAAGGGCCTGCAACTAAGATATACAACTAAGTATGGGGGGTTTGGGAAGATAAAGCAGCAAAAAAATAAAAAAAAGAGCTGCAGGCATGAGGACAGGACCCATGGGCAGTAAGAGCTGCAACGTGTTGAGGGTTAGAGCTAAATTTATAAGGCATAGGTATGTGAGTTATTTCATGAAAATCATGGAAAAAAAAATCATTAAAATGGTATCAGTGTAGGTGGGGTCTGGTTATTGGGTGGACCTATAGCTTTGGATAGAAATCAGATTGGATTAAGTCAGGACGTCCTATGCTTCCCAGAGGATGATAAAGATCCGTATGTAGGGCCGGACTCCTTGGGCTTCTCCCTGAGGCAGGGGCAGCCTTGATCCTCATCATGGAGACTTCAAATGAGGTAAGTACCTTAAAAACAATGCTCACTTTCCTCAAGATCTGTCCATATCTCACCTCCTGGTCACCAGAGTCTTATCTAAGATAAAACCTCAGTAAATCTGACTGTGAAAATGCAGAACCTAAGAGAGGGGAGAGATTGTACACAAAGAAGCAGCAGGACAGCCTGACACATGCCAGCAGGAAGTGGGGGAGTTTGTGTAGGAGTAGGTCCTGGACCGTTTGTATGAGTGAGGAGAATTTCCTAGAACTCCCCCGCTACTCTGTATTATTTTGTTTCAGATCTGAAAGCCTAGAGTTACTGTTTACTTGCTCCTTCTTAAACCAAGCACCAGGAAGGGGAGTGAATTTACCATTATTGACCTAGTCTGAAAAGTAATCACCCCTGTGTAAGAAGAGTTCTAATTACTCTCTGAAACATATGAAAGCGATGAGCAGGAATGGGGAGAGATGGATATTTGACCACACTGAATTTTCTTTAACTTTAAAAAAAGTGCTATTTAAAAATCACTGAAGGTGTATTGTATGGAGTCATTTCTTGGCAGTGGCAGGGCAGTTAAGAAAAGTTATTAAGCACCTATTGTATGCTGGGGGCTCTTATTATGTTAGTTTATTTAATCGTCATAACAAACTCTATGGAATACGTTAACATATAAGCAACTAAGTGTGGCAGATTAGGTAAAGATGGTCACAACTGTATTTCCTATCCCACATATATATATATTTTTACAATCTTATTTTGATACTTTTCACATTAAAAGATGGGCTCTTCTTCTCCTTCCCTTTAAACTGGGTGGACTTTTGTGACTGTTTTGACCAATAGAATATAAGGAAGCAAAACAAGGAATGTGACTTCTGAGGTAGGTCATAAAAGACAATGCAACCTCCATCTTATTTACTAGAATGCTTGCTCTTAGAACCTTCAGCCACCATGTGAACAGTTTGACTGCTCTGAGACCACCATGCTGTGAGGAAGCCCAGCTATCCTATGCAGAGACCACATGGACAAGCTCTGAGACTACATGAAGGGAATGAGATGTCTAGCCAGTCCCAAGATGTTCCATTCTCTTGCTGTTCCAGCTTCAGCCATCATCTGACTGTAATCACTCAAGAGAGCTTGAACCAGAACTGCCCAGCCAAGCCTTTCTTGAATTTCTGACCCAAAGAAATCATAGATGTTAGAAGATGATTATCGTTTAAGCCACTAAATTTTAGGGTGAGTTGGTTTGGAGTAACAGATAACAAGAACAGATGTTGCTATTTGGAAATGGAGTGCTGTCATAAGAAAGCCGTAAAACACGGACTGGATGGTGGGTAGACTTGAGGAGATGTTATTAAAATATTGAGGGGTCACAAGGGTCATGTTAGCAGTTGCTAAAAGGGCTTCACGTAGTCTATTCAAGTAGTCCCTTCTCTCCTAACACCACCAGGGTAACTGTCCCCACCACCGAGAGAGGTCCCTCCTCTCCCATGCCCACTGAGGTGACCATCTCAACCACAGAGACAGGTCCCTCATCTCCTCGGATTATTCATAGTGTCCCTACTAATGAGACATCTCTCACCTCCCTCAGGACCACTGAGAAAGTCACTGTCCCCACCACTGAGACAGGTCCTTCCCCTCCCATGAAAACTCGTAGTGTCTCCACCACTCAGACACCTTTCACCTCCCTCATCACTACTGAGAAGGTCACTGTCCCCACCACCGAGACAGGTCCCTCCTCTCCCAGACCCTCT